>NC_134702.1:231537440-232227315 GCF_043290135.1 Rhipicephalus microplus
ACTCGTTTCGTGTTCATGCAAACCGAAAAACCGAAAGAAAACCGAAAGAAAATTTAATGAGTTCACGTTTCGTGAACTCATTAAATTTTCTTTCGGTTTTTCTTCATATATACACGGCCAGATAATTACTTCTTGACACGAAGATGTTTCATGCCGGGTTCCACCACGGTTCCACTGACGTATTTCCGTCATGAATACGACGTTGTAAAATGTATACTAACAGATTGTGAAGAAAAAAAAAACACAAGATCGGATTTCTTTCGCGTGGAGTCGAACCACCACTCTCTCACTTCGCAGTGCTCTGCGCTAAGCACCATGCCAAGCAACGATTTGCCAAGCCTGGACCATATACACCAAACAACATCCCTCTCTACATTTTATTCCCTTTACCCTCTCCCCATTGCAAAGTTGCCTACCAGGCTCAGCCATGGTTGACCTCCCTGCCTTTCTTTCATCCTTATTCTCTCTCCTTCTCTCTCTCTCTTGGCGAACATCAGAACTCCGAAATTCCATGGAGCGTGGTCTCTCCTGTGCGCGCGCTTATCAGATTCATAATTCGGAAAGGACGAAGGTCACTTCGCTCGCTGCCGGGACTGCGTTTGCAAAAGTAGCATGCTGCTTACAACCTACGAAGTAAGAACTGTAACAGTTGATCGCGCTTGTCCTGGTTATACTTGAGATTTCGTTTCGTGCGTCTTTCTTTCTGTTAGAACAGCGTGCTTTCTCAGTTTACATCTGTGAAGGTTGTTAGTCCGCGCTTCTGCTGTGTGTGTTAACTTCGTGCGTTGTTTGTTTTAGGGTGTGCGCTGCAGGTTTTGACCAATTTCCCGTTCTTCACGTCACTTTATAATTCATTGCTGTTGCTTAAACAATGCACACTAAACGCTCAAAAACATCAGGGAAGAAATGTTTCATTTGCGTGGGAAACCGATTTTTCGATTGGAGAATCAGGCGCGTTTTTTTTGTCGCTTTCGTTACTCAAGATGACAGTAAGACGCGCCTCTCCAGCGCCGTTTTTTTAAATGCGAAGCATTTATTAGCGAGCTTCGCCGACTTTGAGCGTATCTATCTATCTATCTATCTATCTATCTATCTATCTATCTATCTATCTATCTATCTATCTATCTATCTATCTATCTATCTATCTATCTATCTATCTATCTATCTATCTATCTATCTATCTATCTATCAATCTATCAATCTATCTATCTATCTATCTATCTATCTATCTATCTATCTATCTATCTATCTATCTATCTATCTATCTATCTATCTATCTATCTATCTATCTATCTATCTATCTATCCGCCTACGACTTTTAGCTCTCCTGGCCGTCTCCTTAACGGTATCAATACTAAATTTGGTATGGCATAGCACGACTGTATGATGAGCATAACTAACTAGTCATAACATGACTATCATGATTTGTATGTCATGAATATTATTAGTTATATTTAAAGGTCTTGCTGCTCTTGCGGTGTTTTAGTTCACATAACATGTTGCAAAATTGGCATGGTATGACATGATTGCATGGCGAACACAAGTGGCTGACCCTAATGTGTAAATCGACATGCATGTCATGTAAGTCATGATTCATGACTACGCACCACGATCATGCCACGCTTGCAGTCGTTTCGCTAGCCTCACATATGCCAAATGTCGTGTTACGGAACATGAAAGGATGACGAAGGTGTGTGACTGGTGCAAACATGATAATCATGAGATGCGTCTCATGTAACAACATGACTACATGCCACACTCATGATGCGCTCACGGCTGTTTCACTAGCTTCACATGTACCGAATTTGGTATTACGTGACGCGAACGGAAGAAATATGTAAATGACGCATCCTAACATGATAATCATGACATGCATGTCATGTAACAACAAAACTATCTGCCACACACATGATGTGCTCGCAGCTGATTCGCTAGCTTCACATATGCCAAATTTCGTATTACGTCACGTGAATGTATGTTGAAGGCATGTGACTGGTGCAAATATGGTAATCATGAGATGCGTGTCATGGAAGAGCATGACTACGTGCCACACTCATGGCGCCAAACACTTCGACGTAACCCAGCGCGCGTGCGTGCCAGCGTTCGTTTTGTTGCGTCACGCTGGCGATGCCACGCCAAGTGTCGATCTGCCTGGCATATACATGCAGGCGCACACCGCGGTGTGGTGCTTTGACGCGCGCGCGTTTGAGCGCACCCGGCGTCCTTCCGTCACGAAGCTAAGGAGACGCAGTGCTGTCTAGGTAACGTCATTGACGCAAAGTACAGCATGTCACATTTTGAGCCGCTTGCCGCCGGGCCTTGCCGGCAGACAGTGGTCTCGCCAAGTGTCAGACAATAGAGTGCTCGCGTTTTGCTAGCGTAGCGTCGCTGCACCAAGCGTGGGTGCGCGTTAACGTTACGTGCTCTCGGCGCCGTTTCGCTAGCTTCACATATACCAAGTTTGGCATTACGGGACGTGAATTACGGGACATTACGGGACGTGACACGTCCAAACATGATAATCTTGATATTCGTGTCGTGTAAAACATTAGTACATGCCACGCGCATAGCGTGCTCGCGGCCGTTTCGCTAGCTGCACATATACCAAATTCATTATCAGAGGACGTGAATAGATGACAAAGATAAATGACACATCCAAACGTGATACCCATCATATGAAAGTCGCATACGGCATCATTTACCTCCGGCTCGTATTGTTGTGCTGATTTTAAAGTGACATATCAAGCTTCCTGATTCGTGCTTCGCATATCAGCTATTCCCACTATACGTGAGATCTGCCAATTTTTTGTACTTTCCAGGTGCTCGGCGCTGCTACAGTCTTAAAAAAATGGAGTGACGTTCTCTCCATTTAGGGAGGAAGGGCGAATTCCCCAATGTTCGTCTTTAAATAGAGAAACGTTGCTCCCTCATCCACGGAGAAACACGTTCCTCTTTATGAAAATCAACATGGCTGCCCCCCGGCGAAGTGAGTAGGCTTAGCAAATGCAACGCTTCTCGACTGATAAGGAGTACACGCACTGAAAGTTACAAGAAATGGTCCCGCTGAGCTTGATATTGAACGAAATGATTATAAAAACAAGCAGACGAATCTGTGGCGGTGAACACATCGCGAAAGAGAACGACGGAGCAAGTACGTTTCGTTCGGTCAGCGAAGCCACGTTCACTCCGAAAGACACGGATACTGCAGAGCCTTCACCTGAAGAGCGCATGCTAGGCTTGCTGTATTTATTTCCCGCAGATTCACTTAGTGCAGCGACGTTATCAATGCGTTTACGGGTCCGCAGGTCACGAGTTGTGCCTCGAAACCGCACACTCGATCGCAGCGAAACCATTCCGAATCCGTAGTGCAGCTTTGATAGATAGATGTTCAACGTTATTTAAGTAGCTGGAGGTGTGAGAGCGTCATAGCAATGAAGTAGGTGGTAGCTGGCGCCATCTAGAGGGACTAAACGAAACTAAAAAAAGCTGCCTGCCGCGATGTACACTGTCATACCCACTATCACGGCTCCCTTGCGGATTGTTTACGCCTCAGCCCATTCAGGATTACTCACGGACACCGGAAGCCTAATATGTGCTGATGCAATCCATATAGCTACACATGCACACATGGTCACATAGTACACGTAGAGTACGCAACAAGTACACTAACATATACGCTGACAAGTACGCAACAAGAGCACAATCAACCATTCACAGCAGCGGCCCACACCTCGACGTGTTTACTTTTTTTTCCCTTTATTGCCTTGCATATTATGACTGTTCACATTTTACATATTTACATATTGGTATAAATTCAAGTGCGTCACAAAATACACCCACAGAATTCATTGAGGTACCGTCAGCTCTTGGCTGACTATTAATCAATACTTGGGCATTCGTAACAATCGCTCAATGCACCCAATCCAGTCTGGCACATCCTCTTGGCTTTTTAGCATTTCAAGAAAATGGCACACAGATTTGCAAAAATATTGGCGCACAGCTAGCGCTTCTACATCCGCGTTTTCAAAGGCACATCGGGTTTTCGATATACTGTGCAGGCCCAGAAGCATGATGAGATCATAAGGCACACCTCGTTTTTAACCGACAAAAAATGAATGCCGTGTGGACTTGACGGTAATTCTTCTTTCAAGGTTCTTTGCAGTATGTCCCAGAAAAAGACCCCGCTCCAGCAATCTATAAACACGTGTTGGATTACTTCCGGTTTATTACAGAAGTGGCAATTCGGGCTCCATGGCACGAATATTCCCTTGCCCTGCAACCACGTTTTAACTGCTAAGGTACCAGTATGTGAATTGAAGAAAAAAGCTTTGACCCCTGGCGCTACAAGCATTCTTTTAACACGTTTCAGAACATCCTGTCCTGGGCCTGCACAATATAGCTTACGGTATAATGGTACAAGCAGTAAAACATCGACAAGGTCTTTATACAATTTTTACGTGGTACTTCAGCCAGACACCCTAATGAAAATCGCACTGACAAAAAGTGGAAAGACGAAACAACTTCCTTTAAATACCCTTGTATTGGTCCTTGAATATTTGATGATGATACGAGAAATCCCGGCAGCACTTTAGATAACCATAATGGTATAACGGTTCTCAAAAAGGGGTCATCTACATCACGCAGAAAAAAGAAACGATTGACAAGTTGTCTTACGTACAAATGAACTAATCCGAGCCCGCCATCTCTAACTTTTCTAAACAGGTTTGTGCGGCTCGATCTTTCCCATACAGAGCTCCATATAAAAATTGCAAATGCTCGGTGTATTGCAATTGCTCGGTGCATTTTCTGTACTTTTAATCTACTGCAGTGCAAAACCTGCATTACGTACCACAGCTTGCTCACCAGAAACAAGTTGCACGTTGTGGCCCGTGCGACTATCGAAATACCCCAACCTTTCCATTTTTTCTACATCATTGCGCAATGCCTGTGTTTCTTTTTTCCAATACGGTTCACTGTCATGATAGAACTCCAGCGGCACTCCTAAGTACTTCACTGGTGTTTCCTGCCATTTAATGTTTAGAAATACTCTTGGCGTGACATCCCATTCCCCATGCCAGAAGCCAAGGCACTTATCCCAGTTCACGGCACTACCACTCGCCTGGCAGAAAGTTTTCACGGCATTTACAGCATGCATTATACTCCAATAATTTGTACAGAAAACTGCATTGTCGTCTGCGTATGCAAGGAGGCTAACCTCAGTTTCATGCAATTCAAAGCCGCTTATTGCAGTGTTATTAATTACACTTAAACAGAAAGGTTCGATAAAAATAGCAAAAAGCAGGGGCGATAGTGGACACCCCATTCTCACTGACCGCAGCACCGGTATACGCTCACCCGAAGTTTTATTTATTACCAATCTCATCATGCATCCAGTGTAAGCCATGCGCACTCCATCGCTAATCAAACTCCCTACGTTAATGTGCTCAAGTAATGAAAGGAGCAAGTCGTGCGGCACGCGATCAAATGCCTTTTTGAGGTCGATTTGAAGCATGGCAACATTGAGATGCATAGCGTCACAACATTCTAGGATTGATCGTGCAATGTTTATGTTGGTCATTATTTTTCTTCCCTTTATGCCACAAGTTTGGTGGGACCCAATCAGTTTTGTCATAACTGTCTGGAGTCTTCTGGCCAATATTTTCATCAATATTTTATCGTCAACATTAGTTAGGCTAATTGGTCTATATGCAGTAACACTTCTTAACTTCGCAGGATCTTCTGTTTTAGGTATAAAGACTGTGTGGGCTGACAAAAAACGATGGTGGAAGTTGTTTGCAGTTAAAAGCCTCGTTAAATAATTCTCTTAAAATAGGTGAAACTACGTGTTTGAATTCCTTGTACACTGCAGCACTCAGGCCATCTGGTCCTGGAGACTTACCATTGTTTAACTCATCAATTGCTTTTTCAGCTTCTCGCTCTGTTATAGGCAATTCTAAAATTTCCTTTCTTTCATCATCAAGTCTTGGCATTAATAAAATGAAATTGCTATTAAAACGTTCTGCGTGTACACTGGTTGGTGTGAATAACTCTTTGTAATATTCGAAAAACGCACCAGATATTGCTTCTTTCGTATGGCACTTTGTTCCTTTATATTCTATTTCTCTTATTTCATTTTTACAGGCATGTTGTCTCTTCTCAGCTCCAAGAGCTCGTTTTGTTGGCATTTCTCCCGCTACCAAGTTTTTTGCTCGAGCTCGAATCAGTGATCCACGATAACGTTCTTGGTCTATCAACTCTAGCTTCTCTTTAGTTATGTTTATCTCCTCTGAAAATGTTGCGGCCTGAGTACATTCATCCGCTACTAACTGTTGTAAGTTTTCATGCAAGCGCACTTCAAGTTTTTTTTCAGCATGTCTCAGGATACTGGCTCTCTCAAGTGCTTTCAGTTTAACGGTCTGTTTAAATATTTCCCACTTATGTTCCCAGGATTCAAATGTTCTATTTGCTAAGTCTTCTATGCCCTCTAGAAAAATCCGATTAAACTCTTCATCGTTTAATAGTTTTACATAAAATTTCCAGAGGTCCCAAGAGAAATGTTTGTTATTCCTTTTATGTTTACCCACTGAGAATGAAACCAAACAATGATCACTAAACGTAACAGGTGTAACTCTGTAATCATGGCACGAAGGAATGATTTCGGAAGACACGTATACTCTGTCAAGTCTAGCATGGCTTGAACGCTGAAAGTGGGTAAACGTAACCCCTTTTCCGCTGCAAAGACATTCACCCACGTCCTCTAGCGTAGCTTTGGCCACCATATCGAGTAAAATGGAAGTGCTTGAATCTCTGTATGGCCTGAAACTTGATTTATCTATACTCGAACAAACGCAGTTGAAATCCCCGGCCAAAATTAGTTTACGTTCACATTTCAAATACACTTCAAATTTTTCAAAAAACTCCTTTCGATCTTGAATCACACTGGGTGCGTACACACAGATTACTCTCCATTTTTCTCTTGGTAAGGATAAATCACATATAATAAAACGACCCGCCTCGCAGGTAGTTACAGACTCCACTTTCGCATTGAGGCTTTGCCGATTTAACACGAGGCAACCTGCAGATGTGCCCACCGCGTGACAAACGCACACATCAAACAGTCTCATGAAAGGCTGCACCATTCGCTCAGCGTGCTCTTCACTCTCTACTTTAGTTTCCTGTACAGCGACGATGTTTATATCTTGTTCTATAATCAGGCGGTAAAGCTGGTTTTGCCGCCGTTTAGGAGAAAGACCACGTACATTTAGCGTCGCCAATCTAATCGTCGCCATCGTGATGAGAAAAAGCCGAGCGAGCGACGCTCACCCTTACAAACACTTAAACCACTGTCCGGCCGACGCTCAAGGCGTCATCCCGTCGCCGCCGCGTGAAAGCGATGACGAACGCAGGCGGCCAGCACCCCGAGACTTTTTGGAGCCAGCCACTCGCCACTGCCCTTGATCTTCCTGCGTCAGACGCTGCTGGGACGCCGCGTCTCCCTCATTCAGGCGTCGCTTTACTGGCGTAGTTTCGACTATATCCATGTCCGAAGTAGCGTCGGACCCGATGACTGGTTCAACCTTGTGTTGGGTTTCCATCCGAGTCGAACGCCGTTGCGTTGGAGTGCCCATAACCATATTTTCATCTGTGTCTTGTTTAGGTGTCCCCATCTCTCTCTCGCTGGTCGCCACTGCATGGGACGCCTCCACTCCTGCCTTCGACGTCGCGGCCCTCTCTGCTTCCTCTTCATTCATCAGCAATTCAGTGTGGGCGGCATTTGCTGCTTGACTTGCTGCATTGACGTAGGAACGAGTACAGTCCGCCTGCTCATGCCCAAAAGCGCGACAACCAGAACACCTGGGCACCCTGCAGTCGCGACGAATGTGTCCAGTGTTCCTGCAATGTAGGCGCAGCGGCGCTCTTCCTAGCACGACCACCAGTGCCGTGCCGCTCCCCAGAAGCATCTGGTGGGTTATGCAATCCATAGTAACGCCTTGTTTAAGTAATAGCCGAACGAATATTGTGGTTGACTCAACTCCTTCGAAGTCTTCGTCTCTCCACTTGTCACTGATAACTTCTTTCACTTCACCGTACTCCCGGAAAGCACGCCGTACAGTCTCTGCGTTGACATCAAAGGCTACCCAATGCAACTTGAGACGCACCTCTTGCCTCTCTGGGTCGACGACGACGCGAGGCGGTCTTTCACGGAGAGTAAGTAGGCTAGCGTTCAGAAGTGTCTTCTTGGCCTCATCTGTCTTCATGTTAAGAAGCCAGACGTGCGACAACTGATACGCGCCTATGCCGCTCACCTTTTGAATGAAGCCTAGTTCCTTGAGCGGCTTTCGGAAGTCATTAATCCCGTACGAACGCGCTGCGATGTCGCAGTGCAGAACCAACGCGCGTCTGAGTCCTTCTCCTGTGGGCAGTGCTGGCAGAATTAAACGGTAGTCCTTGGGAAGTGATGTGCACGCGAAACCACGGCCAGCGTCGGCCGCTGTAACAGCTCTTGACGAGCCTGCCATCCTGCGTCCGCACGCGTCGGTGACTAGAAGCAGAATGTTCGACGTGTTGACTCACACCCTACTATGAAAGCGCACCAGCTTATATAGCGATGAATTTCAACTGACCATAGTGGCACAGGTACATGTAGGATTTCTTACACTTTTTTTACGTTTTGTATCAATACCACAACATGGGCACACATAAATATATTGTATCTGATGCTTAGACAAACGTAAGTTTATCAATGGTTGCACAACAATGAACGGAATAATTACTAGAGCTTATCAGGTTTTCACGTAGGCGGATACCCCCAAGCCATGCATAGAATGCCCACGGCATTCCGAGCGCTGCGCCTTCTGTCGACCACTGCCACAGTTACTTTTTTTCTTGAAGCCTCCGAGAGTGCAAACACTTGCCGCGCGTTAGCCCTTTCAGAGGTCACGTTTTTTTTCTTCTTGTTACTTAGAGAGGGCGCAGCATGCAGACCAAACTTTGTCTCCGTCGTGGTAGGTGTTCTGTGGTCACGTCGACCTCGTTTAGTTGTTTCGTCCTCACGTTTGCTTATATTCTTTTTACGTGCATACCGTAAGTGTGACCGTTAGCCATGGATTCAGTACACCACTAGCCCTTCAACGACAATGTTTTTGATGCAGTAACGACCGTCCTAGCAGTGTATACGTACGTTACAACGCGGGTCTTGCGAGAGAAATAAGCGATGACCTCGAATCCAGCGGTATTTTTTCGTGAGCTATGGCAGTGGATGTTGGCATCGCGGCAGCTCTAATACTTGAGTGGAGGAACTATCGCTGCAGTGCGCAAGTTTACTATAACTTTATAAGATGTTGTCTCTGCATACTTTTCTGCTTCAGATGCCTCTCGCGATTCGCCTCGCGTGTCAACTTGCAATCATAGTGCGTGCCACAATTTTGTTGTTAGCGCTGTGGCTGTGGTGGTTATTACTCTGGATTCGGTATACTTTTTTCACAAAGGTGAGTGAGCGTTAGTACTTACTTGCTGTACACAGCTGTTACTAGAAGTGCATTTTGTGTTGAGTTTCTCACGACAAAGGAGAATCATGGACTAGAAAGGCATACTGCTTGCGTGCATAATTCCTTCCTACTTCTCAGTGCTTTCATGGGCAATTCAAAACGAATGCGATAGAGAATTTGGTTTAACCTACAGAAGTCATTGGTTCACTTTTCACCAAAGTTTAGGTATTATGATGTTGAAAAAGTTTCTGGTGGTTGTAATCTATTCTGGCGAATAAACGCTCGGTGAAACTTCGCAGCCTGTTTCCCTTTGTGCTTTCACCTGCCGTGGTAGCATAGCCTTCTTGGGTGTCGTGTGACTATGGTGGAGGACGCAGGTTCGACTTCCGGCCGCAGCGGCCGTATTCGAATGGGGTAAACTGCAAAGAACATCCATATGGCGGTAGTGGCACGTATAACTCTATCAATTGTATATGAACGTACTTTCACGCATGGACTGTAGTTTGGTATCGGGTTTCCTAGAATGTAGAAAAATTAAGTGTGATGCTTTTTTACGCGCCTCGTTGAATTCATGGGTGCTGTTGGTGCCGTGCGAAACTAAAGATGCGTGGGCTTACCAAGTATGTCGACACCGAAAAAATTCATTATTTTTTTTTTACACTCGAAGGTAATCAATAAAGCAAGACTGCTTGGGAACCAGAGCTCCTTGTATTCGTGACAAATTGGTAGTATGAAACAACACGAGACACACATGGAAAAGTGCGGAGCATCGTGCGTGTGCCTGACGATAAAAAAGAGAGGCTTTCACTCTACACTAATAAAACAAAAGAAAACGTCACTCCTGCATTCCTTACAACAATCTTAGGTAAAAGCAATCGCTCGCGACTGGCCGCGGCCGGCTATAGGCTTGGCGTGCGCGTGCGCGCGAGCAAGACTCCCGTGATTGAGGAGAAACTTGAACGCTGAAGGAGGAACGTTGCTCCTTTGGTCCTTGCCGCGAGAGGGCGCGACGGGTAAAGCGCCCGAAAGGGAGGAAGTCACTGTGCCGAAGGAGGAACGGGGAGCCCGTTTCTCCATTCTCGCTCCCCCCCCCCCCCCCTTTTTTTTTAGAGTGATATGCGATTTCCGATGCGCTTGCTGCACTTTCAAAGTGCCCTACTGTTAAACTACGACCGCTGAATAAAAAAAGTCAGTTCATGCTTAAACTTTCACTCTCACGCGAATTCCGCATACAGGAATTAGACGCGCAGGCTGCGGACATTGATCGATGAGACACAGGTGCGGTCATTGACTTTGAGCCGAGTCACGCGAATGTCATACCTTTAAGCAAAGATGGCGCAGGAAATTACGATGCACGTGACTTCATGCTTTTTTGGTTTGTTAGTTTTTGCTTTTGTTTTGTTGCCATTCTTTGTACAGGTGCCAGCATTTCAAAACGAGACCTTTCTCAGGAAACACATTTGATACTCGTTTTAAAATGCAGGTTGTCATGTGAACTTTACACTTTCATTGTGTACTGAAACCAACAGCACTTCTAATAGCGCACTCGCACTTGAGAAGCGAAGAGCAAGCGAATACGCCAGTGGCCGCAAAACCACGTTCGCGCGCGTGGAGGAAACGTTCACGCCAGTTATGTTTCTCGCATGCCGTCGTTGCTTCCGCCTTCGCTATTTCGAGTATTCAATCAATTGGCCCGTTTTCTGAACATGCAAGTTTGTAGCGAATTCTAGTTGTGTATGTTGTGCAGTTGTCTACTGGAAAGAAGTAGTTCTAATCTCTCCAAAACATTGCTGCGAGAAATACACTGGGAGATGCACCAGCGAAAAGTACGAAAGCGGACACGCGCGCAATGGCAGCGGCGGATTCGTGCGGCTGTTGCAAAAGCGGGGTACGAATAGGGCTCGCTGCTGTTGCACCTTTTAAGAAATCCGGTCTCCTCGGCGATCTTAATCGAAGTCAGGCTTTTGAAGAACGCGTAAATGCTGTAAAAGAGTAAGCTTGTAAAAGCAGTGAGTTTTGCCGCGTAGCACGGGTAGTTCGTGATTGAGCTGATACACGAACCACCACTGACTAATTGCTCACCATCTCTAAATAGCGGTCGGTTGCTTACATCACGTCGTCTATAGACTATAATAATAATAATAATAATAATAATAATAATAATAATAATAATAATAATAATAATAATAATAATAATAATAATAATAATAATAATAATAATAATAATAATAATAATAACATCAAGAGTTTCACGTATCAACATCTTGATGAGATTGCGAGGGACGCTCTGATGGAGGGCTTCGGTAATATCGACCACCTGGGGTTCTTTATCCTGCACCGACATGGAAAGAAAAACGGTAGGTGTAACCTTAAGAGACAAGAAGACAGCAGAGTGGATTAGGGGACAAACGGGGGTTAAGGATATCATAGTTGAAATAAAGAAGAGGAAATGGACATGGGCCGGGCATGTAGCGCGTAGACAGGATAACCGCTGGTCATTAAGAGTAACTAACTGGATTCTCAGAGAAAGGAAGCGGGTTAGGGGGAGACAGAAGGTTAGGTGGGCAGATGAGATTAAGAAGTTTGCGGGTATAAATTAGCAGCAGCAAGCACAGGACCGGGTTAACTGGCGGAACATGGGAGAGGCCTTTGTCCTGCAGTGGACGTAGTCAGGCTGATGATGATGATGATGAGGAGGACATAGCACACTACACGAGCCTCTTGTATTATGCCGTTTTCGCCTGAAATGAACAGGCGTTCAACTTCTTTTTTCGACGTTGGGCTGTGTGCGTAATTTACCGGTCGCGTGGATGTCTAAGTGAGCGAACTTACGGTGATTTTTTCCGCTTTCACCCTCTTCGAGGTCAAATATGAATGGCCCTTAATCAACGTTCGAGCAAATGTCAATAACCCAGCAACCGTGATGACCTAATAAAAAGGCACTAATTGACTGTAAATTGACTGTAAATATAGACCTCGGCAATTAAGGAAGACAAAAAAATAAGGAATTTCAGACATTATCTGTAACTCCGCCAGAGCCACAGTAGACACAACTCTTTTCGTCATTGTCTTTCTCTGAACGCAGAAAAAGGGAAAGATAAATGTCATAACACTAGAAAGTTGAAATCTACAAGGTCTTCAAATTTAAAGATAACACGTGCCTTATCGACCCGTCAATCAGGCTTTTTAATAGTCGGCATAATGGTGTTATCAAGCAAGTGGCGGACAATTATTATTCCCCAAATGATCGTTTAATAGTCGCGTTTTTTTCTTGTGCTTAATTTTTGAGTACCTGTTTCGTTGCATTAAACAAACATCCAAGTTGTCGTTCGTCAGCGCCTGTGTTGCCTAATTTTTGACCTCCGGTGCGTTTTCGCGATTCTTTAACTTCGGTAACACCTACAGGCGGGACCGCACTTGTTTAGAGCCCCCAGCCGGCCCCTCCAGCTGCCGTTTCGTGAAGAAAGACGCCCCGATTGACGCCGCAATGATACCTAACAATGTGATAGCGCATGCTGAGTTCTTGTGCAAAAATTAAGCATGAAGAGAAGCTTGTGGCTAAAGGTAGGTAGCAGCGGTGGACAACAACAGGGTCTATATTCACGTACTCCAGCGTCCAAGACAAGTGTGATTCCATCTCTATACCAACTGGCCCTACAGGACACTCTTCCGCAAAAACAGGTGGAACCTCATTTTGAAGATGTTTTACTTGTTAGCTTAAGCACAACAATCTGTGCCTATCATCCGCGCGACGAGTTTGCAGCTTTTCGAAACCAGCTACGCCGAACTATGAAACACCAGGAATCTGATTGTATTGAACATGGGTCCAGAGTATCATTGCTGCTGTGCTATCAATTTCTGGTTATTTAGATTCAAACGTGAGTCAGACGTGGAAACCTTGGAAACTGCAGACGATGAGTGGGTCAGGGTTCGCTTGCGGAATACACCTAATTGAAGTTGAGACTAGGGGGGGAACTCATGAACATTCTAGAGCATGCTTGCGGATGAACTCAAAACGCGCTACTACAATAGCGAAAAAAAATAAGCCTGAACGAACGCTCCCCGTATGAAATTCTTCTCTTGTGAGGCGAGCGCGGGAGGGTGTGTTCTTCTTCAAGGCAGCGTCAAAAGCGCACGAGGGTCACTTCGCTCGATACAATTGTCGAGTTTGCGATGGAAGCGTGCGGCTAACACAAAAAGAAGTAGCAAATGCGCAGTTCGCATTCGTCCTGTGTATGGCTGTGCGTTGATTGTGTGCGTGCTTCTTGTGATAGATAAGCCTGCTTCCAGTGTCGAGCTGGGACAGGTGTTTCTCCGCACTCGTCCTGTGTATGCTCATTTCGTGCGTGCTTTGTACTTGAGGAGCGCGCTGCAAGTTTCGAGCTGCTTCCTTCTATGCGCGTGAATTCTAAATTTGTTTCTGTACCATTCATTCTTTCCCCCTTGGGGCGAAGCAGTGCACAAAGAACGCTCAACTACCTCTTTCAAGACACGTTTCCCTTTCTAAAAACAGCTATGTTTTGTTGTTTTACTACGAGAGTGTTTTATGTTAAGGTTCACTACGGTTCCGCCGACACATTCCCGGCACGGATGTGACATCGTAAAATATATACTAACAACTTTGCAAAACACTAGAAGAAGAAGTTTCATAACCGGGCGTCAAGGCTACGACCACTCGTTCCGCAGCGCGCACCGCAAAACCACCAGGCTACGAAGCGTACGTTGTCTGGTATGCTGAAGGCGGTCCATTTATATACACTATACACCATTGCCGGTCCTCAGAGATCAGCAACTTCAGTGCGTTTTCATGATCAGTAGTGAAACAGCGCGAAGGGTGCTCGTTGGGCGCGTTCTGAAGGTCATCGCCCCACGCGTCGTGACGCTCGCGCGCCTGCACAAGGCGCTGCTCATGCGCACGTGCTTATGTCGTAGTTCGGTGTTCTGCAGCTCTTGTGCTTCCACCGCAAGTTCGCTTTGAAGTTACAGTGGTTAAAGCAAGGACGAAAAGCACTACGCTAGTTGCCGCAGCCGCGTTCACGAAAGGAGCGCTCTGCTCCCACACGTAGTAAGAATTGCGAGAGTTCGAACTCGTCCTGCGTGTACCGGTGTGTTTGTTTCGTGTGTGTTACTACTATTGCAGCAGCGCCCTTGAAAGGCACACTCCGGGGGATTTTTCGAGGTTATATATCTCGATGAAATTTACTGGGTAAGTTCATTGACACGTTTGCGCCATTCATGACCAATTGCAGGCTTGTAAGTTTCGCACATTCCTTTCAAATGAATTTGATAGCTTGCCTCCAAACGCTCGATCCCCTCGCTTGCCAGAATTATTAGCAACAATGTGTGTGTGACATTGATTTTTGCAAAGCGGAAGTGGCGGAACTGATATGCCACTGCAGCGTCTGCTTGTCTGCTATGGATTATGCGGGATTGGCCGTCGCTTTCTATGTTGAGCGTGCGACTTCCTTTCTCTTGTTGGTTGGCATGCGATGGAGGGCAAGTGTTGTTGCGTTGTGGGCCGCACACGATTCACCATAACAGCGTAAGCGTTTTTCCCTACCGCCGCAGGAACAAACTTGGACAGCCTGGACAAGTAGTGCCATCTGGCGGCGTTATGGACCCTCAGGCAGGTTTTGGCAAAGCATTACGTCATACGCAGAAGCGTTCTCGGTTAGGTTGTGGTTTTGGCATTGAGGTATTTTGCTAATTGAAAATTATTTTCAAATTTGTTGAGCATTTCAGCTATCGGGTGCGTGACAAGAGTGTCTCAGGAACATTAAACATCATTACTGTAACAATTAAAAGAATCGCCGGAGTTGGCCTTTCAGTGTCGAGCTGTGACAGTTTGTACACGCTCGTCCTGTGGATATGCCCGTTGCGTGCGTGCTTTCTGCTTGAGCTGCGCGAGGCAAGTTTTGAGTTGCTTGCCGTTCTTCGCGCGATATCACAATTCGCTGATGTAGCGTTTATTGCTTCGACCTTGAGGAGAAACCGTGCACAATCAACAATCAAGCAGTACCGTGAAGATACGTTTCACTTCGTAAACAGAAACAGCACCGTTTATTTTTTCATGTTTATTTGCTTACGCAGGTGCTTCTTCGGGTATTGGAGAAGCCACGGCCTTGTGTTTTGCCTCCCATGGCTGCTGGCTTACGCTGACAGCACGGAACATACAGGCCTTGGAGAGTGTGGCGGAGGCGTGCCGTGCAAAGGGGATTCCCCATGACAAGGTGAGCTGTTTAGCTCAGCGTAAGTTCCCATGAGTAAAGAAAAAATATCTCCAAAGCAGTAAGGACATGGTTCGAACTGGTTGTTACAGCCCCATCTTTGCCTTAATAGCGCGGAAACACGACGAAACAGAAGATTGTACGGTATAGGAGAACTATAGTGATGTGGTCGGCTATGACAACTTCTCAACGAACTTTGATGGTTTTTCGGGCACGTTTCAATAGAGGGAATACTCATGATTTGTCAAATGTACTGCTGCGTGCACATGCTTTTGTGTCACACAGCATGGACTAAGCGCGTGAGTATTGTACTCATTGCCTTTGCATAGCCTTGTGTTTGTTTTATACTTTGTGATAACAAACTGCTGTGCAAGAGGAGTCGCAGGTGTCTGCAACTCCTCCATACATACATTACAAAAATAACGATTGTACGTCTCGGGCAGAATGGCGTCCTTAATAGACCACGCAGACACACCAAGCACCGTCAGATTTCACCCATCCACCTGAGACGTTCCTTGGCTGCATCGTAGTACGTGTACCACCCATGAACAGTTCGCTTAAGGTCTAAGTTTCCGAGTGAGCCATTTCACCACTTAGTCCGATAACATAACCACAAATTTATGTTCCAGCTTTTAGAACTTCTTATCTATCCAGAAGTGCCGTGCAGTTACAGAGAATAATTCATAGATAAATGAGGATCACATCCGTTAACATTGTGGCTGTGGTGCCAAATACTATTTACTTGGCGCTCCTATTATTACTTCAACGGTAGATGCTCTCACCCAGTCCTCATCTGATGTAACTGCTTTACAGGAGAAATAGAGAAATCTACACTGTCCGAAAGGGTAGTCCTCCTTGACCATGAGGCGTAGCCAGGGGGTGGCACAGCGGGATGTGCCTTTTCCCAACGGAAACTTTTTTCGCCATGGCGTAAACACAAAAAAGGCCAGTTAAAAGGGGTGCCCCTCCCGAAATCAAGGTGGTGCCTCCCCTCTTCCGGAAAAAAAAAGTCTGGCTACGTTTCTGTCCTTGACGTAGTGTTTTTGTATGAAATGGTACTCAATCAAACGAAGATCGAGTGGACACAGCCTATTGTTTCTTTGTATTTATTATAGCTTACTTTGATAACGAACCGTTTATTTATTTTTTCCAGCAAAAGCTGTTGGGAGATCAAAACAAGGGTCTATTTAGGCACCGTAGTTGTCCGCTGCCGTCGCTGGTGTCAAGTTTCAAGCTTAAGTTTCAAGATTATTATTTTCCAAAAATAAGTTACAAAATCTAGGATACGCAGACGAGGGTCCTAGAGCCAGACACTTTAGTGGGGCCCTCGGTTTGTCGATACAAAATGATGGTAAAGTTTATACAGAGCAACAGAAAATTCTTACAATATACGGACATCGATATACACTTTTACATAACAAATCAAACCAAAACACGCAGCATGGTATAAAAAGATGAATGGATATTTGTAGTTTAACGTCCCAAAACCACGATATGATTATGAGAGACGCCGTAGTGAAGGGCTCCGGAAATTTCGCCCACCTGGGGTTCTTCAACGTGCACCCAAATCTGAGCACACGGGCCTACAACATTTCCGCCTCTATCGGAAATGCAGCCGCCGCAGCCGGGATTTATTCCCGATGGTATAACAAGAACGGAAGAACAAACAAGTCAAACTGGTAAATGATCACAAGTATGGTTATTCGAGAAAACGATTTTGACGGACTTTTTGAACAAATAAAATGAAGTACAATGCTTAATGCTAGGAGGTAATGCATTTTAAAAGGATATCACACTGAAAGCGGAAGTGTTTTGCTCATAATTAGTGTGAGCGAGAGCTAATGGGAAATTTTTATTAGCTGCAAGCCTGGTAACATTATTATCCTGCAAAATATCAGATGCAATAAATGGGAATGCCAGTTAATTATACAGCGATTTGTGGAATAAGGTCAAAAGATTCAACCGGAACAAAAGATTTACTGGCAAGATATTGTAAAAGCGTAGTAATGTGTAGGCGTTCGATTGCGAAGAACTAGAAGTGACAATGCGTATTGACTGATTTCGAATGTGCTGTATTCATGATAAATGACAAGCATAAGTGTTGCCCCATGAGACTACACCGTAAGTAATATGACTATGAATGGACGCAAAATACAGCGCCAGTAGAGCTTCACGGGAAAAGAAAGGGCGAGCTTTGATTAATTCATGGATACCAAACGCCGTCTTCTGCTTAAGATGATTAAAGTGACTGCAAAAGGTAAGGCATGGGCCAAGATGTATGCCAAGAAAGAATATATCAGAACAAGCAGAAATGGAATGAATACCAAGTTGTATGAAGGGAATAGTAGATAATGACCTCTGAGCACTTTTAAACATCGTAAATTTAGTTTTTGTCGGGTTGATAACAAGTGATTACTGGTGCACCAATTCATGAGGGCACTTAATGCAAGATTTAACTTTGAAACAAGAGCATAAATGTTTTTATCAGATGAAGATATTGTTGTGTCGTCAGCGTACAGAACACAGTGACTACAGTCAAAAGAGCTAAAAACATCAGGAAGATCATTCATATAATAAAATAAATAGGAAAGGACCAAATACTGAGCCCTGCGGTACTCTCTGGTTAACATATTTTATTGTAGAGAAGGTATTTGCAGTGTGTACTGTGTACTCTCGGTCAAGTAGGTAATTTGTTAAGAATGTAAGTGCAGGGCCAGTTATACCACAGGACTGAAGTTTATGCAATAAGACTTGATGATTTACAGTGTCAAAGGCTCTAGTAAGATCTGAAAAAATCGAACGCACTAAATTTCCCGAACCGATACTTTTCTTTGCGTAATCAGTTAGCGACAGCACAGCTAGATTTGTTGACCTACCTGAACGGAAACCAAATTGGCTGTCTTTAAGCAACTTAAATTTAACTTAATATTCATTCAGACCTTCAACAAACAATTTTTCGACTAGTTTGCTGAGGCAGGAAAGAATCGAAATCAGACGGTAGTTAGAAACTGTTTGTTATTCACCTTTTTCAAAAACTGGAATTACTTTAGCTTTTTTTAAGAATGAAGGAAATAAACCCTATTGAAACATAAGGTTGATAATATGACACGGCTTATCGGAAAATAAATGTGCAACCAGGTTTGAATGCCTTACACAAATGTCATCTAACCCAGGCCTTGTATTTTTTAGATTAGCAATAGTGGGAAAGACTTCTCGTGGTGTTGTTGGGAAAAAAAGAATGACTGCGTGGTACGTCCCCGAGAAGTATACGACTGAGCATGGGGGTGGTGCTTAGTATAGACGGAAGAAAAGTATTCCGAGAAAGCATTGGCAAGTTCTTTGGGCTCAGAGAAGGTGGATCCATTGTAGTCGATTTTGGTTGGAGGGACAATAGCAGATGACTTGTTAAGGAAGGAGTTGAGCAGCTGCCACTGCCTTTTATACTTGTCGAATTCATTTTCGTAGTACCCTTTTTTCGCTTGCTTGAGCAAGGTATTTAATAGACTGCAAGATGACTTGTATCGCTTAGCAAGACCCAAAATAAAGGGCTGACGCTTCTTTTTTTATACATGTTTTCGGTCTTCATTAAACTTTTTAGAAGACCATTGGTCATCCGTGGTTTGTGTGGATACTTGTATTTTTTTTTTTTACATTGGACACTACGCGTGTTGGTCGAAACGGCGAGTGAAAATGACGAGCAAAACGCTCGCAAGGCTGTATCTGGGTCTGACATAGACATAACAGGCACCCAGTCAGTTGTACTGATAGCCACAATAAAGAAATCGAAACTAAATACAGATGTAGAATAGCTAATATTGCGTGTGCGGGTTATGTTTTCGAATGTGAGGAAGATAGGAAAATGATCGGTGATATTAGTGTCAACAACCCCCACGCAGGGTGGTGACGCCAAGTTGGATAACACGTGATCAATGAGTGTACCGGTACCTGGAGATGCTACTCTAGTTGGACACTCAACAAGTGATTCAAAGCAAAATCCAGTGAAACAATCCGTGTAATTTGCATAAGAAGTACTGTCCGTGGCAAGCAAGTTAATATTCACATTACCTACAATCACTACGTTCTTATTTTGAAAAGTTAGCTTTCATGAAACTTCACTGATACGGCACGAAAAATCACAAAGGAACGACGGTGGTGAGCGAACCATTATCGTATCCCTAACAATTATCGTGCGAAATCTCCGGCCATCTGGCTGACAACCAGAGTGTGCTACCACCGAGCCATTTGTCGTTGTTTGATACTTTGTTGAAAACTGACCCTATGCAAGCTTCACCTCGCGTAAGGATTCACGCTATCGTGTGTAATAAAGCATCTTAGAACAGCAAAGTAACAACCAGGCGTAACAAAATGCGAACTGTGTAGAGATGAGACCATTGAATGTTCCAGGCCCTTACAAGAGCCTCACGCATAATTCTTCGTTGTGGACAGCCGCAGCATCAACAAAGTGCACCAAGTTTCTTGGAAGTTTGTAGCGGGCACAACGCTGTTCTGAACAATGACAAACAATGGCTTGTGAGCGCTCCCCCACTGCACAGAACTTACGATTTATGGCGAAATGGGTACCACGCACGCGCGTTTGTAGTAGTTGCCCCAAGAGTCTTTAAAAAGCCTCTAGAAAGTCCACTTCTCCAGCTTTTGCTGTGATTAGATGTGTGGCGGGTTCCGCACTGGATTGCTGTTTTTTTTTCACCAACCTCCATTTTTCCTCTCTTGCTCTCGTTCTCCATTCATCTTTGCCCATTCCTGTTACGTTCACTCGAAGACGACGGTTCACCTGATAACGCATGGCTCAAACCGAAAAAAAAAACAATTGCTGATTCGCACATAGCTGGTTGCCATAATGTATGGGAGAAGCACGATTTTTTATATTACTTTGCTAAGGAAGTTTAGCTTGTTTTACTGCACGGTAGTCCTACCTTTGCTTATTTACCTTGCCAAAATCGCATCCCGTCATCACACTACGGGGGCCGATTCTCAGGACGCTCGTGCCTTCAGCGAAGCCTGGCAACACGCGTATCTTTTTGTCTCTAGAGCACTTTCGAATGCCCTGCATGCGGAATGTACAGTGCTACTTGACGTGTTTAATCGCTATATGGTCTCAAATATTTATATTTATGGTGTATCGGCTTTCTCTTTGTTTATCTCGGATCCAATAGTTTAGGGGTTTCAAGCTTATCGTAGCTAGCGAAGCGCCGTCACAAAACATGGTCCAACTAAAGTCAGAACAGTGAAGAAGGGTAAATATAGGGAATGAGGGAGGGGGTAGACAACCAATGTAACCCATTGTGGTTATTGAAAATAAAATATGTTTCCCAATCTATGAAGATTCGACGTCAGGTTCGGAGATAGATATGAATGCCTATCTCTAGAGTGAATACAATTCCGAAATGAATAGTTTTTCTACGAAATGAAGTGCATTAAGGCCCATCCTGTTTCTGCAGCCTAACCTGACAAAACATTATAAAATGAAATAGTTGAAAATGTAAAGTGCATAATATATAGCAAGGTCATAAAACATTACCCTCTGTGTAGCCATAGGTCGCAAGCGAATGACCCTGAGAGCGCGTGTTTAGACCCCTGTGATATCTTATCAATTCGAACTCTATTATAGCGAAAGCTGTTATAAGATCACAACATGGTTCGTTTGCAACGCTGTAGTTGTCCGCTGCCGCCGGTGTCCGCAACCACTATCGCACAAAAGAAGTTAAAACGGAAGCAAATAAAAAGTACCAAAAACACAATGTCATTCAATCCCGGCTCCCCTGCGTGCCAGCCCAGTATTCCAGCACCGAGTTATTCCTGCCTAAAGCCTATGCAAATCGGCTTTAGGAATGCTTGGGGTCGACAAAGTAATCTCGTTAATATGCGTAAAAAGCGTTTTAGAACAGCCAGGAAAAAAACCAGGTGTTACGCAATGCGAATTGCGGGACGATTGGGTCGGCAAATGCTCCAAAATATTCCAAAAGCTTCATCGTGTTCACCTATTAACTATGGCGCATACCTATTGTGGGGATTAGAAAAGCTTCTGGCATAATTCTCTGCCGTCATCAGTCAGAACAACAACAGCAAATGAAAACGCACAATGTTCGTAGCAAGTGTGCAGCGGGTACCACGTTTCTAAAATAATGACGAATGCCATTGTGAATCCCCCTGAGTGAGTTGGAGCCATGTTTAAGGCGTCATTATTATCATCATCATGCCTGTCTACTACACAGTGATGAATATCTCAATGGGTACCCTGCAAGTGTGCTTGCAGCAGCTACCAAAGAATGTTAAGAGAGGCTCCGAAAGACCACTTTTCCTGTTTTCAGGGTGACAGTGCTGCGCGTTTTGCGCAGGCCTGCCGGTGTAGAATGATTTACACGCGTGACTTAATAACGTAGTTATGTTTTTTTATTCTACATACGACTGTTCTGGTATTATTTTTGTAGGTTATTGTGGCACCCGGAGATATAACGATCGAGGACGACATTCGTGCTGTAGTCGAGAAGACCGCAAAGCACTTTGGGCAAATCGACATACTGGTAAGTACGTAGTCTATGCTGCTTCGTCTTTTTTTATTGTGATAGTAATTGTATAAGAAGTCTAGACGGTTTTTCACCGTCACTGTCGGTGTCATGTAGTTTATAAAGTCCAAAATGCTAGAATGGCGTATTATACGTTGCAGCGAGCAAACAAATTTATGTCCGAGATGCCACAAAACGCAGGTACTAGATTAATGCTGAAAGATAGCTTTATGCTTGATCAGGAGTGTCAGGGAAACGAAAACTTGCTACCACTGGTTAGATGTAGTGGAATACCATCATGTTCTAATGGGAGAGGGAGGTCATTGTCAAATAGCGGGAAGGTTATCCATTTCATATTTGTTGACTTGCTGCTCGCTAGAGAATAATGAGCTGGTGAAGCCCAACGTGGCTAATAATTTGTACAAAAACAACTTTTACATGGAAATCACAGAATCGCTGGCGGCGCGCTTAGACCAAGAGCTAGAACGGAAGGCTCGCATGCGTTACCGTGTGAAATCACTTGCAGCCGATAACGGAGTTAGAAGGCAAAGCTTCGATTTGAGCTGTTTCGTCATACACATGCTAACATCTCGGCGTGAATATTACAAAAAAAACGATAGAGGAAGTCTACATTCTTCTTCGTTATCGCTTTCTTGAAGCCTAAATGCTTGCATCAGGCACAATGAATGCGTAGGATTTTAGACTAATTCTCAGTAATAAGACCATTAGCTACGTAATGTACTAATAAAGTCACTGTAGTAAAGTCTCATGTTCCTAGTGCATTTGCCTAAAACAAGTCGAATGCGAAAGACATATTTTTCTTCTCAGTTGTATACATCAATTGATTCGCTAATACAAAGCAAAAGCAAGACGTACGATGACCAATTTGGTTTATAGGTGATGTCACTGCTTGCTAGTGCGAGAAAATTGCACGACATTAAACAACCCTGAGAACTTTGCGGTAAAATCTCTATACTTGCGAATAACCAGCAGATTTCACGCATTGTAGGAGTCGATGCAATGCGAAGCAGCCGGCAGGTTGCAAATCAGGGTACATAATACGTAACAAGGTACATAATACGTTTGTGATTATTGCCACCTGGTATTCTGTGCCAGTGAACAGTGGGTCAGTTCTGTGCCGGAGAACGAGGAAGACGAAGACGAGCAACCCGTGCAAGCGGAGACGTCCTTCTTTGTCTCTGAGATTTTTGACAGTCGCGTCCCTTTATACGTTCGTTCGAGCTCTTAGCGCGTGACAACTGGTGGAGGTGCTTGGTACCCTATGCACCGAACCCCTCCTAGTACAAGAAGCTCCAGCCCTATACCGGTGGTTACGCCTGTTCACCGTGCTAGCCGCAGGATCCGTGGACTGGACCCTGAGTTCGGACTTCTCTCAGAGGAGATGACGGCCCCAACTATTCCAGGCAGCGCCGTCCCAAGCGGCTCCAACCCAGCCGGTATGGAAGGCGCAACGCCATTGCAATATACATTGTTCAAACCAAAAACGCCGAATCCCTTTCATGGTGCTGTCCATGAGGATGTTGAAGATTGGCTAGTCCACTATGACTTCGTTGCCGCTCATAACATGTGGGATGACACAGACAAGCTCCGGCATGCCTACTTCAGTTTGAATGACGGGGCACGTGTTTGGTACGAAAACCGGGCAGGTGTGTTCACATCATCGGTGGACTTCAAACGCCGGCTTCTTGAAACGTATGCAAGTCCCGATCCCCGAGAGCGAGCGGAACGTGAACTCCAGTGCCGTATGCAAATGCCAAAGGAAGGCGTAGCAATGTATGTTGAGGACATGACACGTCTTTTTCGACGAGCTGACCCTCACATGCCGGAAGAGAAGAAGGTGCGATACCTGATGCGTGGAGTGAAGGAGCAGTTGTTCGGTGGTTTTGTACGCAGCCCCCCCCCCCCCCCAAGACTACGTCAGAGTTCCTTGCTGAAGCCGTCCTGATTGAAAGCACGCTTCGGCAACGGACCCAGACGTACGAGCGACAAGTGAACGTTGCTTCTGCTACGGACTACATGGGTGGTCTGGGGGCCCACGTCAACTTCTTCCGAGAGCTCATACGCTCTGTAATTCGCAAAGAACTACAGAAGTTATCTGTACCCTCAGCGCCCACTGTCAGTTCTTTGTCCGGCATCGTCCGAGATGAAGTTCAGCAGGCACTACGAGAACCGTCCTGTCAGGCAGAGCCGCGGCCCCTAAATGACTTCCCTCGCATGTCATATGCGCAAACTCTGCTCCAGCCAGCACCACCTTTGGCTCCGCTTCCCACCGCGGCCCCTGCCATGCTTCCGGCAGACCAAACTCTGCCCCAACATGCACCACATTTCACTCCGCTTTATACCACAGCCCCAGCCATGCTTCGGGCAGTCCAAGCGGACTCGTACCTCAGTGACCGCCGACCAATTCCGCGAAAATCAGACGTGTGGCGCGCCCCCGATCGACGTCCCCTTTGCTATCACCGTGGTGAACCTGGGCACATCTACCGACAGTGCCCTTATCGACAGCTGTGACTTCGTGGTTTTTTGGCCAACTCCCCACCTCCTAGGTTCGGCCAGCGGCCTCCGGAAATCGCTGACTACGTTGCTCAGGAGCGCGGATCGACATCTTGGCACCACTCACGCTCTCCATCACCGCGGCGGTTCTCGCCGAATTATCGCACCAATGCGGGCGTGGCGCAGGGCCGGTCACCTAGCCCGCGTCGGGAAAACTAGGCTCAGCGACCTTCAGGGGCAAGGCCGCTCAGACTGGTCATGCTCAAGTCCCCCTATCGACGCGGTTTGAAGATACCGACGATACATCGACAACGACACCACCGGCTGATTACGAAAGAGTTTTCTTAGATATTCCTGTTCTGCTAGATGGTCGCGAAGTCAGCGCTTTAGTGGACACTGGTGCGGACTATTCCATAATTAGCGAAAATCTGGCCGCCCTTCTCAAGAAAGTAACGACGCCTTGGAACCAAACGCCAATTCGTACAGCTGGCGGGCATATCGTCCCGCCACTCGGTATGTGCACGGCAAGACTGCAAGTCCGCGGTTGTACATTTGTTGCTAGTTTGAGCGTTCTCCGGCAGTGTTCTTGAGACCTGATTATTGGCATGGATTTTCTCAGGGAGCATGGTGCTATAACTGACATTCGACGACGTCTAGTCACTTTCACGACCACAAACGCCACAACAGCTTACGCCGACCCCAGCCACTCCCGAGTGTCTCTTCGCGTCGTCGACGACGCTGCCACGTTACCACCCCGTGCGACTGTTGTGATTCAGGTGGCGTGGGATGGAGTGATGTACGGTGAAGCAGTCGTAGAAAGCAATCACTTGCTTTTGCTGTCTCAGGGTGTCTGCACAGCGAGAGGCCTTGTTGACCTTCGTGATGATCACTGCAACGTTTTTGTCACAAACTTCAGCTACGAGCACCGGCACCTTTTTTCTGGAACTGTCATCGCCTACGCCGACCCAGTCGCCAATGTCACCGAGTGTTTTGCTTCTGAGGCCATCGGAACTGCTCAAACGCCTTTCCGCAGCGTCGACATCAGTCCAACGCTTTCTGAAGCGAACAAGCAGTGTTTGAGCGAGCTGTTGCTGGAGTTCCACACATGCTTTGCACGTTCTTCGAAGATACGTCAAACACCGATAACGAAACACCGTATTATCACCTACGACGACGCGCATCCCATACGGCAGCAGCCTTATCGTGTTTCGCCAACCAAACGGCACGCGATTCTAACGCAGGTTAAGGAAATGCTTCAGGATGGCGTGATACAGCCTTCAAGCAGCCCTTGGTCATCACAGTCGTTCTTGTGAAAAAGAAAGATGGCACGCTTCGCTTTTGTGTCGACTACAGAAAGTTGAACAATGTCACAAAGAAAGACGTGTACCCGTTGCCCAGAGTAGATGATTCTCTGGACAAGCTGCGACGCGCGAAGTATTTTTCGTCCGTCGACTTGAAGAGCGGTTATTGGCAAATAGAGGTCGATGAACGTGACCGGGAAAAGACCGCTTTTGTAACGCCGGATGGCCTTTATGAATTCAAAGTGCTACCTTTCGGCCTCTGCTCCGCTCCAGCCACATTCCAGCGAATGATGGACACCGTCCTGGCAGACCTCAAGCGGAAAAGCTGTCTCGTCTAGCTCGATGATGTCGTTGTGTTTTAAGAAACGTTTGACGAGCATCTTCGTCGCCTTCAGAATGTGCTCGAAGCCATTAGATCGGCCGATCTCACACTCAAGTCTGAGAAATGTCATTTCGGCCACGAAGAATCAAATTTTCTTGGTGACGTCGTGAGCGCCATTGGTGTTCGGCCTGATCCTGACAAAACTGCGGCCGTCACCACTTTTTCACCTTTAACTGACAAGAAAAGTCTTCGACGCTTTCTGGGTCTGTGCACGTATTACCGGTGCTTTATTGAAAATTTCTATAACATTGCGGAGCCACTATTACGTCTCACGCGTCATGACACACCATTTGTCTGGGCTGACTACCAGAAGACTGCCTTTGCGCAACTACAGCACCGGCTCTCTTCCCCTCCCGTGCTCGGCCACTTCGATGAAGAGGCTGACACTGAAGTACGCACTGATGCCAGCAATATTGGTCTTGGAGCTATTTCGGTACAAAGACAAGATGGCATTGAACGGGTAATAGCCTACGCAAGTCGCACACTGTCTCGCGCAGAATTTAACTATTCCACATCAGAAAAAGAATGTCTCGCGGTCATTTGGGCAATTACAAAGTTTAGGCCATATCTCTATGAAAGACCATTTAAAGTGGTGACTGACCATCATGCTTTGGGCGGGTTGACCAATCTACGAGACCTTTCAGGACGATTAGCACGATGGAGTTTGCGCCTAGAGGAATTTGATGTCACCATCGTGTACAAGTCAGGCAAAAAG
Source organism: Rhipicephalus microplus (assembly GCF_043290135.1). Classification (NCBI taxonomy): domain Eukaryota; kingdom Metazoa; phylum Arthropoda; class Arachnida; order Ixodida; family Ixodidae; genus Rhipicephalus; species Rhipicephalus microplus. Next base: position 231,564,592 of record NC_134702.1, read on the forward strand.
CACGAAGACGCCGACACGCTATCACGAGCACCTCTTCAATCCGCCAGTACTAGCGCAGAAGAGGACGGCGCCTTCGTGGCAACTGTCAGCGGACCGGATCTGATGTCTCATCAACGAAATGACGCCGATCTAAGACTGATTATAGATCATTTAGAAGGTGGCACTGCGCCCATTCCTCGTCCAATGTCGCGAAATTTGCCATCATTTTGCCTACAAAATGGCGTCTTATACAAAAGGAACGCCGGTGCTGGTGACAGATCTCATCTTCTCGTCATTCCTAAAGCCCTCCGCGATGACGTCTTATTAGCTTGCCACGACGAGCCCACATCTGGCAATCTGGGCTACTCGAGAACTATGGATCGGGTGCGACAACTCTACTACTGGCCTAAAATGTCTGCCTGTGTCAAACGCTACGTGAAGGGATGCCGTGAATGCCAGCGTTGTCAGACACCACATTTAAAGCCTGCAGGTCATCTACAACCGATCGATCCACCACGTACACCGTTTGAACAAGTGGCAATGGACCTCCTGGGCCCGTTTTCTTTGTCTTCTTCTGGCAACAAATGGATTATTGTCGCAACCGATTTTTTCACGCGTTACGCTGAGACGAAGGCGTTGCCACGAGGAACCGCATCTGAAGTTGCCAGTTTTTTTATGCATCCAATTGTGCTACGGCATGGCACCCCGTCATATCTCATCACTGATCGAGGGACATCATTCACAGCGAAACTCTTGGATGATATCTTCAGGTTGAGTTACACAACCCATCGAAAGACCACTGCGTACCACCCTCAGAGTAATGTTTTAACGCAAAGATTGTGTTTATCGTGTTTATCGCAAAGATCGTGATTCCAGGGGAGGCGGTGTGGCGTTGCTCTTTAAAAATAACATACAAATTGCTAGAATGGCAAACCCCATTGGCGTTGAGGCCTTATTTTGTAAGATGTGTCGCAACAAACAGTGCAAGGTCATTGGTGTTGTTTACAGACCCCCTGGTACCAGAATTAAAGCTTTGCAGAATTTTAACAAATACATTGGTCTCCAGATAACGAAAGACACGAAACTTGTACTCTGTGGTGACTTCAACCTACCTGGTATTGAATGGCTCACCTTCTCTTCTGGTACTAATGATACTTTCAACAACGAGGAGTTGATTGATATTGCATTTCGATTTGATTTGGTTCAACTAGTTCATGAGTATACACGTATTCACGGAGAAAGCAAATCAATACTGGACCTTGTTTTTGTTCGGTCAAATATTGACGGTCAATATGAGTGTGAGGTACTGGATGGTCTCTCAGATCATAAGTGTGTCTTAACTCAATTTCGTTTCTCTCTTCCAAAGACAAGGTTGAAAATGACTCGTGTTCCAATTTTCTCTGCTGCTAACGATGTTTGTATACTAGACAGATTGGAGTCTGTGTATGATCACTTTTTGAGTACTTCTATGGACACTATGTGCGACGCTAACTCTCTCTGGGTGAAATTTAAGAACACAGTACACGCATGCATTGACCTCTGCGTTCTCTTCCGCTATCGACCAGCAAATCCCTCGAATCCATGGATCACCCGTGACATCATTCATTTAAAAAGAAAAATGAATCGCTTGAACAAATGGTTCAAAAGAAATCGTAATACGAAGCTAAAGGAAGAAATTTCCCAACTCTCTCGTAAACCAAAAGACCTACTGCAAACAGAGCGGCGTACATATTACACTGTGCGCTTGAGCAGCATGATTAAAGAATCGCCCTCCAAATTTTGGCGAAGTATAACCCCTAAGCACTCGGAAACTAGCACTTTCGTAATAGATAGCATCTGTACCTCAGATTCTACAGAAATCTCGAATTAATTTACCGAAAACTTCAAGTCCGTATTTACAGTTGACGACGGAACTATCCCGCCTTTCGATAAATATAGAATGCTGCCATCTGTTGAAAATGTTATAATTACCGAACCCGGTGTACTTAATCTGCTCCTCAACTAAGATGAAAAAAAATCTCCAGGACCTGATGATACACCCAATGCATTTCTGAAAAGATACGCGGAGTGGTGCGCCAAATTCCTTGTTATTATTTTTACTTTGTCTCTTTCAACTGGCGTCCTGCCGGAAGATTAGAAAGTGTCCAAAATTAAACCCCTATTTAAACAAGGGGATAAACAGTCAGTTACGAATTACCGTCCTATAGCTTTAACCAGCACTTGTTGTAAATTATTAGAGCATATCAATCATAAGCACATATCTACTTTTTTAACAACGCATTCGATTTTCTCTTCAGCGCAACATGGTTTTAGGCGCGGCTTTTCCCCTGTGACCCAACTTGTCGAAACCGTACATGACTTCGCCGTGACTATCAATAACCGTAAGCAAACAGATGTGATATTTATAGATTTTGCGAAAGCGTTCGACAAGATATCTCATGTAAAACTAATAATCAAACTACGTGCCATTCTTAAAAATGATGAACTTTGCGGTTGGATTAAATCATACTTTACTTCTCGTTACCAATATGTCATCTTCAGCGACACTCCTTCTAAAACAGTACCTGTCACTTCGGGTGTACCCCAGGGTTCGGTTCTGGGTCCGTTGTTATTTCTTCTTTATGTTAACGACATTGTTGGCGAGCATGACATGAAAATTAGGTTGTACGCTGATGATTGTCTGATTTATTCTGCTGTAGACTCTTTGGATGACCAGATTAACCTTAATTTGAAGCTGAACGATGTTATTCAGTGGTGCAACACATGGCAGATGTCTGTTAATTATAAAAAAAGTGCTCTTATGTCAATCACAAACAAGAAGCAACCCCTTATTTTCAATTACACAGTCGAGAATAACGTTCTAACGCGAGTAACTGAGTATAAATACCTTGGTTTACATATATGTAACAACTTGCATTGGGATAAACACATTACTAACGTTGCAAATCAATCAATGTAAAAACTTCACTACTTGAAAAGGTCTCTCAGAAGTGCTCCAACAAGCGTAAAATTACTAGCCTATAAAAGCATCGTGTTACCAATTCTCGATTATGGAAATGTATTTTGGGACCCTTTCACGGCGGCTAACTTATCTAAATTAAATCGTGTACAAAATAAAGCAGTCCGTTTTATCTTTAATTGCTATGGCCGCGCATCAGTTTCGGAACTGACAGTCAAGGCTGGTTTATTGAACATTGCAGACAGAAATAAATTGTGCCGCTTACGCTTTCTTTTTAAAATTGTGAAGAACCTTCTCAAAAGCGATACTAATCAATACTTAACGTATTTTTCTTCAGGTCATTCATCCCGCCACCATCACTCGCTGAACTTAACCCCCTTCCAGCCGAGAATCAATGTCTTTAAGTATTCTTTTTTTCCAAGAACAGTGAATGAATGGAATAGCCTTAAAAGTCATGTTGTAGAGCAAACTGATATTAACAAATTTGAAAGCCTACTTGAGTTTTAAACTTTTCTGTCTTGTTGATCACTTGATACGTGTTCTGGTTCTCGGTGTATATTGTACTCGCCGGACAATAATGTGTACTCTTCTTTTTGCAGTGTGTGTTGTTGCAATGCGTGTATCGGTTTCTTCTTTTCTTTTTTGTGCCCTTCGCAAGATCTTATTCATGCGCCACTGTGAATCGGCAATCAGTTCAATTTGGTTTTTTTATGTATGGTATGCGTTCGTTTTGTCTGTTTTATTGTGAAATGTAGAACACGTTTCTTTCCACCCTGCTACGACTCCTTAACTGGGGTCAGCAGTATTGTAAATAAAATAAATAAATAACAGAAAGGCTAAACAAAACGCTAGCCGACATGATCTCTATGTACATAGATGCGCAGCACAAAACGTGGGACGACATCCTGCCGTACGTAACATTTGCTTATAACACTGCAACGCAGGAAACTACACGCTTCACGCCATTCCGACTCGTTTATGGTCGAGATGTTAGAACTATGCTGGACGCCATGATTCCATATGAGGACATCGACAAGCTCGACTAATTAGCCCCCGACATCAATGAGTACATTCAGCGCGCTGAGGAAGCACGTCAACTGGTCCGTGTGCAATCCGAACTCAACAGTGCGCAGATGCACAGCGGTACAACATCCACCATCGAGAAGTTAATTATGAACCTGGTGACCAAGTTTGGGTTTGGAAACCCATTAGGCGGCGAGGTCTCAGTGAGAAACTCTTGAGGAAGTACTTTGGACCTTACAAAGTACTCGGAGGTGTGAGCGACGTGAACTACGAAGTGGTTCCAGACGGAGGCTCACCATCACCGGAGGCTCACCAGCGCAGGTTACCACGCCCAGAGACTGTACACGTAGTCCGCCTAAAACCATACTTTACGCGGTGATGCGAATTTTTTCGTTGTGCCAGTGAACTCTTCATGTGAACAGTGAATGCCGTTTATTTCCGATTGCCGGGCCCAGGACGCATTTTCTCTCGTGCACTAATTTGTATAATGTTTTTTATGTTACCTACTTCGACCCACTGCTGTGCACACATTTGTTTGAGCATCGGGTCGATGCTCTCTTGGGAGGAGGAGTAATGCCACCTGGTGTTCTGTGCCAGTGAACAGCGGGTCAGTTCTGTGCCGGTGAACGAGGAAGACGAAGACGAGCAACCCGTGCCAGCGGAGACGTCCTTCTTTGTCTCTGAAATTTTTCACAGTCGCGTCCCTTCATACGTTCGTTCGAGCTCTTAGCGCGTGATATTATGTACTTTGTAGGACACGTAATGCATGTTTATTTGTCGTACAATAACATTGTGTAAGACTACTTTTGATACAAATCAAGCTACCTGAATTGTCAAGAGTGCACCTTGAGCGTGGCGTGTAAATGATGTTGTACCTTACATGCATGGCAAGTCTTTCAATTTACGACTTCCCCATGTTTTTTGTACAGCCAGGTCTCACAATACCGCATTTGGTGTATATCAAATAAGTGAACTAGCGGTAGGCGCACTATAAACGTGGCTCGCAAGTCATGCTGTGCATGATATGCCATTATTTGTCATTTGTGGTCGCGATATAGTCGCGTCGCGCAATATCAAATTAGGCGTATATCAAGGAAGTGGAGGAACCATGAGCGCAGCTTAAGCGTGGCATGTAGATCATGTATATCACTTGGAAGTCATGGTTTTCGTTTTACCATTTGTCATTTATCTCCACCATACAGTCAAGCCACGTCATAGCAGTTGTGTTGTATATTGATTAACTAAACCAGATTTGAGCGTACAACTTAAATCATGGTGTATATTAAGATCAAGTCAAGATTGTTATGTCAGCACTTGTAATTATTTTCTTATTTCGGAACTCCAGAATACGCTGCGTATGCTGGTAGCACTGGTAAAAAAAAAGATGGCTGCGCCTAACGCGGCACTTTCGCTTGGCGCTGTGCGGAAGTTTCTTGATTGTGGCGCCGGACTGCGTTGTTTCGTCCCAGGTGAAAGAGTGCTCGCAGCGTACCGCCTCATCGCCATAAGATATTTCGTTACCAAAACAGCGTAAATAGTTGCACTGCGCGCGCAGACATCGGGCCGAATCACATTTACTTTAAGTTGTTCCGCTCAAACCTCGTCTGTAGAGGGCCTCGCCGAAAGACGCTTTGCCTCGCGTTGCCATGAACTGCTGCAGGCAGTTTTTCAAATAACTAGGCTGCGACTCATCCTGCCGATTTCACGTATCTCGTTGACTTCCGTTGAACGTAAAAAGTTGAATACGCATGCCGTTTACTGGAATATAGAGCGGAGCTATGCCTGGACCACTGTCTCTTCAGATAACTGAAATTGTAGATTCAGATGTAATAGGAGTGCTTCTTTCTTTTCATTTGCCGATACATGTTGTTATGCTACTAATAAATAAGGTCATGTGCTTACGAACACTTGCTTGTTCATGTTGGTAGTAGTTGATATTCAAAGCAGATATATGCCCACACACTACGCGTGCTACGAATTCGCGGGCGTATTACCACGGGCGTATCTGATTTTCACTTTTGTTTGATTTGGTTTCCGCCCACAAAGCCTGAGTCAGGAATGCTCAGCGCAAAATGCTCCTCAATGTTCGAAAACGTTCGCGATCATTGTAGGCCGTTCTGTTAAAGTTGTCTGCAAGGCGCGAACACTGGAGATTATTCCACATCTTGCTCGAAGACCAGTGATAAGGCTGGAACCAGTGACGAGACATGTATGAATGCCGCCGCGCTTCGCCACTTGTCAGTTGATCGACAGCCGACGCTTTGTTCGCCGCTATCAGTGCCCGTGTATTGCTGTAACCTGACCTTCAGTTTCTTGGCGTCCAGTTTGGCCGAATAAACACTCTCATCTTTGAATCAAGCCTGCTCCATTTGTCCACGTCATGACCCCGACACATCTGGTGGAGGTGCTTTCCGTCCACATGTACCGAACACTCCCTTCCATTCGAAAGCCAAAGCCCAACTGTTAAGCAAGCATCCCCGCCAAGGTCTACTCGCGAGCAAGCCGCCGGCGATAAAGGCTATCTCCAGAGTACGGGGCTTTACGCAATAACACTAGCTAGCCCACGGCCACCACCACTACTGTGACAATGACAGCTCCTGTGGCAACGCCCGCATGGTTATAGTGCAGTAGCCAAGGGAGCCACTGATCTTCCGCGGATCATAGTTTGAAGAACTGGAGACCTGGTTCGAGACGTACGACTGAGTGGCCGCCTTGAGCCAGTGGTACTCAGAAAAGCTCTGTCGTGTCTACTTCTGCTTGGGAGACGCGACAAAGACCTAGTTGGAGAATAGGAAGTCGGCAATTCAATATTGGCATCTCTTCCATGGCGCGATCCTGGAGACTTTCACGAGCGTCACCCGAAAATAAAAGTGGCAGTGGCTTAGCTCAGCTATGCCAGGATATACGTATCGTTAGCAAAGATTCAGCTGACTATTCTTAGCTTTCCAGAGTGTCTAGGATCAGCTTGATTATCACGCTTACTGCTGCTGCAATGACGCACACACGGCATACGTATTATGAGGCACATGTATATTTTCTTCTTAACGTCCAGGTAGCTTCTCTACTGCCACAAAGACGACTCGGTGGTCAGTGAAGTAACACGCTGCCGTCTCTATGGCCCCAACACGGTATTTGGAATTGTCTGTCTTTCTGTGATAGCTTAGCAGCGCTCGCGCTGGCGCCAATATGTCTGTCAAGGTCATGGCGTCACTCCTCTGGAAAGCTTTCCTGATTGTCTAGAATTAGCTTGATCATCATGCTTACAGCTGTTCCAATGACACACACACGGTATACGTGTTATGTGGCACATGTATATTTATTTTTCGGGGCAACTACTGCGGGATCAGATCAGTTAAGCTTCTCCGCTCTACTGCACCGTTGAGCAGCATTTGCACTCTCCTTCTCCATGGCTATACCACAGTGGCAAACGCCAGTCAGAGGCGCTATCAAGCGGCTCTAGCGCAGTGTCAGATGGCGACTGCACAGGGAAAGTGCACGCGTCGGCGTCCATATGTCTACCAAGGCTATGACTGCACTCCTATGGAAAGCCTACACCGGCGGTGGCGAGTCGCTCGCGGCCGCGGTCGAGTGCGAGGGAGGTGCCGGCTCCGGTGCGTGACACCACTGATCGTCTGCACAGCGCATCGAATTGCGCGCACACCGGCGGCGAGCCATGCGCGGCGGCGGCGGAGTATCATTGCGCATGCGCAGACCAGTGCCGCGCGAAATTGGCTCAGCGAGGCCAGTGTAGCTAACGGTACAAAAGGCCGCTGAATTTCTGGAGACCTGGGTCTGGAAACAGGCGGTTCATTTCCTCCATTTCATGAATTAAATGAGCCGCCTGTTTCGTCACGCTGAACCCGCCATGGCTGAGGACAAGAAGCCCCGGTTCTTCATCCAACGTGTCAACAGGAGCTGTTTGCGGGACTTGTTCGCACCCCACCCAAGAGCGTCGACGAATTCTTGACGGAGGCCGCAAAAATAGAAAAGGCACTTGAGATCAGGACGAAGCAGTACAATCACAGCTTCGAGATGGCAGAATACGCCGAAGTTCAATCTCTCAGCACCAACTACCTGAGCAAGACCATCTAATCCATATTACGGGAAGAGCATAGCACATTGCTGGCATCATACAGTGGGTCGGATCACCGATGTCGCACGCCAGAAGTCCAGCAATATTTACGCACACCCGAACCAGCACAGTCTGAGCCACAAGCCATGAGATATGCTGCTCTAGCCTGACTCAACATTTTCCCGCCATGTGCACGTTAACAGGCTGCGCCACCGTATTTTCGTCGCCAGACACTAGTGCCACCACCACCGACGCCATACCGTTCACCCGCTGGCAGCGCTACGTTCCGAGAAAACAGCGCAAATCGCTGCTCATTGTTCGAGAAAGTTCGCTGTCATTTTGAATAGTTTCACTAAAATTATCCGCAAGGCGCGAACACTCGAGATTAATCGAGATCTTGCGCGAACATCATTCATATGGCTCGAACATTCGAGGACACAGGTATAAATGCCGTCGCGCTTGACCGCTGGTCAGTAGATCGGCGACCGACGCTCTGTTTGCCACTATCAGAGCCCGTGTAGTGCCTTAATCCGAACTTCAGTTTCGTTGCCTCCATTTCGGCTGAAGAAACAGTCGCATCTTAGCATCGAGTCTGCTCCCTTCGTCGACGACACGACCCCGTGACAATATATCACCGTAGGAAACATTACCTTTCAGCGTAGGAAACATTAAATGGCTCCAACATACTTTATTTTCGGCTCTAAGTTGTCCCCCGTGAACTCCTGTAGGTATTTATGCATAAATATAACTCCCGATCTCAATAGACACCCCACATAATAAACATCTGTAACGAAGCAAATAAAGTTCTTGGCTACCTCAGACGAAACTTACACCTTGTCCCTCCTCCCGTGAAACGTTTGGCCTACCTATAGCAATAGTACGCTCGAATACGCTTGCGCCGTGTGAGACCCGCACCAATCTAATCTATCTAAAATGTTAGAATCTATTCAGAATAGGGCACCAAGGTTCATTTACTCTGAATAATCATATCACTCACGTGTCACTAATCTGAAAGACCAAGACCAACTTCAGAATCGAGAAGTGCGACGCAACGCCGCTAGACTGACCTTTTTTCACAAATTCTTTCATTCATTGTCTGACGCATCCAGTATCTTGCCCGCACATCGAATCTCTTCTCGTACTACCCACCGCAACACTGTTTATCCTGCGCATACCCACACAACTGCCCACCTTCGCTCAGTCTTTGTTCAAACAGCAAAGGATTGGAATGATCTTCCACTCGACGTTGTGCACCACACATGCCAAGTTCTGATCAAAACCCACATCGAAAGAATTTGGTACCGCAGCCCACCCCACATGTAACACGTCGTACTGGAGCATTTAAGGTATAATATATATATATATATATATATATATATATATATATATATATATATATATATGAACAAGCATACACGCACGCGCGACGCCAGGGCGCGAATGTGTGTGCGTATATATACGCACATGTGAAACAACAAATGTTCGAGAGGCAGGATTACAGCAGGTCAATTTGAGAGTGGGTATCACTAAGACTTGCTCAGACAACAAGCATATTCGAATAAATAATCACACACGTAACGCATCTGATTTCCTAAAGCACTTGCTTATATAGACGAAAGTATACTCTGGGGTTAGAGATGCCCCGATATTGATAAGAATGCACACACTCTATGTAATGGTGCACTCACCAAGGAGAATTCAGTCATTGTCAGTGAAATGATTGGAGCAAACTACCGTAGTGTCCGTCACCTTTTTTCCAATTCAAAAGTCTGATTTGCACCGTTCTTCGTCGTGCGTCATCTGCATCATTCGCGGAGTAATGGAACAATACGTTATTATTCGTCTTTCCATGGCGCTGCCAGACACTGCGGTATGCTACAAATTTTCGCACATTGTTGTTTTTGGGTTTCGCGCGTGTAGCATGGTATAAATACATGGTTTATGCGACCGCTTCTCAACGCGCGCTACGTGGTAACATATATCTTCTCGAAGTTGGCCCTGTTAGCGCCGTTTTTAGGCGTGACCGTTAGATGGCGAGCGCTAAGTTGGCATCGAGAATACAGTCACATCACTCAATACGAAATTTGGTACATATCAAGCTAGTGAAACAGCCACAAACACATAATTAGCATGACATATGTGTCAGGTTGCATATAACATGCACGTCATGGTTTTCATATAATAACCTGTTTATTTATATAAGTAATTCTGAAACGTCTCGTCATGTCAATCTTAATATATAACATGTTAGCAAAACGGCTGCTGGAGTGGCATGGCCATGACTCTTTTTGACTCGTAAGTCATGATTTTTATAATGTGACCAGTCGTTTATGTTCATCATGCAGTCATGTAAAGTCATATCAATTTTGGTGTAAATCTCGTAACCAGTACCGTCCGGAGAGCACAAAATCGTAGACTGCTAGGTAGATAGACACGCTGAAAGTTGCCAAATCCGCTTAGAAATGCTTAAAATACGTATGCGCCTCAGGCCATACACAGTGAAAGAGAAGTTCATACGCACTCGTACAGAGTATATGATGCACGATCATTCCTACTGAAAATGCAGCCTGCATAAGAGGCATGCCCCTTTTGCGTATTTTGTTAGAAAGCGCCTATTTACTGAGCTTACCATGCAATGGTTTTATCAGGTAAACTTCAGCAATGATCTAGAGATTGCATTCCGAACTACTGCAGAAGTGATGCACTGTTTTGATCTCTTTGCAAGTGAAAAAAGAAAAGAAACTACCCTCATGTCTGCCGATTACAATACCATATTGATCGTCACAGCCACGCTTGCTCTAAAGCTAATAGAAATGTGATTATGCATCCAGATTCGCAACAAATGCTGTTTCTCTCTGGAGACAGGCATAGTGTGCGTGGTGCAGTGACGTTTAGTACACTCAATTTTAGGGGCGAAGCTTCTTGTGGTGTGTATCGTGTCCCTCGTAGTAGTATGCTGCAGTAGTAGCCACTTGTAGTTTGTTTTAAGATTTACTCACTTGACGGCGTTGTGAGTATATGTTCTTAGAAATGATTTAGCTTGATGGCATTAGTGGTAGCGTATAGTTGATGACTTCATATAATAGACGGACGGACGGACAGACAGACACACAGACAGCCAGCCAGCCAGCCAGACAGACAGCCAGCCAGCCAGCCAGCCAGCCAGACAGACAGACAGACAGACAGACAGACAGACAGACAGACAGACAGACAGACAGACAGACAGACAGACAGACAGACAGACAGACAGACAGACAGACAGACAGACGCTTTGCCCCACTCAAAATCATTCATGCCGTGGTTATGTTGTGGATTTGTTTTACCTTCAGAGAACCTGCTGAACATATTAGTGCAGGTTTACTTATGAGATTAACAGCATAAATCTCTATTAAATTGATACATCTCCAGGCCTGCTCACTCAGTTACTTTAGGTTCTTGAGCCCAGTCAGCTGCCTCCTGTGGCTTCAGTATTTAAAGTATCTAGCGCAAAGCACCGTGAATGGATGCATCTGAAATTTATAATTAGATAGGAGAGCCATTGAAAATATATACTTATTCATTTCACATATTAAAAATTGTTAGTAACATTCCCTCTATAACCTGCAGATGTCAGCAGCCGTTTTTTTTGCCAGCAATAATCGCTTGAAAATGCTATAAATGAACATGAATAACAAATGACGTTTTTCGTATATAATGCAGAATATAAATGCATAGTTAAAGTTCCGTGTGCGCGCTATAATAATAAACGAATCACGAGGCTTAGATCACAACTGCTGCGTGTCATCGAAGATAGAATTGGTCGGAATATATTTGCAAGGCCATTAAGATCGTTACTCTCATGTACAGCCAGATAAGGCACAATTACATATGCTTTTGCTAAGACACTAATACTTGTTAGTGCTAGATAATTGCTTCCGCTGTTTTATTGGGGGTGGTAAATCCCCAGAGAGAATGTGTAGTGACAGGACGTAGTTCTTGTTTGTATATTGCTGCCATAGTCACAATTTATCGAATACTTCAGTACTCCAGCGATGAACTCAAGTCTAAACAGTAGGATGCAGGCAAACAATTTAAACACGGCGGTGACAAGTAACAGGTGTCACTTATATTTTAAGGGTATGCGTACGCACATAAATGTCAACGGGAGTTACATTGACCGTCTTTATATATTTACGCCTTAATGGGCTGAATTCACTCGGCTGTTTGATGACTATGGCGTCTGTGTGCTTGTTTTTTTGCGTTTATCTTTGTTGGAGCTGTTAATCACACAAAAATTACCGTATCTTCCCTTTCTGAAAATATATTTTAGCCAATGCGAGAAGGAAATAAACTTCCGAGCTTGAATTGAATGCTTTGTGTTTGTCTCGTTTATTGTAGGTGAACAACGCAGGGATACCCATGCCAAGGACCCTCGAAACTTCTACACTGGATGACTACAACCTCGCCTGGCAAACAAATTTTCGTGGTCCACTCTTGATGATAAAATACGCGATGCCACATTTGCGTCGAACCAAAGGTACGGTTTCAAAACACACACGCTTCCGAGTATTTTAGCAACATGAGTTACGCTCGGCGTCAGGCTGGTCGGAATCATAGAGTTTAATATAAACACACTAGAGGGAACTCTGGCGCTAGTTCCTACGAGAGTTTAAACGCATGGCGCTTCAACTACTGTGGGAATGATGGCTAGTGCACAAATTCTAAACTTCACTATTTCGGTTTCATTTGTCTCCATGTGGCCTGAATCTGCTTTGTCGCGAGACGGAGTTACGCGAATCTTGAGCAGTTACACTTTGCAAGTTTCACCTTTTTCGACTCAATAATTTGAAGCTGCTCGCGAAGTTCACAATGATCTATTCCTTTATCCATAACAAATATCGAAGCACAACAATAAACAAAGCCACAAGTTCGCTCGAAGCCACAAGCACGAAGGTTACTAAGAAAATCTGCTTTTTGCCCATCATTACCATGGTGGCTGGACTGTCACAGTGCCAGGGTCCGTTTAGTAAATATTGAAGAAAACTGCATGGTAGAAGTCATGCACACTCAATTTAGAATTGATCGACTGAGATAACTGGCTATAAAGAAGTCAATACGGGAATAATAATAAGGATACTTGATCTTCAGGCGAAGCTCCTCAACAACGAGAGTAAAGGGCTGGTATTCAACTTATAGTGCCTTTTATTTTCTTTAGGGGCAGTTATGTCCGCGTTCCTGTCCTAAGAATTGTTTATCGTAGCGAGATTTCATTTTTTCTCATTGGTCTACACAGTTATTATAATTTGTGTGCAGCATGTACCTGACCACACGCTCACACACACTGCGGAACCTCAATGTGCCTAAGTCAGCCACGGGGGATCAGTGGCTAGGATCCTCGGCTGTTGACTCGAAGGTCGCGGGTTCGATCCAAGACGTGGCAGTCGCACTTTGGAAGCCCGAAATGGTAGAGACCCGTGTACTTTGCGATGTCAGTGCTCGTAAAAAAAATACCAAAATATCAACATTTGCGGAGCTGTTCACTAGGTGTCCCTAAAAATCATATAGTGGGGCATCAAGGCACTCTATGTAGTGGTTTTGAGACGTAAACTTAAGATAATATTATTATTGATACGTTTAGTGAATTGTCGCTCCGGCAAAACCGAAATGACACCCAAAAAGAGAAAGACGACAACGTGCTTGTTGTGGGTTGGACTCTCGAGCTTCCCCGGCCGTTGGCCTGTATGACTGTGCGCTCTGTACGACATTAGCAAGACCCACTGCGAATAAATCTTGCTTGTAAGAACGATATTAAAAGCGGAAAATTTTTGGTCGCATCATGTTGTGCTTTAGCGTCAGTGGTGGCGCCGTCCACATTGCCCATGCTCGCGTCTCGTGCCGTCCCAGGAAGACTTCCACAAAACTGTTGCTCCCCTCTCCCTCTTTCGCCTCGCAGGGCCGACGCAGGCCACGCAGGCCGCTTATGCTTATAACAGAACCACTGCTCACGCTGCACAACCGATCACTGGCCACCTGGCAAATGTAGGCACTAAATCGCGTGTTCGGAATTCAGTCAAGAGTGTCTTTACTTTGTTATAGCTTGAAGTCGAAGGCAACGCTTCTACTTCCTTCAGTAAATAAAAATATTACATGCAAAATAACAATTGTACATTCCTAAACCATACTGAATTCCACAACATTCCCGCGATCATTCCCCCCTCCTACCCACTCTGCAACGCATTTACTCGAGTTCCCCCATGGGAAGGTGCAGGCGGCATTTTGATCAGTGTGCCTTAATAGCACGATGATGTATACGTGAAGTAGGCAGAAACAACAATACCAAGAGCCCCACATTGCATTAGCTGACAAAGATCTATTCCAGCTATCGATCGGGGCGTATGAGCGTGCTGGTTTTCCTGAAAACCCATGTTTTGCAGGCAACGTTGTGAATGTGTCAAGCGTGGCGTCGACAATAGCGGTAAGTACGAGTGATAAGTCACGATGCTTGCATTGAGACGCGAAAGGCTTGAAACGATACTATAAAATTCTGAACATCAATTGGGTAGCTTCTAGATTTCTTCTAGGACGTAGCTAGGGTGATGCAGGTTGTTTCCAGGTTGTTTTTAGGCCGTTGCTAGGCTTCAGCTTTGTTGTTTTTTAGGTTGTTTCTACGTTGATCAACAACGCGAAAGGTTTGAGTTAAACCGCAGACAGTCACATATACGACACGGATATCAAAACTCCAGAGACAGACTCTCTCCTTCTCGGGAGCCGCCTAGGCTTAGGCCACGAATAGCCGCCGTTCGTAACCAAGTTGTTACCACCACCACAAGGCCTCTTTGCAGCAGCTTCGGGACGAGCACTGATTTTTGTGTAGTCCATTGCTCTCCGAGAAGTGAAGTGTTAATAAATAATGAATGAACAATAAAATATTATTTTTAGTATGTCAGACTGAAACCCATTCGTTCGTGAGTCAGTGTAAACCCACGAACGTCAGATTATTCCTTGCTGATGATAGCCACATTGAATAAGTAAATGTTTCCGGATCTTACCAAGGTATGAATGTTAGGATCTTTATCACTGCATTGGGCGTTTTCACACAACATATATATAGGCCGTGACGTTTGTGAAGTTTCGGCAAGCTGCTGTGAGAACATTAAGGCAGCATCCTCGGTGCCTGTATTTATCGCCCATTGTGACTTACCGAGAGTGTTGTGATAAGTGTGCCGTCTTGAGGACTGTGTAAAGTTCACTCAAAGTTACGAAAGCAATAATTTCTCCTTTTAGCCTTACGTGGAAGAGAGTCAACTGCAACTGCCTTACATTGAAGCAATAGCTTTCGTGAAGGACATATAACAATAGATTTAATGCAGCCCCCTACATCTCTAATTAAACTTGTACTTAGTGAACCACTTGTAATACCTGGAATTACAGCAGTCAACACAGAGAGAACGTGGAGAGTTCAATGCTAATAAAAGAGGCTCATGAAGTTAATATTAAATGTTCACTCCGGCTAGTTCGCACCAGTTTTTACATGAGAAGCCTTTCTTTGCGTACTGCAGGCACATTGAGTAACATCTATCTATCTATCTATCTATCTATCTATCTATCTATCTATCTATCTATCTATCTATCTATCTATCTATCTATCTATCTATCTATCTATCTATCTATCTATCTATCTATCTATCTATCTATCTATCTATCTATCTATCTATCTATCTATCTATCTATCTATCTATCTATCTATCTATCTATCTATCTATCTATCTATCTATCTATCTATCTAGCCGTTGACGTCTGGGTGCTCTCATTATCACCCCTTCAACATGGGGTAAACTGAAATTAGTTATAGAGAGTAAGATGGCTTCGTTATTATGACTCACTGGCCATGACATGAACAATGTTACAATCCCGTCGCGTGCGTCATCAAACGCTTTCCGCCAGACGTGCGGCACATACCCGTGGGCAGGTATGTGCCACAGGTATGCGGGTATGTGCCACAGGTGATGAACAGTTTATATGTATGAAGGAACGGAGAGAACAGACATGTGGAATTTTTACTCGAGAGCGTTTGAAAAAAAAAGCTCACATAGGCAACGTTGCCTCAAACAATGCAAACGTTAAATGTCATGGTCCCAGCACAAAGCGAACCCCACTGTTTCTGGTGAAAATCAAGTGAAACCACAGAGCCATGCCAGTTCTCAAAGCTACTTTTCAAAGAGGCCCTAATGTTTGTAAAACATCAAATGTGGATTCAGTGCGGGCCATCCAATTTTATAAACATCACATATTACTATTTGCGTCAAATGAAACCCGAACAGTGGCACGCCTTCGCGAAAGTATAGTGCGTGCCGTCCAGTTATCACCATTGACAGGCGCGCGTATCCTGCTCGACATCTCTGCGCATAAATGTGTGCCTGTTCACGGTGATAAGTGGAGGGCACGCACTATAGCATCAGGAAGGCTTGCCGCTGCTCGGGTTTCATTTGACGCCAATAGTGCTCCTATGACACTGCCTTCACGTCGGTATAACGTAAATTGTAGTTAAGCACCATGCGCTGAAGTATAATGGTGTAGCAGTGGCCAGGCCTAGCATACTCACGTGCACCAGCGCTGCATATCATACCGCTTCTGGTATTATTGCTAACATGCATGTGGCTTTTGACATCGTTACGTAACTGTAAACAACTGGTTATACAAAACACGCGCGACGGGGTCAACGTGTGTCTATGTGTGTAATATACACATCTTTACAGCCGCTTCGTAACGTTTCACACAGTAAAAAATACAACACAGACACGTTACATCCGCATGGTTCGCATAGCATCAATTCCCAAGGTACGCGTGATCTCCCGAATTTTTCGATTGAAGCACTGTTGCTTTTTTGTACGCTTAGCATTGTGTTGAAGCAGGGATTTGGTGTTACGTTAACTTAAACTGACTTAAAATATGCCCTCCTTTTCTTGGAACGGGTATTTTAGAAGTGTTTTTTTTTTCAAGAACGACTTTTTCACCAACCTAAGTTTCCACCTCCTCACTACGCAGGCGAATAGTGCAACTCCTTACTGCGTGGCAAAAGCAGCACTGGATCACCTATCGCGATGCGCGGCACTGGGTGAGTGAACTAAATGTTCTACATGCAGGAATGCACTGTGAATGGAGCACGTTTGGTTAGCTCGATGTGCTCAGTAAGCTGATACTCAGGCTTGAAACGCTCTGTACAGACAAAGTGCAAGCGCTGTTGTGCAGTTAAAGGAACAACTCAAAAACTATAGCCCATGAACTCTAAATAAACTCTAAATAAGCACATAAAGCACACAAACTATAAGTAATCACACTGGCCTTATAGTCACGTTTAGTAAGCGTAAGCTTCATAAAAGTTGTGACAATATCTGACCAGATCAGTTAATTTATTTGAGGAAATGAGCATCGCATGATTCGTGTGGGAGCGCGAACAAGAAGAAAAGGCGGAAAATGTCATCAATATTTCTGCGGTTTGTTATCGTACACGTGCGAAGTTATATGAGGCGCTAAAAGCATAGAGGGCCACAAAACTCACAATGCACATGCTCATAAGAACGGTTTGCATCTGGGTTAGTTGGTGATCTTGCATGTCGTGTGCTTGTGGCTAAACTGAAGTGAATGTACGAATGATACCTTGACCTGGACTGATAAGCTGGACTGATGAGTGCACCTGGGCTGAGGAGCTGTGAGCCCCATCTCCCAAGATGCAAATTGCCGTTCATCAGTGTTTCTCAATGCCCGTTTATTATCAAATAGTGAATCGTGGTTCAGGTGGCGGGTGACTGTATTATGTTAGGTTTGCGCACGTGAATGCATCGGCCATTTTTGAGTCGGTTAACGCTAAGACGACGCAGTGCCAGCGTAGCATCTTAGCTTCGCCCTAAAAATGTTATTGGACGCTGCCTATTTCATTATGCATAGAGGTAGTATAAGCTACTGCTGTAGTACAGTAGCACTTTAATTTAGCGTTGAGCTAGCGGGGCATCATGCGTGCTGTGACGAAGTTCCCGTAGAGAGTCTTTTTTTATAAATGTTGAGAAGTTTCGGCACATGATCGGGCTTGACCAAGAGTAGATCGGACAGCATGATCGGCGTGGTGGTGATGATGATGCATACCACAATGTCCAAGCTGTTACTGTAAAGCTGTAACAATGTCTTTGAATGGTCCATGCAAATGCCATAAATTGTTTAATTGGTATAAAACATTAGGTGATTGTAATATCCACGTCGTAACGTTGGCGGCATTTCTACGCTATCTAGATATCTCAGAACGTTGCCGGATTAC
The DNA here is from genome assembly GCF_043290135.1 of Rhipicephalus microplus. Taxonomy (NCBI): domain Eukaryota; kingdom Metazoa; phylum Arthropoda; class Arachnida; order Ixodida; family Ixodidae; genus Rhipicephalus; species Rhipicephalus microplus. The sequence goes on from NC_134702.1 coordinate 231,582,913, forward strand.
CTGGTGATTATAATTAAGGAAGGTCAACTGATCCTCCAACAGAGACAAGTTAGAAGCTGGTACATTTTGCAACGTAGTTGTAGACGACATGGAATGTTCTCAACTGGACGCCGATCAATGGGAATGCCATCAAAAGGACAGACGCTGAACTTTCAGTGAGAGAAACGTCCATGCAAGCACAGATTTGATTATCGTACAATGTACCTAAAAAAGTACAGTGCAACGTGCCCGAGACCCACCGAGAATATTCGAGCCTTTTCAGAAATTTCTGATGCTTTGAAGTGCGCAGGAAGGCTTTTGTAGAGCCACAGTTGAGATAGTGTTCTTGTTGCGAGACAACTGTGTCGAAGAGACGAAAAGCTGTCCAGGCGCGAAATCGGACAGCCCGAGTATCACCGCGTATTAACCATTAGGATGTTGATTTATCTTTGTGCAACGAGAATCGATGTGTGTTTTTTTTTCTTTCTGCCTCGTGCGATTATTCATTGGAACAAGCTTGATGCCAGTGTATTCGGTATTGTGAGTCAGCTCAAATTTTCCAGTGTCCTTTGTAGCTGATCTGTACATAGTGCTTTATTTCAATATTGTATATCGGGCATTCCCACTCCTATAACAATTCACGAGAGCTTGCAGTGTTGTACATAAATAAATAAACAATAAATAAATAAGCAAATAAATAAGATTCGGAGTAGTGTGCCCTCACTGTTTTTTCTGAGTAGCTGGTGAGATTGAAAGGGGGGGGGGGAGGAGCTGCACATGCGGTGAATGTGAGCTTTGTGCACGGGGATAAACATGTAAGGATGAGGGGGTGATAGTTGGATATGAGTATTGCTGCTTGCGTGGAAACACAGCGTGGTAGACCCACAAAAATAGAAAGGAGCTGGCCTGGAATTATGTGCATAAATATTGGTTTTTCCTAACGTTGGAAGATGCACCATAATGTAGATACCCGTTGATTGCTTCCTACATTTCAGCGAACAATGACGTGAATTTTTCCCTGCGACGAAGCTTCTGTATGCGTGTCAAAGAGCTGAGCCTGCCCTTTAAGTTTGAGATGTGGGTGCTTGACGAAGTTCTTCGCTGATAACACTCACGAATCCTGTGAAATCCTCCTTTTTTCTTCAATACATAGAGGGCACAATGCCACGAGATTGCTGGTAACAGGCACTACGGTGCACTTATTCATACAAATGCGGATGCCTTCAAATCTGAGATACGTCGAGGTCAGTGTTGCGGCTCTTTGAAACAGTGCGCTCATCTCGAAAAATATGGGTCATGTTTAATCGAGCCATCGAATTCCGCATCTCAAAATGTGTCATCATCAACTGATCCGAGGATCTCGCTTCTAAAGAATGTTTTCTATGCAGCTCTCAATCACTCCCGCGTTTGTGGGTATTCGCCGCGAGGGCCTCCTCTAGAGAGGCCAGCGCTGCGATCGTTTTAACGTCACAGATAGGATAGCAGTTGTGGAATACGGCAGCTTTGCTTTCGCGACACCACTTGCGTCGTCCCCCATGGCTGCACCGGTTTTTAGTCGCGATTTTACGATGCAAATTACACACGAGAGTGCCACCGGGCGCACCGATTCGTAGTTTGCTTGCGCGTGGTATCATGTCTTACCGCATCTTGAATCACTGATCTTGAAAACAAAGGGAATCACGGGCGGTGTCCACAGCAAAAGCGCAGGAAGTGTGGTGTTTTAGCAGACAACACAACCCAGAATCCTATGATTGACGTCATCACGTAGGTGGCGCCACGATATGTCCTCTAGGTCAATAGCATGAGGCCTACGCGCAGGGTACTCGTACAATATTTTGAGTGGTTCTATTTCAAGTGTCTATTTTGCAATTTATTCGCTTGTTGTTCTTTTTTTTCAGAGAATGCTCGGTTCGGGGTGCGTGTAAACACTGTGACGTAAGTTGAATATACTTTGCACATTTATATCTCCTTAACACAAAGATGTATATTTTTTACGGACTACACATGTATTTCGGCGGACAAGATCTCAATTAATATTCATCGCCTTCTCCTTATCGCCTCACTGCTTATCTGCGCACCGCATTTCTGACGTACGTTAAGGTCTGTGACGATCTACGCCGCTTTCGTAGCAGTAGAGTGTGTATGGCGACGTGCTGCCAAAGGTTGATTATGTAGACCAGATGTCGGCTGCCTAATTTCAATAATGATTTCATTGAAAAAAAAAAATAAAACACCCGTACGTGCTAGATGAAAGTTAAGTAAACGTTACAAGTCGTCAAAATTATTCATTGGTCAAAAGTACGTGCCTGCAGGAAACTTGAACAAACTAGATGAGGCAGAATTAACTAAAGACACTATGTTTCAGAAGCGTAGGACATGTTTAGCCAGAAACTAGTGCGGTAGCATCAATTTACAAGTAATTTTTGCTGCTTTATGTATAAATTTTTAAAGGCCGGATACGCCTAAAGTATTTGGCACTGTGACCTTTAACTGAAAGACCATCAAAGCGTAGGAATCATCTTCATGTTCGATTACAAACAGTAATTTTCTTATGACTTTATCGATTACGCGTAGACCTATTTCTTTTAGTATTTCACTACTTGCAAGATTTACGCCGTGGTGTGTCTAAAAAAACAATCGTAATAAATATAAACCGTACAAACAATTTGGGACGCCTAAGCGCCTCACTCAAGGTTTTATTCATATCATTCTCAAGTGACACGTTGCACGAAGATACGAGGCTGACAGATATTTAGTAGTTCGGCGCTTCTGTTTCTAAAGCAAGCAAACGGATAAAAGGTAGGGAGACGAGTTAACATTCAACAAAGTTTAAACATGCGGATAACTATAGCGCTGAAGTTCTTCATGAGTTGTTTTCATCCTCGGGGCGTCAAGTGGTATTTTGTTTGAATTATTACAATCTCTATATCGACTCTATTGCAATTTAGCAACATTGAGGGTAATGTCGCCGAAACAATATCTCCAAATAGCTGTCGCGGCGACTGGATGGCAATTGTGTACTGGAATGCGAGAGCGGCCGTGTACAGTTTATTCGGTGTGCGCTAAAGGCCACTCTTCGCTTGAAGTGCACCTGCAAGCAAAACTAAAACACATGTAGTAAGCATGTCCTTGATTCAGCATATACACATAGCTATATATGTTTTTATTTTTCTGCCCTTTATAAGAAGCCTGTTCATGACCGACTCGAAGGAGCCGAAGGATTGGCTCATATGAGTGAGAAAAAAGAACTATTTATGAAGGCGCAGTCTGCATAATCAGACTGATAACTTTCATTGACCTCACTCTGGGCATTTACCCCAGTGTCGTTTACCATTCTTCCGAAGGAAGAGGACTGGGCAACAGCCGATATAAATGAATGAGTAAATATGCGCTCACGGCTCTAAACAATCGCTGGAGGTGACTCGGTACGTTATCCCTTATCTATGAAGCCGTGCGACTAAATTAGCTATGAACTTGACAGTTCAAAGTTCAGTGACCGGTAGAAAATCATTCCGAGCTCCATAAATGTTTTACCTCGACAAAAATTAGTACATATTTGTAGGCTTACCTTACGAGTAGCCTGTACTAAGTTATACGCCTGTATAGTTTCTTAACCTGGTTGATATACATTTATTTGATATCGCCCTGCAAGCAGGTCCAGAAACAACAACAACAAAAAAGAACTGTGACATGGGAGTGAATTCAAAGTCACATAACCCAGTGTCACTGTCGAGCGTAATTTTAAAATAACCGTTACTGGCGCTCTTTGACCTTAGATGCCCTTGCGCCAATAAAACTTATTTTTTATTTATTTATTTATACAATACTGCAGGCCAAGGGTGGCCCAAGCAGGAGTGGTTTGTTTGTATATCAATGATGAAAACCAGTTTTAAACAAAAAAAAAAAGAAATACAAATTGAGAGCAAGAAGAAATAAGCAATGAACAATCGAAGAAAACACCAGAGAACAGGAGAACTTAACGTAATAAATAATAATAATAATAAAATAACCGTTACAATCGTGCGTCACAGTGGTTGAACTTTGTGGGTATTTCTCCGCGCACCCGTACTGCTGTCTTTCAACTAGTAGGCTTTTGGGAAGAATATTTCAAGAATGATTTCTTAATGATTTTCATAGTCGTTATGCATAGCAGAGTCACTTATGGGGCGCACTCGCGTTTTATTCAAGGGCACTTGGACGACACTCCGTCGTCCTTCTGAAATGGCGCATGCTTCTCAACACGCTTCGCTGCTCACACGAATTCGTAAGGAAGCAATCCGCGTGGTTTTTAAACATGATTAGAGATTTCAAAACATCCTTAAAAAGTAGCTACGTTCTCCCTGAGGTGTTATGCACCGATCATTTGGGTGTTAGAGTGTGGGGGTTCTGCACTGAAAACTCGATGGTGAAGCAGCGACTTCCGAACATACTGCACACGCCCCCGTCAACACGCCGGAAAACTCTGCGTCCGATGTTGATTTTTTGATACATTAACAATTTTTTTCACTTTATTTTATCGCGCACCTTTCCTCCTGTCTTTTTCTACCCCCTCCCTTTTCTTACGCGGAGCAGCGAAAAAGAGTTCTTTTCTCTCTCTCTGAGCATTGTTATTTCTTTTGGTTTGGTGTGCCAATGTGCAGGGCCGACGTCACTTGTGTACAGTTTTGTGTTCACGTGCGTACGTGCGGTTGTGTACAGTTGACACCATCCTGTCTCAGATATCCAGTCGGTCGATCGCTACGTCCGTTGATTGGTCCGAATGGTGGGCCCAGGTGGAGTAGGTAGCTCAGGAAGCCCCATGCTTACAAGTGTCATGTACTTTGACTTTCGATGCACTTTATTCACTCGTAGAGCCATATAGCATACTTGAGAGGAGCCGTTACAAAGTAAAAGACAAGCCATAAATATAGCTCGTAAATAAGTAATGAAACAAACAGTATATGTCTACTTTGAGTAAAACACGAAGAATATATATAATCGCTTCAATATTCAGTCTGGATATGGTAATGATCTCAGTTTCGTGTAAACGGGCTTGTCACGTACCCTTTTTGACAATAGAATGTAAGATGTGCCGCAGTTTGCATGCTCCATTATTTTCACTGAGTCTGAATTAGCGTTCACGTTCTGAAATCTTGTAGACACTACATACACTCAACTATTTCCAGATGTTGCTCTGCGCGCATTCATATGCGTTTCACAATTAGGATTGAGATCTACCCTCTGTTCTTGCAGTGATTAAGCCTGCATGCAAATTGTCCTAACAATCAAGTGGAAAGGGTATCAAGAGGTAAAATTATTGAACCTCGTTATTTTTTTATTTGAATAAAGAAGCGCAAAGACGGTACTTAACATTGTTGGTTATGTTTATTCACACAACCCTCAAAAAACCACCAAGCGACTTTAGGACTTCTGTCAGCATAAAGTTCCAGCATCGGGATGTATCAATATGTTGGAATTTTCAAAATATTTTAAATATGACCTAGCGTCCAGCCAGATATGCACTTGTGACAAGACAGCCCTCACTGACATGCATGTTTATCGACATTTAATTAAGCATGTCAAATTTTTTTTCTAGACAGTAGAGTCCTTCCTAAGGCATGCGTTTTATCGCGAGCTTAGTTTTGGTAGCCCAGCTCAAATATTTCCGTGGTTCACTGCATGCATAACCGTGTGATAGCCGGTGTCTGTTCTTCCGCTTCAAAATTGCTGAAATTGAGGGTTCATGCCATTTGGTTTTACCCTATCCAGTCCAGCGGTCATCAAAACACCCATAGGAAAACAGCCTGGTGTCTCCTTGGAGGACCACATGCGCGTGAGTATTATTCCGCTTGTTTAAATTGGCAAGGCTCGTGCACTTGTCCTCAGAGTTGAACAAGCATTGGCAGGACGAGATACAATGAACTACTGCTGCATTCTTTGTGACTTACTAATGGCAACGCTGCCTCCGTTCTGCGAGTAATACATACGCTTGACCAGCTTATATTGTTTCTTGATTACGCCACAGCGAATCGCGCATAAATATAGGAAAGAAATAAACGGTAACTCAAAGTATAGTACTGTTCAATTTTTTTAAAAGAAGGTAGGTATGTTGTTCGAAATCACAGGACATAGGGCGCCACAGCCAAGTATCTAGGCACGAACGTTTTCACAAGGTGTTTGCTTTCACAGAAGCAATACTGGGTTTCCAAACTGGTGCGCCGGTCAACTACGACGCAGAAAAAACAGCCATTCGGGCTAGCTGGTAACGATTCAGTATATATGCAAAAGCTGTGGCGCAGTGATCAACAGGGACCAGAGAAGAAAACGCCTGCGTCGCATGTGCGCCTCGGTCGCCGTTCTCTTCTGTAGTAACTGCTCCGCAATTCGCCTCAGGTTTACATGCGAAGCCGCTTGTGGTCGGGGCGTTTCTCATGTCCGTCGTCATAGCCATGCTAGTTCTCGGAGTGCGGACTAGATGACTCTGCGGTACAGCACTCACTCCACTCCGGCGCGCGCTCTCGTAAGTGTGGAGAGCGCTGGTGGCGCTCAGCTGCTCTGTATAATAAAAGCGCTTAGTCCTCCTACATGAAACTGTGAAAAAGCGCTCATTGCTCGTAGGTCCGTGCCCTGGTAGGAGTGGAGAGCTCTACTGGCCATGCGCTGCTCTGTATAATAAAGCCATTTATTCCTCGTAGATGGCTTTTCTGTACAGCACTCACTCCACTCTGGTGCGTGCACTGGTATGAGTGGAGACCCGTAGAGGCGTTCCACTGCTCAGTACAATAGTAGCGCTTATTCCTACTACATGACTCTGTGGTAGACCACTCACCCCACTACGGTGCGTGCTCTGGTATGAGTGGAGACCGGTAGCGGTGCTTCGTTGCTCTGTATATTAAAAAAAAAAAACGTCTACTGCTCCTACATGGCTCTGCGGTCGAGCACTCGCTTAAATGCGGCGAGTGCTCTGGTCGGAGTGGAGACCGCTATAGGCGCTCCGCTGCTCCGCATAATGAGCACCGCTAATCCTTTTAAATGGCTCCGTGGTAGAGTAGTAGCTGCACTCGTCCGCGTGCTCCGGTATGAGTGGAGACTATTAGTGGCGCTCCGTGGCTCTGTATGCACATTTTCACTCAAGGCTCCCTGGGCATCGCCATAGTACTCTTAGTGCTGCTATTATTGCATATGACTCCTCAAAAATGCACTGCCGAGGCTGTGACGTCAGCTTACATATCTCTTGTAACAGCCTAAAAAGAAGGAAACACTCTCCGTAAAAAGGGTTCATAATAGGAGCGCTTACTTCTCTTATTTGACTTTGTAATAAAGCCGTCACTTCACTCCAGCGCGTATCTGGTATAAGGGGAGACCGCTAGTAGCGGTATGGTGCTCTGCATAATAAGAGCGGTTACCCCTTCGACATGAGTCTGTGGTAGAGCAATCGCTCCACTCTGGTGCGTGCTCTGGTATGTGGGGAGACGGGTAGTGGCGCTTCGCTGCTCTGAATAATGCGAACGTATACTGCTCCTACATGGCTGTCTGGTAGAGCACTGGCTTCAACCCGGCGCGTGCTCTCGTAAGTGTGGAGAGCGTTGGGGGCGTCGCGCTGCTCTGTATAGTAAAAACGCTTAGTGCTCCTGCATGACCCTGTGGTAAAGAGCTCGCTCCTCTTAGGCGCATGCCCTGGTAGGTGTAAAGACCACTAGTAGCAATGCACTGCTCTGTATAATAAGGTCACTTATTCCTCGTCAATGGCTCTGCTGTAGAGCACTCGCTCTACAGCAGAGCCATCTAGCAGTGCCAGCAGGTTAAGTTTGGACTGGCACGGTGGATGGACGTGTTTTTTGAGCGCTCCCAATCTACCGCGCAGATACGTGGTTTTGCATGTTTCGAGCTTGCTCTATGATAAGGGAGCAGTTAACACCTTTGTATCACTTATTACATTGTACAGACTTTTGGTGGTCAGTCACCAGGTACTTACAAGTGTGTGTGTGTCTGTTTATTTGTGTTTTTTCTTTCCATCCCATGGGGGGTGCACGTACACCGAACACGCAAATTTTTGCAGTACAGCTTTGACTTTTTTTCGTAGGGCAGGGTTCGTCGTACGCCATGTTTTGTAATCATCGAGTGGGACAATTCATAAGGACAGTTGGTGTCTGAAAGACACAGTTAAAAAGGTGTAAAATGTTGAAGATGCGTGGTGGGTTTGAAAATAGACCCCAGTACAGACGCGAATGGAGAGGAGCCTGACGCCAAGTGTAGACAATGCTAGGTTGAGGAAAAATGAAGAAAATGATGGTTGCACAAACTGAACTCCTGATGAGAATCACCGAGCTAGAGACTGCGTTGGCGATAGTGCAAGAGAAAACGAGGGCTATGGGAAAAAGGCTCAAGTCCGCCGAGGAGGCACTAGAGAAGGGGAACAAAGGAGTGGCTGGCAGAGAGAATGGTAGGTCACTGAGAACAAAACGGTGGAGAAGAAAGAGCAAGCATGTTCAGAAAAACAGGTTCAGCAGGTTCAATGGTCGCAATGTCCAGCTTCAGCTAAGTAGTGGTGGGGCTGGGAGGAGACAAAGCAGCCGGTGTCACTTGTACAAGTTACCCCCAAGTGCAGGACGCTCCAGCTGAAAGGTCACAGCACGTGATAATCACCGGGGCACGAATTTAAATTGATGCACAGAAGCAATCAAAGAGAGGGTACGAGGTGACAAGAGGGTTGCAGTAGGGACGTTCCCAGGACGCAAGCTGGAAGCAGAAATGCGGCAAGCAAGCGCAAAACTCAAAATTGCAGCTGATAGATGAAACCTCTAGATATTTGCAGGTGGTTTAAATGATGTCTTAAATGAATATAGAGCAGGACTAGCGAACACAGTGGCGAAGGGGTCGATGACATGTGCGCCATTTCTCCTCAGGTACAGGTAGTGATATGCACGATATCAGAGGTACCAGTGCGTGATGGCAACCTGCAAAAAGAACGGTTATCAACGCAAACCAAGAGATATGGCGGATGATTCGAGAGAAAGGCTTTGAGGTGGTGGAAATAAACAGAGAGGTGGATAGGTGGGGTGCGTTTCAACGAGACAGAATTCACTTCGATGAGAGGCTAGGGCATGAGGTGGGTTGGCGACTTGCAGAACGCGCAGTAGCTTTTTTGAGGGGCACGCGGGATTTTCGGGGCCCAGGATAGCTAGTAATGACGAAAACAACCAGACATCTTTGACAGATAGTATAGAAAGGTACGATTCCAAAGTGGCACCAATATCTAAGATACGTAGAGTCCGGGGCAGAAATCGACGTTGCCACGAGGGCCAAGGTAATTCAGACGTAGGGTACATTAACATGCAGGGTGGCAGGAATAGGCTGAAGGGGGAAGAGATAGAAGAACAGCTAAGCGAGGAGAGGCCGATGGTATTTGGGTTTGTAGAAACACATTTTAGGGACATGGAACAACCACCTATCAATCCGGAATACGCATGGGAATATTCTAGTAGTGCAGAAGGCAGCAGAAAGAAGGTGGTATTGGGGTATTCATTCATAGAAGTACAGACTAGCAAAGGGTCAAGCAGGAGTGCAAGGAACATTTATGGCTAAAATGGAATGTATCAGAGCAAATGACGCTCCTGGGTTTTCTATACTTGTGGACAGGGACGAAAGACAGAGGATAACCAGGCAATGGTGGAGTTTATTTCAAAAAAACATTAAGGAATTGGGAGAAGAGTGCGAGATAATTATTTTAGAAAATATGAATGCGCTCACAGAAGATATGAAAAGATATACTGACCCAACAGACAGAATTCTGATGGATATGTGTGAAAGGCAAAATTCAATCATTTGCAACAGCACCTAACATTGCGAAGGACAGATAACATGGGAGGTGGGAAGGCTGCAGTCGACGATAGATTACATAATAATGTCGCATAGAAGGTATGATCTGCGAATGCTGATGAACATAGATGAATATGGGTCCAGAAGCTTAGGTAGTGATCACAAACCTATCAAGCTGAGTATTGGAAGAGAAATGAAACTGAAAAAGCAGCTTTATGAGCAACCACGTGGTAACCTTTATTCAGAAAGGCAATTGGAAATAGCAGCTAAGAGATTGAAAAAATAGTCACCGAGGATACTAAAACAGAGTGGACGTACACAAATCTAACTCGGCTGTTCGAGTTACAGCTTGATAAGGTACGAGTGAAATCAACCGGGAAAAGCAGACATAAACCCAACAGCTGGTGGGATGAGAATGTTAAGAGAGCCATAGTAAGATGACAGGAAGTCACCAGGGGACACAGGTGTGCTAAACGGAGGGATAAACCGGAAGATGATGTAAAAAAAAAGTGGGATAACTTTTTGAGCTACAGGAGGGAAGCGTCCGATTTGATCAGTGAAAAGATTAGAAGAAAGGGGGCCCAATGGATGGCGGAAGTAAACAAAAAAGATAGAAAGGCAGCTGCAAAGTTTTTGAACCATATCACCCCGCTGAATAATAAGGTAAGCATGAAAAAGAGCTTTATAACTACAGTTCAAGAGGTCAGACGAGAAGGCGATGAGGCAGTGGAATATTTAAAAACAATGATGACAGAAAAAATTAAACACGAAAAAGCGCTGCATGCACCATACCAGATGAGGATGGACTATTTAGCTTAGTGGCTCCACTCGGACAAAGCGACTGTGAAAGGGCTGAGAAAAGAGTTCCTAATAGTACATCAACAGGCCCTCGTGGCATCCCAATCATGCTAATAAAGAAACTAAGACCAAACTCTGAGAAAACATTAGGAGATGCAGCGAGCATAGCAATAATTGATGGCTAAGCTCCCAATGGGTATAAACTAAGCAAGATGAGCACGATCTATAAAAGAAAGGAGGACAAAGCCGATATCAACAACTGCCGTCCTATACATTAACATTTTACCAACCTCCACACTTCCAGAAAAGCTACATCGCTAAAGAAACGGGGTTCTCCTTTTATGTGTTTGGTCGTTGTAGCTCAGCATGAATGATTCATTCTGAGAAGGTTACAACATAAAACAAGCTTCGAAAGACGGCAGAAACACGAGAGAAACTTTGTTTAGTTTTCTCGTGTATATTTTTTGTTTTCTTTAATTCGAAAAGCTCTTTCGGTATGTTTTTATTTAGCGTGTATTTCATGACATGTTCCCACAAAGAGGATTTCTACCCTCGCATGCGAAGGTAAAAGAGTGAAGGCTAACCTGTTTTGAGATTGTGGACAATTTCTTGAAACTATCGCGGTATGGTCTCTTTCCCGAAGACCTCTGGCCAGCTTAGCGAAAGCTCGTCGTAACGATTTGATGTCCAGTTTAGCGAGTGCATCTGAACTATGTACACAGAGCGGCGAGCACAAGTGTGCATGCAGACGACAAGAGTGGGCTGCATGCTTCTCGCGTATGCTGCTCCCGCACTGCAGTTCTGCCGCAGTTGCGTAGGTGGCACTGTCGCGACTTTCGCCGTACAGCGCCACAATGCCCGCTCTGGGGTGACACAGTCACGGCGCAGGAAGGAGCCAAGTTTCCGCTCCTGTCTATTCATCATCTGTGACCCGTTCGATCACTGTGGCTTCTTTGGTAAACTCAGACACGGGGGTTGGTAGATTTCTCACAAGACCAGCAAACAATTGCTCCTTCCCGCCTCGCATTGGAGGCTGCAACTTCTTTTCTTCCGGCATCTCGGAGTCTGCCCTTCTGAGAAGACGGGTCATGTCCTCGGCGAACATAGCAACGCCCTAATTTGGTTTCGGGTTCAAGCTTCCAAAAGACGTTGGGCATTTTCTTTTCTGTCCAGAGTAGTAAGGGTGTCAAGCATCTGGTTGTGAAAGTCGTCCCACGTAACCAAGCTTCTTTCCCGGCTGATGTACCAGGTCTGGGCGTTGTCTTTCAGCTATTGTACTGATTGGTCAGCTCGTCCTCTGGGGTGACCTTTTGGTTGCCTTTCGCACAGCATTCAAACTGGTCCAGCCAGTCTTGGGCATCTTTATGGGCGTCACCATGAAAACTAATCAGAAATCATTGGATTCTGAAGTGTCAATTGTGATAGAGCTGCAGGGACCTTGGTAGCTGAAGGAGGCAAGCAATGGCTGGCACTTTCTCGCAGGTGATTGAGCTCGGGTGAACGGCCTATTAGGTGGTGACTGAAACGGTGGACCACTGTGTCAACGCAGTGTTGCAATTCAGAGCTTGATAGTCGGCTCCCTAAAGGGGTGCCGAGCACGAAGACTATCCTGGCTTCTCCACTAGTGTGACGACGCCGGATTGACGAGCACACGATTAACCACAAACAAATGCGCTTTATTGATCACAGAAGAGATTGGAACGTTTTGTTCGTGTCTGCTTGGAACACCCGCGCAGCTGCTTTGTCAATGCCGCTTGCACATACGCGTGGCAGTGAACTGCTCCTACATGGCTCTGTGATAGAGCACTCACTTCAATCCGGCACGTGCTCTCTTACTAGTGAAGACCGCTAGTTGCACTCCACGGCTCTGTATAATAAAAGCGCTTACTCTTCGTAGCTGGCTCTGTGGTAGAGCATTTTTTATCTTTGGCGCGTTTCTGACATGAGTGGATATACCACTAATCGCGATGCACTGCTCTTAAAAAACGCTTACTCCTCGTAGATGGCTTTGTAGTAGAGGTATTATTGTTGACACGTCTTTGTTCACACTTTATTGTCTTTGAGGGCTGCAGTCAAAGTAGGGCGATAGACGGGAACAAATAAAAAAAGTAAAAAATGAGAACATAAAAATGGGGCACTAAATTGCGGTTTTATTAGGCGACTTGCGAGTTGACGTTCTGGCTGTCACGCCCAAGACGGAGCCTGGTGGCAACGACTGGAGGCATGGAATCGTCCTCGTACTCGAGCAGCGACCGCCATAGATTGTTGGTGGCGGCGAAGGCGAAGCGCCCGGGTTGTGCCTAGGCCTTGGTTGAAGTCGGGCTCCATTCCGGTGGGATTGCAGAAATGAACCGTTTTCTAGTTCCGGTATACAGCGAGCAGTCCCAAATAAGGTGTGCCAGGTCCGCTTGGGGTTTCAGTGGCCGCAGATGCCAATCTTCGTGGTGCCCATGCCTTGATTTCTGCAAAAACGCTGCACGAAGAAGGGAGTAAGTAGAGTTCCCATCTGTACCTGCCACAACAGTACCTGTTGCCGGTGGGTATCAGCGCTTGAAGAAAATGGAGGTATGTCCAATGGGTTAGATACATCGAGAAGCTAGCTTCGCCGGTAGCGCTTTGCTTGGGCCCGATGGAATGCTTCCATGGGATCTTACCAACCGCTGTGCTTTTTAATTTGTTCTGGTGAGCTGCGCTATATGTGTTCGGGTGGTCTTGATTGCGCGGACAGTAGCATAGCGGGCCCCAGTCGAGGTGCCCGTTCATTTGCTGGTATACCCGTGTGGCTGGGAATCCTATGCAGATGCAAATCGTGCCCTTGTTCCCGCAGACGACGCACGTAAAAGCGTAGTTGTATAACAGGAGTGGTAGTGCAAGTGTGCTTACAAGCTCGAAATGCCTCTTGGCAGTCGGTAAATTATTTGGAGTGAATTTTCTTGTCACTTGGTAAGGCCTGAATGGTGGACTCAGTATACTTGGGAAAATTCAAAATGGAATATAGTTCCGCTGTAGATGTATGAACAACGTTAAACGCTATATGCAGTTTGGTCCCCATTTCGGTGGCCTTTAGGTTGGTCCATGCCGTAGCGAACATCAATGGGTGTTCTTGTTGAACGATGGATGGATCCACGTACACTATTTCACAGCAGCTATGGGGGTTGTTTACACTATGTACCTCCTGCCTGTATTTCTCGTGGCTTCGGGCGTGGACCTGCCTCCTCGCTGAATGTTCGTTTCCCACGTTCTTCACAGAGGTTTAACGTGTGCGATTTCTATTTGCTCCCGAGGGGAATAAAAGTGCGGTAGCACAGGAAGATGAGATACGTCATGCCCGAGTTCAGACGAGGTCGCGCTCTTTGAATGCGTAGACAGAAGTCTTGTGACCTGCGTCACCTCGTGCGTAGACATAAGGTCAGCGATGTTTCCCAAAGCAGAGCAGCTTTTTAATGCAAGGAGGGGCGTGTACTTTGGTAACCCTGTGATGACTCTCCTGGCCTCGTTATTGAGGTGCTCAAAGAACTGCAGCTGTGCGCGGGGGATGGGGTGATAGAAGGTGCCATACATAATACGAGAATGTATGAATGCCTGCACGAAGTGCCCCATTCCTTTCTATCTCACGCCCCTCATTCTTTTGGCGATCCTTCGGAGCAGTTGAGTGACCTGTTGTAGCTTTTATAATTTGATTGAATTATTTATTTATTTTATTTGACAATACTGCTAACTCCTGGTGGAGTCGCCGCAGAGTGGGGTTACAATAAAAAATGAAGACAATACATAGCAAAGAACCAACACAATTAGTTAAACAAAACAGGCGCACAATGTGTAATGTGCAGGCGCACAATGTAAACAGGCGCACAATGTATAAAGAAAAAACCAGAAACAAAAACGGACACCCATTCAGGCCGAAATATAAGGCGAAAGGCAAGCAATGCATAAGAAAGGAACTCCACACAATCAACCGGCAAGCAATGAATCGAACAATTCCACACTGTTGGCCTCAACGGTGGGTGCATCCAGGGCGTTCCACTCATCGATCGTTCGCGGAAAAAAAGAATACTTAAAAACATTATTAGCCGTTTGATATGGAGTGATTGAAAAACAATGTCGCATTCTGGTATCATAACCTGTTGAAAAATGCACATAATTGGATATACTGCCGTTGAGATGACCTTTAACTATTTTAAACATAAAACGTAATCGTGCGATTTTATTCCTCGCCGAAGTGTGCTTCAGATTAGCCTTAGCTACTAAGCCTGAGACCGAGACCCTATCGTAGCGATTGAAAATAAATCTTACGGCTTTGTTTTGGACTCTTTCTAGCTTATTAGAATTATGCTGTGGATATGCATTGCTCGTCCAAGAACATTCCAAGCAGGCGGATGACACGCTTCCAGAGGACTGGTGCCCGACTGATGAGAGATGGATGCTGGCCTTTTCGTCGCCTTTCGCTTTTGACCTTCTGCCTCCATGGATGACTACATTCTCGGTTCTTGCGGGGGCTAGCGTGACGTCAATCCCTCTGGTGAAGTTATCGACGGTATTAAGCGCCTTTTGCAGCGCCCCAACTTCCTGCATGAGGGAGCCCTTTGTAGTCCAAAGCGTCACATCGTCGGCATAAACAGCGTGCTCAATACCCTCAATTTTCTCCAGCCTTGAAGGAAGAACAACTAGAACTAGATTGAATATTGTGGGGGAGATTGCGGCTCCCTGCCGAACACCAACCCAGTTGTGACGATAAGAGCTGCGCTCGTTGCTAACTTGAACATGAAATGTTCTTTCTTCGATGAAAGCGGCAATAAAGTTGTACATGAGACCCCTGATGCCAATTTCGCGTGCAACTTGCATGATTGAAGATTGGACAATGCTGTCGAACGCCTATCGGACGTCTACCTCAACGACGATGTGAAGGCATGAATACAACATGTCTAGGACGTTCTTTTTTAGTGGAAGAATAATATCTTGAGTGGAAAGACCAAGTCTGAATCCATATTGTGTGTGCGACAGAAAGCTATTTTTTCTAACCACCATATTAATCTTGCATTGACTATGCTTTCCATAAACTTGCACAAAGATGACGTGAGAGAAAGCGGTCTCAAGGTATTGAGGCAGTTCAGCGGCTTGTTCGGTTTCGGAACACGCTTCACAATGGAATGGCACCAATCCGGTCGAAGATTCTAATCTTCGCATGCATATGGTTAATCTCTTCTAGAAGTGCGAATTTACGTCTTGTTGTGAGGTTTTTCGTGTGTGCTACCGTAATTCCATCAGCTCCTGGCGCATGTGCTCCCTCTGCTTAAAACGTATTCGAATTCAGTAACCGTGAAAGGTTGGGTTAAATCGCAGTCTTCTCTTGAAGCGTCATTCATCGCATAGTTTTTGTCTGTGGCACAATTCGTGTGTGGGAAAAAGACGACTGCTGCTTTTTCTGCGTGCTCAGCAAATGATTCGTGATGCCTTCTTTTTAGCGCAACACGAGGGGAGCCGTAGGGTGCCTTGCGCCGACAAAGAAGGAACCTTAAAATCGCCCACGTTTAGCTTGAATTTGTTGACTCATTGATTTGCTCGCACATTTCCATCCACTTCTCATAGGCAGCTGGCTAGTATACTTTTCAATTTCTTTTGGGGGCCAAGCTTCTCATGGCGTCACCCGTTCGTCTCCAGTTATCGCTTGTAACCACCGGTGGCACATTCCCGAAACAGCGGTTCTTAAAATGTCCGCGGGATGGTGCTACTTGTGTATGACGAATACATGATGAAAAGAATTATGAGAGGGCGGTACTTGTACTGCGTTAAAATATGCTAATGATACGATACCAGAGGGCGTTGCTTGTAGAAAATAAGGATTGACGTCACACGTACGATCGCGTGACGACCGCGTGACGACGATCGCGTGACGACGATCGCGTGTTCTTCGGCGGCGCCGTATGCCAGAGAGTGCTCTATAGTACACTAAAGGCATCATTTTGGCACGCGCGTATTCAGAGGCTCGGCGACGAATAATGAACAAGGCTGCTGAGGGGCGTGCGCGCGGGGCAGTGGCATCTCGCGCTCAAACAAGGGACCCTGACGTGCGGGCGCGCGAGACAGAAGCGCGCCGCGGAACTGCGAGGCGGCGCTACGAGGACCCTGCACACGACAACGGGAGGCCGAAACGGCGCGGCAGCGGCGTGCGGACTCAAATTCGCCTCACCCTCTATTATTCACCCCGTAGATATGCTGTAATGTTTTCTACTGACAGAAATTGGCTTCGTAGAGTTTGGGGACGTCCTTGCGCGCGATATTTTGACAAGAGACAAAGTCTGCGGTTCCATGAATGCAGGTGAGCCTGCTGGGGTGTGGGTAAAGTTCAGTTACCCGCAGCGTCTCGTTGCAAAGTGCTTAGCATGCCTCATACCCTTCGTTAGAGAGTCAAGGTAGGTAATGGAAGCAGTTTTTGTATTGCGTGCGATACTCATCTTAGTGCTAATGAGGCACTCTCACTGGTGAAATCAGTTGCTGCCCGACACCTCATTGTTCTTCACTGTGAATGCAAATGGAAGATGGTCACTGCCAAGAGGAGCCTGAAAAAGCTTCCAGTGGCGTGTTGTGGATTTCGAGGACCACGTCAAGTCGGCCGTTGTGCTTGCTTGCTTTGCGTCCTGTCTGCCTTCGGTAGATGGAGGCAGACAGGACGGAAGGCAAGATGGGCCTCCGGTAGATTCAGGAGGATTAGTCCGTAACGATCAAAATCTGCCATTACACGACGACCACGTCGGCTGCACTTATTATAGTTTCACGTCACACATCGAGCCGTAAAAACTCCACAGACTACAATTGTTTCCTTTGGGGAGATCCTTTGGAAATTATGAATGCAGCTGAAATGTGCCACGCTGCGTTTGGCATGCTTCATTGCGCTTTCTGGATTCATATACACCGAAAACACAAGGATCATTCTTCCGGGAGTGTGCTGAATTCGACATCCTGTGACGCTCACATTTCCTGAACACCAAGGCTCAGTGTCAAGCTGTGGGTGGTGGAGTTTTACACCCACGTACACCACTGGACATGCAGATGTGTCAGTGTCTTCGGAGAAGCTATAGTCGTCGTAACCTGGCAAGCGCGTACTGGGACAGTTCACCTCTTGCAAAGCGAGAGCGGCACGTTTTTGAATGTTATGCGACAGCCCCAATCGTAACATTCTTCTTGCTTTTTTTTCTTTTTGGTCGAGCGACTGTTTCACTGAATGACGGTCGGGATGTCTCCCCCGTCACCCGTCATCCCGACCGCGACTTCGGTCGTTAGCGCAATTAAGGAGCTAACGACCGCAGACAGTGGACAGTAAAGTGGGTGTGTTTACTGGCGAGATAGTCGTGACACTACAAGAAGACGGCGCTCCATTGAGTGTGAACCTCTCCACGACTGTGCGAATGCATGTCTCAATAGCCTCTCAATCATAGTTTCCACTTTCGCCATGATGCTGTGCTCCAATTGCATGAGACGAGTAGAAAAGAGCACTTCGTAATCGGATGGTGGCTCAAGCGTCGATGGAGGTGCCTGCTGGTTGTTGCGCATTTTTTGGTACCACCAACATTTAGAGTGGAAGTTGGCGACTGCGGCAGCTAGAACTTGAACACGCATGCCCTTGTTTGGTAAGGGTGTGGCTGGTGCAGTCTGCTCTGCAATTTCGGCATAGCTCGCTTTCGCGTCAAGCGCGACGTGACTGTTAGCAGTCTTGATGACATTAGCAAATGTTTGTTTATCGTGGTCAACATTTCTAGGTGCATGTTAGGCTGACGGGGCACTGCGGGATCTTGTGTAAAAACTGTGCCTTAGGGTATCTGCTTTTTGAGGGCGCTCCTTAACATGCAGCTTTCATTTTAAAGACGGCTGGCTGCGTTTTTGACGGCTCGTAAGCTTTGTGCGAAGATGTTGGTTGATTTTTATACGTTCTGAGCAGTCTCGCATTTTTGCCAGGTGCTGACCGCAGCAGTTTCAACATTTCAGTACCTTGTTTGAACAAGCTTCCTTGTTGTCATGTTGTTTTCTACCACACGCGATACAGCATGGATTCTTGAAGTTGGGATATTGCTGTTTCCTGTGCGCAAATTTGTGGCACGTCTCAAAAGCATACACCTGTGACTTGAAAGGGTACACTGTTAGAGAAAAAGACTAAAGTCCCATTTTGTACGAAACTCTTGTCCCTTGAAAGGCGACTACAGCAGAGCTTCTCGCACCAATTGGGCAGCCACTGATCACTTCGCACGCTGGGCAGTGCTGGTTCATTACGAGATGTTCCGAAGTCATTCCGCCTGCATTTTGTATCACACCACAGATTGGATCCCTTTGTAATACCTCATACGCTTTAGATTGCGTTGAATCGCTATTTATTGGGAGCTGCATCAAAGTGAGGGGAGCATCCCGTGTTTCATGATGATCGGTGTCAACTACGATTTGATTGCTCTTCTCCATGTATCGGATCACAATATTCAGATTTTCTTCCCTTCTGTGGGTTGAAGGAAAGGTGATATTGTGATTATAGGTATGCTAAATCAGCACAATGAAGTTTTAATGCTGATTCTGCATGGCCTTTGAGGCTTTAGTATCACGGTGTGCGCGTACTAATGGCGGCGTCGCTCACGCGGGTTCGTCTTTTTCTCCTTCAATCCGCGGCGTTCATAAGAAACTTTCTGCCAGCTTCCTCAATCGCTGTCATCATCGTGAGCAGCATGCGAGTCGGAGTCATGCTTGTTGAAATCTGCTTTGTCGTTTTCACCACAACGCGGGACGTTATGGCGGAACGCGGGCTTGGTTTTAGCTGCTGCCGTTGCAGCCGACGCGGACCACGATCCCAAAGCACGTTTCTGTCAACGCTTGGACTTGGCAAATTGTGTACGTGAGAAACAGTTAAATCACTCCACTTGCCTTTCCCATCGTTCGGCGTCTAAAGATCCGCCAAGACGTCGAATAAATTCACTTCGGGACGCAGTGGTGCTGTCTTCAGGGTGACACTAGCCGCCGTGGCATCGACTGCAGTTGTCGTTAGGGTTAATGCATCTCGTGATGTCCCGAGATCCCCAGAATCTTGTAGGTGCATTTCTTTGAGCAATGGAACACTGGATGGAACCATTTTGAGTGCCCGAAGGCCGAGAGTCAAACGAGGAAGGCAGTGACTATTGGAGAAAAAAAATACTCGTGTTCGTTCAGTGTGGCTCCCTGATGGCGCCGTCCTGTGCTAGAGCACTGGCTCCACTGCAAAACGGACGTGCTCTGGTATGAGTGGAGACCACGAGTGGCACTCTGCTGCTGTGCAAAATGAAACGGTTACACCTCCTACGGTGCTGTGTGGTAGAGCACTCGCTCTTCCTTGGCGTGTGCACTGGAAGTGTGGAGACCACTCGTGGCAGTTCACTGCTCTATATAGTACAAACGCTTAGTCCTCGCTCTCTCACACACATAACGTAGTAGCATGAATGGAAACGAGCATGCGTGCGGTGGAGACAAGGGCTCGTAAAACAGCTGTGTACGCAACTATGAACTTCTGCGATGACCTAAAAAGAGCACCAGTTGACACAACGTTAGCTAGACCCCAGGCATCCTCGCGTGCTCCTCAGGGTGCCTTTTAAGGGGAGATACGTGTGATTTTATGCTGTATGTATAATGAGTTACGACGCCTGAGTTTTCATGAGTATGTCGCCGTTCTCCGCATATTTCAAAAATTAACAACGTTAGACCTATGTATTACAAGTTTCGACACTACTGATGTCAAAGCAGGCGCAATCACTACCGACATTAGCGACCATTTTTCAACATACTGCTTCCTACCAGGCAATCGTGTATTCAAAAGTAAGGATGAAATGCTCTTTAGGAGTTATTCTAGCCGCAATATTAAACTTTTTGAGAACCTTATCTCTGGAATTGACTGGAGCATGGTTACAGAAGAAAGAGGTCCTAATAAATCATACAACATATTTTTAAAACACTTGACATCTTTATATGACGCGTGCTTCCCTCTTAAGCCCTACAAAAAACACAGAAAATGCAGAAAACTATGGGTGACAGTGGAACTATACAACAAAAACAACCTTTTTCAAGTTTTTCTATTTTTCAGAAACGAAAACAATTTACGTAATTTCAAAAAAATTTCGTAATACACTGAACAAAGATTTGAAGAAAGCAAAGACGGAACACTACATTAGTAAATTTACCACTCATTTAGGAGACGCACGCCTGCTTTGGGACACAGTAAACCAGCTCATTAACAAAAAGGAGATATCCAGACGAATAAAATTTGAAAAACTGGGCATGAGTATATTAGAAATCGCTGACACCTTTAACAAATACTTTTTAAGAGTTGGTGAGTCTACCAGACACAGCCCGTAAACGTGTTGCGAGAACTATATAGCATCAAATTACCCGTCTAGTGTATTCCTGTTTCCTACTGATCAACAAGAAGTGGTAAAGCTAATCACGTCACTAAAGGATAACTGTGCTTGCGGCCCAGATGACATTAAGCCGAAGCCTTTAAAGGCTATAAGTCACATTATCGCTACACCACTAACGCACATTTATAACTTGATGTCATCTTCAGGTGTTTTTCCCGATCAAATGAAACTAGCGAAAGTAACTGCCATCCATAAAGGTGGGTCATTTGATGAGCTTAACAATTACAGACCTATATCTGTACTCTCTGTGTTCGCGAAAATAGCTGAACGAGTTATATATAAGAGGATTACGGGCTATGTAAACGCAAATAATATAATAGCAAAAGACCAGAATGGATTTTGCAAAAACAAGTCTGCTGAGTCGGCTCTACTCAGCATCAAAGAATACATTCTAGACAACATTTAAAACAAAATCTTTACACTAGGAATATTTCTGGATTTTAGAAAGTCATTCGACAGTATACAACACGATCTACTTTTACGAAAGCTACCGTATTATGGCATTCGGGGTACCACAGCCCATATAATACAAAGTTATCTCTCGTCTAGAAAACAATATACCGTTGTAAATAATACACACTCTCAAGTTGAACACATTAAGTATGGTGTCCCCCAAGGATCGATTCTTGGACCAATCCTATTCCTGCTGTTCATTAATGATATCGTAAATATCGATGGACACAAGAAAATAATATTGTATGCTGATAACACAAACGTTTTTTTCGCAGGTTCAAACGTATGTGAACTATATAAAGAAGCTAACGTTTGGATGGAGAAACTAAATTCATGGTTAAATGCAAATAAACTTCAATTGAATATTGCTAAAACAAAGTACATATTTTCAAGCCTAAAGGAGTTGCTCACATACCATGAACTCCAATTTACTTCCAGAGCACCGAGATTCAGCGCACAACAACAATAAAAATTCTAGGAGTTCTATTCCAAGAACAACTTTCTTGGTCTCCTCACATTGACGCGATAAAAAAAGATCTTTCCAGGAGAATCGGCATTTTAAATAGACTGAGATACTACGTCCCATCAAATGTCAAGCTGCAAATTTACTACGCATTAGTACATTCACAACTAGCATATTGCTCCTTGGTGTGGCTAACAACGACCACTACAAACATTAATTCTCTGTTAATATTACAAAAGCGTGCTATACATGCTATATCTAACACTCCCCTTTACGAAAGTGCTCGACCATATTTTAAAATGTACAAAGTATTACCTATAAAACTGTTATACAGACATAAGCTATGTCTAGAGATATTACACCAGTATAAAATAAACACATCACTATTCTTGGACACATATTATGTGAAACAAACACCATACGAGCTGAGAAAGAGCCTAATATACAAATATAGATCACGCACAAACTACGGTGACCAACGATTAGTGTCACAAATTCCAAACATTTTAAACAAACACCCAACTATATTACATTTACTGGAAGACGGAATTTCAGCTACATCATTTAAAAAAATAACGAAAGAGTTCCTAGTGGATGAAAGCGATGCTTTTCTTGATTGTTGAAATTTGTAGTTAATAATGTTTTGTCTTCGTTGCACCTTGTTCATTATTGTTCCTTGCCTGTTGTTTATTATACTCTAATTTGTCTTGTAGAGCAACTCGATTTCCTAGTCAAGATGTTTCTTGTTAATTTATTTGATAGAGGGCATGCATTTGTTTGTGTTTGCCACCACTCAAATGAGGACTGTTTGTATTTCTGTTCTTTTGTTCACACTTCTGGCGGTTGCTGTTTGATTATGGTGCCCGTGTAAGATAACACGTGATGTTATAATTTTCTGACTGCTGTGTGTGCGGTGTGTTTCTGCTTTGCTGCCAGGGTGGCACGACCTAGTCAGGCTTTTACTTAGCCTTTAGTCGTGTCCCCCAAGGCAATCTTGTTCAATTTTGTCTTGAATAAAAGCAAACCAAACCAAACCATGCCATTAGATGGTTTTGGATAGCTGGTGACAACACAAGTTTATTTATGTCCAAGTAAATATTGTAAACACTATTCACGAGTTCTTAAACTGCCCCTAAACCAACTCTGAAAACTCAAAGAACGGACGTGTTATTATCTCTTGCGTTTAGCGTTTTTCGGCGTAATTCGTTACGCCAAGACTTTTTATAAGACGTCATTACTATATTTTCTCTCGATTGATCCATATACGAGAAATGTCAATGGTGGATTGTCTCCCAAACTGCGTATCTATCGAGTTGCAAGCCCATTGTGCCATGTACCCCGTGCCTATTGTGCAGAATCAATTGATTTCAGATTCATTACTTTTTCGCTTTGAACTGCGGAGAAAAAGAAAACAGCGTGCAGCCAAAAATGCGAATATTCAGATAGCCGCAACGCTAGTAGTGCTGACATTGTCCACGTGTTTCCCGAAAATATATGTGGCGTGGATGAGATAGCGCCTTTAATGGGCCAGTCAACAGGCTCCGAAATGAGCAAAAAAAGCTCACGCATTTTTTCTGCGCGTGACCAACCTCCTTGCACGCTCAATGACGGCAAATCGGTGATCGGCAATGTGACGCAGCATGCAGCATGTTGATTGGTCTAAACCATGTTTTAACAAACAGTAATGAAGTCAACGTCACTGATCGCCGAGTTGACGTCACTGCGTGTGAAAGGAGGGCGGTCAGGCATACGACCGATGCGCGAGCTTGTTTGGGGGGTATAAAAAAGTTGGAGCACTGGACCTCTAAGAGAGGTAGTGAGGGTAACAAGAAATCACTGTGGCGCCTTTAAACTTACAGTAGTTTAGGTGCCCCTAAGCTCCTCGAGACATTTTTGCATGGCCTTAAGAACACCGTCATGCACATGAAGTATCGCAATCACTTACTTTTTTCAATGAGAATTTTTTTACCATTTCGCTGAGTGAGGAGGCCATTGAACATTAGAACAACTTTTCTTTTATGACTGCAGTTGTGCCTGGATACAACACAAAGTACTTTCCCTTATTAAAGATACATTGCTTTTTTGGGCGTGCACGTAATTCGCAATAATTCACGGTAACAGGCGATCTGTAAGGATTTGTGTGATTATTTTGAGTGTTTTCAAGATACCTACAATTTGCACCTATATATATTCAATGAAGCTCAGAACCGGACGCTGGCATAGCCCGTTTGACTTGAGTATTTCGGTACTTCCTGACAAACTACATGCGTAAAGCTGTGTCGCTCGCATCTATGCAGAAGCTGGAGCTAACCGGCGTCGATCACGCCTTGGGGAGACCGGGTACCCCGGACGAAGTAGCCCGCTGCATCGCCTTCCTGGCCTCGGATGACGCCTCCTTTGTCACGGGCATCACGATGCCAGTTGACGGAGGACTGATGCTATTGTCATCTCTCAACTGCGGAAGTGTTTCAGTATTGACCCAGAAGTCTGCTTGACAGCTAATCCCAATACATGCAGGGAGAAAGCAGGAGCTTGAGCTACGGTGAAAAATACAATAAAGTTGAATTTGCATTGGTTATGCAGGCACATTCGTCGGCACTGTTTGAAGAGACTAAGAATATACATTCGTATGCACTAATAAGTATGCACTAGCTACAGAGGTGCCTTTTATTAGGCTTTGTTGTGCGACGCCTCTCATGACTTCTGCGGTGTTAAACACACTGCTGCGTATGCTGCATTTACTGTCCGCTGACGCAACGACCCGCCCGTTTTTGTAACCGTGGGCGAGGTGTAACCAGGCACAGCTGACCCTTGCATTAGGTACAGGTTGTGACAATGGCATTATGCTTCCACGCCTTAGCATCAGCCACCGACACAAAACTATAATTTCGGGTCTCAAGGATCTTTTGCTCCGGCAGTTAAGTACTGAACTTCCTCCATATCTGTCTATATTTGTGTGTCTGTCATCTGTGCCTAAACATCTATCTATCTATCTATCTATCTATCTATCTATCTATCTATCTATCTATCTATCTATCTATCTATCTATCTATCTATCTATCTATCTATCTATCTATCTATCTATCTATCTATCTATCTATCTATCTATCTATCTATCTATCTATCTATCTATATATCTATCTATCTATCTATCTATCTATCTATCTATCTATCTATCTATCTATCTATCTATCTATCTACTGATTGATTGATCATGACCATGGTGTAAGAATTATTAGGTGTTGACCCTGAGCGTGCCTGAGCAGCCAGATAATCTCTGGTCTCGTGGGCGCAATCCGCTGTTAGTCGTCAGATGGCACCGCCACCAACGTACCCAGTTCGGAGTTGAGTTCAGACTGGCACTCCCGATTGACTGCGCAGATAAGCGACTTTGCATGTTTTGAGCTTGCTTTTATAGTTATTAAGGCAGCAGTTTAAACCTTTGTAGCAATACTTACATTGTACGGCTTTTTCGTGGCTCAGTCACCAGGTGTTTACTTGTTTATGTGTATTCTTTGTTTTTTGTGTTTTTCTCTAGCCACCCTGTGGGGGAGGTGGACGTACACCGAACACGCAAATTTGTGTAGTATACCTTAGACTTTCCTTTTTTTCGTAGGCAGAAGTCGTCGTACGCCGTGTTTTCTAATTGTCGAGTGGGACAATTCATAAGAAAAATCGTGAAAAAAACATGCTTGAAAATGCTATAAATGTTTAGGATGCAGGGTAAGTTTGAAAATGAACGCAAGTGCCGATGCAGATGAAGAGGAGGCTGACGCCAAGTGTAGACAATATGAGGTCGAGGAAAAATGGGAGAAAATGATGGTTTTCCAGAGTGAACTGCTAATGATAATCACTGAGCTGGACACTGTGTTGGCGACGGAGCAAGAAAAAACGGGGCCTATAAGAAAAAGGCTGAGGTCCGCCGAGGAGGCACTAGTGAAGGTGAGCAAAGAAGTGGCCGACGGAGAGAACGGTAGAGCACCGGGAACCATAACGGCGGAGAAGAAGCTCGGATCAAGTTCGGAAAAAACAGGTTCAGCAGGTTCAATGGTCCCAAGACCCAGCTTTAGCGAAGTAGTGGTGGGGTTGGGAGGGCAGCCGGCGTCACAGGTGCAAGTCACCCCCAGGTGGAGGACGCTCCAGCTGAAAAGTCACAGCACATGATAATTGCCGGGGCCTCTAATTTAAATCGATCTGCAGACGCAATCAAAGAGATAGTAAAAAGTGACAAGAGAGTTGCAGTAGGGACGTTCTCAGAAGGCAAGCTGGAAGCAGTTATGATGCAAGGGAGCGCAAAACTTAGATACAGCTGATGGACAAAATATCATGATAACTTCAGGTGGTTTAAACAATGCCTAAATGAAGACACGGCGGGACTAGTGACCACGCTGGCGAAAGAGGTCAATGACATGCGTGCCATTTCTCTTCAGGTACAGGTAGTGATATCAACGATACCGGAGGTACTGGTGCGTGACAGCAACGTGCAAAGAGGGATTACCAACGCAAACAAAGAGATATGGTGGATGAGTCGAGAGAAAGGCTTTGAGGTGGTAGAAATAAATATAGAGGTGCATAGGTGGGGTGGTTTTCAACGAGACAAAATTCACTTCGATGGGAAGCTAGGTCATCAGCTGGGTTGGTGACTTGCAGAACGCGCAGTAGCTTTTTGAGGGGCACGCGGGCCCTTCGGGGGCACAGGATAGCTAGTAACGAGGAAAACAACCAGGAGGACTCTTTGACAGGAAGTATAGAAATGTACAATCTAAAGTGGCACCAATATCTAAGGCACGTAGAGTCCGGGGCAGTAATCGACGTAGCCACGAGGGCAAGCTATTTCAGACGTAGGGTATATTAACACGCAGGGTGGCAGAACTGGCAGGAATAGGGTGAAGTGGGAAGAGATAGAAAAAAAGCTAAGGGAGGAGATGCCTATCGTATTCGGTTTTGTAGAAACACATCTCAGGGGCATGGAACAACCTCCTAACAATCCGGACTACGCGTGGGAATACTGTAATAGAACAGAAGGCAGAAAAAACGGGTGTGGTATTGGGGCATTCATTCATAGAAGTATAGAGTGGCAAATGGTCAAGCAGGAGTGCAAGGAGCATTTATAGGTAATATGGAATGTGGCAGGGCAACTGACGTTCCTGGGTTTTCTCTACTTGCGGACAGGCGCAAAAGCCAGAGGAAAACCAACAAATGGTGCAGTGCATAGAAAATGACATTGACGAACTAGGAGAAGATTGCGAGGTAATTATATTAGAAGATATGAATGCGCACTTAGAAAATATGGATTGATATACTGACCCAACAGGCAGAAGGCTAAAGGATATGTGTGAAAGGAGTGATTCAATCATTTTCAACAGCACCTGAAAATACGAAAGGCAGATAACATGGGAGGTTTGAAGGCTGCAGTCGACAGTAGATTACGCAAAAATGTCACGTAGGATGTATGCTTGGCTAAGGGTGATGAATATAAATGAATATAGGTCCAGAAGCTTAGGTAGTAATCACAAATGAATCAAGCAAAGTTTTGGAACAGAAATAAAATTAAAAAAGTGACTTGACGAGCAACCACACGGTAATATTTATTCACAAAGGCGAATAGAATTAGCAACAAAAGAGATTGAGAAAATAATCACCGAGGATACTAAAACAGAGTGGACGTGC
This sequence comes from Rhipicephalus microplus, assembly GCF_043290135.1. Taxonomy (NCBI): domain Eukaryota; kingdom Metazoa; phylum Arthropoda; class Arachnida; order Ixodida; family Ixodidae; genus Rhipicephalus; species Rhipicephalus microplus. Next base: position 231,610,492 of record NC_134702.1, read on the forward strand.
ACACATCTAACTCGATTGTTTGAGTTAGAGCTTGCTAAGGTACGAGTCAAACCAACCGGCAAAAGTAGACACAAACTGAAGAGCTGGTGAGATGAAGAAGTTAAGAGAGCCATAGTAAGACGCCAGGAAGCCTTCGGGGAACAGAGGTCTGTTAAAGAGAAGTGTGAACCGGAAGTTGATGCTAAAAAAAATGGGATAACTTTTGAGCTGCCGAAGGGAAGTGTCCGGTTTGATCAGTGACAAGATTACAAGAAAGGGGGCCCAATGAATGGCGGAAGTAAACAAAAAGTATAGAAAAGCAGCTGCGAAGTTTTGGTACCATCTCGCTTCTCTGAGTAATACGACAAGCGTGAAACAGAGGTTTATAACTACAGTTCAATTGGTCAGACTACAAGGGGATGATGCAATGGAATATATAAAAGCAATGATGACTGAAAATTTAAACACCAAGAAAACATTGCATGCACCTTACCAGATGAGGATGGACCAATAAGCTCAGTGGCTACACTAGGACAACGAGAGTGGGAAAGGGCAGAGTAAAGGGTTTCTAATAGCACATACAGGTCCTGACGGCATTACAACCATGGTAATAAAGAAACTAGGAACAAACTCTGAGCAAAGAATAAGAGAGAGCAGCAAGCAAAGCAATTAATGGATGGCGAAGCTACCAATGGGTGGAAATTAAGCAGGATGAGCTTGATCTATAAAGGAAAGGGGGATAAAGCCGATATTAACAACTACCGTCCTATGAAAGTGGCATCAGTTCTTTTTAGGCTGGTGATGCAGATAGTAAAGGAAAGACTACAGACATGAATGGGGAATGATTTAGTGCTGGGAGAACTAGAAAATAGGTTCCGTAAACGAAGGCATGCAGAGGAGAATGAGTTTTCATTTATGTAGTGTATTAAAATAGCGCAAAAAGAACACAGGCTCTTGTGGCTGGCATTTCTAGATATCAAGGAAGCTCACGATTTGTGTTTCAAGAAGACTTGTGGGGAATGTTGGGCACACTAGATGTGGAATATGAAATAACTAATCTTCTAAAGAATATCTATAAAAGTAAGAAGGTAGTTATCAAATGGGAAGAACAGGTATCTGAACCTATAGAAATACAACGTGGGCTTCGAGAGGGATGTCCCTTGTCACCATTGTTACTAATGCTGTATCACCAGAGACTACAAGCCAAATTAGAAGCGAGTCTAATCGGCTTCAGCCTCTCTTTTTTCAAGCAAAAAAAACATTCAACAGTCACTACCAGCATTGATGTATCAGATGATACAGTATTAATAGCCGACATCAAGGAAGTCACGCTAGAAATAGTGGATGTATACAAATATCTCGGCGTATGGATAAATAACGGGGCTGTGTATCTAAGGGAACACGAAAGATAAGTAATGTTTAAGGGCACCAGGAATGCAGCTGTAATGACAAATATGGCACTGTAGAACTACACTAGGTATGGCGTTGTGAGATTGATTCGGAAATGTGTCATAGTTCCGGGTTGGACGTTCGGCAATGCGGTCTTGTGCATGAAATGAGATGTTCGATCAAGATTGAAAATCAAACAACGTGACTTAGGTAGACTTGCTTTGTAAGCACACGGGAATACCCTAAATCAGGGGGTACATGTTGTCATGTGATGGACATCGTTTGAGTGCAGGGAAGGTAGCAGCAAGATAGAATTTGAAGAGTGAATGTGAAAAATGGGAGAGGAGCGTTGGGCTGGGACAGCTTTCAGCCACTTTTGCACGAAGAATGTTGATACTAAATAGAAAAAGCAAACTCGAGAAGTGTCAAGGAAGTATTTAGACAACAGCAGAATACCAAGCCAAAAGGAAACATTGGTTAAGAAGAAAGAGAAGAAAACAGAGTAGGACATGTGGAAGATGGGAATACACACACAATCATCACTGGAAACCTACCAAACTTTTAAGCAGGAAATGGCAAGGGAAAAGATCTACGGTAATTTTCGGGGTAGTTCTCTTCTCTTCGAGGCTAGAATGGGAGTATTGTGGACCAAAACGTACCGAGAAAAGTACGAAGGCATAGACAAGCTATGTAGTGAAAGTGGAGAGGAGGAGGAAACTCCTGAACATTTCATAATGTTCTAGAAAGGGCCCCGCTCTATAGTCGACGTTAATGGCGCCGAATTTTTCAAAGCATTGGGGTTTAGGGACAGTGAAGGCAAAATTGTCTTTAAACGGGTAGAAATAATAAGGAGGAGGCTAACTCATTGGTGGCTACAATCGAGGCGCGAGTGAAATTCAATCCTTAAGCACACAGAAACACACAGTGATGGTACTTATCTTTATGGATAGGTGGCGTAAGCCACTACCTGATCTAAAGGGCTCAGCCGGATCCGTCCGTCCGTCCGTCCGTCCATCCATCCATCCATCCATCCATCCATCCATCCATCCATCCATCCATCCATCCATCCATCCATCCATCCATCCATCCATCCATCCATCCATCCATCCATCCATCCATCCATCCATCCATCCATCCATCCATCCATCCATCCATCCATCAACGAAGTGGTTCTGGCGCATAGAAATTCCTCTGCCTGTCCAACTTTACCGTTCCTAGTGGCGTAAAACACTTGAAGCGCAAAGAAAATTTTTCATTTCAGATTAAAAGAAAGAGCTCCACCAGGTTTAAGGATTCATAAACACGAAAATGCCTTGTGCAGGCTGTGAACGTCGTCAACACGGATCTATTGAGGAGTACTCATAGCTAAGTTCGGCTCGCCTGCACTTGTATTTTTTTCTGTTCACAGCATTGCTCGATACAAGGGAAAAAAAAACAAGGTTAGCATGCGTGCTGTTCCTCCACCAAATTATTTTGCCGTGGCGAAAAATGCAAGTAACTCCCACGTTGTTAGGTGCAGGTGCATGTTAAGCAGCCCTGGATGATCAACATAAGTAGGGAGCTCTCGATAGCGGCGTTCCTCGTAGTCAAATCGTCATTTTGACACGCAAACCGCCAATACTAATTATTACCTTCTATCAAAAGAGGATGGTCACTGCACCATAAACGTGTTTGGTGCATATAACTGCTTTCATTTACACAGAACACTTCTGAACCTTAGTTGTGCTTTTTCTATGTGAACCCGTTAATAATAAATATTTGAAACTCGCAATCTTTCCATATGAAGCACATAAGACGAATGGAGGTGGGCTGTGAAATGTAAAAAATATTTTAATCACGCAAGTATTTCATAACAACACAATAAAGCAACGCGGTTGTTCATGGCTAGATGCTACCATGAGAATTCACATAGCCAACGATAACTTTCAGACGGCACTTTGAAGAGAGGCGCCACAACGCCAGGTCAATAGAAAACATGTTATACTCTTTCCGGGAACCTCTCAACAATTTGATGTGACCTCTATTGATAGAATAGCAATAAAACACGCGAAGAAAAAAAGAAACCTAACCTCGAAACAGCGTCACACATGCAACAAAAAAATCGGCAGCATGCGCGTTTCTGCCGAGCGCGATGCCGAGATGGATGGATGGATGGATGGATATGGCTGTACCCTTTAGATCGGGCGGTGGCTAGCGCCACCAAGCCGTAATACTTAATGAACCAAAAATTAGATTTATTTTTTTTCTTAACAAGTGAGTTTGAGGATTGGTACTTTGCAGTGAAGAGTTTAATTTTCACTCGTGCCTTGACTTTAGCCGCCCATCAGTTAACCTCCTTCTAGTTGAGTCTACCCACTTAAAGTCTATTTTGCCCTCCCGGTTCCTAAACCCCAGTGCTTTGAAAAACTCTTCGCCATCATCCTGAACTATAGGGTGAAGCCCTTTACAGAACATTATCAAGTGTTCGGAAGTTTCTTCTTCCTCTCCACACGCACTGCATACTGTGTCTACTCCTTCGTATTTGGCCCGATATGTCTTGGTTCGCAGTACTCCCGTCCTGACCTCAAACAGTAAAGAACTACCCCGAGTATTATCATAGATCCTTTCCTCGGCAATTTCCTGCTTAAAAGTTCGATAGATCTCAAGTGCGGACTTCTTAATCATGCCCATTCTCCACATGTCAGTCTCCGTTTCCTTCACTTTTTTCTTAACCGATAGTTCTTTTTGGCTTGGCCACCTGCTGTTTTTTAAGTATTTACCGGTCAACTTCCTGGTTCGCTTCCTCCATTTTGTATCGACACTCTTCATGTACAAGTAGCTGAAAACCTTCCTAGCCCAAAGCTCCTCCTCCATTTCTCTCAATTGCTTCTGAAATTTTATCTTGCTGGTAGCTTCCATGCCCTCAAATGATGTCCATCCCATATCACCTTGTACTCCCTGATTTTGTGTATTCCCGTGTGCTCCTAAAGCAAGCCTACCTATTCCGCGTTGCTTATATTCTAATCTTGCTTGAACTTCTGATCTCATGCACAAGACCGCATTGCCGAACGTCAGCCCAGGAACCATGACCCCTTTCCATATTCCTCTCACGACATCATACCTATTGTAATTCCACAGTGCCCTATTTTTCATCACTGCTGCATTCCTGTTACTTTTAGTCGTCACGTATATTTCGTGTTCCCTCAGGTACTCAGTCCCATTGCTTATCCATACGCCCAGATATTTGTATTTATCTGTTATCTCTAGCGTGACCTCCTGTATTCTAAGCTCACTACCTTCGTTGTCATTTAAAATCATGACGGCTGATTTTTTCTTACTGAATCTAAAATCTAACCTATCTCCCTCACTACCGCAGATGTCCATCGATCTCTGCAAATTTTCCTTGTTGCTGGCAATTAGCACTATATCATCTGCGTACAATAATGCTGGTAGTGCCTGATCAATAAGTTTTCCTTGTTTGACTAAAGAGATGTTGAAGCCCAGTCCACTTCCCTCTAATTTGGGCTCTAATCCTTGTAGGTACATCATGAATAATAAGGGTGAAAAAAGGGCACCCCTGCCTAAGCCCCCGTTTTACCTCTTTAGGCTTAGATACCTGTTTTTCCCACTTTATAACTACCTTGTTACCTTTATAGATACCCTTTAAAAGATTAGTAACTACATGTTCAACGCCTAGTGTGTCCAGTATTCCCCACTATTCCTCTTGAACCACGCTATCGTACGCTCCCTTGATATCCTAGAATGCTAACCACAGGGGCCTCTGTTCCTTTTCTGCTAATTCGAATCACTGCGTCAGTGAGAACAGATTGTCTTCCAACCTCCTGTGTTTCCGAAACCCATTCTGCAGTTCCCCCAGCACCCCCTCATCTTCTATCCATGCCTGCAGTCTTTCCTTTATAATCTGCATCGCCAGCCTGTAGACCACTGATGTCACTGTTATAGGACGGTAGTTGTTTATGTCAGCTTTGTCCCCCTTTCCTTCATAGATCACGCTCATCCTGCTAAGTTTCCATCCAACGGGAACTTCACCATCGATTATTATTTTGCTCACTGCCTCTCTGAAGGCCTGCTTAGACTTCGGACCTAATGTCTTTATCAGCCTAATTGGAATGCCATCTGGGCCTGTTGATGTACTACTAGGAACCCTTTTCTCAGCCCTTTCCCACTCTCGTTGTGAAAATGGAGCCATTGCAACACTTGATTCATCCTTGTCTATTGTAGTGCATAAAGTACTTCTTTGTTGAATTTTTTCTGTCACCCTTGTTCTTATATATTCGATAGCTTCGTCCCCTTCAAGCCTGGCACCTTGGGCTTTAGTTATAAAACTCTGCTCTAGGCTCGTCTCATTTCTTAGGGAGTTAAGATGGTTCCAAAATTTCGCAGCTGCCTTTGTATCTTTTTTATGTACTTCGAGCCACTGAGCTCCCTTTCTTCTAATCTTTTCATTGATCAGAAGAGATGCATCCCTTCTACAGCTTAGAAAGGTTTCCCATTTTCTTTCATCATCATCTGTCGGTTCACCCCACTGATTAGCATGCCTGTGTTCCCTAGAGGCTTCCTGACGTTTTCCTATGGCTCTCTTAACTTCCTCATCCCACCAACTTTTGGGTCTGTGTCTTCTTTTCCGGGGTGACTTGTCGCGCGTCTTAGCAAGCTCTAGCTCAAAGAGTCTATTTATATTCGTGTATGTCCACACTGTCTAATTATACTCCGTGATTACTTTCTCAATTTGTTTAGTGGCTATTTCAATTTGCCTTTCGAGATAAAAATGTTCCTGTAGTTGCTTATCTTGTCTCCTTTCCACTTTCACTGCTCTTCCCAAACTTAGCTTGATACGTTTGTAATCACTACCCAGACTTCTGGAGCCACCTTCATCTATGTGCATTCCCCTGAGCTTATCATACACCCTATGGGGCATCAGTGCATAATCTATCGTCGACTGCAGTCTTCCTACTTCCCATGTAATTTGCCCTTCAGTGTTCTCGGTACTGTTGCAAATGATCAAATCAAGCCTTTCACACATATCCATGATCATTTTGCCTGTGGGTTCGGTATACCCATCTATATCTTCTATGTGCGCATTCATGTCTCCTAGTATAAATATTTCGCCCCGGCGTGGTGGTCTAGTGGCTAAGGTACTCGGCTGCTGACCCGCAGGGCGCGGGTTCAAATCCAGGCTGCGGCGGCTGCATTTCCGATGGAGGCGGAAATGTTGTAGGCCCATGTGCTCAGATTCAGGTGCACGTTAAAGAACTTCAGGTGGTCAAAATTTCCGGAGCCCTCCACTACGGCGTCTCTCATAATAATATCGTGGTTTTGGGACGTTAAACCCCACAAATCATTCATTAGTATAATTATTTTGCACTCTCTTCCTAACTCCTGAATGTCCTTTGATATACACTCTACCATTGCCTGGTTTTCCTCTCTGGCCTTTGCTCCCGTCCACAGGTACACGAAACCAGTGAGTGTCATTTGACCGGCCACTTTCCCTTTTAGCCATAAATGTTCCCTGCACTCCTGCTTGACCCTTTACCAGTCTGTATTTTTATGAATGAATGCCCCAAAACCCCCCTTTCTGCTGCCCTCTGTTCTATTACAATATTCCCACGCGTAGTCCGGATTGTTTGAAGGCTGTTTCATGTCCCTGAGATGTGTTTCTACAAAACCGTATACCAACAGCCTCTCTTCCCTTAGCTGTTCTTCTATCTCTTCCCACTTCAGCCTGTTCCTACCACCCTGCATGTTATATACCCTAGGTCAGAATTGGCTTGGCGCTCGTGGCTACATCTATTTATGCCCCGGACTCCACCTATCTTAGATATTGGTGCCACTTTGGAATCGTATCTGCCCATACCACCTGTCCAAGAGTCTCCCTGGTTGCTTTAATCGTTACTAGCTATCCTGCACCTCGATGGGCTCGCTTGCCCCCCAAAAAGCTACTGCGCGTCCTGCAAGTCGCCAACCCACCTCATGAGCTAGCCACCCATCAAAATGATTTCTGTCTGGTTGAAAACCACCCCACCTATGCACCTCTCTGTTTATTTCCACCACCTCAAAGCCTTTCTCTCGACTCATCCGCCATATCTCTTGGTTTGCGTTCACAACCGCTCTTTGCAGGTTGCTCTCCGGTATCGTGTATATCACTACCTGTACTTTAGGAGAAGTGGCGAGCATGTGATCGATGTCTTTCGCCAGTGTGGTTGCTAGTCCTACTGTATCTTCATTTAAGACAACGTTTAAACCGCCTGAAATTATCATGAGGTTTCGTCTATCAGCTGTAGTTGTGAGTTTTGCTCCCACTAGCCTCGTGACTGCTCCAAGCTTGCGTCCTGAGAACGCCCCTACTGCAACCCTCTTGTCACCTCTTACCCTCTCTTTGATGGCTTCTGTGCATCGATTTAAATTCGAGTCCCCGGTGATTATCACATGCTGTGACTTTTCAGCTGGAGCGTCCTGCTCCTGGGGGCTACTTGCACCTGTGACGCGGGCTGCTTTGTCTCCTACAGCCCCACCACTATCTCGCTGAAGCTGGGCCTTGCGACAATTGAACAGGCTAAACCTGTTTTTTTCCAAACTTGCTTGCTCTTCCTTCTCCACCGTTCTGGTTGCCGGATCTCTACTGTTCTCTCCGTAGGCCGCTTCTTCGTTCAGCTTCGCTAGTGCATCCTCGGCGGAATTCAGTCTTTCTCTCATTGCCCTCAATTTCTCTTGCTCTGTCGCCAACGCAGTCTCGAGCTCGGCGATTCTCATCAGCATTTCACTCTAGGCAACCATCGTTTTCTCCATTTTTTCCTCGACCTCACATTGCCTACACTTCGCGTCAGCCTCTTCTCCATCCGCTTCTACGCTTGGGTCCACTTTTAAACCCACTACACATCCTGAACACTTTACAGTCTTTTCAACCATGTCTTTCTGACACCAATTGTCCCTATACTCGATAATTACTAAACTCGAGCCCTGCACTACGAAAAAAAGAAAGTCTAAGCTCTACTACAAAAATTTGCATGTTCAATGTACGCGCACCTCGCCCACGGGATGGCAAAAAAAGAAAAAAAAAACAAAAAATTCAAACACACACACACCCGCACTAACTAATAAATGCCTGGTGACTGGCCCCCGAAAAAGCCGTACCATAAAATAAGTGCTACGAAGATTTTAACCACTGCCTTATAATTATACAGACAAGCTCAAAACATGCAAAAACACTTATTTGTGCAGTCGATCCGGAGCGCTCAAAAAACACGTCCATCCACCGTGACAGCCCGAACCAACAAGGGCTGATCGCGTACAGCGCCATCTAAGAAGGCACTAATGAAGCTGCTAGATAACTGACAACAGCCCGAACATTATCTGGTTGCGCTGGGATTGCGCTTTTCAACGCGTTGCGGGGAGAGTGTCAGCACCTGTATATTCTTACATCGTGATCACGACCTACTGTATAGTCTTCACATGCCCAGCTGGCAGCTGTCTACGCAGCTGGCTGCGCCGGCTCTGGTTCTGAACTTCACCGCTGAGGCGGCACTCGAGTTACCCCAGCTGAGGGCCGGTGGATGCATGGCAATGCATGAGTTGACGCCGGTTCGAGAAGAGTTTCGTCGCGCATTGTGTTGAAACGTGGCACGTATCTTGAATCATTTTATTTATTGTTACATTGAGAATCTTCTTTTGGTCTTTAATGGACATTTCAGTGCATTTGTTTTCGAATAGAACCGCAAGTCAGATACGAACACATCAGCTTGCAAAACTAGAAAGGACGTTGATAGAGGCAGGATCTAAAAAGTGCTCACCACCAAATGTTTATTCAAGTTTGATACCAGGTTGCGTATACTTGTTGTATACGGTAGGCTTGTTGCTGTTGGCGTACACTGAGTTGGCTTGCAGATACTGTCTGCGCAAGAAAGGGCAAGGACTGTCACTTTTGACAGTGGCCGCGGCATCTAGCGCGCATTGAAAACAAGCCAATACAGAGAGTATCTCGCAAATTATTACCTTCGTTCCTAATGGCAAATGTACATCACAGGTACACGAAAAATCAATACACTCTGCAACTGTTTTGAAACAAAACAGCATCTACAATCACTTATTCAACTTTGATTAGTAGCACACCCTGTGGTGTAATTGAGTAAAAAGAGGTTATACATGTCTGTTACAAAGGCCGACTCATTTGCATTTTATGCTGCTGGATACTCACCAGGCGCAGCCATTTTTTAGCAAGAATTGGGTCTTCATTTTTAACGACAACTAGCTTATTTTGCAGAACCGGCACTGAGATATATTGCCAGGTACCTTCCTCTGGAAGAGTGGCCAAAAGAAAGCACTAAACTGTATGGCGTGTCACAAACAGAAATTACATGTATTAAAATTCTTTGACAACTGATCGCATTCCTGAGCGGTCAACAGTTTCCAAACTGCTTCCTAAGAGCCCCTAAACTGTAGCCAGAGGTCGAGATTTACGAATGACCTCACCACCGTGGAAAAGTTTAGAAAAGGTGACTTAAGCGTGGATTGACACGTGTTTAATGATACAAGAGAGGTTATTCCTCGTTTTGGCATTTATTGATAGATTATCACTCGTTTAGGTCTTCAATTAGTTCGTCATACTCCGCTCATAGCCTCGTTTCAATTCCTGGCTGACTGCGCCTCCTCCCCGTACGAGGAGCGAGAGTGGCGAGTGCGCTTACCTCTCTGATTTAGGCCAACACCACATTGTGAAAATTTCCAGAACCCTATGACGTCCCTTGTAATGAGGTCGTAGTTTGAGGACATATCACCCTGTCCCGCCGCGGTGGTCTAGTAACTAAGGTACTCGGCTGCTGACCCGCAGGTCGCGGGATGGGATCCCGACTGCGGCAGCTGCATTTGTGATGGAGGCGGAAATGTTGTAGGCCCATGGGCTCAGATTTCGGTGCACCTTAAAGAACCCCAGGTGGTCGATAGTTTCGGAGCCCTCCACTACGGCGTCTCTAGTAATCATATGGTGGTTTTGGTGTTTTGAACCCCACGTATCAATCAATCAATCAATCAGCTAAGAGACAAAAATACAGATAAGTAAATTTAGTACTGGTTTATCTGCAGACATAAATAATTAATGCAGAAAACCACGGAAAATGTAAGCACAGCAGACAGGGTGGAGCGCATGAATTGGACAGTTATTCGCGCGCACACACACACACACACACACACACACACACACACACACACACACACACACACACACACACACACACACACACACACACACACACACACACACACACACACACACACACACACACACACACACACACACACACACACACACACACACACACACACACACACACACACACACACACACACACACACACACACACACACACACACACACACACACAATCAAAACTGAGCATTTCTTCGAAGTAAGGAACCATTTGTCTGCGAATAAATGCTTAGTTGAAGCTATATGCTATCCGTCTTCTCTGTAGTTTTCACCCTGTCCGGTGTTTTTTGCACTAATTATTTTTACGACTGATGCTTGCCAACTATATCCAACTCACTTCTCTACTACTGGTTTATTCCTGTTTCAGACACACTAACTCTTATGGATATCAGAATTATTGACAGAAAGTCATATAAAGTATACCTTTGTAGGACAACTAAAAAGCGATGCCATAAATTAGACCGAAGCGCAAATCCTTTCTACCACGTGGAAGCTGGAACGATTGCCCGCCAGTTGTTTCGCAAACTACCGGTGCCCAGCTGCGAATCGCGCACGAGTTACCGACTGGCAGCGATCTCGTCGTTCGGCTCAGCGCGTGACTTGCTGTTGCACCACAATTCGTCCATTGTGTAAACTGCAAAATGCATCAAGGGTCCCAGTTTGGCTTGTAAAGATCGTAGCAGAGTTGCGAGGCTGATAATCAGAGACGCGTTCCGATGCTCATTTTCGGGGCTTGTGGTTGTAGCACGTGCTGCCAATTAAAATGCATCGAGTTTGTCGCGGCAACAGATGATGAAAAGCGGCATTGTATCATAATTTCGCGAAGTTTTCAGGAAGTCCCGAATCAATATAATTACTGCGTGAGGTTATGGTAGAAATAACTTGTGAACCGTAACGCTCTTCACCTTTCCTAAATAGAAATGAATTGCCGCCTTAAAAATAAATAGCCATTGACTCTTTCTTTAAAAGTCCTATACCATTCATTGCTTTGTATTGAAATCATTGTCTTAATGATTCATCACATTGACCTTCGACTATGACACAACGATTGAATGACCCTTAAAGTTTGTTGATTATTACACGAGATGTCAAATATAATTGATTGATATGTGGGATTTAGCGTTCTAAAACCACCATATGATTATGGAAGACGCCGTACTGGAGGACTGCGGAAATTTCGACCACCTGGGATTTTTTAACGTGCACCCAAATTAGAGCACACGGGCCTACTTTTCCGGCTTCATCGGAAATGCAGCCACCGTAGCCGGTATTTTATCGCACGACCAGCGGGTCAGCAGCCGAGTACCTAAGCCTCTAGACCACAGCGGCGGGGCGAGTGGTCAAATATTGATCAAGCTATTAATGCAAAATGCAGAGTGATGAGCATTCTAAACTATGTCACTTAGTGCGGCTCGGCTCAGCTTGTGAGGTTGATGCAATGATGCTGAGCAACACCAGTGCAGGAAAGAAAGCGTACACGGCACCCATCGTCTGCAATGACTCTTTGTCTCACCAAACCCTGAAGTGCCACGTTCATGTCACCGTTTTGTAATCTAAACCTCAGCAGCACTTTGTGGAACGTTAAACATCACATATAAATCAAAGGACATATCACCCTAACAATGATCTTAACCAGTGCGCGCACCTGCTTGGAAACAGGTTTCTTTGGTGGACAACTCGAGCAGACAACAAAAAAGAAAGCGTGGCGGGGCATGTTGTGGCCTTCACCAGCCAGTGCGGATGGGGTAAGTTGCAGCGCCACAATGCGCATAGCGGCAGGCGCCTGTACTAGAAAGGACATGCTGGCACTTCGATCAGTGGGCAGGTCAGTAGTACAGTAGGTCATGCTATAGATAGATAGACAGATAGATAGATAGATAGATAGATAGATAGATAGATAGATAGATAGATAGATAGATAGACAGACAGACAGACAGACAGATAGATAGATAGATAGATAGATAGATAGATAGATAGATAGATAGATAGATAGATAGATAGATAGATAGATAGATAGATAGATAGATAGATAGATAGATAGATAGACGCTCAAACTGCATATAGAACGCAAAGAAATGTTTCGCACTTAATACAGACGGGTTCTCTAATGCATCCATTTAAAGGGACACAAAAGAGAAATGATATTCTTATTTAGATTGAGAAACAGCGCACTGGTAACACCAATTTAATAGGTTTCACTATTACAGGTTCATTATTAGTGGGAAAAATCAATGTTGAAGCTCAATTTTAAATTCCGTAATTTTTAATTCACGCGTAAATATTTCACCGAAATATTTACCTGTGACGTGAAAAATTTTTGAAATGCCTTTTTCGTAATAATGCAGCATTGGCTCAATAAAGTTTTTTGAACTTCATATGCTATGTCTATGGTACCCAAAAACTACAAGAAGATGAACATAAACCTGCATTGCCGAATCAAGAACGTTTGAGTCTGGCGTCTGTTATTAAGATTTTTTGTCGATTGGAAGCTACGTAAGAGCAATTCATGCCTTGAAATCTATGACGTCAAAGTGTTTGGTGCGGGTATCTAAAGGTGCATGCGTCTTCATCCGCGTTTCCTCGTTTCTCAAGCGTCGGTAAAACTGGTGTTTTGGGAATGTGAAATTCTACTTTCACTTTCAATGTCCCTTGAGAACGACCCGAATGACCTGCAGTAGGGCAGCACATTGCGCACACAGTTCAAAACACTACTTCACTGCCTAGTTCTGTAGAGCAGCCAATCAAAGATGCATACGCTTTATCACATGCTCAACTAGATAACGCGTATTCTCTATTAGAGTTGCGTACTGCTATATCATTAACCCGCGTTAAAACGGCAACCGGTCCCGACAACGTATCGTACAGTGTTATGAAAAATCTAGGTCCCAACGGCATGCCAGTTCTTCTACGGATATATAACGACATGTGGACGAAGGCGTACGTTCCAATGTGTTGGAAGGTCTCGAGAATCGTCCCACTACTGAAGCCCGGCAAATCACTGCTTTCGCTTGACTCATTTCGACCAGTCAGCCTCAATAGCTGTTTACCTAAAGTATTGGAACAAATGGTTGACAGAAGATTACAGTGGTGGATTGAAGCTAACAACTCACTTCCAGAACAGATGGTTGGCTTCAGACGACGGCGATGCACCATGGACTTCGTCTTCAATCTCGTTACATTTGTAGAACATGAGATGAGCTTTGGAAACATGGCTGTTGCGGCGTTCATAGATATTAAGAAGGCGTTAGACTCTGTGAGCCACCTTTCTGTGCTACACGGGCTTAGCTCACTAGGGGTTCACGGTCGTATACTTCAATGGATCGCCAACTTCCTATGTAACAGATAAATATATATTTCAACCAATAACGGAGACAGCAATCGCTTCAACATGAGCAGATGTGTACCCCAAGGAACCGTTCTAAGTCCGCTTCTTTTCAATGCTGCAATGGCAGGTCTTCCAGCAGTACACCCGAAGCCTTGAGCATATCCTTGTATGCAGACGACATAAGTATATGGACGTCTCACAAATCACTGGAAGTGATCGAACATCGGCTTCAACAAGGACTAGACGCAATAAGTGATTACCTCAAAGAGCGAGGCATGAAGATTTCTTACGCCAAAAATGTAGTTCTGCCATTCACGAGAAAAAGAGTGAAAAACTTGAAGCTTTTTGTGGATGGCCAGAAAAGCGAAATCGCACGAAAGCATCGCTTTCTTGGCGTTACCTTAGATAGCCAACTCAGATGTAGTCAGCATATTGCTGATCTAGAAAATTAAGTGAACAGCTCCATAAATGTTATACGTCGCATCGCGGGAACAAAATAAGGCGGTACATAAGCGTCTCTCCTCCACCTCCATTGTGCACTAATCCGACAGAAAATTGCCTACTCTGCGCCAGTTCTCCACAACATCTCTGAGACGTCACTACACCGACTTCAGAAGTTACAAGCACGAACCTTACGCATATGTCTGGGGATTCTACAGACAACATGAAGTTCTTTGACACTGGCAGAGGCAAGAGAACCCAAATTTATAGTAATTAGAAATGTCCAGACATGTCAGCACCTCTTTCGTCTATTCACACAACACCCTTCCCACCCGCTCATATCCAACATCGTGAACCTTGCTGGAGCGCAAATACAGCATGTGTACCAACACTACATTTCCCGGCTTCCTGTGTCGACAGATTGGCCACTGGATCAAAACAACCCACCATGGCTGCTTGAGCTATCAACTATAGAGACGTCCATAGAAGGACTTCGCCGCAAACATGAAGTGCCAATCGTTGCCGCTCAGCAGTTGGCATCACATTATCTGTTAGACAGGTACCAAGGATACACTCACGTGTGTACACTGACGGCTCCGTCACCAAAGAGACAGCGATATCAGCATTCATAATTCCAGAATTGTACGAAGAATATGCATGTCAGTTGGGCCGCCTCTCTTCGTCAACAACGTCGGAGATGGTAGCAGTTTTGCTAACCATAAGCTTTATTAAACTGTGAACGACACGAATAAAATGGGTGGTAATTATACACTCTCTGGCAGCCCTGGCATGTGTGGAAAGTGCCACTTCAAGACACATTGACGTGCGTATAGTATGCGCTATACTAAAAGAGCTCTCAGAAGCTACGAAGTCGAATCATCAAGTGGCATTTCAGTGGGTCCCCAGTCACTGCGGAATTAGGGGAAATGAAATGGCGGATGAGTTGGCGAAAACCGCTCATAATTCTACGCAAACGTGCCTCATTCCGGTATCTCAATATGATGTAAATAGAATTTTAAGAATAACAAAACGTGAATTATGCTTGTCTATTTGGTTCACAGACAAAACAAAGGAATTTATCCTATATTCTGTTAATCCTAATCTTGAATACCAATTAGACCGTGACCTCCCAAGACGTATCAACACACTCATTCATCACCTAGGACTCGGAACTGCTTACACAAAGCACTTCCTACTTCGTATTCATCATGCAACATCGTCAGCATGCATTCATGCGGCCATGATGACGAGGATATCTGTCACCTCTTGCTCGACTGTCAGAAACATGACACACACCGAAGGCGACTAGAACAAGAACTGCATAGGTTAGATCCTGAGCGACCATTCGGGTTGAATAAAATACTAGGTCCATGGCCATCCGAAACAAACGGCAAAGCATTGAAGGTGCGGCAACAGCTCTTCGAGGAAACGAAGACTTGTGACAAGTACTGAGCGAACAAAAGTTAAAAGTGAGCATGTCGTCTACGT
The DNA here is from genome assembly GCF_043290135.1 of Rhipicephalus microplus. Taxonomy (NCBI): domain Eukaryota; kingdom Metazoa; phylum Arthropoda; class Arachnida; order Ixodida; family Ixodidae; genus Rhipicephalus; species Rhipicephalus microplus. Next base: position 231,626,313 of record NC_134702.1, read on the forward strand.
GTTTGTTCTGCCCTTATAGGAGAAGTTTTGCTCTCACCCATGTAGGACTGTATATACGTATATATGCTATTGTTTTTTTTCATACTTTTATTTGTACCAGTTAAGTGGAAAGGGGCAGCCGTCGCCAAGTAACGGTGACAAAAACTCCTTCGTTTATTTTCTATTTCAATAAAAAAAGCACCAGCACACTAATTGAGGCGAGAAAAAAAGACTTTCATCCTCTATTTTGTCACATCCGATGTGCTGGTTGTGCACCACCGTCTTTCCAAAGATTTCTGCATGGCACTTGGTTCTGCTCTTTCTCCGAGATCGGAGGCGCCTCACCAGCTACTTTGAATTGTCTCCGTGATCCGAGCACACTTAGCCAGGCTATGATGCTTGATGATGACGTCATCATTTATATTGCATCATGATGAGGTCTCAGACTTTGGCGATCTGTGATGTCATGATGGCACCATATGGTGATGATATCCCGTGATGATTCTTTGTATCTGTCGTACCAAACCATGGTTTCTGATGTTGCGCGCCGTCAGGTTTTTCTCCGGCCATCTCTGCGAAGCACTTCGATTGCCCCATGTTATGTCTTAGAGTCCAGACTGAACGTAATTGCCTCTGGAAAGGCGATCATTGTCGAGGGCGCCGAGCTAGCCCACCTTAAGCCACCATCTCAACGACGTCATCTAACCCGGCGGCGCAGGTGTGTCTTATGCAACGCATGGCGAGCTCCCTCAACTCACGGGCCCGATAGCAGCCCGATGATTCAATCGGCGCTATCCTGTCTGGCGAGTCTTAGGCAATGCATGGCAACATCACTAGCCCATGGGTGCAACCCAGCGCAGCGGCTCCGGATTAGAGGATCATGACGCCACCCAGTGGCGGGTCCCGATTTGAGAAAGCTGACGCCACAAGCGGGAGTTCTGATTGAACAATGCTAACGTAAGGGATCAACCAGGGCATATAAAGAAGCAAACGGCACGATGCCGAGCAGCCGACTTATGCGTCAGAGAGAAGAAGACAGCGTTAGAGCGTCCGAAGACATTTCTGCTTTTCGAGTCCCGAAGCTGTCGTTCCCAGCGCTGAATATGTGAAACCTAACTATACTGCACATAAACACTGCCTTAACTCGCCGTCGTCTAGTTGGCTCATCTATCAGCTCTGCGCAGAAGCAGCTGCGAGCTGAGAAATGCGCTACGGAACAACCTTGGCGGCCCATGACCTCGGCGCACTACGCAACATTATCAGTGGCGGTGCGAGCCGCAACACCCATTGAAGAAAATCTCGCACCCGGCTGCCTCGAGAGTGTGCGCTCAAGAGGATACCGGTTGCAGCAGAAACTGCAGCAGAAATTTGAGTGCATAGCATATCGGCGTGCAGATTGGTTCGTTCGATTATTGCTCTTTGAGTTCGTTCATTCAATCTTCGTTTTTACAACGCTCAATGTATCTACCAAACATCTGAAAACAGAGAACCCAAATGAGTCAACATAAATTAATATAACGCTGCTGTAACGTCTCCCCAGTTTTTGCAGCACCTGCGACGTTCCGTATTCGATCATTCCAGGGACTATAGGTGGCGCCGCAGAAGGTACAAATGGCGGACGAGACGGTGGTGTCGCGAGCGTTCACGTAAGCGTTGCAGAGCGTGAAGACGCGTTCATTGGTTCATGACTACTGAGAGACCGAACTGCTTCGCAGTTTTATCACAGGGTGAGAGCTTCGGAGCACGGTTACATGCGCCGCCTGCGTGGCTGGAATGACAGAACAGACCACGATGGTCTAGACTTCCGGCTACCGCCTCCATTCTGCTCCCTGTCTTTCTTGTGCGCTGAAAAAGGACGTGGTTGTAAAGGAAAACCGGGGAAGCCTTCCGGGTAAGTGGGAAATATTGTGCGCTGTGAGCGCAGCTGTCGCACCAGACCGGGCCGGCGGCGACGGCGACATCGCGAGAAGACATCAGGTCCTCTGTTGATCTCTATCTTGAGCTTGGTCGACTCAGTAAGCGTCTCTCTTCTACTTCCGCTTGGCTTTATTTTTACGAACGCGCTGATCCTGCGGCGTTTGCGTTATTGGCTGACGTGGACGCATCGCTGGAGCTCTGCAAAACGGAACCGATATTATGGCGTCGCCTATCTGCACACTATGCTACCTTCAACTTTTTTATTACGAATAGATTTCTTAGTTGGGTTATTTAAGGCGTACGTCGGGATCCGTCCACAGCCCTCTGCAATAGCGTGGGAGATGGTGGTGGACGGATCTCCCTAGCAATCGGAGTCCCCACCATGTCACGCTTCGGCATCGGCAGCTGTCAGCAACAATTGCGGGTGCGCGCTTATTCTCGCCCCTAGCAACCGGAGCCCCAACCTCTTCGACTTCAACGCGACGTAACACGGCCTCAATGCAACGCGTTTGAAACGCGCTTGTGGCGTTTGTGTAGCGCTTGTGTTGATAAAATGCTGACACTGTGACCGTCCGGTACAATGACAGGTGCAGTGATTTTCCGCTCCTCTCGCCGTTCGCTTTCTCTCCTCCCTGTGCCCCACTGTGCCGTCTAACGATCTGAAGCCCGCACCTCACTCTCGAACGGCCTCCACCGAGTCCGACAAGTTCCCTACTACCATTCACGAAAGTTGCATTGTTCTCGCTTTTACCAAAAACTTGGACGTGTGAACTCTTCTCAAAGGCCCTTTAATTGTACACTTTAGCCACCACAAGGCTAAGATGTTGACCATCAGGTATAATAATAACACAAACAGGTGCTCATGAATGTGTAGAACGTCTAAATAAATTGTTACGGTACAAATCCTCGTGTCGCGACTAATTTACGCCACGAAATTACTACGTCATTTACTCTCAACGCAAGTAATGCATTCGCATTTCCTCGCAATTACCTCTGGAGAGGTTGGGGCCCTTTTTTGATGTTTGTATTACCATTATAACTGCATGGTGTGGCATCTGTAATTAAAAACACCGCGGAAGTTAGAAAAGTTGAGTCCCCATAGTGGTGGTCTTCCTGAGCAATAATGTCACCATGACTTCCATAATGTTTTGAATTTCGAATACGTTATGCACAATTTAGTTGAAGTTTCTGTGAAGCTGCGTGACCACGATAATTGTATCTATTCATGGCGCGTGTGAAGCAATCATGACAAGCTAGTCTCACAGCGTTCAGTTCCTTTACGTTCTCACGCTCTAGAACACGGGAAAAGTATTAAACTTACTCGGTGCCGGCACTGCCGAGTGGTCGGGAAGTGTAGCGTTTGAAGGTGCTCCAATCACATTCGTATTTGTATGCATTGCTTTCCAGTAACTGGTGTCCTTCCAATCGGTGGATCATCTGTGATCAGTCTTTTCCGATATAGCGATTTGTTGTTTTATTGAGCTCACTTATTAAGCCACGTTTCCACAGAGGTACGGAGGTAATTATAAAAACACCTTCACTTTGCTTAGACTTCGCTACGACTGACTCCTCTTCTGTAGCCGAGCCCCGAGTGTCATCACTCCCAGCCCAATAATATTTATTTTTTCAGTCTTCTTCGCAGTGCCCCAATACTGTGCAGCCCGGAACATAGAGCTATAGTGCATGTGGACCTCTATAGACATCGCACTTCTAAGTCATATCTACAGCAGAAAAAAAGGCACACTTGAATATAACAGTCCTCCGCATGCACTTGGCCTCTCGAACTCGTTGAACTGATAATTACAAATCAGAGGGAGGTAATATAAAACCGCGAAACCATTTCTGCCTCGCCTCATACAAGCCGCGCCAACAGTGCAGCAGCCTTTCGGAGCCTCACCAGCGAGCGCCGTGGTGCGGAGTAGGAGCTGGCCACGCCCTGGCCACCCATGAAATTTCGGTCTCCGTGTGATTGACACGGCCATAGAGAAACTCGCCGGCGTGCATTCTCGGAGGCCGCGCCCCAACGTATTGAGTATAAGAGGCCATCGACATGGAACTGTGCGGATTGCCGATAGTCAGGTTTTGTGCCTTGCGAGGCATCTAAGGATTTCGCTTGAAAAAAACTTCAGATGGGCTCTGGAATTCAAAAAGAAGTCTTGTCTGAGATTTTGGATTCATTTCCAGAAATAATACAGGAATTTATACACAGAGATTTTTTATGCAGCTCATTGGTGTCTCTCTGCTCGACCATAGCTCAAAATAACTCTATTATGTCCGTCTGTCCAATACAATTCCATTCGAATTCAATGTGTCATATGCTGAAGTGCTTTTGCTTATAGTCCAGCTTCAGCGAGTGGGATGACTTCCGAATTACTTTCGCAGTTTTACCACACCGAAAGTTTAAAAATGTAACTTCAGTTACTTTAGTAGTTTATTATTATTTATACGACGTCTTCTACTGCGCTTGTATCATATCAATCGCACCGAACAACGAAATGAGCTCTTTTTCAATGCAGACTTGCTGGTGGTGGTTTTTGTTATTGTACATTGTAAATGGTGTGGAATCAGTAAACAGAGAGAGGAAGCTTTTTTTTCTTGCAGCTGTCAGGACAATATTGACGACGTGCATTAGGTTCCTGATCAAGCAGAAAGCAGCAAATAGCTTTAAAGTGTTTGTGCTTGACAGTGCCTTTATTCCACACATTGTGCCCTAGAATGATTACGATGAGAGCAGTAGTGCGGTCTGTGAGCTTGGTCACAGCTCCGAGTACCGATCACACCAGCTTACTTCTCAAGCGCTATAGTTCTTGAGACAAAGAGGACATGAGCAGCAAGCCCCCGTCGACTGGCATTTTAATTCCAGTGACGAACGAGGCGTCGCCCGAGGCCAGAAAAGCGATACAGCGGGCAACCTCGTCCGCGGTACCGATTCTTCCCAGTGCGTGAGCGGCAGCGGTCATTCTCTCCAGATCCTGCATAGCATTGGCAATACAATGCTACATACATCAGACTAATCAAGTCAAAAAGAAAAAAAGTATATATATATATATATATATATATATATATATATATATATATATATATATATATATATATATATATATATAGCATAAAATATAGGCTTCTATAGGAACGAGCTCAAGCGCCATGAGCGAAGCACTCTCAAAGGTGCCCAGATAATCATGAAACAAACCAATGAAGAATGAGAATAAGGCAAATGAGAAGCCCACAAGGCGTTCTATAGACAATAAGAAAACGTGGGCTACGTCACATTTTTGCTAAATCACGCGACACACATTTTGATGTATATCATTTCACGAGAAAGTGAACGTCAACGGGTCAAGGGCTGATTACACGAGAAGAGTCCGGTAATATTTTAAATGAAATTGAGCTAGCTTGAGCAGTGTAAAAAGCGCATTGCCTATCAGTACTCAGCCACCTAAACGACCACAATAACATGCCGATAGAACCTTGTCGGCAATAACACGACCAGTCGCTCTCGTTCGTCATGAACTCATTTCATGTCTTGTAAACCCTATGTGGCATGTGTACCTTTAGTAAGACCGAAGAGCGGACAAGTTGGAACTTCTGCCCTGTATCTGTGTTCTCCTGTCCTGTCCTGTATTTGTGTGTTCCTGCCTGTCCTCATCAATTTTGTGCTACCAGACTTTAGGATTATGAACTAACTGGCCCAGCAACGCAATCTTTTGAGTTGGAACTTACTCAACGTTCGGGATCGAACAAATTGATAAAACACAAAAGGTGTGCAGCTCAATTTTTCTATGTTTTGTCAATTTGTACCCTACCCGACGATGAATACGTCACTTTACATACCTAAACGATCACGAAAGCACCAAAAGATAGATAGATAGGTAGATAAATAGATAGATAGATAGATAGATAGATAGATAGATAGATAGACAGATAGATAAATAGATAGATAGATAGATAGATATATAGATAGATAGATAGATAGATAGATAGATAGATAGATAGATAGATAGATAGATAGATAGATAGATAGATAGATAGATAGATAGATAGATAGATAGATAGACAGACAGACAGACAGACAGACAGACAGACAGACAGACAGACAAAGAGTTAAAGGGACCCCGCAACCATTTTGAGGTTGGCCAGAAAATGCTACGAATAGGTTCTCCTGACATGTGAGCCAAATAACGTATTGCTACCCTAGGACTGGAATTTAGAAATATTATGCAAATCAACAAAATCTCGCGCTTCTGTCTTGAAAAAAGATAACGTAAGTCAGGAGAGCCGTGTCATAACCATAAAGTTCATGGCCATTGCTTTACTGGAACATCGTGAGCTGCATAGTTATAGCGTCCACCACGAGATACTGTGCGGCACTCATGCTGTGCTCTAAAGTGTTAAATTACACAGTACAAAATTCCAGTAGTCCCCTTCGCAATGACGCTGATTGTGCGTTCAAACGGGAACAAACTCTGTTCAGTAACCTTTATCTGACTCCCTGGTGCGAAAGGAGTGAAAAAGTGCTTGGAGCGTCATAAAACTTGTGGATGTCCGCTCTTATTTCACAGAATTTAAAAGAAATTTAGGTGGTTAAATAGTCAGGGCATAAACTTTTCAACTAAAGTCACTAGATGCTTGCTCAAAAGAGTGCTGTAAGTTTCCGTTCAAATAGGTTGCACTCGCGGACGCACAATGTCACCAGGAGTCGCCATCGACTCGGTGGTACTTAGCAACGTCTTCGCAGTTTTTTTTCTGCATAGCAGCAGCCGCAGGTGTCTAAGACATACCTTCTCATATTGATCTTTATTGACTCCTGGCTGAGCCGCCAAAGAGGTCTCGATGAATCCAGGGCTGTAAACAAATAAAAACAAGCAAAACTGAGATATTGACACGTATTCTCAGTTATCTCTTCCACCACGCCACGTTTCGTCTCATCTGCTATCACGGGATAGATTCATTGAAATGAAAAAGAAAGTAATATTGCACTGCACCGATGGCAAAACAAAAATACCGTTCTCTTGTGCACTTTTCAGGAGAGGCCGGTTATCCAGCTAACGAGTCGCCACTCGTGAGTCGGCATGAGTGAAGCAGTGTCTGTAGAATTCCGGTAACACGGGGCTGATTGCGCCGTACAGAGTGCAATTCGTGTCAGTTCGAGTCGGAGTGTGGACTGAATATCGGTACAGATTGAACACAAATCACACAGAACAGAGATTGGGATACTTTCGGTGAGCGCGGACAAAGTGAGCTATAGTAATGTAAATTATAATAAATATGTAGTCGAGTGAGCTCTTTGCTCAAACAGACGTGGTCGGCGAGTGTAATTCAGTTTATTTTGCCGAACTACGTACAAGAAAACGAACATGTGCCGTGTTCTCACATCAAAAAAGCACCACTACGTAGTCTACGCAAACATACAGCTACATATTATTCTCACCGCCATCCAGTAATGCCGCCATCGCCTGCAGCAGCACAGCAGTATCCATTCTTAAGAACTCTGCCCCAACAGCTAAGTTACTAGTGCTGTCATGTGCTCTATTGTATAATAATGATGTCCAGGCAGCACAATGAACAACGTGCAATCAAAATGAAGACACTCATACGAGATTTATGCATTACTTGTACTATACTTCATTTGCTTTATTTGCGCGTAAAGGATTGTCCTACAGGTGTGTAAAATTATTCACAATTTATAACCTTGCTCTGCTGCCCTAAATGCAGCCAAAAACACAACTCTGGCTAATTTAATAAAGTAGCGTTCTTGCAGAACCAAATACTGTTCGTCTACACAGTAACCACCATTCTCAACACTTTAAATAAAACATAAGAATAACGTCAGCATTTTAGACATGGTGTTGACGGACATTCCTAGTGACACGGTGCAGCCAGTGCTTACACACGTAGGTAATAACGCAGCTCTGCTTCCGCGCACTTCTGGATATATTGTCACGTAATACAAGAGGGGGAACACACACAATTATTTATTGAGGGTGAACTTGTGCCCAGAAAAGTAGCTATGTCACAAAGAAGAGTCTGCTAAAAGCATTCTGCCTACGTGTCCCGTTCTCAACAACTACTCCGTCAGTCTTCCAGGCTCGTGCTCGTACACCAGAGGCATGCGCTGCTCTGTGCCAAGATGCGTGAGCACGCGCGAGGCACAGTAGACGCCCACATAGCGTCTTGTTGGTTGCGAGGCACTGCGGACGCCCACATAGCGTCTCGTTGGTTGCGAGGCAATGTAGACGCTCACATAGCGTCTCGTTGGTTGCGAGCCACTGTAGACGCCTGCATAGCGTCCCGTTGGTCCTCTTCGTAAAATAATTAGTAGGAGCAATCTCTGCGGCACTACTCCGCCTCCGAAATGCGCATCGTCCCGATGCGTGAATTCGGAAGGTTAATAGTCGAGGAGGTAGATGTTTCATTCTCTTTCGTGGTATGGCTTCATGCGGACAACGTGGACGACCTTCACATGCTTTTGCCGTTTCGAGCGCTCTTGTCCGTCAGGGATTACTTCATAAGTTAGGTCACTTAGCCGGCGAAGGACCTTGTATTATAGACCAAAGTACCATCGAAGGAGCTTTTCTGACAGGCCGCGGCTTCGTAGTGGTGTCCAGATCCATACTTGATCACCTGGCTGGTACTCGACTCCCCTGCGGCACAAGTTGTAGTAGTCCGCATCCTTGAACTGTTGTTGACGTATTCGGTGCCTTGCCAACTGGCTTGATTCTTCAGCTTTCTGCAGAAATTCATGAATTTCAGATGGCTCGTAGTGGTTATTGTCGACTGGGAGCATGACTTCGAGAGTTGAATTGACTATGCGACCATAGACAAGCTGAGATGGGGTGACCTGGGTGGTCTCTTGGAGGGCCGTATTATAGGTGAACGTTGCGTAAGGCAGGATTTCATCCGACGTTTTATGCTCCAAGTCCACGTATATCAACAGCATGTCAGCGATTGTGCGATTTAGGCGTTCCGTTAAACCATTCGTTTGGGGATGGTACGCAGTGCTTTTCCTATGACTGGTGTTCTTCATTATCATCAAACATTGCATCAACTCTGACGTTGCTCCTTGGTCAGTGATTACTAGCTTTGGGGCGCCATGTCGAAGAACTATGCTGTGCACGAAAATTGGCTACTTCAGCTGCCATTCCTCGCTCAAGGCAGCCGGTTTCAGTAGTCGGTGGCGACTACGATCCAACTCTTGCCCGATGATGGCATTGAGAAGGGTCCAAGAAGATCCATTCCAACTTGTTCAAATGGTGTAGCAGGTGATTCTATGGGCTGGAGCAGGCCGGCCGTCTTCAGTGGCGAACTTTTTCGCTTTTGACATTCGCGACATGTCTTCACAAATTGCTGCACGGATGCGAGTAGCTTGGGCCAGTAATACTTCTGATGAATTCTGGCAAATGTCCGGCTGACGCCCAAGTGACCAGACGATGGTTCATTATGACAAGCTTCTAGGATTTCGGATCTCATTGCTAACGTAACGACGAGTAAGAACTTCTCTTTGCTATGTCCGAAGTTCTTTTTGTATAGCACATTTTCACAGAGACATAATGAAGATAATGTTCTCTTAAATACACGCGGGACCTGGCCGCCACGCTCTTCGAGGTGTTCGATCAATGGGAGCAGTTCTGCGTCAGCTCCTTGATGCTCCGCGATATCTGAGGCTTCCATCACACAGAGAAGTGTCGAGTCGTCGTCTTCTGAAGGAGTAGAGTCAAGTGGCAAGCGTGATAAGGAATCGGCATCATTGTGTTTTCGCCCAGACCAGTATACAACAGTAATGTCGTATTCTTGCAGTCGGAGGCTCCATCTGGCAAGACGTCCCTACGGGTCTTTTAAGTTCGCCAGCCAGCAAAGTGAGTGGTGGGCGCTGACGGCACGAAACGGCCTGCCGTAGAGGTATGGTCTAAATTTGCTGATAGCCCATACCACTGCCAAACTCTCTTTTTCTGTGGCGGAATAGTTTTTTTTTTGGATTTTGAGAGGGTGCGGCAGGCGTAAGCTATCACATTTTCTTCTCCAATTCACCATTGTACGCGTACTGCGCTGAGACCAATATTGCTTGCGTCTGTACGGAGTTCCGTGTCAGCGGTCTCGTCGAAGTTGGCAAGGATTCGCGGGCTTTGCAAACGTTGCTTTAATTGATGATGATGATGATGATGATGATGATGATTATCCTTGATACTCTGGCGCACACCCACAAAGGGGGATCGGCCAAGAACCGGGTGGCAGGATCTTGACTAAAAGGCTAATGCTTTTTCCAACAAAACGTAATTTTGGGCTTAAAAAATATAGAAAGAAAAGCCAAAAATAAAAAAAAGAGTATATCTGAGCAGGGAGCGATGCAGGCTATCAGATGCGATTTGAGACAGAGGTAATGGTGGGTCTAAAATGATATATATATATATATATATATATATATATATATATATATATATATATTTATATATATATATATATATATATAGGCAGATTAACGTGGCAATCGCTTTCTTTCAATTATGTATTCAAATACCACAGAGCAGACGTCCCTGTGGCTATAACCGAATTTAATGCTACCAAACGACAAAATTACTGCCACATTTAATTCTAATCCCAATTTTTCAAGTGGAGCTACCAAGTATCTTTTCCGCTGATGAGAATATCGGCAACAGAACAAAAAGAAGTGATCTATCATTTCCATTTCTTCGCAAGTATGACATAAAGGTGACGCCTTTAGACCAACTTTATGCAAATAATAATTCAGTTGCGGAATTCTGCAACGCAATCCTGTAAAAGTAACTTCCAAGTGCCGTGTTGCACACCACTGTCTATTCCAGCGGCATCTTAGATGTGCGAAATCTCGATATTTATCCAATGAGTAGCAGTCGTATTCATGCAAACAGAGGTTTCTAAACCTTATTGCTGTCGCGTAAGCCGTATCAGGCAAAATCGGGATAAGGGGACCGCTAAGCGATACTGTGGCTAGTGCATCCGCCATCTCACTGAGATATATGCCACGATGGCCTGGTACCCATAAGAGCTGCAGTTTTTTCAAGTTTGTCGGTACGAGTTGTCGAAACATGTGCATAAGTGTTAAGTTGGCTCCTGAAGACAGAGCAGCACATACTGAAAAAAAAATCTGTAATTACGACTGCTTCCGATTCGCCCAAAGGAAATTTCCGTAGTGCCAGTACAATAGCAAATAATTCTGCTATGAATATTGGTGTGTAATCTGGGAGTCTAATCGAAAAGGACCAGTCAAGGGAACGTGAGAAGATACCTGCCCCAGCCTTTTCATTTGATACGGATGCATCGGTCGCAATTATGTTGTTCATGTTCACATGTGCCAAGTAATCCTGCAGCCGATCATTTAAACATTGAAATGGCATTAGCTTTGTGTTAGAGGAATAAATATTCTCAAATTCTATCTTGAGATCTAAATTAACGTTTCTTGTTGAGAAAATATGTTTGATTTTGACGTTCAGTGGTTCTAGCAGCGCTTGAACGAACAAGATCTGTGGGCAGTGGAATCGTGACCACCAAGTTTCAAAAAATAAGCTTGGTTCTTTAATAAAAGCATAAAACGGTGCTCTCTGAGGCACAGTGTATATTTTTAAAAATGTTTGGATAGTAAGCATTTTGAATCTATTCAATAATGACGGTATATGCGCTTCCATGAATAGCACATTGTTAGCAACAAACTTGAGCAGTCCAAGGCACAGTCGTAAAGCCTCCCTTTCTAATAGTATTAGCGGTCTCATCTTATATGTCGCACTGCCCGAAAATAAGACAAAGCCGAATTCCATGATAAGAAGAATGTACATTTGATAGACCATTACCAATGTATTTCTTCGCAACTACCTTTTTATGTTGCTGAGCTTGCGTAACCACCCCATGGCTCGTGTTGCTTTGGACGCAATGTGATCGATGTGGCTTTTCCAATTTAACGAGCTGTTTATATGATGCCTAAGTATTTGAGTGAATCCACCTAGGGAATCTGCTCTGTGCCATACATCAAGGAGATGTTGACAGGATTTCTGAACGAGAACGCTAGAAGCGCGCTTATGTTTACGTTTAGAGACATTCCAATTTTTCAAGCCATTCCTCTATCATGTTTAGGTAATTCTGTAATGTCTGATAAAGTAATTGCAGATCACTGTTTGTCGCAAAGAAAGCAATGTCATCTGCATACACATATAAATGAATATCGCTATGTGTTGGAATCGAACTGAGGAAGATGTTAAACAACACCGGTGAGAGCACTGCCCCCTGTGGTACGCCGCGGTATTGTCGATATCTGTTAGAAAACAACCCCCTTGAAAGCAATAAAACTCTCTCTCCCTTAAAAACTCTGCTACCCATGCTGTCATGTAGTTTGGTAAGTGTGACATTTCCATCTGCTCTATTAGTATTTTATGCTTTACTTTGTCATACGCATTGGCCAAATCCAGAGTAACTAATGCACAATACTGTCTTCTACGCCTAGCCAACTGTATACGACTCTCCAAATCCGCGTGCGCACACCATATGGAGCATCCCGATTTAAAGCCAATTTGACTGGGGTTCAGTATTGATTTCTCCTCAATGTATTTTATTACACGTGCATTCAAAACTCTTTCAGTCAGTTTAACCAAATTATATGTAAGAGAAATTGGCCTCACATTGTCAAGTGTATACCCAAGTCCCTGTTTTTTAAGTATCGGAATTATTTTGGAAAGTTTCCAATCCGCCGGTATCCAAGAATTTTTCAAAGAGTAATTAACCATATTACAGAGTTCATGTGGGGGAATGTCATATAGTACTTTTATCATCGCTGAGGTTACTCCATCTGGCCCAGCTGCTGTAGGAGGTAAGTGCCTCACTACACCCGCTAGTTCCGCTAATGTCACCTCATTGAACTCCTCCCCTGCAATTGGCTTTACTATGTGTCTTGGCATTGTTGATCTGAATCTTTCTTCTAATTCTTTAGCAACATTTTCTAATATTTCAGTGAGTTCGCTAGGCAATAGAATTGAAGAAGCAATATTGTCTGATGGTGGTATCATTTTTCTGGAACGCAAAAATCTAAAAAGCGCTTCTCTGTTGTATGGTTTTGAAAGATAGCTAAATTTGTTAGTGTCATAGTTATCTTTTGCTTTTCGTACTGTACGTTTAAAATCTGCTGCCACGTATTTATAGTCACACCAGTTTTTTGGGCATTGGTTGTGGATAAGTTGCTTCCACGCCGCTTTTCGTTTTCTATACCCCCTCATACATTCAGCGTTCCACCATGGGCTAAACGACCCGCCTGTGCCTGAAGTTACTGAAAAAGTTGACTTTTTTATTGCCCTTCTCAATACCGCACACAGACTCATGGCCCGAATGTCTTCCTGCATGTCCTTGCGAAGAATCAAAGTAAACTTTAAGTCTTTTTGTAAACGCTCATAATTTACAAACGAGCCAATTTTACCAGTTAAAAATATCCCGGGAAAGTTAATATCGAAACTAATAGGAAGGTGGTCACTGTTTGTTGCACAATCTAATGTTTTCCACGACGAAACGTTTAGTCAGGAGCTCGAAAAGGTCAGATCTATCGCCGACTTTGATTGTCTCCTAATAAACGTAACAGTGGGGAAATTTACACAAGATAAGTTGTTATCAACAGTCCATTCCCACAAGCGCCTTCCATTTACATTAGTCTTGAAACTCCAAGACACGTGGTGTGAATTAAAGTCACCAGTTGTTATTACATCCTTCCTGCAGGAAGCTAACATTGCATCTAAGCATCTTGTGTCCTGTACTCCTACCGGAAAGTATGCGTTAACAAAAGAAAAAGGGGAACAGCCTGGCACAGTGATGTCTAATACCATAATTTCATAGTTAGAATCCATGCACAGGTAGTTAATCTTCGCTCTATGACTGAATTTAGTTGATATAAAAATGGCAAGTCCACCACCTCTGCTAGGTCTGTCTAAACGAAATAAGCGATAATTTTAGGTAAAAGTTTTGTCCATTTGTAAGCCAAGTTTCTTGTAAAGTAATAATATCTGGGGAAATTTGCGAAGAAATACACGATAAATCTGTGGTAGCTGACACTATTGATCGACAATTCCACTGTAATACTTTTAGGGAGCCTATTTTGACTCTATAAACCCACCACAGAGACTGCTTGATCCAAAAGATCTTTCTTTAAAAAGTCTTGTTTGGAGAGGTTCTCCAAAAAGTCTTTCTTTGACAGGAACTTTTTAGATTTTGATTTCTGTGAAGACGTTTTCGATAGGGGAGATCTGGCACGTTTCAAGAAATTATGAGATTCCGCATTTATATCTGTGAATTCATCAGTGTCATCTGATACGGGTTCTGGATCTGACCGCAGTGTCTTATTGGAGGGTCCTGCTTTGGGAGATGCGCATCGTGTAGGAGCTATCGGACTTTCTGTCCCGGCACACTTTGAAACCTCCAAATACTGTGAAGTCTGATTTTTCATAGACACTGAAGCAATGATTTGGGTCAACTGAGATGTTAAGAATTCAGCCACGACTCCGATAATACTGCTGGCAAGACGCTTCATCGTCTTTTCCGTTGCCTTCTCTATAGCCTCTGCTATATATTTTGCTAACGATGCATCCGTAGCAGTGGCATGTCGTGCTGTTACGCTTGCGTAACCTTTCGAGCGTTCTTGTAATTCAGTCACAGCTTCCCTCCGGGAGCAGCGCCTGCGTTCCACAATTTCCAGCAGCTTAGCTTCTCGTTCTTTCGCCTCACAATCTAAAGAGTCTGCAGGATGCGCTTCATGACATAAACAGCACTTCTCTTCCGTCGAGTTGCACTTACGGCTGTCGTGATTTTCTCCGCATAGTCGACATCTGGCAGTTGATCTGCACGCTTTCACGCTGTGGCCATATCTCCAACAATTCAAGCGCTGCAGTGGCTTAGGGGATAAAGGCTCTACCTTATAGATAAGAGGCCAAGCTTTAATTTCAGATGGTCTTATCGTTCCCGCAAAGGTTACTATCAACGATTCGGTAGGTCACTTTTTATTGTCAACCAGACGCGTGCACCTGTATACTGACACTGCGCCTGCTACCAAAAATAACTCGAGAATTTCTGCAGGGGTCAGGCTCGTATTTACACCGCGGACTATGCCTTTCGAACATGCAAGATGCGCTGGAATAAACGGGCTCACCGGCTGCGTTGCAAATTCGTAACAATTGAGAAGCTCTCGGACGCACTCCTGATCGGCAGAGCAGCACAAAATACCACCACGACCGAAATGCCGGACCTCAGTGACCTCAGTGATCTTTTGAAAGTGGGTTGTGGCTTTCCGAAGCTCCATTTGAATCATCTTCGGGTTCTTCATAGGTATCGTACCTCCATTGGTCGGTACCAGAGCCACGGGGACGTTGATAACCCCACTGCAAAGAAAAGAATCAATCGGCCAATCCTTCGCCGGTATAGATGCTAGCCAAGGAGAAGGCCCTTGGCCAGGCGAAGAAACCGACATCTAAATAGCCTGAGTCGATTGAACTCAGAAAATCATATGGCACAAGCCACAAACAACTGCCAAAAAAGCACTCAAACCACAAATAAGCAAACGTTAAACTCAAGTGCAATCCCGCCGCCCGTCGTTCAAGCCGTTCCAACCCGTGAGCAGCAGCGCAGAACAGGATCGAGTGAAGCAACCTGAACCTTTGAAAGCTGTTTTTCTTCTTCACCCCAAGCGAATGATACTTCGTCTTTTGTGAGTTTGTTTAGAGGTTCGGCGATTTTCGTGATATTTTCTACAAAGCATCTGTGGTAAGCGCATAAGCCCAAAAATCGACGCACCTCTTTCTTGTCTCTGGCCTTTCGGAATCCTGCGACTGCCGCAGTCTTGTGAGAATCAGGGCCAACACCTTCCGCGTTGATTACGTGTCCCAGAAAACGAAGCTTGTCGGAGCCGAACTGGCACTTTTCTGGTTTGATTGTCAAGCCGGTCGACTGGATAGCCTGAAGCATTGACCGCAGTCTCTCTACGTGTTATTCAAACGTCGCAGAAAATACCACAACGTCGTCTAAGTAGACTAGGTATGACTGGCACTTCAGCCCCGTGAGGACACTGTCCATCAAGCGCTGGAATGTCAATGGCGCACAAAGGAGGCCGAAAGGTAGCGCTTTAAACTCGTACAAGCCATCCGGTTTTACGAAAGTGGTCTTTTCACGGTCTCTTTCATCCACTTCGATTTGCCAATATCCGCTTTTGAAGTCGAGTGAAGAGAAATGTCTGGCGTGCCGTAGCCGATCCAAAGTGTAATCAATACGTGGTAAGGGGTATACATCCCGCTTGGTTACGCTGTTTAGTTTCCGGTAGTCTACACAAACGCTCAACGTGTTGTCTTTTTTAGGGGCGAAGCTCCTTATAACGTGGCTTGTGCGTCCCTCGTAGTACGTAACCACCAGTGGCACATACCCGAAATAGCGGTCCTTACAATTTTGACCTCCAAGGTGGTTCCGGTGAGAGATTTCTTCTGTGCGTTGTTGAACAATACAAGATAGTGCTCAATGCACATGTTAATGGCTGCTAAGGGGGAATGAAAGACAGGAGCATTCGGCCTTTAGGTAACGCGCACGTTGCTGTCCCCATTAGCAGCTATTGGCATGTACATTGAACACGATCTGACAATAAAGGGTTGCTAGTTAATACTCGCTGGGTGTAACCTCCTTGGTTTTAGAAAGGTTTAGCGAGCGTTGGGCCGCATAGCCATGAATACAGTGAACTAGTATACACCATGAACTCGAGGTGGTTAAAAGTGGGAAGTAAACTCGAAGCGCAAGCCGTAAGAAAGTGTGCATGTGCCACCTCCCGTTTAGTCCTTGAAATGTCCGCTGGATGGCGGTGCTTCTATATGGAGAATATATGATGAAAAGATGCGAGATGGTGGTACTTGGAGTGCTGAATAGATGGACGAACGGACACACAGACACATACATGGATGGACGCATGAACGGACGCAGGCGCGGATGCATGGACGAACGCAGGGACGGACGCGCAAACAGACGCACCCATGAACGGGTGGATGGACGCATGGACGGTTAGACAGACGTACGCAGGAACGGACGGAAGCAAGAACGAATGGACGGACGAATGCTTCGCCCCACTCCCCATCATTCACTCCGTGGATATGCTGCCATTTTTTTTCTCACGAGAACTACTGGCGATACCCACGGGCTGCTAGATGGCTGAATGACATCATCCTGCAGTCTCTCCTGCACCTGGCTCTTTTAACCTCTCGTTCTTTCGGCGAAACTCTGTAAGCGTGTTGATACGCTGGCCTGGTTGTTTCCTCTGTTATAATCCTGTGCTTCACGATCTACGTGCGACGTACTTTTGATGAGGTGGAAAAACATTCTGCGAATTCATCTATCAGGTCTTCTAGGATTTTCCTCTCGGCTGGCGATAGACTTCGGTTGATTGAAACTGATGTTCCAAGGTCATGCGTAGTTTCCGAAGTAGGCGGCTCTGACGCAACGGCACATAAGTCGGCAACTTCAGTAAAGCTGTGTAGAAAAGCAATGGCTGTGTCTTTTGCGACATGCTGAATTTCATTTCCGAAATTGGAGAGCAGTACGTTGGCAAGCCCACCACGTAAGCGAATAATGCCTCGAGCTATGCAAATAGCTTTCCTTAGCAGTAGCTCGACATTGTTATCCGCTATTCCTTCAGAGTCGACGAATACGTCATTCCTTACGCCAACCAGGACGCTGCATCGCGGTGGCACGGTTACGTCGCCGTCGATAACACGCAACGCAGAACTTCCCGTCTCTTCGTCTATGGCCAGCTTTGTCGAAAAAGAAATACAAGAATTCTGCAGGTTTATTATGGCGCCGTTATCTAGCAGGCAATCTATTCCGATTATTACGCCTCTCGAGCATTCTGGCAGAACTAGGAAATCAGCGACATAAGTGGCACCCTGAATCCCGATCCTGACGTTGCATCTTCCCAGAGGAGTTATCAGATGGCCCCCAGCCGTGCGTATTTTTGGTCCACTCCAAGACATCAAAACTTTCTTCAAATGTTTTGCGATTGCATAGCTTACGACTGAATAATCGGCACCAGTATCAACCAATACGTTAAATTACCGCCCGTCCATAGTAACACGCAAGTATGAAGAAATTTTTTTTACTTATATTCGTCGTCATTTTCTGCTCGTCGCTGCTTCGCTGGGGCCTTACCGGAAGATCTTTGCTCTGTTGGACATCAGCGGCCTTGCCTGCCCAGGTCGCTGGCTTCAGTTTTCCTGGCGTGGCCTCGTTGACCGATGGTTTCGCGAATGGTGAACTTGAACGTCGCGGACTTGGCGATCGATAACGATTTGGTGCTGGTGACCTTGGCTGGTGCTGGAAGCTAGCGGCTGGAGATCCGTGCCTTGAAAGGTACTCCTCTATTTCAATAGGCCTTTCACCATTACGCGGACATGAAGCATACACAGAAAACCCATGCAGACCGACCCTTCTGTATGGACAGTGTCGGTAAAGATGTCCAGCTTCTCCGCAGTGAAAATAGAGCGGTGTCCTGTCAGGCGTGCGCCACACATCGCTCTCTCCAAGAAAAGGTGAGCTGGTCGAAGGTGACTGGCGGGCACCGGCAGTCGCGAACGAGGCATTGTGGACGGCTGGTTGGCGTAAAGCGTCTGTGTACGTTGATACATGGCGTTCCTGCAGGGGTTGTAGAAGTCGAAGAGGTTGCACTTCTGGTTCCGGCTGAAGAATGGCGTGCCGAACTTCATCATGGATGACGGATGTGAGGGATGAAACTGTCGCTTGACTTGCGGTTGGAGAATGTTACGAAGCTCCTCTGTGACGATGGAACGCACCAGCTCCCTCAGCGTCTCGTTGCTGCTGTCTCGCTTTGCCAAAAGGACGCCCGCGGGCTCACTACCAGCATCCCGATTGTAGTGACGGGCACGCTGCTGCAGTGTTTTAGGGGCGAAGCTCCTTATGGCGTGGCTTGGGCATCTCTCGTAGTAGGTAACCACCCGTGGCACATACCCGAAATAGGTGTAACATTTCACCTCCAAGGTGGTGCCGGTGAGAGATTTCTTGTGTGCGTTGTTTAACAATAAAAAATAGTGCTCAATGTACATGCCAATGGCTGCTAATGGGGAATGAGAGACAGGAGCATTCGGCTTTTAGTCAACGCGCACGCTGCGATCCCCATTAGCAGCCATTGGCATGTACATTGAGCACTATCGGACAAGAAAGGGGTGCTACATTATACTCGCTGGGTGTAACCTTCTTGGTTTTAGAAAGGTTTAGAGAGCGTTGAGCCGCAGGCCCATGAATACAATGAACTAGTATATACCATGAATGAATTCGAGGTGGTTAAAGGGGGGAAGCAGATACGAAGCGCAAGCTGTAAGAAATTAAAAGCTGAATCCTCCTGTCTCTCAATTCACATTAGCAGCCACTGACATGTACATTGAGCACTATCTTACAGGAAAAGGTTGCTACGTTATACTCGCTGGGCGTAACCTCCTTGGTTTTAGAAAGGTTTAGCTAGCATTGGACCGCAGTGCCATGAATACCGTGAACTAGTATATACCATGAACGCAAGGTGGTTGAAGGTGGGAAGTAGACCCGAAGCGCAAGCCGTAGGAAAGTGTGCGTGTGCCACCTCTCGTTTAGTCCTTGGAATGTCCACTGAATGGCGGTGCTTCTATATGGGGAATATATGATAAAAAAGGCGAGATGGTGGGACTTGGAGTGTTGAATAGATGGACGAACGGACACACAGACAGATGCATGGATGGACACATAAACGGACGCAGGGGCGGATGCATGAACAAAAGCAGGGACGGGCGCACGAACAGACGCATGGACGGTCACACAGACGGACGCATGGACGGACGAATGCTTCGCCCCACTCTCCATCATTCACTACGTGGATATGCTGCCATTTTTTTTCCATGGTCACGGCTTCTGTGCGGAATTCCGCAACGGTACGTGGAGGATTGCGAACCAGGCCTGAAAATAAGTCCTGTTGGACTCCACGCATCAAATGGCGCACTTTCTTTTCTTCGGTCATGTTCGGATCGACTCGTTTGAAGAGTGGCAGCTTGGGCTAGTTGGTATTTATTCATTTATTTATTTATTTATTCATTTATTTATTCAGTTACCCTCAAGGCCCGAGGGCATTACAGAGGGGAGTGGGTACATACATACATGTACAGCATACAAAGCAAAATACAACAACAGAAAAATTGCAATCGTCGCTTGCTACAGGGTTGAACTGAGGCTACATACAAATAAAATTAGTGACGGCAATTTTAAATAAAGCAGCATCTTTTATACCAACAATATCACAAGGAAGATGATTCCAGCATACAGATGTTTTTGGCACAAATGAATTATGAAAACACTTGGTGTGCGCTAAAGGAAGTCCTACTTTATGGCGATGATCAATGCGAGTGGAAACGTAAGTTGGTTGGGCCAATAATCTGCTTCTGAGTAACGGATTGGTGAAGTAAATTTTATGGAATATACACAGCCGAGACACTTTCCTGCGAAGAGACAGTAGGGGTAATGCTAGTGTAGTTTTCATTGATGTGACGCTCGAGGTGCGATGGTAATTTGAAAGGATGAAGCGCGCTGCCAATTCTGCACTCGTTCTAATTCATAGATAAGCGAGTCATGACCAGGGTCCCAAACAGATGCTGCATATTCTAATCTGCTACGTACCAATACTTTGTAGAGTAAGAGTTTCAAGGATGGCATGACGATAGTTATAGCGCGAGAACAAAACGACGACACAGAGAGTGTCTTTCGTGTCCTTCTTGTCTCTGTGTCGTCGTTTTGTTCTCGCGCTATAACTATCGTCGTTTGAAGAGGCGGGACATGTTCTCAATATGCATGCCGACACTCTCGTTCGTGCGTTGGTTTCTTGATTGAAGGGCATTTTCTGCCCTTTCCCGGCGACCCGTGCTGGCATACGCAGCAAACCACTGCTGCCGAAAGTCTTCCCACGTCGCTATTGCCCCTTCGTGGTTCTCAAGCCATATTCTCGCTCCTTCCTCCAAAGCAAAGTACACGCGGCCCTATTTCCTCGCCTCATCCCATAAATTGGTCCTTGCGACCCACTCTGAATGCTCCAGCCAGTCTTCCACATCTTCGTGCGCGTCACCGTGGAAGGATTCAGGCAAGCACGGGGAAGACACGATGAGTTCAGATGTTGAAGCTGTATTGGCCATTTCTCTGAGATTGGCGGTTGCCGCTGCCCATGTTGCTGGGGTAGTGAGGAGTGGTCTGAATTGAGGTGACTCACCTCGGAGGCGGCGACTTGAACGCTGGTGTACAGGAGTAAGTTCGCCAGGCTCCAATCGCTCGGGGTCAGGGCTTCTTTCTCTTGCGCCAAGGGGTCTTCCAATCATGCCCCGCACCTCCACCAAAATGCCACGTAATACAAGAGGGGAAACGCATACAATGATCTATCGAGGGCGAACTTGTGCCCAGAAAAGTAGCTATGTCACAAAGAAGAGTCTGATAAAAGCGTTCCGCCTACGTGTCCCGTTCTCAACAACTACTCCGTCCGTCTTCCCGGCTCGTGCTCGTACACCAGAGGCATTCGCTGCTCTGCGCCAAGATGCGTGAGCACGCACGAGGCACAGTATACGCCCACACAGTGTCTCGTTGGTTGCGAGGCACTGCCGACGACCACATAGCGTCTCGTTGGTTGCGGGGCACTGTAGACGCCTACATAGCGTCCCATTGGTCCTCTTCGTAAAATAATTAGTAGGAGTAATCTCTGTGGCAATATTTCGAACGCAATTTACACGGTCATCTAGGTGATGCATATAAGTTGGATACGCGAACATTACTGCAGTGCTGGTGAGTTTAAGGGGGCCACGCGATAAACCAAAATACCATCTCAGGTTTTCTTTCAAATGAAGTAACTCTCCTAATTTGCCCCAGAAAATGATGTATACGGTTGTGACCTGTGTCATTGAGACCTTTTGCAATGTCTACGAGCAGCATAATATTGTTTATTCTAAATGCGCAGCCTCCAATCAACAACGTCTAGCAAAGGTCCTGACAGCTTTGACAGAAATGGACCACATGGTCAACTTTAAGAACAGCAAGTTTTTGAAGAGCTAGGTGACTTTCTTGGGCAAAGTCCCAGGTGGCACTACGAAAAATTCACGGAGGCATCGGTGGCACGCATCGCAAAACTCGCGAAGCTCTTCGATATCTATTCATTTCGTGCTTTTTAGAAGCTTACCGGTCAATTTAGGGCATTTCTCCAGAATTATGCGCTTAAGACAGGATGCTTAACAAGACTGATGTTTGAAAAAGATGTACTATTCTCTTGGAGAGATCACTATGAAACCACCTACAAAAAGCTCGCACAAGTTACATCTTCCGATCTAGTCGTTAAACTGCCAGACTTTTATCTACCACTAGAGGTGGACACGGTTGCATCATATGACGAAAGAGAAGCATTACTTTACCAGCGAGATCAAAGCCAGCCAAGTACTTGCCAGCTCCCCGTAATTGGTTACCACAGGTACACCTCTACCCAACGAAAGTGAACTGTACCACAAAGGAAGAATTACTGGCCATTATATATACTGTTCCATAATTCCGCCGGTACTTGGAAGTAGGGTTATATACTGGCCACGAGGCCTTCTGAAAGACCCGGCTATCAAACATGGCAGAGCCATGGTTAGAAGTCACACGGCGGGTAAGCGGGCTACAACATCTCGACATTGAAGTAAACCGTGAATCAGGACCTCTAATGAAAGACGCCAATGCAGTGTCCAGATCGGGCCTCCTACTTGTTGAAAAACAGTGAACATAAACTCAGCCAAATTTGTAAAAGGCAGAGTGAAGCTTTAGATCTCGCTCAAATGAGAAGAATAGTAGTGCCTTGTACGATAATTTCGAAAAGTCTCGATCATTATCCCGCAAGTTGCCATTCGAGCGTCATGATGCTTTCTGGTGGACGTACAAAGAGCTTGCTAAACGGTTCACATGGCCCAGCATGAAAGAAGACACAAAAAGGTGTGTGTAATTTTGTCATGAATTGCAGATCAACTAGAAGTAGGTTAGACAGCCGATTCAACAGATAGTACTATCACATTGTTTCAGGTGATTCACAAGAACTGCGCTGCACCTCACAAAAAAATTAGGAGTGTGACAAAAACTCGAGCCTTCCTGTTGTGCGGCCATGAGTGCACAAAGGCTGTGGCAGCAAAAGCTGGAAGGAATGACGCCAACATTGTGATATTTTTCTAAACCACCAATGTGAGTGTGTTGTTACAGACAATGAACCAAGCTTACGGAGTCATTAACTCAATGAGTGGGCAAAGCCGTGGGGAGTCACGCTCAGGCTTTTAGCAGCAACCTCCATCAGATGACAGGAAAGCGCATTGAGCTATTCGTGACATCAAGCAGTATCTAAGTATGTATCCTGAATTCTCAGATGAATGGATGTGCTGTCTTGAAGCTGCAGTACCACACCTGAAAGGGACCCACAACCGATATTCATGGTAACCGTTTTCTTGAGTGCAACTGAAAGCTTACCGGTCAGACCTTGTAATCACATAATGGTAACGTGGAAAACACCGTAGAATATTTATACTCACAATTTATCGATTTACAGTGATTGTGCATTCTTAAGGAGACATGCTACAAGCACTGGATGTGATCGCGATCGCGATTGTACGCCAGTGTAACGCCGAAAGTGATGAAAAGTCAATACCTAAGTGCAAACACGTAATGTTGTGTTTGTCAAGCCTGCTGTCTCGCCACCACTGCTTTCTAGCGTGCTAAATTATTTTACAAGAGCTACAGCGTTTTTCAGGGGCTTTTTAAGTGTGAATACACTTTATAAGCGACCCCAAACCATCCACCGCCATCGGCGGCGTCCGCAGTCTTCTCTCTATCTTTAAAAAAAAGAGGACTTGGCGGGCCGCAGCGTGACGCTCTACCGAATAAGCCACGGACGCGACGCTGATATCGGTGTCAGTAACGCGCCTTATACCCCCTCCTCTTCGCTCGCTCGTCCGCTCTCCTCGCTCGCTGCAGCGGCGCGCGCACCCCTCTCTCTCGCGCGCCCGCCTTCTCTCTCAGTCTCCCATCAAGAGCGGGTCGTGCGATGGATGTCCCGGAGGCAACGCTACCATCAACAACGAATGCAGTACAACCGAATGCCAGCACTGCACCCGTCGTTGGAGGTGACGGTACCGCGGTGGTTTCGCCGACGTTGGAAGACAAGGCGGCGCTGCGAAGGGCTCGTGAGACCGAACGTAAGCGGGCGAAGTGTGCAGCGGATGCCGAACTGCGCGCTCGCGAGGCCGAGGACAAGCGGGCGAAGCGTGCAGAGGATGCCGAACTTCGCGCTCGTGAGGCCGAGGACAAGCGGGCGAAGCGTGCAGCGGATGGTGAACTGCGCGCTCGCGAGGCCGAGATGAGGCGTCAGCATCGAGCCGCGAACGCGGCCCAAGAAGCAGAACGACAACGCAGGCGTCAGGCAGAGAAGGGCGATGAAGGCCGGCGTCGAAACGCCACTCGCAATCGTTAACGGCGAGTGGATGTTCCCGAAGCCGTTCCAGCCAGTGAACGTGCCGCGCGGGAAAGGGTGCGAGCCCTGGACTTTGCTCGTCCGGACGCGTCGTGAACTGTAAATAAATAATACTTCGTATATAATGTATCTGTGTACAAATGCTTCATGACAAACAACACTTAAATTCATTAATTACACTTTAATCGTCATCATCAGTAATAAAACTCCCAAGTATTTCCCCGAGGGTGAACGTGGTTAAGTGCGAATGCACGGGGTGATGCTATGAGGGGGAGTAAAGTTAAAATCCGTTGGCATTCGCCAGTGAGTTAACGTAAACTCCCCCGTGTGATCAAATTGCGATTCCCAGGAACCATTACACCATAAAGGCACCATAGTGTGATTAATAATTATAATAGTGCGAATTAATAAATACCCCTCATAGCATCACCCCGTGCATTCGCACTTAACCATGTTCACCCTCGGGGAAATGCTTGGGAATTTTTAGCACGTACTTTCGGTCATGAACAGGTCGTTCTTTTGACTTTATCCAAGTCGAGCTAAGCCAAGTCTTCGAAAACGAAACGCACGCCTTTACAAGTGATCGACAATTCACACATATTATTTTACGTGCGGCCGTAGTTGGGCGGCTCCGATATGCCATCGCCGGACAACTTGAGTGATTTAGAGGAACGAATCATGGCTCGTATGTGATCGTAAAATTTAGGCCACTATGAAGTAGCAACCGAGTGACACGTTTCAACAGACGACAGCGGTAGCTATGAATCTGACGGACCGCCACCATCGCCCCAACCAGCAGCATGCATGAAGCAATTCTCCACAGAGCAGTAGGTCAACGGCATTTCGAGCGCCACAGCAATTGCACTCAAATGATCGCGTGCTTCTTGAACTCACCCATACACGACAGGTATCAAGCTTTTCTGGAAACGCCGCATGGCCGCGCGCATGCGCAACTGCACCCGCTTATCTGCAGCGGCCACGAAAGCAGCGTCACTTTTCATACCGTACTTAGCCCCGCCGCGGTTGTCTAGTGGCTAAGGTACTCGGCTGCTGACCCGCAGGTCGTGCGATCGAATCCCAGCGGCAGCGGCTGCATTTTCGATGGAGGCGAAAATGCTGTAGGCCCGTGTGCTCAGATTTGGCTGCACGTTAAAGAACCCCAGGTGGTCGAAAGTTCCAGAGCCCTCCTCTACGGCGTCTCTCATAATGAAATGGCGGTTTTGGGACGCTAAATCGCACATACCATACTGTACTTATTTATCTTGCAATCCACATATAAACACACGAAAATGAGCAATAACATACATATTCGAAATGTGACCTTTTATTTTTGTGCGCTATGAAGAATCTCAGCAAAGTTCTTGGGACTTTATATTGTGTTGCATGGCTCTGAAGCTAGTGGTGAGACATGCCGGTTTCGGGTACATTTGAACACGATTTAAAAATATAAACTCCACTCGCATCGTAAAAAAAAGTATGCCGTCCCCTGTCACCATAATCCATGCTCTTTATTTTTTACCACCAGAAATAATCACCCGTTCAGGCCGGTTGAGGGACCCTTTAACTGGTCCTACACAACCGCTCTAAAAAGCGCTCCACTGTTCGCTGCTACGGCAAAACCAGTATATTTGCCAGTTGAAAAGACCGTAGGAGTTAGGGCGATGGTCCTCCTGACAAGAAATAAAACTGAAAAAAAGTGAAGTAAAATATAGTGAGCGGCGGAAAAGGAGCTTCAATAAAAAAAAACAGAATACTCCCGATCTAAGAATAGAGGTTGGAGATTTCATGCTGGTTAGAAAGGGATCGCCAAGCTTGGGCGCGAAGTACCCCGGGTCATTCTCTGTTCCCAAGACAGGAACCCGACAGGCACAGCAAGCCAAGAGGCAGAGCAAGCCAACATGCCCAATGGTATCATTGTGTCAGTGTCTATAGGCAACGTTTGCAAATATCATACCAGGACGAGGGGGAGTGAAGCAAGCTTCAGGAGTTTAATGTGATGAAACAATCCGTAACAATACTAGGAGGGGGAAGAGAAGAGAATTAAGAAGCCATAAAGAGTTACCTCGAGAGTTTTGTGTGTTGCTCATCATGTGCGGTCTTGTTACATCACAATAATTAAAATACACTTAAAACAGAACAATTAACGTCCCGCATACTTTTACTCGCTTCACTTGATTATATGCTCAATTTTAATAGGACGGTACGAAACGACGAATCAAGCCCGCTTAATTCCCGGACCTTATTCAGAGACATTTGTATTCAGTGTTATTGGGGTTCATTCTTGAAGTGCTCGTCATGCATTACCAGTTAAGGAAATGGCAACGATACTGCACAAATTCGAGTTCAAGGCCCCAACCAACTCTATTACGGTCGTACTACTGCGCAAGTAATGAATGTCATAAAATAAACTCTCCTTACTTGACTGAGTTGACACGAACGCCAAATGGTGCATTCTCTGAAAAGAAAGAAGCAAGCATTTATCATGACGTGATCTGTCTGTAATGAAGTGTGACGAAACCACAAGTTTTGTTCCATGGCTCGCACCTATTCAAAAGAGTTTTGTTGGTCGCTAGAGTCGAATATCCAACCATAAATATGCCACATTACTTCACCAAGCTACCACGAGAGCACCAAAATATAGATAGATAGATAGATAGATAGATAGATAGATAGATAGATAGATAGATAGATAGATAGATAGATAAATAGATAGATAGATATTACGAGGGTAAAAATTCAAGGGATGACAACGACGATGAGGTATTTCTGTTGATTAGCGAGAGTGGCGAGTCTTGCCAACTAGTACCACGACTATGCGTTTTCTATTATCGGTGTTCACCGAATTTCAATGCTGGCTGCGTAGAGGCATAAGATCGATCTCTCTGCGATTGTGTTTGTGGTACGTGGCATAAAATTTCGTCGGTGAGACGTGGAATAGTATATGGGTCCTGAATCGATGACTATCGCACATTGAACAAAAATGCCGAGATAAGCTTTGAGTGCTGACACCAGGTATATAAAAGAAGCACCAATTTGGCAAGTGAATAGACTGCCTGCTAGTAAGGATGCCAACAATTCTTGGGCACATGACATAGAAAAAAAGTAGAATTTCCGCGATGAAAATTCGAAAAAAAGAACATGCGCTGGCAACACAGGCAAAACAGCCGTTATAGTCATACATTAAGACACTCGGCACCAAGCGTATACAAATACGTAAATAATTGGATGAAACAGAAAAACTATTTACGTACGTCAGGGCGTCGACTGTCAATATAAAAATGTATACGAGCATAATGTTATCAGCAATATTTGGGGTTTTACGTTCCGGAACCATCTAATCATTACGAGAGACGCCATTGTGGAGGGCTCCGGAAATCTTGACCATGTTGTGTTTCCTAACGTGCACTGACATCGCACAGTACATGGGCTTCTACCATTTCGCCTCCGTCGAAATGGGATTGCCGCAGCCAGGATGAAACCCACTACCTTTGGATCAGCAGCTGAACAACGCAGCCACTGCTCCACCGAGGCGGACTATCCAAGTATAGGGCAGGACATAGGAAGGGGTGTAGCTACCGCTAGCTTTTTTAGCTCAACTTTTTCTGCAACCTTTGAGATTTCTTTAGGCCTTTCACAACACTTTACGTAATCACTTGCTTACTTTTCCGATGAAACACTGAGATGTCTCATGCATGTGCGCCAATCACTAACTATAGGAAAAATTAGCTTCCGCGACAGTGGGGTCGGAACAGATAGTCGGGTGATGGCTTATACCACTAAGCTTGCTGTTCTCATCAGTGTCTGGCTCGGTTGACAGTTTGCACCACACTGCCATTGTGTCATAAAATTGCCCAAGCAGATTGAGATACATAAGTAAACGCTGCGGCCGAGGTAGTTGGTACAGTGACATATTGAAACCGGTGAGCTTATTAAGAGGTGGACGACAAAAATGAGCACACCGGTTGCTCAACGTTGGTGTACTGTGGTTATTGGATTTACTGTGACCCTTCAGTAATCAAAGCAATGTCGACGATGAATTCAGATCTCACCAAAAAAGAACAGCAGTTTATTTTACACTGAGGCACATAAGTACAGCCAAGCCGGGTCGTTTAGGGGGGGGGGGGGGGGGGTTGAGTGGGTTCTGACAACCACCGAAATTGTTTTCATGCTTTAACTGTCCGGGTGATACTGAAGCGAATTCGACGCCTTCATTTCAAGCACCCGCTGCCAAAGTAAGCCGTTGCACGAATAAACATCCCCGAAAACAATTCCTGGGTACGGTCCTAAGAGACACGGGACAGGGAGGCCGAGCTGTGACAGCAGCTCAGCCAACGTGTGTTTCAGCGTCTCCTCTCCCCAAGCAGCGCGGAGGGGCCGCACATTTTGAATCGTGCACATGGGCTACGCGAGCTGCCGCTGCGCAGCACACTGCTTTACGTCGATATAGTTGGGACGCATGGTTCAGTCGCTTCGCAAACTTGTAGTCATTTAGTCTTGTACCTCAAGGGTACAGAGCCTCAAGCAAAACGATGTCCATTCTACCACTGCCGGAGTAATGTGCCAAAATTTGTTTTTTTTTTGTTTATTGGCTCCTTCGACGCCACTGCACTTGCGAATTATTTGTCCTGGCAAGTTTTCTCTATAATAATTTTACGCTCAAGAGCAATGCATGCATCTTATACTTTAAAGAAATTATTGTATAAAAATCAGCAAGTCAATTATTTGAGAACAAAACGAATAATTTAATTACTTGCTGCGCTTTGTACATCTACATTATAGCATGAATAAAAGTTGCTCGTTATGACCCATTGGAGCAACTCCTAATCAGTTCATGAAAACAACAAGGATAGCCCGGACGACTATGAATTTGATTTGTATCCACGATTTTCTTTTGATTCCTTGGAATGATAAAGATATGAGTTCGTTTAAATATTGCAACGAAAACGTTATCTGAGGTAAGATCATTAATTTGTACGAAAACAGCCTTGTACGGCTCTGCCAGACACCGTCTCTCAGAAAATTAATAAACTGTTCTAAAGAACCTGCAGATGCGTTTTCGTGAATTTCAGCGCGGGAGAGGACGATATCTGTTATCTTTGGCTTTTTCGAAGTACATGCAGAACTTTTGGTATCGTAAACTTAAGATAGATAGCAGAAAGGCAGACAAGGAAATCAGACATCACGATTGTTACCTTCTGTCGTCGGTTGACTTGATTGATATGTGGGGTTTAACGTCCCAAAACCACCGTATGAATATGAGAGACGCCGTAGTGGAGGGCTCCGGAAATTTCGACCACCTAGGGTTCTTTACCGTGCAACCAAATCTGAGCACACGGGCCTACAACGTTTCCGCCTCCATCGGAAATGCAGCCAAGGCCACTGGGATTCGAGCCCGCGACCTGCGGGTCAGCAACCGAGTACCTTAGCCACTAGAGCACCGCGGCGGGGCCTTCTGTCATCAGTAAAATGGAAAACGAAGACGTTAACACTCTGAATAATACCAGCGCACGTGCCACGCGTTGTGCAGTAGGGACCGATGGTTACCAAGTAAGTGAAGTGGCGTTTTCGGTGAGATATTTACAACAAACGCGATGAGCAGCGTGAGTTCACGCCATCATATAGCTTCGCGGTTATAATTACTTAACTTCCAAATAACAACATTATCTGTAGCTTAACGTCACCAATTGACGATTTGCTTTTGAGGTACGTCATAGTGAAGGGTTCCAGAAATTTCCACCATTTGGCGTTGTTTGACGTGCACTGATACCAGACAGTACACGGGACTGTTGTGTATCGCCTCGACCGAAACTCGAGTGCCGCGACCGGAATCGAAACAGCGTTCTTTTGGTCAGCAGCCGAACGCTACAACCACTACGCCACCACGGAAAATACAGCGTTGAAGTTTGGTAAATTGTTTGTTGTCCATATACTTTTTCTTTCAAAGTGGTTAATTGCGCAGGCCTGCCTCCCCACTCTGTTTCTATGAACATGACAGTAAGCTCAGTAGATGGGCAGCAAGTACCAATAATGCAGCCGTACCTATACTTACCAAATACCGCACATCGTGTGAGGTGGTCCAGTGCTGCCTTGGATATGGTGTTGAACCTCTTACCTGCAAAAAGAGGCAGTAAAAATTATTGCTTTAAGCCTGCACTTCAAAACTGCCAGGTGGGTAGCTCATCACTGGGGCGTGGTTTGTTCAGAAAACAAAAGCCGAGTGATATTAGACACACAGACGCAGTAGTTTGTCCCGTTTTGGTTCGTGCTTTATCGTACCGAATTATTCGTGTCTCATTGAGGAGAACAGGTGTGGTGAATGAAAACAAGAACCCCCTGAAGCCAACGCAGATGCTAAATGCACTGAGCGGCTGTTTTTTGGAATTGAGGGTCTATACACCAGTTCATCTGCTTGTGCCGTCTGTGTGAGCTGGGCCTACAACAAGGGTGCGCAGGTGTGGTCAAAATTTCGCAAGCTATGACTCCCTCCGCTGCCTTCACGTAAGTATACTATAGCTACAGCCGCCATATATGTGAATTGAAAACCTATAGGTCAACCTTGCAGGTATTTATAAAGGAATAAGAATACTATATATTTCATTTTCAAAACATAATCCAGATGGCCCCAAAATGCATCCTGAGCTTCCTTCATTGTGACTGAGATGCGCCAGAAATTTCATTGTTTTAACACTAGTCCACAACTTGCAAACAATAAGTGGTTGTGTTGTTTGACACCACTAAGAAAAACACTAGAGGTATAATTTTGCGATATTCCTTGCCAATTTTCAACGCTGTTTCGCTAACGTGTCATCTACAGCAGTGAGGCAACTCTAAATGAGCCATATTATTGACTGTTCCGAAGGAAAAAAAAGAATACCAGGCCTGCACGGAACGCGCAGCACAGTCACAGTGAAAGCTGAGAGAGTGGTCTTTCAGCGCTTTTTTTATAATGAACACTCTTTGGGTAACTGATACAAGCACAATTGCTGGGTACCTACTGCGCCATAAAGAATCAGAGCTTTGGTGAAGTAGGCCAACATTCACTATGCTATCATTGGTCATTTTCGAAGAATCGCGGTAACCGCTACACATTCGCAAGAAATTTTGAGCAACTTTTTTTATGCTTGGGCTGTCGACAATAGAGAATTATGCCTGAAGCCTTTGTATTGGAGATTCTAGCATTCGACAACCCACTCGTTACGCAATACCCATTGTGTGCCGCCAAGTTGTTGCTTTGTTGTTCTAAAACGCTTCAATTACGCATATTAACGTGATTTTTTTTTCCTACATCAAGCCTGACGAAGAATAGTTTCCAACTGATTTCCAAGTAACGGCGTGGATCTGTGGTGGAATACTGGGCTGGCACACAGGGTACCAGAGTTCGAATGTCAATTTGTCCTTGCTGTTCTTATTTGCTTAGTATGTTGTATTATTTCGAGCTATAGCGGTTACCAACACCAGCGGCGGTGACGGAAAACTACGGTGCACGCTACCCAGGTTGTTATCTTATAAAAAGCTTTCGCTGTAAAATTCGGAAGTTCACACTGGCTGCATAAATATTAAAAACAAAAACAACTCGAGTGGCTGATCTTAGGAACCTTTACGAGGCGTCCTAGGCTAATACAAGGTCTTTCTTTGGCGTAGACAAACATGAGTCGATCACAAATGCGGTCACAGACCATGCGAGGCAGTCCAAACTTCATCACCAGAAATGTTGTGCAAAGCTCGCTGGGGCAACCTTGCTAGAAGCGCGGACTATTCGTCGTTCGTACCGGGCTCGCGCGGCGCCTGCGTGCGGCGCCTGCCTGGGCTAGCTGTCTCCGTCAGTGGGCGCGGCTGATGAGCAACGGCGGCTAAAGTGTTGTGCGGACACAGAACGGTTTACCTCGATCTTTATGTTTTATCTTCGCTCCTAAACATAGATGTCGCCAATCTATAACTATATATGGGTAGAAAGCACAGCGGATCGCCGAGATCAACTCATTTCGGGATTTAAACAAAAAATGTTAGGTGCTATTGTCCGCGAGTCTTAAGCCACAGAAATGGCATCATCAACACAACGCTACTAGTGCAAGTGGTCGCTGCAATGTTTGAGAACGAAAACTAAGAGGAAGAATGAGCGTGACAGTTGCGAAAGGTTGCCGTTTTATCGAACGTAGTGACCACAACCGTAGAGGCAACGCTTGAAACATTGACGATGTTGCCTGTAATAGGTATAAACAGCATAACTGTGACGGTCCTACATTTGGTACGCGCGAATGGCTCTTACGCGTATTTTATGGACCTTTGTTTTTAAAGAAGCGCACGTTGTACAGGCGATCAAAAATGATGAGATAAATGTACTAATTATATTAAAATGTCAAATGAATCGCAATTTAGATGGGCTGCAGCAACAGATCAACCATATCTGCAGAGTTTCTAGGCAGTGTGAAACTTTACATATCCACATAGGTGAGAGTGACCGTTATAAGTAGCGAAATAAATTGACAACAAAATTTCAGTGAACTACGTAATAAAACTTAAAGCATGTAACAGTTTCTCCGCAGGAAGGGTACAGAATGCTAATCAGAATAAATTACGTAGTGCTGCACCATTCCGCCTTTCAGAAGTTTGTTACTATACAAACAACTCGGTAATCTTTACATTCATGGGCTGCGTGAATGGAAAGTGCCCGTCTTTTTTGTTGACTTGTGTCCTCCGTGTGTTAGTAGCATTATTATTCTTCAATATGAGCTGGCTGCTTCTCGAAGTTCCAGGTGCGTGTGGTGGGTGGAGGCCTTTGTGACGCAATACGCTGACGCGGCGTTTTTCGCTGCATGCGAATGGTTAACCATAATTTTCGCCTTTTTCCTCTTGCATTGTATTCAACATGAACTGGCGGTTATTGTCCCGAAGTACCTCATGAAGGTTGAGAATGTGACGAAGAAACATCGACGCTACGTGGACGCAGTGGTTAAAAAGGGTACAGACAAAAATTTCATGACCAATATAACCTACGGGGTCAGTTTTCGTGAACATTCCTGTATCATCTGTAAAATATCACCAGCGAATATAGCTTGAAACGTATTTGAATCATTTTGATGTTTGCGGGAGCGCTCGATTCCACCGTGCTCTTGACACCCTCAAAGAAGACCCTTTGAGGACCCCCTACTTCTCTCGCGTCACCACGCTGTAGTCAATAAAACAAGTTATTATGACGTCATATCCGCCATTTCTTTGGCTGCGTTTGTTCCCGCAGCATATACTTCTCAGCAGGTGGTCGCGAGTGCATGGCCGTGGCGTACGCCTTGAAAGTTTTGTGTTTGTTTTCACCGGAGCCCCATTTCCTATTGGAAAGTAGTTCTACATGCTGGCTGTGCGGGAGTGTGTCACAGTTCTGTGTGCCGATGTGGTCGAGAGCTGTACACGCTAGGAGGCGATAGTTGCTCCCGGTGGCTTCTTGTTTCTGGAGCTCTCTTAACCCGAAACGGAAACTTATCGATAATGAAGACCTGTAATTATTTATTTGTAGCGTGCTGCAGTAAACGATCTGCAAAAGCGGAAAATCCGCGGCCTTTTGTCTGAATCACTGCTGGACTGGTTTTTTCCGCGTGGTAAACTTCGACGATTTGGCCACTGCGAATGAGTGTTCGGGTTTCGCGCGCACAACATCGCGTAGTGCCGCAAGATGGCGACACCAGAATGATAGTGAATAAGAGAATTGCTCCAGCCCCACTGATCAAAAAATTGCGCGACCCTTAAGCTACGCCTTTAAGAATTGAACGCGATAGCGAGATCTGGCTCCTAGTGCGCCCTTCAGCCGCTAAGTGCATGCTTATTTATACGTTTTGTCACACACACACACACACACACACACACACACACACACACACACACACACACACACACACACACACACACACAGACACACACACACACACACACACACACACAATATATATATTTTACCAGTGCGCACTCGCGAATGGTACATACAGGATTTTTTTTATCTAAAGCAGGAGTGGCATACATAGCCTCTAAGATCTACGCCACGTGCTTGCCATCTAGGAGGGCATGAGGAGTCTCACAATGCCTGACAGATGGCAGCACAATTTCTGTCGTTGGCTGTTTGCTTGATCAACGCCCTTGGAAAGGCATGATATGTTTTCCGCTAGATAGACATAGCTGTCCATTTTTACAGCTGTTTGAAAGTTCCTGGGTGTTTTTAGCGGCGATGGAGGCACTATAATCCCAGTCTTTTTCAACGTAGTTTGATGGCCTCCCAATGGTGCCTACAAATCACCGAATGGACTCGTTTTCGTCGTGACGCCTGTCGAACAGAATGCGTTAAGGAGACTCCTTCCACTACATGGCACTTATGTAGTGTTTTTTTTTTTCCCGAAGCGACCGCAAGTAACATCGTAGCTTTGTGGTAAGACACTTGCTTGACACGCGAACGGCCCGGGTTCGTTCCTCAGTGGGCCTGAATGCCTTATTCTTCACTTTATTTGCTTCTTTCTCGATTTTTCGCTCACGGACAATTTTTAGCTCACAAACAAGGGCGCCGACGCTGACCACGGAATTTCTGCGACACGACTTCTCTATTGTTATCGCGTTAAAAACTTGGCGGCTGTCGAAGGATGGGGACGCGCTCGGCACACTCTGTCAAGCAATAGTTATTCTACCTCAGAATCACAAAATCAAGACGCGAAAGTTTACCGAGCGCTACGGAAGCCGGCCCTGCATCTTTTGTCGTTATAAATAAGGGCATACCAACGCCTGTTCCTACTTATCGAGCCACGAACACCGGGCAACGCTGATCCACCGCGCTTTGCCCTTACAGCGCCGGCATGGTCTGATATGCCCCATTGCTCCGCACATCTCGCACTGCCTGAGAGCCGCGCAGCCTCCCAAAATGGAGGTGGTTGTTGAAAGAGACGAAATATCAAAAGAACAATACAACGACTGGAGATTGACCACATTGGAGGCGGAACGACGCACGTTGCGCCCCGCCGCCACTGCTGCGAAGAATACCGAAACTGGCAAGACCAACACAACATAAGACGATGGAAAAAAAGGCGCCCGAAAGGCGAACCCGCCCGCCATCCCTACCCGAACGTGAGCCTTTGCCGAAACTCCCGCCGAAGGACTATAAATTGATTCTGAGGCCATAAACAGCAGCGAAACTGGTCGTCTACCGTGCAGCAAAGCTACTCGAGGCTGTCTGCGCTGCCACTCAAGTGCCAATAGAACAATAGAAGACGCTACCTCTGAAGATGAAGTCTCCGTCCACACCAATACTAACACGGCGCTCATCAGCATCCCACCTCAGTATAGAGCTGAAGGTTACAATACCAACAAGATTCTATAAATTGGACAGGAAGACATTCAAGTGGTAGCGCACTGCATCGCTAGAAAATTCAACGAAAGGAGTAAGTTTTTATGCATGCTCCAACGAAACCGGCGAGGCTATCGTCAAGGATCTGCAGGCAACAAATCGAAGCATAAAACATGTCACCACCAGAAAACTGGGGAAAAAAATTGGCCCCGTATCTGCATGTAATTTGCAAATGTCGTCGAAAGACGATAGTCTTGTGTGTGGAGAGAGGAAACAAAACATTTATTTGATGTTCTGCGCAAGAAAATCGGTGAATGGTATTCTGGAGGTGCTGCGTTAGGGTGCCTCGAGCGTGTAGCGGAGGCGAACGAGCACATCGAGGCACGTTAGCCACGAGCGTCATCTAGCAGTCATCTCCGAAAACAAAGGAAGGCCTGCGTGCCTGCGGAGAAAGATGCGTGCATTCTCGGAGGCGATTAGGTGTAGAACGCAAAGCGACAGGCAGGTGCCACCACCGTATCAATTTAGCAAAGCGTTCGTAAAACTTGCATTTTTGAGCCCCGCGTCGCACTGTCAGCGCAGCGTGTTTAACGCTACAGTCCTTAGAATTACTTGTGTGTGCGTTTTCTAGTGTAATGGCACACATACAGAACATCGACGTGTTGTTATGGTACCTCAGATATGTGCAATGATTGCTTTTTAACTGGCAATCGCACACGTAACAACGCTGATCCTTGAGCAACATTGGTGGGCGCTGCGGATGGGGTCGGCCGTTCGGGGTATCGGTTGGTGCTGTCTAGAGTAAGCGGTTTGCGGTAACGGCGGACAACCAGACTAATGTACAGATAGACAGACCAAAGTTTTTGCGTCGAAGGTCCCCAAGAAAGACTATCGTTTTTAACTATCCTCTTCAAAAAACAAATCATAAAGCACCCCTTCAAAGAACGTATAGAGGTATGTTTGAACTGCCGACGCACTGGACATCGGGTGAACGTTCATCTTCAAGAAAGGAAAAAGAGATGCAAGCTTTGTGATGAAGACACGCATGAGATGCCAGAAAGGGGCACCAAGTCATCCTGCAGAGCCCGATGCATTGTCTGCAAAGGGGAATACCCCGAAGGGGAACACCTCTTTGCAAAGAGGAACTGCAATCATAAGTACTACTCGCGGGTTCCTCAAAAAAGGAGCACCATTGCAACTAACAGCATGTCGTCAATACTCTAAGGCATCAATGACAGGCAAGAGCAATCTTGACCAGAGGACACAGTGACCCCACTCAGCATGCTGAGCATGTGCTATCGGGATGTGGTGCGGAACAACCAACCCAATCAAGGTGGCAGCATCAAGCGAGCTCGTCCATCGGTCGTTGTCCGGGGCCAAAAATCAACTGGAGCAGAGAGACGCCAGGTGGCTAGACGGGGGCCCCAGAGAAGACACGAAAACGAAGAGAAAACACAACAGCACGGTGAGGGAGTTGGCTGTTGAAGTGAGAGAGCTTGGAAAACAGCTAGAAGCAGCGAATAAAAAAAATTCCGCAGATCCAACGTACCTGGCAATTGACGTTATGCGAATCATGCGGAGGGAAGGTGACCATCTTACATTTCTATTGAGCGACACGTCATGAAATGACGCTAAATATATGTACAAATGTTCCACGCACCGACATATTGTCACGCACCAAGAGCCGTAAAGACAGGACAGGAACGGCGGGGCAGAAAGACATGAACGTGTATCTTTAAACGAAGCGCTAACACACACTTATCTTTCGTTCTCTTTGCCCTTTTCGGCTCGCTAGGGCTTGCCGGCTCACAAATCTAAGTGGCAATATTCCCCCTCCCATTAGAGCATCGTCTCGATGCTCATACACAAGGGGAACAGGGCCAATAAGGGAATAAAAAGAAAGGGAGAAACGACACTTATAGTGCACAGGACATATGCAGGTGCAAAAAAAATGTCTGTGGTTGGTAATAAGAAAAAAAAACATTAACACAGTTCAAAGTTCGTTCGAGATCCCACGGACAACGTAAAAGAATGTTTGCTGCCCGGGCACAACAAGGCGAGTATTACCACGTAAAATGAGGTTTCAGGTGGACGACATGCACAATCTGTGTTCGTGGTGAGTGGCGTGGGGTCGTTGACGAACCTCCGTATGGAATAACTTCATAGTTGACCTCGTTCAACCACCATAATACTTTGTAGGGTCCGAAGTACTTGCTCTGGAGTTTCTCGCTGAGACCTCGTCATCTAACAGGAGTCCGAACCCACACTTGGTCGCCAGGTTGATAGGTGACTGGTCGGTGGTGGATATTGTCCCTTCAGGAGTCTTCACATTGCTGTGGTCTTATGAGCACGCGAGCTAGTTGGCGTGCTTCCTCTGCACGCTGAATGTAATCCTGGGCATCAGGAGTTAGCAGCTCGTGCTGGTCGATGTAACAAGGAATCATGGCGTCTAGCATGCTTT
Source organism: Rhipicephalus microplus (assembly GCF_043290135.1). Lineage (NCBI taxonomy): Eukaryota > Metazoa > Arthropoda > Arachnida > Ixodida > Ixodidae > Rhipicephalus > Rhipicephalus microplus. The sequence continues at coordinate 231,664,503 of NC_134702.1, forward strand.
GCACGTCTCGACCGTAAACGAGGCGGAAGGGTGCGAACGTTGTCGTTTCCTGGGTTGCGGTGTTGTACGCAAAGGTTACGTACGGCAACATCTCGTCCCACGGTTTATGCTGCACATCCGCGTTCTTAGAAATCATGTCCATGTTTTGTTTAGCCTTTCTGTCAAGCCGCTACTCTGGGGGTGTTATGCGGTTTTCTTACGGTGGTTCGTGTAACTGAGCTTGGAGATGTTGTCCAACAGTTTTGCCGTAAACGCTGTCCTTCGGTCACTGATGATGAATGACGGGGCGCCGTGAGGAAACACTATGTAGTGCATGAAAAACTGGACGATTGCAAATGATGTACCGCGTCGCAGTGGCTTCGTTTCAGCGTAACGCGTCAAGTAATCAGTTGCGACGATGATCCACTTGTTTGAAGAGTGAGATAAAAGAAACGGTCCAAGGAGGTCCATCCCAACTTGATCAAATGGCGTACGCGGTGTGTCGATGGGTTGTAGGAAGCCTTGAGCTTGTCCAGTATGAGCGGCCTTGCCCCCGAAGGTCGCTGGGGTAAGTTTTTCCGGCGTGGACTGGGTGACCGACCCTGCGCCACGCTCGAACAGATACGGCGATCAGGATAAAATCGTCGCGGTGATGGGGAGCGTGACTGGTGCAAGGATGACAAATTTCCGTGCTGCTGAGCCACATACTCTTCAATTTCCGGGGGCCGCTGACCGAGCCTGGGTGCCGTTGAATTCGTAGAAAATTCGCGTAGTCCAAGTTGTCGGTGAGAACAGTGTCGGTACATATGCCTAGCTTTGCCACAGTGGAAGCAAAGAGGACGTCGATCTGGCGCACGCCAGACGTCTGATTTCCGTGAGATCAGGCGAAGTGCGCTGTAATATGACGCAGCTTGGACCGTTTGCAGCATGGATGGGGCCACAGTGGGATGCGGAATCGCAGGTGTAACAGGTTGCCGCAAAGCTTGAGCATATGACATGCGGGGAAAGTCACTGGGTGGTTGATAATCCTGCATGAAAGGCGGTTCTCTTAAGGCATTATCTCGGACAACGCTGGACAACTAGGAGATAGTGGGCTGCGAGGGCACTGACAGCTTCTAGAGTTCTTCGTGGATGACTGAGCGTATGACGTGGATGACTGAGCGTATGAGCTCTCGGAAGAAATCCATTTGGCCACCGAAAGCTCCCAAGTAGTCCGTAGTTGAAGCGTTGACGTGCCATTCGTATGACGGGGCCCGATGCCTAAGAGTGCTTTCGATGGTGACAGTTTCTGTGAGACATTATGACACAGTCTTGGGTGGACTGCGCACAAGCCCACCGAAAAGCTGCTCGTTCACCCCGCGCATGAGGTACCGTACCTTCTTTTCTTCTGGCATGTCGGGGTCAGCTCAGTGGAAAAGACGCGTGATGTCCTCGACATACATCGCAACCCCTTCGTTCGGCAAATGTATGCGGGACTGCAATTCGCGCCCAGATCTCTCCCGACGGTCAGGGCTGGCATATGTCCCAAGAAGTCGGCATTAGAAGTCTTCCCATGATGTCAGAATACCTGTGCGGTTCTCATACCATACACGTGCGCCCTCCAAAAGACTGAAATAGATGTGCCGCAGTTTGTCTGCGTCGTCACACTGGTTGTGCACGGCAATGAACTCGTAATGAACAAGCCAATCTTCGACATCCTCGAGTGCAGTGCCATGAAAGGGATTTGGCGTTCGCGGTGTGAGTAAGGTGCAATTAAGCGGCGTTGTGCCGTTCGTACCGTTCGGGTTGGTGTCGGTTGGTCTGGTCGGACCTGCCATGTTTGCGAGCAGTCCAAACTCAGGGGACTGCCCTCGGATTTTTCTGCTGACGTTGTGCACAGAAGTGACCACCGGTACGACGCTTGAGTTCTTGCTGTGTGGAGGGGTATGGTGCATACAATACCCAGCACTTTCACCTCCAGTTAGTCACGCACCAAAAGCCGTAAAGACAGGACATGAACAGTGGGGCAGAAAGACACGAGCGTGTATCTTTAAACGAAGCGCTAACACACACTTGTTCTTCGTTCTTTTTGCCCTTTTCGGCTCGCTAGGGCTTGCCAGCTCACAAATCTAGGTGGCAATATGTTGAAGAGTTATAGATATATGTATAACCAGTTGTTTGAACTTGCGCGACGATGCCAACTGAAACACGCGTATTAGCAACACCAGATGCTGATATGAAGCGCTGATGCTCGCAAAGATGCTGGCCCTAGACACTGCTACATAAATCAAGTTTAGCGCATGGCAACTAACCACAATTGAGGTTAACGCGATGTGATGGCTGTATCAAAAAGTACATACGTAATGTTTACAAAATTGAGTAGGCAGCACTGCAATTAATACTGACGTTTCTCGAAGATCAGTGTCTATTTGAAAAGAGTTCTGAGACCTGGCGTAGCCCAGCGGCAGAGTGCTTCATTGCCTTGAAGAATGCTTGGGTTTCGTTCCAGCTGGGACCCTGACATTTATTCTTTGCATTCGTTGGGTTGACGCTACCTATGTTGAGTATTTCTTAACGCTCGCGCGTTAAAATCGCCATATGTGTTTTCGTCGTTCCTAGGTAAATTCTAAGTGTCAATCACCTGTGGCACATACCCGCATACCAGCGGCACATACCCGCCCGTGGGCATGTGTCACAGTCTGGCGGGAATCGTTTGACGACGTACGCGACTGGATTGTGGCATTATTCATGTTTTGACCAGCAAATCATAATCGTCAAACCATCTTACCCTCCCATGCTAAATTTGGTGCACGCCAAGTTAAGGGGTTCACCACGAGAGTACCCAAACCTAAGCGGATAGATAGATAGATAGATAGATAGATAGATAGATAGATAGATAGATAGATAGATAGATAGATAGATATGCTAAACGTCGCCGAAGCCCTATCAGAAAAAAACGAATGGTGGGCATGGTGTAACCCACCACCCACCATTATAGTGGATTAATGTAGTGGGTGAATGGTGGGAAACGCCCACCATGGCGCATGGTGGGTATGGTGGGTGCTGCAGTGCCGGCAACGCTTGAGCGCGAAATGACGTCAGAATCACCGTGACGAGCTGCCACAAAAAATAAAAAAAGACTTCTATAAAAACGATATAAAAAACACCCGTTTCGTAAAAAAAAAAACAAGGCACCACGGAGGATCGAACGTGCAACCTGCGGACTCCCATTTGAAGACGCTAACCACTGCGCCACACCAATTTTTTTTCTTTATTACCTGTTTTTCTTTACAGGTGTTCACACAGAAACATGAATGATAAAATACACTTGGACCAATATTTGATCCGAAGTGCTCACATTAAAATTTTTTCAGGTTGCACAATTCCTCTAACATTGTTAGCCAGCTGGGAGGTTCTTCTTCTTGTTTATACACCTCAGTGATATACCGCATATTTGCAATGAAGTTCTCCCGGACAGGACGTATGTTCTGGTCAAGATGTCTGTAAGCCATAGTGGTCTGCCAGATGCTGTGAAGGCTAATTAACATAACCATGTCGTATGGTATGCCGTCGTCCTCATCCACACAGAGAAAACGAATGCCATGGCTTGTAATGGGGAGATCTTTTTTCAATGTTCTTTGAAGGATGTCCCAATGAAAGACAGCGTCCCAGCAATGAATAAACACATGGTCTATTGTCTCAAGTGTTTTACAAAGTAAACAATTGGTTGTCCATGGTACATTGATTCCCTTGTCCGCTAGCCACTGCTTTACGGGGAGAGTCCCGGAATGCAATTTAAAAAAGAAAGTTTTTGCCCCTGCTTTTACTTTCATCTTTTTGACCCTTTTCAAAACATCCTGTCCGGGTCCTCCATTGAACATAGATCTGTACAAAGGTGTTGGGAACAAGACATCACGGAGATCCCTGTACACATTTTTTCGCTTAACAGTGGTAAGATATTCCAGCGAAAAGCGCACTTTCAAAAACTCAAAAGACTGTATAACTTCTCTCAAAAAACCAGACACATATCGGCACATATCACTGTTTGTAGACACAACAAAATCTGGGATGCGTGATGACAGCCTTACTTTTATCACTGTTTGAAGAAATTTGTTTCTATGATCGCGAAGGAAAATAAAACGAGAGACAACTTGTCTAATAAATAAATGACATAAACCGAATCCGCCATTACTAATGGACTGGAATAAATTAGACCGGCTTGTACGTTCCCACGGTGATTTCCACACAAACACAGCAAAAATCCTGTGAAACTTCTGTACATTGACGCGTGACATACAGATAACTTGCATGACATACCAGATTTTTGATATCAAAAACATGTTGCACACAGTTGCACGCGCGAATATAGACAGATCCCGACCACCCCAGGCATTTGTTTTTTGCCTGAGGGTTTCTGCTTCACCTTTCCAGTAATCCGCGTAGTCGCGATAGCTGTCCAAGGGCACACCGAGGTATTTTAGGGGTTTGCTTTCCCATTTTACGTTAAGGTATACCTCAGGCCTCACATCCCAATTGCCGTACCAAAAGGCAGTTGTTTTATTCCAGTTAATTACACTGCCCGTCATGTCACGAAATTTATTTGCCATGTAAACGACTTCACATATACTTTGTATATCTTGGCAGAGTACTGCCTCATCGTCAGCATATGCGAGTAATTTTATCTCCGTGTTCTGTAACCGAAAGCCTTGCACACTTGAGTTTTGAATGATTGATAAGCAAAAGGGTTCTAGGTAGATGGCGAATAACAATGCTGAGGCCGGGCATCCCTGTCTGATAGAACTTAGTATTTCAATTTCTTCACTGAGCTGCTTATTGACTATCAACTGCGTTACACACTGTGAATATGCCATCTTCAAACCATCAAAAATTACGTCACCAACTCCCACATGCTTCAACACACTGAACAATACTTCATGGGAGACACGGTCAAAAGCTTTCTGTAGATCTATCTGCATGATTGCTATTCGTTCTTCAAAGGCGTCACAAATCTCTAGTACACTTCTTACTATATGTATGTTCGTGGTGATGCTGCGACCTTTTATGCCGCATGTCTGGTGTGTCCCTACAATCTTTTCAATGATGTTCTGAATTCTCCTGGCTAAAACCTTCATGAATATTTTATAATCAGTGTTCAAAAGACTGATAGGTCGATATGATGTTACAGATTGAAGTTTGCTGCTATCATCTGTCTTCGGAATCAAGGCAGTATGCGCCTGCGTGTAAAAGCGTGGCAGTTTTTTCTTTTTGTATGCTTCTACGATAACTTCGTATAGCGCAACTGCCACGTCTTCTTTATAAACTTTATAAAACTCCGCCCCGATTCCATCAGGGCCGGGCGTCTTGGCTGTACTTAGGTCGTCAATAGCTTTTTTTATTTCCCGTACGCTGATAGGAGCCCCTAATGTTTCTCGTGTATCGTCGTCAAGCTTGGGCATCGTATCAAGAAAGACATCACAAAAACCCGTGGCCATCGGTACTCGTTTTCCGAGCAGATTGCGATAATGGTCCACAAACACCTCCATTATCTGATCTTTTTCATTCGTCAGTATGTCATTGCGTACTGTTTCTCTGATTTAATTTCTTTGTGCGTATTTTTTTTTCATCACCCAAAGCTCGTTTTGTGGGTGTCTCACCTATCCAAAGTTTTTCACTTCTAGCTCTTATTATAGCGCCTTTATACTTCTCTTTATCTAAAATCTCCAGTTTGTTTTTTGTATCTGTTATTTCATTGGTAAAGGAGCCGGGTTTCACAGTTTCTTCCTGCAAGAGCACTTGTAATTGCCTTCGCAGGTTCCTTTCCGCCTGTTTCTTCTCGAATTTATTTTTTGTAGATCGTTATATTGCATTCATTTTAACCTCTTGTTTGAAAAATTCCCACTTTGTTTCCCAGTCATCTTTTTGATTACCGTAGAGTTTCGTGAGTGCTTCGGTTATATCTTTACCATAAGATTCATCTTTCAAGATTTGGCTGTTTAGTTTCCACAAGTGCCAGTTAAATTTAGGAGTCCTGTCTTTAGCGCCAAGTGTGAAACTAATCATACAGTGGTCGCTGAAAGACACTGATGTAACAACATATTCATCACAGCACATAATAAGGTCCAGTGATATGTACGCTCTGTCTAAACGTGCGTGGCTTAGACCCTGAAAGTGCGTAAACTGAACACTGCAATTAGACATACATAAACCAACATCTTCCAGGCCATTTTCTGCAATCATCTCATTTAAGAACACTGCGCTTTTATGAAATGACTGGGCCGGCTTGGCACGGTCCTCCTTTCTACAAACACAGTTAAAATCACCAAAAAGGACTACATATTCGTCACATTCCAGTAAGTTACTTATTTCTTCAAAGAAAACTTTCCTTTCACTGTCTCGGTTCGGAGCATAAACGCATATGACACGCCATTCGAAATTCAAGAAAGAAAAATCACACACTACAAAGCGTTCTTTATCGCTGCTTGCTACACTCCTTTCCACAACGCCTATCGATCGTCGTATGAAGAGCGCACACCCTCCTGATAAGCCATCAGCATGGGATACACAGATGTTATACATTGAGCGAAAAGGCAACGTCATATGATTGGTATCTTTCTCTGCCGCTATCTTAGTTTCCTGCACAGCAATCACATCCAAGTCATGCTCCGAAAACAGCCTACTCAACTGGTACTGCCGCCTTCTTGAAGATAATCCGCGTACATTTAAGCTGGCAAAACGCATTGCTCTTTTAAGCTTCAGACTCATTTTTTTTTAAACAAGTAGCTGCTCACCATACCGTCTTAGCCGAACTCCGCCTATTTAGTCGTCCGGTGCACCTTCTTGGTAGAAGGCGACACATAATGTGTTGTCAAGAGGCCGGTTTTCCCGTCCTCTTTTCCCCTTCTGTTATATTATGTTTGACCGCCAGTCGTTGCCTCCGAAGGAGAGCTGCTTTCGGTGGCGGTTCTTGATTGCTCATGTCACTTGATTCTGTTGAGGTTGTGTCTCGTGGTCGTTTCCCTCCCGTACCTGGTTCCTCGGCGTCGTGCCACTCCATGGCACCACCCTCGGCAGGTTCCTGGACAGTTTGAGTAGATGTTTCACTCTCGTCTGTAGCAGCGGTTGCGTCGTTTAAAACATCAGTCTCCTTTGCGCTCGTCAGTGATTCTGCGGCCGCTTGCATACACGCAGGTTCACTTGTTTGTCCTGCTTCTTTCACATCCATCACGCCTCCTGTACTGAATGTTTTTTCCGCAGAAGTCACCTGTGATTTTGCCAATGCATCCGCGATAGGTTGCACTCCCCCACTGTCAGTTGACCTTGGCGGTTCTTTCTGCAATCGCGTCATGCCTGCTGCACTAGGTGTTTTTCCTTCACAAGCCGCTTTCGATTTCACCGATTCTTCTGCTTCGGTCTCGTCCATAGTGAGCTCGGATTTATCCATGCTCCCGGTGTTCAGTGCAGCAGCTGCATACGTCTTCGTGCAGTTCCCAGGGGCGTGTCCAAAACGCCTGCAAGTGTCACACCGCGGGACTCGACAGTCCCTCCTAATGTGGCCAATCTGCTGGCAGCGCAAACACCACGGCGCTCTTCCGGTTGCCACAATAAGCGCGAGCTCTCCTCCAACTCGTAACTGGTGAGGTATATCGTCCAGCGTAACGTTAGCCTTTAGCCGTAGCGTCACAGTTCTCGTCATGGTATTATGCTGGGTGTAGCCGTCAATTCGCCACTTATCCATTCCTTCGTCAAGCACCGTCCCGTAGGGGGTCAGCGCATTTCGTACGTCCTCTTCTCGTACGTGGTAGAGCAACCAATGCAGCTTCAGACGGACGTCGTGGTGGCTTGGGTCGATTATCATGCATTTGAGGCCTTTCACAGTCAATTGCGGATCAGCTAAAAGTTCTTTTACACCTTCAGTGCTTCGGCACGTCACTGCCCACACGTGGTTCATTTGATAAGCGCCGAGCGCAAGAACCTCGGTGGGCTGAACACGTCGAAAAAGTGGCTCGCGAAAGTCTTCCGCGTGATAAGGTCTTCCTTTTACATCCGCATGCAGAAAAACAGTGTTCTGAACCACATACCCAGTCTGCAGAGGGGGCAAAATAACAGCATAATCCTGGGGCATTTCAATCCTGGAACCGCGGCTAAACTGAGCCGCCGATGCCGCTCCAACGGAGCTCGTGATACACACGTCCGCACGCTTTCGCAACCGGAAGTGGAATCACTGCGCCACACCAACATGACGCTGATTGTGTGCTAAATACTTAGTTGGCATACAAACTTACGGTTCAACTTATGTTTGTCGTGTACACAACATAGACAAGATCTACACATGCTACTAAAAATTGCACATTTATTAAAGACAAGCAACTGTGGCCTGTAACGATTGCCATTATGTTAATGGCACTAGTGCTGTTTTTTTTTTACAATTCACAACTTCAAGGCAAAAAACCAACTGGACTGGGGAGCAGCAACAGTTTACCGGTGGGGTCTGCCAAGTTTAATATCCGTTTCGCGCTCGTTCTAATGGGCGACATCTGCTCACGCTTCATGACGCTTCTAGGCTCATTCCATAGATACGCCCGCGTTATTTATTTGATTGAGTATTGGGATGCTTTTCGCGCAATGTAGAGGGCGGTCGCGCCAGCGCAATGCTGTAGCTATTTCGCTAAAGCAACAACTACATAACGGCTTGGCCCAAACGAATGCAGTGTGCCGGAAACATTACGCTATCATATTGGTTCACCAAGCATACGAATTGCCACTTCTGAGTTCCCGTACAAATGCTAGAGAAGTGCCGGCGAGTGCGACCGGCGGCTGTCGGTGAGAAGACACTTACGTTCTCTGCGAGTGCTTTAATCGCGTCGCATCGATGTTTGTTGCTTCTTGAGCGGACACCATACACAATGAAAAATGCTTCATTTAGGTTAATTGATGCCATGGCTGCGCTGTATTGTCGTACCTAATCGTCGAAATCGTGTATTCTGAAACCCGGAAGCACAGATAACACAATTGTACGGATTCGGTTGGTAGGCCTAACCTTTGGTGGAAATCATGGTTGTAGAACATGTAGTGTACAGATCCCAGCTTGGCACACTATATAAATTGCCCGCCATTATAAGCCCACCCATCATCTGCTTACTGCTTCCCAGCATTATCGCGATGGTGGGCAGAGCTTCTCAGCTTTGTAGACCATGTGGCCCACCATAACAAGCAGCACCCATCATCTGCTTAGTGCTTCCCAGCATTATCGCAATGGCGGGAAGAGTTTCTCAGCTTGGTACACCATGTAGCCCACCATAATAAGCACCACCCACCATATGCTTAGGGCTTCCCAGCATTATCGCAATGGTGGGCAGAGTGTCCCATTATTGCCCACTATCTAGCCTCTGCTTTCCACCATCATTTCCACTTTACCCATCATCTGCACACCATACCACCCAGTATGTCCCACCATAACCACCATATTTTCCACTACGTCCCACCATAGCCATCATAATTTCCACCATGCCCACTATTATTTCCACCATGCCCACTATTATTTCCACTACGCCCACCATGTTTTCCAGTATCCACCATGGCAATTTTTCCGATAGGGAGTTCGCTAAGAAATGCTTTGAATTAAAAAAAAATCAAGTCTTGGAGAGGCAAAGTCAGCTACCCTTGCAAAGGCTGTCAGAGAAATAGACTGAGACTAGTTTAGAGAGAGCGCACATCTTATGGAAACAGAGCGAGTACGCAATCCTAAACAAAAACTTATCGAGGAAGATAAAGAGAAGCGCATAGACCATATTGACGTTGCTCGAAAAGCCGACGCCGTAGAAAACGCCATCGCAACGATGTCAAAACAAATATTTGAAAAGATGAGAGTCATCCACACCTCCATCTAAGAAACTCGATAACGTTTCAGGAAATGCTTAGTAGCGAAATATCAAGAATGCTTACGAACGTAACCAGCAGAGACTACTCCCAAGCAAAATTTCACGTACCCGCGATGGGACCAAGTCAAACTAAACCAAGTAACGTGCGAAGCAGCAAGATAATGAACACAGTCAACCTCAGTGCTCAACACAAGTCTGATTGATATGTGGGGTTTAACGTCCCAAAACCACTATATGATTATGAGAGACGCCGTAGTGGAGGACTCCGGAAATTTAGACCACCTGGGGTTCTTTAACGTGCACCCAAATCTGAGCACACGGGCCTACAACATTTCCGCCTCCATCGGAAATGCAGCTGCCGCAGCCGGGATTCGAACCCGCGCCCTGCGGGTCAGCAGCCGAGTACCTTAGCCACTAGACCACCGCGGCGGGGCGCTCAACACAAGTCTAAAAAAAGATGACAGGACAAGTTAAAATTATTCAGTGAAATCACAGGTGATTCGCTAAAACGCAGGCGGCACTGCGATTAGCCCTTGTCAACATCGACAAAGGTATCGCCTTTGTGACCATGCAGGAATTGAAACAGAAAGAAAAATAGCTGGATATTTATTTTTTTATTTATTTTTTTTATTTATTTAATGCATACTGCAGGCCTTCACAGGTCCAAGCAGGTGGGCACGGTACAAGTAGTAAGTACATGTTAGGCACTCAAGTCACATAGAAAAGGAAAAAGAAAAGAGTTCAACATACAAATACAGGTTTACACACCCAACACAGAGTTTACACACAGTAAATCAACCAAAGTGATTCCTTATACAGAGTTTAGAAGGTTCCATTCTTCCAGTGTTCGTGGAAAAAAAGAAAATTTAAATACATCTGTCCGTGCAAAATAAGGTGTTAGGGTTCCGGGCTGATGGTGTCTCGTATGCCTTGTCGATATGGGTGTCAGGTACTGTGTAGGGTCTAGTGCTGTTTGTCTTTGAAGAAGTTGGGAAAGAAAATTAAGCCTAAATGTCTTCCGTCGTGACTCAAGGAGTTCAATGCCATTAGCTCTAATTAACTCAGAAGGTGAATCAGTGTGACGAAACTTAGAGTATATATACCTTACAGCTTTCCTTTGGATTCTTTCTAGTTTGTTGACGTTTTTCTGTGTGAACGGGTCCCATATTATGCATGCATATTCTAACTTTGGTCGGATTATTGATTGGTAGGCCAGGAGTTTGACATCAGGATGAACGTTTTTTAATTTGTGTCGTAAGAAAGACAGTTTACGGAAGGTGGAAGCGGAGATATTGTCAATATGTTAATTCCAAGATAAATTACTTGTCAGTGTTACTCCTAAATATTTGAACTCAGAAACTTGCTGTAGAGGTGACTCATTTAATGTATAAGTATACTGAAGTAGATTTTTCTTCCGGGTTATACGCATGCATACAGTTTTATCTAAGTTCAAAGCCATCCCCCAGCGATTGCACCATTGAAAAACATTAAATGATTGATATGTGGGGTTTAACGTCCTAAAACCACCATATGATTATGAGAGACGCCGTAGTGAAGGGCTCCGGAAATTTCGACCACCTGGGGTTCTTTAACGTGCACCCAAATCTGAGCACACGGGCCTACAACATTTCCGCCTCCATCGGAAAGGCAGCCGCCGCAGCCGGGATTCGAACCCGCGACCTGCGGGTCAGTAGCCGAGTACCTTAGCCACTAGACCACCGCGGCGGGGCTGAAAAACATTAAACAAACTGTGATTAGGGTCATGTTGATTTTCCGGGCAAGTAATTTCATTATATAAGACACAATCGTCTGCGAACAGACGAATTTGCACAGATGAACATACCACACTTACAATGTCATTTATATACAGCAGGAACAGTAGGGGTCCCAAGACACTCCCCTGCGGTACTCCAGAGGCGACAGGAAGACAACGCGATCGCTGATCCCCATTTTCTACGTACCGAATTCGGTTTTTTAAATAATCAATAACCCAGAAAACTAAGATGCGAGGAAGACCAATATTGTTCAACTTTAGTATTAGTCTGTCATGAGGAACCCTATCAAACGCTTTACTAAAATCCAAGAATATCGCATCAGTTTGACCGTTCTTATCTAGAGTAGATGCAAAGGAATGACATATAGTGAGCAGTTGAGTCACAGTTGAAAACCCTTTTCTGAAACCATGTTGAGAATCAGTTAAGACAGCATTTTTTTCAAGATATTCAGTGATATGATGCACGATTATATGCTCAAATAATTTACAGCATGCTGATGTTAAGGATATTGGGCGATAATTTTCAAAAAGCAAGCGGTTACCTTTTTTAAATACCGTTGCAACTCGGGCTGCCTTCCAGTCACTAGGGAGCTTTGAAGATATCAAAGATACACGGAATATAATCACAAGATATTTCGCTATAACTTCAGCATATCGGCAAAGAAAGGTGTTTGGAATATTATCAGGACCGCTTGATTTCTTAGTTTTCAGTTTTAAGAGCATGGAAAGTACACCCGGGTACGAAACAAAGTCAGCCTCTGTCGTGTGAAACGATGGAACATCAGATGGATATACACTTGGGCTAGTTAACACGCTATGGAAGTATATATTGAAATGCTCAGCTATAGTCTCTTTGTCCGTAACAATAGATTCATTTACTAACATTTTGGATACAGTCTTTTTTTTATCCGTCAAAAGGTACCAAAATTTTTCAGGGTCATTTTTTATGAAGTTTGGGAGAGTTGTTTGGAAATAATAATCCTTAGAAGAACGCACAGCTTGTGCGAGGCTAGCCTGTAATGGTCCGATTTTAGTCAAATCCGCACGCTTCTTTTTTAGACGTTTGATTTTACGTTTCAAGTGAATAATACTACGCGTTATCCAGGGGGTCTGTTTGTGAGTTTTCTTTTTTCGGCTCGGGACAAATTTAGCTAAACAGTGTTCACACAATTTTTTAAACTGGGCCCAGAGAGCGCATACGTCATCACTGTCAAAGTCAACAAGACCGGTCTCCAGATAATCAACTATGGACGCGTCATCTGCGCGGGAGTAGTCTTTGAAAGACCGTACTTGACAGCGTTTCTTATCACCACGTTTCAACAGTGGGACGGAAAGGCCCACAAGATAGTGATCAGATAATCCGGATTCGACAGACACGGTATATTCGCTGAACGCACGATTGAAAAATATCAGATCTAAAACTGAACTGCAAGACCCTTGGACACGCGTTGGGTCGTGAACCAGCTGAGCCAAATCATGAGTGAACATAATACTAAACATAATGTTAGCATGCTCAACATTCTGGTGACCAGCGTGCATTAACTCCCAATTAATAGTTGGTAGATTGAAGTCACCTACAAGAATAATTTTATGTTTATGATATTGAGGATATGCCATGTACAACGACATTTCCACAGGGAAAAAAACAAGAACCGCAGTAGCCGTACAACGTAACATCACGTCGATGCAAATCGACGTAGACTGATTGGAAACCATTCATTATACATTCGTACAACTCATGCATAACCGATAAAGTAAATGCCTGTAAATAATCAACATATACAGCCCATCGCAAAGTAAAACAACACCCTTTCCAGCATTATTAGTAAAGCAAAGAAAACAGGCTGCGAATGAACAAGTAATAGTCTTCTGAGGCTTTAATGCCCATCACACAATGCGGGGCTATCAGCGAAGAACGCAAAAAAGGTGCTACTATACTCAACGGTGCCCAAACCAACGAATGGACGCTGTTCACTGACCCCTCACCGCCGACAAGGATAGGTAACAGCGTTCCAAACATACCACACCTCAATTGTGCTGTGTCAGGCATGCCAAAAAATCAACCTGGGCAAACACAGGACTCAATCTAGGCAGTGACCACTATGTACTGTATATTACAATTCCAGCAATAGGTTATGGCAAGAAAAAAGTGCTGATTCAGCATACTAAATGAAATCTTTTTATAGTCAGCTACAACTTGTGAAGTCAGCGGCATTTTCCTATCAAAAGCAGATGTACATGAGCCTCCAACAATAGACGTGCACTTCAGGTGATGTCATGCGCCGGACTGCGCTTTAGTCGCTCACACAGTCGACGAAGAACATGTCTAACATGGCCACCCTCCCTTCAAATTAAGCTGAGCCCCATTGGCTGTGTGCGTCTCCCTCCGTCAGAGTGAATTCGAATTATGTGTGGTGGTCTGTCACGCCGGAAATATTATTGCAAGCTTACGATACACAATTTTGACGATATGTGTTTGTTCTGAGCCGTGAGCCGGCGAAGAGAGATTGCAGCGAACATCGGGGACGCTGCACTGCACTTCATCTGGAAACAAAATCCCGCGGTGACATACCGATGCAAACAAACATCGTTCGTGTTTGTTTTCTGGTGTTTTATTTGCGCCTAAGAGAAGTTACGACGAGGAGAGTTTTCTAAAGCATTGTATTTACTGGGAGCGGCGGGTGTGTTTGTGTACTCTGCCCCTGCGTTTTTCGTCGGACGTTGCGAAGTGATGGAGTCAGCTTGAATTATCAGGATAATATAGAAAAGCCTGCACGGATGAAACCAACCTACGAGTTCCTCAACAGAAAAGATTTGCGACAACAAACTCCTATGCAAAGATTCATTGCTGCCAGCTGAGCGCGCAAATGACTTATCGGTGGCTGCAGTGTAATAACATAGCAGAGCGTCAAGCAGCGTCGTTAGAATGTTGTGTGGCACCGTCAATCGATTGCTTTCCAATAATGCTAACAATCAGTGACTAAAGGCTGTTTCACATGCTTCGATTGCAGACAAAAAATCGTTCCATTCGCTCTGTTCGCAACCACCACCAAAGCGGGAGACACATGGTGTGAATGGTGTGAATCGAAAATGTCACTATAGGACTCCAGGACGTGACGAAGGGCTTCCGCTTGATCAGGAGCGAGGTCTGATGGCACCATGTTGTTTCCTTTCATTGAGATTGGGAAGAAAGTTTCCTTTCTTCCCGTTCTCAATTTGTGGTTGCGAATGACTTTACACCTGCTTTGGCTCCTGTCGAATCAGGTGTTCCTCAAGGGTCTGTCCTCGGTCCTTTTTTATATTTAGTCTACATTAATAATATACCCCACAACATTTCCCCCAAAGTTTGTTTATTCGCAGATGACTGCGTTGTATATCCCAAAATAACAGATGCCTCTGACGTAGCAACACCTCAATCCGACTTGAATAACATATATAAGTGGTGCCTCACATGGTACATGGAACTCAACATTAACAAATGTAAATCTATGCGCATTTCTCGATCTAACACAATCTGCCCTGCTTATGCAATAAATACATGCCCCCTTCAATCTGTTAGCACCTACCGTTATCTTGGCATTCTTATTACCAACAATCTCCTTTAGAAGCACCACATACAATACATAGCATCAAAAGCTAACCGCTCATTAGGATATTTGAAAAGAAACATTTCGTTTGCACCTGTACAATTAAAACGACTGCTATATATAGCCTACGTCCGCCACGAACTGAAATACGGCTCCTCCATCTGGGATCCACTTCAAGTCACATTAATTAACGAAATAGAATCGGTACAAAATCACGCTGTTCGTTTCGTTCTAAGTAATAATCATCGCTCTGTTAGTGTTTCATTAATGAAGAGTACACTCCTCATTCTATTACTCTCTATTCGCAGAAAAAACTCGTGAATCTCATTTCATAAAATATATCACCACAATCCTTTCCTTCGCTCACTTTGGATTCACCCGGCATCGTATCATTCTGCTCGCCATGATCACGTGTACAAGGTAAGCGTACCTAGTCAAAAAACCTTAGCATGTTCACAATGATTCCTCCCTAAGACTTCAATAGATTGGAATAACCTACCTGCATCATTAGTAAGCATTACCGACCCAACTCGATTTAACAATGCACTAATAAACTCAGAATCGTGAACTGTACTGATCGGCGTAAGTGTTATTCACTGTTTAGTGCATTCTTTGTGGCTCTAGTTCAGTTGTCTTTTAATAAAATGTACTCCTTGCATGCAAAACTTCATCATTATATTTATCTTCATGTTAAATGTGTTTACATTATCCTGTAGTTGTTTTGTTGTTCATCCGTATTTCTGCCCCTCCACTCTATAATGTACAAATGAAACCTGAGGATTTAAAAATAAATAAATAAATAAACGTTGACGTTTGATGAACGTGGTAGAGTTGGTTCACGGTCTGAGGTGCAGCAACATCCACTCTGAAGGGTTCAGCCGTATGGTCTTGTAGGGCAGTAATTTCGGCCGGGGAGATACCTTGTGGAAGAATTTTGGTAGTGAGGGAATATTGACAATAGAAAGGCATGTGCGGTTTTAAACAATTGTCAAAATGGTGTGCGGACCAGCGACGCCATGCGTAAGCATCACGGCATGAATTGGTTCCATTATGTAATCGCCGTCAGGTACAGATGGCCTAGAGAAGAGGTCGATATGTGTGACGCAGTTAGGCGGAAGGCGTGCGAAATCAATGCAGCAAACGCGGCTTTGGGGTGGGTTGGTCAGATCAGAAACTAGAGGCATTTCAAGGTCAAGACAGCTGGCTGAACATTCTATAAGGGCCGAGTGAGCGGTTAGAAAATCCATGCCTAGAATTACTTCATGAGGGCAATGTTTTATAACGGTGAAAAGAATAGCAGTGCTTCTATCGGCGATAGTCACACGGGCAGAGCACATGCCAATAATGGGGAAAGTTCCCCCATCGGCGAATCGAACGGCTCGGTTCAAGGCGGGTGTGATAACTTTCGTTAGGTGGCGACGAAGAGCAGCTCTCATTATGGACACATGCGCGCCGGTATCGATTAACGCGCGCACAGGTACATTGTCTAAAGTAACGTTCAACAGATTCCGGGTGGTCGGTAATGTTACACGAGGATTTCTTGCAGAGGTCGTCGTCAACGCAGCTTCACCTCCAGAAGCTGCACTGCCTAGTTTTCTGGTCGGGGGCGTTGCGAATATGTCGGAGAGGTTGACGGCGAACAGGGGATGCGAGGAGAGGTTGACGGCGAACAGGGGATGCGAGCGGGCGTAGCGAGGTCTCGTCATAGGTGCGGCAGAATCAGAGGATGTGGCCGGCATAGGGGAATCAAAATCAAATGGTGAAGACGACTGGTGGACAGAAGTGGCCTTGGTAGGAGGGCCATAGTGTGCCGGTGGAGCCCAGTGTTTGCGATAGTGGCGAGCAATATGACCGCCACGTCAGCAGTTGAAGCATATAGGCTTGTCGTCCAGTGTACGCCATTCGGACAAATTGCGCTGTCGAGAGTAGTTGGAACCAAAGCGAGGATCGGAGGGACGACAATAAAGAGGCTCGGCAGATTAGACTGGTTGAACGGGGTGTAGGCCGACGTTCAATAATTCTTGACGAACGACGGCTTGTATGAATGAGATAGTGGTCGGTGAAGGATCTGGTGTTGAAAATAGAGTAGCTACTGGTTGAGCTGCCTCGACCTCGCGACGAATGATGCAGGTGAGGTTGTCACATCGGGGTACTGGGTGGACAGCCTCGTCGCAAGAGGAAGTAGCAGCTGTGTTCTGCAGGCACGTGATGCCGTGGGTGACGCGGACGGCTTTAGCCTGTTCTACACGGCGGCATTCTGTCAGGATCGTGT
The DNA here is from genome assembly GCF_043290135.1 of Rhipicephalus microplus. NCBI lineage: Eukaryota > Metazoa > Arthropoda > Arachnida > Ixodida > Ixodidae > Rhipicephalus > Rhipicephalus microplus. Next base: position 231,681,972 of record NC_134702.1, read on the forward strand.
CGATGCTCGTGACATTAATAAAAAACCTACAGGTTGAAGGCATCGTCAGCAATCCCTTTGAGGACGTGATTAACTTTTTCGTTTTCTGACATGCGCTGGTCCACCTTGCTACAAAGTGCCAAGACGTGAAGAATGTATGAGACGTACGATTCAGTAGACGCCTGGGCGCGAGTGGCAAGACGAGATGAATCGCCAAAAAGATCATGGATCTTCGATTTGAAAAGATCCCACCTTGTGATTTCGGTTTCATTGGTTTCGAACCATGTCCGCGGCGTGCCGTCGAGGTAGAACACAACATTGGCGAGCATGAGCGTGGGATTCCAGTGGTGGGTAGCACTGACCCGCTCGTACCGGTGCAGTCAGGAGTCAACGTCAATGGTACCGTCAAAGGAGAAAGTGCCAGGATCCTGCAGGGATGGAAGGGTGATGTAGGTTGTCGACTCGGCTTGAGAAGCCGGTGGGGATGAGGCACTGGCAGTTGAAGTAGTCGAAGAGTCCCCGGTGTTGCGACCGCTGCGCGTCTCCATCGAAGTACGGGAGCCGTCCACATCCACCAATAATGTTATAGAGTAACTTGTTTAATAAATTGTATACGATGAACCGTGCTCGGCGAACAAGATGGCGACAGTTGTTGTTGTTGTTGTTTCCCTGTGCAAATGGCTCGTACCCAAAGAAGGGGATTGGCCGATTATAAGGTGAATTTGCCCTAAACTGTCATCAACAACCAGCAGCCAACGTCCTCTTTCTCCTTCTTGCAGCAAGGCTGTGCCGGCTGTTGCGTATCAATATTTTCCCTGGTAATTTCCCGCTTAAAAGTTCGGTAGGTCTCCAGTGATGATTTTGTAAGCATTCCCATCTTCCACATGGCCCTCTCTGTTTCCTTCATGATATTCTTAACCAATATTGCCTTTTTCCTTGGTATTCTGATATTGTCCAAATACTTGCTTCACAATTTTCGAGTTCGTTTCCTCTATTTAGTATCAGCATTCTTCATGTACAAGTAGCTGAAAACTTTCTTAGTCCAATGCTCTTCTCCCATTTTTCTAAATCGCCTTTCAAATTCTATCTTGCTGCTAGCTTCCCTGCACTCAAAACATGTCCATCATATGTCTCCCTGTACCGCCCGATTTGAGGTATTCCCGTGTGATCCCAAAGCAAGTCTACCTATGCCACGCTGTTTAATTTCCAGTCTTGCTTGAACTTCTGATTTCATGCACAAGACTTCATTGTCGAACGTCAAACCCGGGACAAAGAAACCTTTCCAAATGCCTCTCGCAACGTCATACCTATTGTAATTCCACAGTGCCCTATTTTTCATTACCGCTGCATTCCTGGTGCCCTAAGTCTTTACGTATCTGACGTGCTGCCTTAGGTACTCAGACCCGTTATTTATTCATACGCCCAAATATTTGTATTTAATCACTATTTCAAGCGTGACTTCTTGCATCTTATGCTCAACGCCTTTGTTATATTCAAATATCATGAGTGCCAATTTTTCCCTGCTGAACTTGAAATTTAAACTATCTCCCTCATTACCCCAGATGTCTATCAATCCCTGCAGATCTTCCTTGTTGTCGGCTAATAATACTATATCACCTGCGTACACCAATGCTGGTAATGTATGTTCAATGTGTTTTCCTTGCTTGGCAAAAGAGAGGCTGAATCCGAATCAACTCCCCTCTAATTTGGCTTCTATTCCCTGGAGATACAGCATAAATATCACAGGTGAAAGGGACATCCCTGTTGAAGCCCGCGTTGTATCTCTCTAGGTTCAGATACCCGTTCTTCCCGATTGATAACTACCTTGTTATTTTATTAGCTATCTTTTAGAAGATTCGTTATTCCATCTTCCACATCTAGTGTATGCAGTATTCCCCACAAGCCTTCTTGACTCGTACTATCCCTTGATATCTCGGAATGCTAGCTACAGGAGCCTGTGTGCTTTTTTGGCTATTTCAATACACTACATCAAAGAAAACAGATTGTCCTCCAACCTCCTTCGTTTACGTAATGCATTTTGTAGTTCTGCAAGCACCCCCTCATTCCCCACCCATGTCTGTAGTCTTTATTTTACTATCTGCATCACCAGCCTGTATACTAATGATGTCACTGTTATAGAACGGTAGTTGTTTATATTGTCACGGGGTCGTGACGTGGCCGAAGACAGGAGACTTCGTGTTGGGATTTAACTGTTTATTTGGGCGAACCTGTGCCCAGTAAACAGAAAGTCCGATTACAGCAGCAGTCTTGCACAGATAGCAGTCTCGGACTGATAGCGGCGAACGGAGCGTCGGCCTTCGTTCAACAACTGACAAGCGGCGAAGCGAGTCGGCATTTATACTCTTGCCATCGAATATTCTAGCGTTATCGCTGGCGGTGGCGTAGGTTCCAGAACAATCTGTACCGTTCGCACAGTGGGCGGGATCTTATCGAAATGATCTACTACAGTCAGGAACCTTCTCGAAAACTGCAGGCGTGGTTTGAGCTGAGAATCGTGTGGTGTTTTAGGACGATAACGAAAACTTGGGAAATGGAACGTGGCACTGCCCCCCTTTGAAAAAAGGCATCGTCCCGATGCTTTAACTAAAGATGAAGGTGCAATAATAATGCAAGAAAGTACAATGAATAAATTACGATGAAACAATAATACAAAGAACACTGTTTCAGTTTGTTAACGCGCATGAAACGGCTTGAGGCGCGCGACATGCACGACTTCAGGTCGCGATCGGCGTCGTTGAGAGTTCGTGATGCTGTCGGGGACAACCTCGTAATCAAGTGGGCCGAGACGTCGAACCACCCTGTACGGTCCGAAGTAGCGTCGCAGAAGCTTTTCACTTAGTCCACGTCGGCGTATCGGCGTCCACACTCAAACACGTTCACCGGGCTGGTATTCCACGAAGTGTCGTCGAAGGTTGTAACGGTGGCTGTCTTTCGTCTGTTGATTCTTGATACGGAGACGCGCAAGTTGTCGGGCTTCTTGCGCACGTTGAAGGTACTCGCTCACATCGAGGCTTTCTTCGTCGGTGACCTTGGGTAACATGGCATCAAGCGTCGTGGCCGGGCTCCTTCCGTAGACCAATTTGTATAGAGATATCTGCGTCGTCTCCTGCACCGCCGTATTGTATGCGAAGGTCACATACGAAAGAATGGCGTCCCACGTCTTGTGTTCGACATCGACGTACATTGACAGCATGTCGGCGATCGTCTTGTTAAGCCGCTCGGTGAAGCCGTTGGTCTGTGGGTGGTACGCTGTCGTCCGGCGGTGGTTTGTTCGGCTGTATGCCAAGATCGCTTGAGTTAAGTCGGCAGTGAATGCCGTTCCTCTGTCGGTGATAAGGACCTCCGGGGCACCGTGACGTAGGACGATATTTTCGACGAAGAACATAGCTACGTCGGATGCACTGCCTTTTGGCAGGGCTTTTGTCTCGGCGTAGCGGGTGAGGTAGTCGGTAGCTACCACGATCCACTTGTTTCCGAAAGCCGACGTCGGGAACGGCCCTAGTAGGTCCATACCAATCTGCTGTAAAAGTCGGCAAGGTGGATCAATTGGCTGCAGAAGTCCCGCAGGCCTTGTCGGCGGTGTCTTGCGTCGCTGACAGTCCCGGCATGTCCTCACATAACGAGTGACGTCGGTGGTAAGACGTGGCCAGTAGTACCTTTCTTGTATCCTCGCGAGCGTGCGAGAAACACCGAGGTGCCCTGCCGTCGGATCGTCGTGCAGGGCCTGCAGGAGTTCTGGTCGCAGAGCTGAAGGCATCACAAGAAGGTACTTAGCTCGAAGCGGTGAAAAGTTTTTCTTTTGTAGAAGACCGTTTCGTAGGAAGAACGACGCAAGTGCGCGCTTGAGTGCCTTCGGGACTTCGGTGGTCCTGCCTTCGAGGTATTCTATTAGGGCCTTCAGTTCCGGGTCGGCCCGCTGTCGTTCAGCGAAGTCGTCTGTAGTTATCGTTCCCAAGAAGTCATCCGGGTCGTCGGGTAGCGGTTGGTCGACAGGCGCACGAGAGAGACAGTCGGCGTCGGAGTGTTTTTTGCCGGACTTGTAAATGACAGTAATGTCATATTCTTGAAGTCTCAGGCTCCATCGTGCGAGGCGACTTGAAGGGTCCTTCAAGGTGGCTAGCCAACACAAGGCGTGGTGGTCGCTCACAACTTTGAAGGGCCTGCCGTAGAGGTAGGGGCGAAATTTTGACGTAGCCCAGATGATGGCGAGGCACTCCTTTTCTGTTGTGGAATAATTTGCTTCTGCTTTGGATAGCGATCGGCTGGCGTAACTAATAACCCTTTCCAGTCCGAAATACATACTGACGCTGCTTGCGTCAGTATGTATTTCTGTCTCGGCGAAGTCGTCGAAATGGGCAAGTAACGGAGGCGTCTGGAGGCAATGTTTAAGCTCTTGGAAAGCGTGTTCCTGTGGCGTTTCCCACTTGAATTCCACGTCGGCCTTGGTAAGGTTAGTGAGAGGATCGGCGATGCGGGCGAAGTTTTTCACGAACCGCCTATAATAGGCGCACAGGCCCAGAAATCGGCGCACGGCCTTCTTGTCAGTGGGCAGAGGGAAGTCGGCGATGGCGGCTGTTTTCCGTGGATCGGGACGAACTCCAGACTTACTGATAACGTGCCCAAGAAATAAGAGCTCCTCATACGCAAATCTGCACTTTTCTGGCTTCAGTGTGAGTCCGGACGTCTTGATGGCTTGAAGTACAGCTTCAAGGCGCCAAAGATGCTCGTCGAAACTCGAGGAAAACACGACGACGTCGTCAAAGTACACAAGGCAAGTCTGCCACTTCAATCCTGCCAGTACTGTATCCATAACGCGTTGAAACGTTGCAGGCGCTGAGCAAAGGCCGAAGGGCATCACCTTAAACTCGAAGAGGCCATCCGGTGTTATAAACGCCGTCTTCTCTCGGTCTTTTTCGTCGACTTCGATTTGCCAATAGCCAGTCTTGAGGTCTATTGTCGAAAAGTACTTGGCGTTATGGAGCCGATCAAGTGGTCGTCTATTCGTGGGAGAGGATACACGTCCTTTCTTGTGATTTTGTTCAGGCGGCGATAATCGACGCAGAAACGTAGGGTCCCATTCTTTTTCTTCACTAACACCACGGGGGATGCCCATGGGCTCTTGGACGGCTGGATAATGTCATCCCGCAGCATTTCATCAACTTGTCTTTTCATGGCCTCACATTCTCGGGTCGAAACCCTGTACGGATTCTGACGGAGTGGTCTGGCATTTTCTTCGGTAATGATGCGATGTTTTGTGATTGGGGTCTGCCGAATTTTCGATGACGACGAAAAGCAATCTTCGTATTGCAGGAGCAGGACCTTGAGCTGTTCTTGCTTATCGTTCGGAAGTCTGGGATTGACGTCGAAAGCTATGGGAGGGGCTTGGTTCCTCTGAGCAGGTTCGGCAGAATCGGCGAGGGCGAAAGCACTGGTGGCTTCGACGATTTCTTCGATGTATGCGACCATTGTTCCTTTGTTCACATGTTTGTACTCATTGCTGAAATTCGTGAGCATAACCGTTGCTTTGCCTCCCCGCAGATCTGCAATTCCTCTTGCGACGCAAATATTTCGGGTGACCAACAGATGCTGACTGCCTTCAACGACGCCTTCCAAGTCAGGTGATTTAGGAGCGCCGACTGAAATAATAACGCTTGAGCGAGGCGGAATGGTGACTTGTTCTTCCAGCACATTCAAGGCATGGTGTCCTGACGGCGTGCGCGGCGGTAGTGCTTCTTCTGTGGATAACGTTATCGACTTTGTTCTTAGGTTGATGACAGCACCATGGAGGCATAAGAAGTCCATGCCAAGGATGACATCTCTCGAGCAACGCTGTAGGACTACGAAGCCTGTAGGATAAATACGGCCGTTAATGGTGACTCTCGGTGTGCAGATTCCTTCAGGCGTTACGAGATGACCTCCAGCTGTGCGGATTTCAGGGCCTTTCCAAGCTGTCCTAACTTTCTTTAACTTCGCGGCGAACGACCCACTGATCACAGAATAGTCAGCTCCAGTATCGACGAGAGCGGTCACACTGTGGCCGTCGATAAGAACGTCGAGGTCACTAGTTCGCCGTCTCGCATTACAGTTAGGGCGTGGCGTCGGGTCACGGCTGCGTCGGCTTTTTCCGCTGCTTCCATCTTGCGTCGTCAGGCCACCTTCGGTAAGTGAGCTTTCGCCATCAGGGTTTTGCCTGGTTGGCGTTGTATTCGGAAAGCTCCGTCGCGGCGTCGTCGTCGTCGGAGGATCTTCGGTAGTTCGTCGCACAGCAACCGCACCTCCACCGGTTGCTGCCCTTAGTTTCCCGGATACGGGCTAGGAGACCGGCCCCGCGTTGGGCCGGAGTACTGCCGGGGTGCGGTGACATGCGGCGGTTGGGCGACGGCGAACGGGAAGGACTTCGTGGTGTCCATTGAGTTCCTGTCAGGTAGTCGGCGATGTCACGTGGCCGTTCCCCTGGCTGCGGACGTGGTGCATCGACGGCGAAGCCACGCAGTCCCATCTGTCAGTACTGGCAACGGCGGTAAGTGTGCCCGGCCTCGCCGCAGTGGTAGCACAGTGGGCGGTGGTCAGGGGTGCGCCAAACATCGGTTTTCCTCGGCGCACTGCGCTGGCCCGCTGGCGAACGGTAGGTCGTCGGTGGGGGTGGTGGCGGCGGTGGTGTCTGGCGACGGAAGTGTGACGGGGCGGCGTTTCGGCGTGAACGGGGAGGATCGTTGTGGCGCACTCCAGCGGCGTAGCTCATAGTTTCTGGCTCGGGCAGCGGTGTTTGGGTAATTCGAAGCGATTGCCGAACTTCTTCTCGCACAATGTCGGCGATCGAATCCACTTGAGGTTGTGCCGAAGGCAACAGTTTGCGCAGCTCTTTCCGCACGATCGCTCGGATCGTTTCACGCAGGTTGTCGGAGTCACTGGCTTGAGCAGCAGCGCATTCTGGAGTCAGGTGACCATTATACTGTCTGGTGCGCATGTCCAGGGTTTTTTCGATGGTGGTCGCCTCGAATACAAATTCTTGGACGGTGTTCGGTGGATTCCTCATTAGTCCCGCGAAGAGCTTCTGTTTGACCCCTCGTATGAGGAAATGAACTTTCTTCTCCTCAGGCATGTCTGGGTCAGCGTGACGAAATACGCGGATCATCTCCTCTGTAAAAATTCCAACCTTTTCATTTGGTAGCTGAACCCGGGTCTATAGTAGAGCAGCGGCCCTCTCTTTGCGAGCGACGCTCGCGAATGTTTGCAGAAATGCGCCGCAGAAGACATCTCACGTTCGGAGCGTGGACTCCCGATTCTCTAGCCAGGTCCTTGCGGTGTCTTCCAGGTAGAAGTACACACGACGGAGCTTTTCTTCGTTGTCCCAGTGGTTAAGGGCGGCCACACGGTCGTATGTTTCTAGCCAGGTTTCCGGGTCTTCAAACGATGACCCATGAAACGTTGGTGGTTCCCTGGGTTGATGAATGACGATCGCGGGCTGGGACGCTCCGGTTGTCGTAGTCGCTGCAGTAGAGGTCATGGCCTTGGCTTTCCGCGCCTTGTCTTGTAGAAGCCCGTACTCCGGTGGGAGACCTTGCTGTCGGCGGCTTGTTCGCTGCTCTTGGTTGGCGTCGGTGTCTTCTCCGCGACGTGGGCTGGGTTCACGGCTTGACGGGGGTGTCCGGTACATGAACGAAGCAACACCTCCACCAGATGTCACGGGGTCGTGACGTGGCCGAAGAGAGATTGTGGTTATATCAGAAGAAAAGAAAAGAAAGGTGCCGACCCGTAACTGTCTCTCCTTACGAGGACACCTCAACAGGTCAGCAGAGGAATGGGATATGGGGAATAAAAGATATAGAGAGAAGGAAGGAGGGATAAAAAGAATAGAAGGAAAATAGACGGATAAGAAGCCGCCAGCCAACGAGAGGAAAAAAGAAGGAGATAGGAAAGTGGGGATCCGGTCGAAGCAGTCCAAGGGCGGGGTGCCACAATGCGAGAGCTGCACGGCATCAGGAGACCGCGGAGGGCGAACCAGTCGGCGGGAGCTACGCTGAAGTCGGAGATCGCGAGGGCACAACCGTCCAGCTTGAAATCCTCCGAGCGAATTGGCCGAAGACAGGAGACTTCTTGTTGGGTTTGCGCTGAGAATCGTGTGGTGTTTTGGGACGATAACGAAAACTTGGGAAATGGAACGTGGCAATATCAGCTTTGTCCCCTTTCCTTCAAACACCATGCTCATCCTGCTTAGTTTCCACCCATTGGGAGCTTCACCATCCATTATTCCTTTGCTCGCTGCCTCTCCTAATGTTTGCTTAGAGTTTGGTCCCATTATCTTCATTATCATGATAGGGATGCAGTCAGGGTCTGTTGATGTGCTATTGGAACACTTTTTCTGCCCTTTCCCACTCTCGTTGTCCCAGTGGAGCCACTAAGCTAATTGGTCCATCCTCATCTGGTAAGGTGCATGCAGCGCTTTCTTGGTGTTAATTTTTCTGTCATCGTTGTTTTTATATATTCCGTTGCCTCATCCCCTTCTAGTCTGACCCCTTGAACTGTAGTTATAAACCTATGTTTCATGCTTGTCCTATTACACATAGAATCGAGATGGTTCCAAAACTTTGGAGCTGCCTTTCTATCCTTTTTGTTTACCTCTGCCATTCATTGGGCCCCCTTTCTTCTAATCTTTTCACTGATGAAATCGGACGCTCCCCTTCTACAGCTCGAAAAGTTTCCCATTTTCTTTTGACATTATCTTCCAGCTCACCTCTTTGTTAAGCATACCTGTGTTCCCTTGAGGCTTTAAGACGTCTTACTAAGGCCCCCTTAACTTCCTCATCCCACCAGCTCTTGGGTTTGTGTCTGCTTTTCCCGGTTGATTTGACTGTTACCTTAGCAAGCTCTAACTCAAACATTTGAGTTAGATTTATGGACGAGTGAGCAGGTTGTCGCGTTACATGTTGATCTGCCTGCCCACTGTTATTCGCATTATTTGTGCTTTGTGTTGCCCACAAAGGTGGCGCGAATCCCAGGTGGCGCGAACGTCATCTAACTCCCAAAAAGTTGGACCAACTGGTGTCCGGATTTTGGAAAGCAGTTCCGCAACTCCTATAATTGAATAACTTTGGCATGGAATGCCGTGTGTCAACGTGCGCAAACTCACGAGATTGCAGGTTCGCGACTTGAAAAAAGCTTGTTGAAGCACACAAAAAGTACATACAAATCTTTTGCTATGGAACCAATGACTGCTTTTCAATTACACGCCCGGTGCCGTCAATCTTGCTCCATAGCAGACGACGCACATTGTTGTAGAAGGCACGGAGTTATCGCAATCCGGCATGTGCTGTAGAATTTACATCATTACAGTTTTACCAAAGCACTCGTCATGATACACAAATCTGAATAATACTGAAAAATACGCGTTTTAAAGGCAGTCACAATTTTTTGAGCGGGACTATTTTTTTAGTCGCCGAACTATTTGGCTGCTTTGTTTCGGTCATCTGGGCGGGGCCTGCCCTGCCTTCCTTATTTAATTTTGTACCCGTCTATAGGTACAAACGGAACCTGCAAAGCAGTGGACAAAATCAAAACTATCGATGAGTGGGTGCGAGTACTGCTTGATTATACAAAATTAGCCACTACAGAAGTCCCGGCAGAAAAACATGGTCCCAAGCCAGATTCAACTTGTTTGAGAAACAGCAAACATTGCAAGCATAATGGCTTAAAATATAAATAAACTTAACCGAAACCTCAAACTACAGTTGGCAGAATTAGATAACCAAATACAGATATACTTGGGTGAACGAAGTTCAATGTGATGGATGGATGTCTGGGACAGGATGAATGGACAGCTCGGCCCCAAAATGCGTGGTCATTCGGAAAGCACCTGTTGGAGCCAGACAATACTAAAGGGGCTGCAGAAAGACGCATGCAAATGCTGGCGCAGAAATTCAAATGCATAGACGACGTCATATATATATACTAACATGAAGATACCTGAACTTGGAAGAGGACAAAGCCACCTGTCACGCGTACGAAGGGGCCCACAACGAAAACTAGATGCATACATCACCAAATATGAAGTCAGGGCAGCGATCGCAAATCTCAAGACAACCTCGGAAATGGGAAAAGAAGGTGTTACAACCAAGATACTGAGAAACTTGACTGATTAATCTATTCGAAGTCTAATCAAGTCTACAACGACATACTGCACACTGGAAACATCCCCAGTACCCGGAAAAAAGCCAAAGTCGTTTTTATCTTTTCTCCAGGGAAGAAATAAGTGCTAAGAAATTTGAGGCCAATATCTCTGACTTCATGCTTGGGAAAGGCAATCGAACACGTTATCTTGTCCAGGCTTCATGAACACGAAGAACATCAACTCTTTCTCGCAACCATATTCGGCTTTAGGTAAGGTACGTCCGCTCAAGACACTACGTAGATAATAAAAAAAAACATCATGGACCCAGGCATACGCGGTGCCGCCAGGAGAATACTAGTATTAGATGTTCAAAAAGCTTTTGATCAGGTAACCCACGAGCCAGTTTTACCTAATCTCGCTGTGATGAATGAGGGATTGCGAACATATAACTACATTTTGAACTTTCTTAAAGACTAAACTGCGATCTTGCAATTTGGTGAGATTGAAAGTCCGGTAATAAAACGTGGAGCATGAGGTACACCAGACGGCGTACTGCTGTCACCCTTTTCGTTTAACTGGACGATGAGGAAACTGCCAGAAAAGTCTTAAAAATTTCATATATTCGCCACGCAATATATGCAGACAACGTGGCGATTTGTACGAAGACAGGAAGCCCAGATGATGTCAAGAAAGCTCTGCAATAAGCAAACGACACAGTGCAAATCTTCACTGCACTGAAGGGACTTCCATGTTCACAAGCCAAATCAGAGCTTTTATAGCGACTAAACTACCACCATCTATCAGGTACACGTTCAACATCACGGTAAATAAAGAAACAGTTTCAAAAGTAACCGCTTTAAGAATAGTCTGCATATTCTTTGAAGAAAAAAAATCACAGCACATCCACGGAGTGAATGATGATGCGTGAGGAGAAGCGTCCGCCCGTTCGTCTGCCCGCCTATCTGTGTGATTGTCTGTATGTGCGTCTGTCTGTCCATCCACGCAACAGTCTGTCCGTCCATTCATCCATCCGTCCATGCTTCCATCCGTTCGTCCGTCTGTCTGTCTATCTGTTCGTCTGATACTGCCGGTTACGCCTGACGCAGGACAAGGGTAAAGTAAGATGACCTTCGCCTTTATAATGGCTCGTCCGAGAGACCCTCAAAAGACTGGAAGCCACTTCGCGACAAGTCATCGGGCTCCTGAGAAGAATAAGCAGACGGAAGCAAGGGCTAAAAGGAAAAGAAGCCTACAAGTTAGTGCAGGCTGTCTGAATTTGTAAGATAGCGTGCATATGTCTCTTCTTGTACCTCAGGAGTGACGCAATGAATAAAGCTAATATAATTATTAGGTTAGTTCACAGAGTGGCCTTAGGATTACCCACTTGGGTCAGCAACGACAAACTGTTAGGACTAGGTGTACATAACACCGTAAACGAAATATTTGATGCACAGCGACCCTCCCAATGATGGAGACTACTCCGCACTCGACAGGGACATGGCGTCTGTAAACTCCTAAGCCTAAAACCGCTAACTGGACCCGCACTGAGGCCTAAAGTACCACACAAAATCAGAGCTAAGAATAAAATTCTACCACTGCCAAAAAGCATGGGTAGTCAAAAGAAGGCGTCGGCAAGATTGGGTGGAGGGACTCCAAAAAGCACTGGATAACAAAGCAGCAGCGTATACATGCGAACGCCAATCACGCAGGCGGGATGAATTATGCTATTGTGGCAGTTGATTTCTATCGACAAACATTGCGGACAGAAACCGTTCAAGTCGGCTCCACAACTGAAGCAGAAGAAACAGCGATTGCTATTGGATCTGCAATTGAGGGCACGAAATATATTGTATCAGAGTCGATGTCGGCTATCAAAGCATATGCTGCCGGATATACAAATATAACGGCATTGCAAGAATTAGCACAACCTCAACAAGAAATCAAGCTATTTGGTTTTCGGGCCACTGTGGTAACCCGGGAAGTGAGGCCACTCTCCAGACAGCCTGAGGGGGCATACACCAGGCCAGTGCTGCGGTCCCAGGAACCGAATCCGAATGACCTGGCGCTCAGCTGCGGAGGCCGGCTCAGCGGGCACCAAGAACAAAGGCTTTATCCACCTCCAGATGAAGCATTGAACCGGGCTCAAGCAACTGCATTGCGAAAGACTCAGACTCATTGTATACTCAGCCCTAGGAGGCTGGCCGCCTAATGAAAGATGTAGAGCTACACAAGTGGAACAACGACGGCTTAGCACTGGCAGGAGACGACCACGTGTTATGGGGTTGCGCCACATCCCCCACCCGAGAAGCTCCTGCAGCCATATCCCTGACAGGAAGCCTGGGAGCCTGGGAGTGTCCTTTTAGCTATCCTAACAAAAATAGATTTGGCGTCACGTTTATGGGCAGATCTCGTTGTGCAACGCATACACGAATCATCAGAAGCTTCTCTGGCTTCCCGGCTCGAGCGTAAGCGCGCGGAGACGGTGGTACAGAGGGTTAAGATGGTATAATTGTCAGACTGGCGGGGGTATAAAAAGGATTTGTAGTGACGACGGTGACTATGTTCTTCACTTCAACAGCCTAAAGGAAACATTAGTTGGAAGAAATCACCCACACGACGCGCCGAACAAGGTCTACAACGAAGCACGTAACAGATGAAAAATCATCATCATCATCATCATCATCATCATCATCATCATCATCATCAGCCTGTCTACGTCCACTGCAGGAGAAAGGCCTCTCCCATGTTCCGCCAGTTAACCCGGTCCTGTGCTTGCTGTTGCCAATTTATACCCGCAAACTTCTTAATCTCATCTGCCCACCTAACCTTCTGTCTCTCCCTACCCCGCTTTCCTTCTCTGGGAATCCAGTTGGTGACCCTTAATGACCAGCGGTTATCCTGTCTACGTGCTACATGCCCGGCCCATGTCCATTTCCTCTTCTTTATTGCAGCTATGATATCCTTAACTCCCGTTTGTCCCCTAATCCACTCTGCTCTCTTCTTGTTTCTTAAGGTTACACATGCCATTTTTCTTTCCATTGCTCGCTGCGTCGTCCTCAATTTAAGTTGAACCCTCTTTGTGAGTCTCCAGGTTTCTGCTCCGTAGCTAAGTACCGGCAAGATACAGCTGTTATATACCTTCCTCTTGAGGGACAGTGCCAATCTACTTGTCATAATTTGAGAGTGCCTGCCGAGGGTGCTCCACCCCATTCTTATTATCTAGTTACTTCAATCTCGTGGTTAGGCTCTGTGGTTATTACCTGCCCTAAGTAGACATAGTCTTTTACAATTTCAAGTGCACTATTACCTATCGCAAAGCGCTGCTCCTTTCCCAAATTGTTGTACATTACTTTCGTTTTCTGCAGATTAATTTTAGGACCCACCTTTCTGCTCTCCTTGTCTAACTCCGTAATCATGAGTTGCAATTCGTCCTCTGAGTTACTCAGCAATGCAATGTCATCGGCGAAGCGCAGGTTACTGACGTACTCTCCATTAACTCTTATCTCTAACTGTTCCCATTCTAGGCTTCTGAAAACGTCCTGTAAGCACGCAGTGAATAGCATTGGGGAGATTGTGTCCCCCTGACTTACACCATTCTTGATTGGTATTCTGTTGCTTTCTTTATGAAGCACTATGGTAGCAGTTGATCCCCTGTAGATTTCTTCCAGAATGTTTATATATATTTCATCTACGCCCTGATTCCGCAGTGTCTGCGTGACGGCTGATATTTCTACTGAATCAAACGCCTTCTCGTAATCTATAAAGGCTATGTATAGTGGTTGCTTATACTCTGAGCATCTCTCTATTACCTGATTGATAGTATGAATGTGGTCAATTGTTAAGTAGCCTGTTCTAAATCCTGCTTGTTCCTTTGGTTGATTGAATTCTAATGTTTTCCTTACTCTGCTAGCAATTACCTTTGTAAATAGCTTGTATACTACAGAGAGCAAGCTGATCGGCCTGTAATTCTTCAAGTCCTTGTCATCTCCTTTCTTATGTATTAAGATGATGTTAGCGTTCTTCCAAGACTCTGGTACTTTTCCCGTCAGGAGACACCTCGTAAATAGAGTGGCTAGTTTTTCTAACACAATGTATCCTCCATCTTTCAGCAGATCTGATGTTACCCGATCCTCACCAGCAGCTTTGCCTCTGTGCATGCTCTCCAAAGCTTTTCTGACTTCTTCTATCATTACCGGTGGGGTGTCGTCTGGGTTACTGCTAGTTCTTATAGTATTAAGGTCGTGGTTGTCTCGGCTACTGTACAGATCTCTGTAAAACTCCTCCGCTATTTTAACTATCCTATCCATATTGGTAGTTATTTTGCCTTCCTTGTCCCTTAGTGCATACATCCGCTTTTGCCTATCCCAAGTTTCCTCTTCACTGCTTTGACGCTTCCTCCGTTTTTCAGAGCGTGCTCAATTCTCTCCATGTTATACCTTCTTACATCGCATACTTTACGTCTATTATTCAACTTCGAAAGCTCTGCCAGTTCTATTTTGTCTGTTGTACTTGACACTTTCATGATTTGACGCTTCTTAATTAGGTTCTTTGTTTCCTGGGAAAGCTTGCCGGTGTCCTGTCTAGCTACCCTGCCTCCAACTTCCACTGCACACTCCGTGATGATACTCGTCAGATTATCATTCGTTGTATCTACGCTAAGGTTGGTTTCCTCGCTAAGAGCAGAGTACCTGTTCTGCAGTGACACTCTGAATTCCTGTACTTTCCCTCTCAGTGCTAGCTCATTGATTGGCTTCTTGCATACCAGTTTCTGTCGTTCCTTCTTCAAGTCTAGGCGGATTCGAGCCCGTACCATTCTATGGTCACTGCTTGTTACCTTGCCAACCACTTCCACATCCTGCACGACTCCTGGGTGTGCAGTCATTATAAGGTCTATTTCGTTCTTATTTACGCCATTAGGGCTCCTCCATGTCCACTTGCAGTTTTCTCGTTTTCGGTAGAAGGTATTCAAAATACGCAGATTATTGCGTTCTGCGAATTCTACTAGTAGCTCTCCTCTGGCGTTTCTAGTGCCGATGCCATAATCTGCTACTGCCTGGTCTCCAGCCTGCTTCTTCCCTACCTTTGCATTAAAGTCGCCCATTACTATAGTATACTGTGTTTTCACCTTACTCATTGCCGATTCCACGTCTTCATAGAAGCTTTCAACTGAAGCGTCATCATGGCTGGATGTAGGCGCGTAAGCCTGTACTACCTTCATTTTGTATCTTTTATTCAGTTTAATTACAATGCCTACCACCCTTTCATTAATGCTATAGTAATCCTCTATGTTGCCAGCTATGTTTCAGTGAATTAGGAACCCTACTCCCAGTTCTCTTCTGTCTGCCAAGCCCCGATAGCAAATGACGTGCCCATTCTGTAGCACAGTATAGGCCTCATCTGTCCTCCTAACCTCACTCAGCCCTATTATATCCCATTTAATGCCTTCTAGCTCCTCGAATAATACAGCTAGACTTCCCTCACTAGATAACGTTTTAACGTTAAACAATGCTAAGTTCGAGTTCAAATGGTGGCCTGTCCATATCCAGAGATTCCTAGCACCCTCTGCTGCTTTGCAGATCTGATCTGAAGCAGGTCAGCTGCGGAGCAACTGACCTGCTTTGCAGGTCAGTTGCTCCGCAGCTGGTGGGGACTGAGGGCCGTGAGTTAATTGACGAATGCCTACGGGAGGGGGTGGCCAGATACTGCACCAGGGTGGCCAATCCTTCTCTGGTGAGATCATCGGTGCGTGCCGGCTTTAAGCCAGTACGATCAGACAGTAGTGGGAATGCTCCATGCATGTCTTCCTTATTGTTGTTCAGCAGCGTTGGCGGCCACCCACCACGGAGCCCAACGAGGGGACGCTACAAGTTTACAAATGCTGAAACCTGCAGACGCCAGCCGTACAACGCCCCTATAACCCAATGCGCCTAGACCAAGGTAGGCTATTTGCACAGGGTTAACCCTAGCCGCCAGGAAGTTTGGAAGTAAACGGAAGAGAGTAGAAGACAGGACAGATAAATAGTAAGAGATAAAAACGAAGATGTAGGGAGAGAGAGATAGGAAAAGGTGACTGCCGATTCCCCTGGGTGGGTCAGCTCAGGGGTGCCGTCTACGTGAAGCCGGGGCCAAAGGGGTGTGTTGCTTCTGCCGGGGGGACTTAACGGTCCAATCACTCAGCGTCGGCTCAACCCCCCGGATCCCCTTTTCCTCGGACACGGCAAAGCCACGCACGGCTAGGCGTGGGAGGGAGTCGAAGCTCCCCCGTTGATGAAAAATCAACGCTGGCTAAAAAAGCTCTTGTTCGCAGCCCAACTAGCCGTCGTCATTTAAAACCAAATACCCTTATGTACTTCCGACAATAAATACGATCTTCCGCAAGTACTATCCATTATTAACTAGCAACGAGCGACTTAGTAAGGCGTTTCCCGGAGTGGCAAGGGTTGTGTAATACTGCAATAGAAATTTTACAGACACCGTAAAACTTTTCGTTCAAGAAGTAATACGTTCAAACACCTTCAAGATGACGTTAGACTTAAAACTACCGCAAGTGATTACTTATCGAGGCGAAAATGATGTAGACCCGTGAGCTCAGATTTGGGTGACGGTAAAGAACCCCTGGTGGTAGACATTTCCAAAGCCCTCCCCTACGGCATCTCTGATAATCATATGGTCGCTTTGGGACGTTAACTCCCCCCCCCCCCCACACACACATTTGTCAAATCAGATCAGCAAAGTGATTACGCACGCCATGTAAAATCCATCTTTATCTGCATTCGTTCAAACATTTTCTGCGTAATCAAATGTTCATATTCGAGCAAATGGTACAGTGACGAAACAGGACAGCTTGTAAGCGTTACATTAATTAGACACCACGCAGACACGTCGAAAAAAATCGCCGACGTCAGTGGCAGAGAATTTTAATGTAGCAGGTTCCAACTACGATGACCTCAAGCGATAAATCCTTTAGTCAAACATCCGGCCCTTAAGAGAGAATCTATGCAGAGCCATACCTTATTCATAAGTTTAGTACACTTCCGCCAGCCGGTGTAAACGTTTCAAAATCTGCATTTGAGTCTATGGGTTGTAGTAAGCACACAACAGAAACCGAAAAAACGTTAATTCTCTCACCCTAAGATTCTCTAACTTACCAATTTTAGTGGTGCTTCCTCCTGACAACTGGTATTAAGCGCAACACTCACCAGTGAAAAGAAAATCATTTGTAGGCTTGAAAACTACCAAGGCACTTGTCAAAACGTCGGCTCAAGGGCCCACGTCCTGCTTCATGAATTTGTCCTCGCAAGTTTCTATCTTCCCTTTTTTTTCCCTAATCATAGAAAGGTCATATAACTATGGTTGGGATTTAGGTGCCAAAATCGGGTCAAATATCAGCCACACCGTAGAGGAGGGCCCTGGAAATATTGTCACGGGGTCATGACATGAACGAAGGAAGCCGGCTGCAGGTCGAATAATGAACCGTTTCATCGGGCTGAACTTGTGGCCACGTAAAAGGAAAGTCAAGTCACAGCAAGAAGCTGGCACAGATAGCGATGAGCAGGGCGTCGGCCATCGATGAACTGACAAGCGGCGAAGCGTGTCGGCATTCATACTATTGCCATCAAATATTCTAGCGTTATCGCTAGTGGCGAAGTAGGTTCCAGAATTATCTGTAATGTTCACAAAGTGGGCGTTATCTTAACGAAACAATCTACTACAGCCGTGAAGCTTCTTCAACATCGTAGACGCGGTTTGTACTGAACGTAGTGTAACGGGACGGTAATAAAATTTGAAGAAAGGAACGTGGCATTGCCCCCTTCTAAAGAAGGCACCGTCTCGATGCTGTAACAAAAGAGTAAAGTACAATGAAAAAAATAAACAATAAGTACAGACGAGTGCATAATTTTAGAGACCACGGGAGCGCGTGCAGATGCGCGTCGCTGCGTCTTCTGGCGGCTGCACGGCTCTGTCCGGGAGCGCGTACTGCGCACGCTCGTCCCATATCACCCGGCAGCCTGCCCTTTCGCTCGTTTCAACGGCGCGCATCTCGAAACGATGCGGACGGCGAGAGTTGCCACTTCTGCAGTCGCTGTGCAAGCACCGGTACTCCCGAGCGGTAGTATAGCGGTGAAAACGCCTTTAATGTAATAGCATGGCTCGAGCGTGCCATGCAATACGCTTTCTTCCTTGATGCAGTGCGGAAAACGTGCAGTTTCTCAGCTTTTCTTAAACGGAGTTACGTGATATGCTCATCTTGCAGTGATGAATTTTGTGCTCTGCCTCGAAGACGTTATGCCAGCTCCATTTCTTGGTGCGAATATCGCACGTGCAGTGGTATGCAGTAAACCACTGAATATCGCGCGTCCAGAATCAATAGCCAGGAAACGCGATAAATGAACAGTTTATTCATATAGACCAGAAAAAAAAACGATAGCTATAACTTGTATCCAGGAAAGATCACTACTTTCAGTATTTTATCAAACCCCCATCGGCGGCACTCACTTGTGCCACAGGAGTGCATCGAATTGTAAAGCGCGGCCACGATCTCGGGGCGTGAACGAAGCGCTTCCCACTCCTCCTGTATGGCGGTGACGCCCCTTTCAACCTTCGTGATTTTCTCTTGTTTCCAAAAAAAAAAACATTCCCATATACCCCAAATATCAAAATACTCGAAAGTGAAAGCCTATGACATCTCTTGCAAGTCTCAATCCGCATTATTTCGCGCTTACTTGTCTTAATCTGCTGTAATGCATCCAATTAATGGGTTGACTTCAATCGGGGTTTATGGTTCGAGTAGTAGAAGACGACACATGAATATCTGAAATTCGAATCCTAGAAACCGTTGGGTCGAGGCTCGACTCCTACCAATAATAGGTGTGGGCTCTCGACGTGACAGAACCACGATATAGAGAGAGAAATATAATTTATGTTAAATATATGTAATAGAGCTACACCAAAGTAACGTTTTGGGAATGTTTGCTCACTCGGGGTTCTTTAACGTCCACTCAGTATACTAGTTTCAAGTATTTCTCCTCTACCGAAATACGGCATGCGCGAATAGACTTGAAGATGCGTTTTTAGGATAGACTTGCAGAGCATTGAAGCCACTGCGTCACCACAGTGGCCTTAATAAAAGATTTATTCTTAATAAACCGAGTTTGGTTTCACTTCTCTTCCTCGGCTCTTTTCTGCAGCTGTTGGACGTTTGGTGCTTTCATGAATGTTCATAGACACATGATATTTGGACCGAGTATTACTACGTGCGTTACTTCAGCTAATTAGAGTGCAAAAGGCAACACTGCTGGCTGAGCTTATTGATTGCCTGACTCGACATTCAAAATGTGATCACGCCGCGGATCGCCTAAGAGTAACGTGCACTATATGCAGCACGCCGAAACCAGAAAATGATGTGCTGTCGTCACATTAGCGCTCGGCTTTTTTTCATTGTCTTCACAGGGACTACAGAAGTGACACCTTGCACCGTCCGCATCGTTTCGAGATGCGCGCCGTTGAAACGAGCGAAAGGGCAGGCTGCCGGGTGATATGGGACGAGCGTGCGCAGTACGCGCTCCCGAGCAGAGCCGTGCCGCCGCTAGAAGGCGCAGCGACGCGTCAGGGCTCGCGCTCCCATGGTCTCAAAAATTATGCACTCGACTGTACAAGCAGTAAAAGCACAGCAACAAAATACAGTCTTCAGGTTCACGCATGAAATCGCTTTAGGCGCACGTCAGGGACGACTTCAGGGCGAGCACGATGCCGTTGAAAGTTCGTAATGCCATCGGAAAGATTTCATCGACGTACGGAAAGATTTCATCGCACGTCTTGTGCTCGACGTTCACGTAAATGGCCAGCATAGCTGTGATGGCCTTATTAAGACGCTCCGTGAGGCCATTGGTCTGTGGATGGTAGGCAGTGGTACAGCGCTGACTTGTCTGGCTGTACCTCAGGATCGCCTGAGTTAGGTTCGCCGTAAAGGCCATACCTCTAGGAGGGATGAGTACCTATGGAGCACCGTGACGAAGGACGATGTTCTTGGAGAATTCTGCTGCCTTGGTGGCAGTGCCTTTTGGCAGGGCCCTTGTCTCAGCATTGGTGCCCGGAACTGCGTTGGTGCCACCTCTTGACGTAGGCGTGAAGGAGAGCGTAGCGTCGGGTTGCAGCAGCGTAACTCATCGTTTGCGACTGAGGCTGCGTAGCTTCGGAAACTCCAACTTCTTCACGGAACTTTTTCACGGACGGTGTCAGCAATCCAATCCACTTTGGGCTGCGACGAAGGCAACAGGCTGCGTAGCTCCTCTCGCCCAATCTGTCTCGCACAGGTCTCGCACAGGTCGTCCGTGTTGACCTAGGCTTGGGCTTCGGCGTAGTTGGCTGTTGAAGAGCGACGGTCATACTGCCTCGTGCGAATTTCAAGAGCCTTCTCGATTGTCGCGGCTTCGGTGAGAAATTCGCCAACAGTCTTCGGTGGGTTGCGAATAAGTACCGCAAACAACTCTTGGTTCACACCCCGCATAAGAAAGCGGTGCTTCTTCTCCTCAGCCATGGGAGGATCGGCGTGCCAAAACAGTTTCGTAATCTCTTCCGTGTAGATGGTGAAATTCTCGTTTGGTAGCGTTAACCGGGTCTCCAGCAAAACAGTGGCCCTTTGCGGGCGACACTCGTGAAAGTTTCCAAGAATGCGCCGCGAAAGAGATCCCAAGAGCGAAGAGCTGACTCCCTATTCTCAGAACAGATTCTCGCCGAGTCTTCTAGGTAGAAGTAGACGCGACGTAGCTTTTCATCCGGGTCAAACTGGTTCAAGGTTGCCACTCGGTCATACGTCTCGAGCCAAGTTTCCGGCTCTTCAAATGATGATTCGTGAAAGATGGGAGGCTCCTTTTGCTCTTGCATCACGACCATGGCGGACGTTGGTACAGGGGCTGTTATAGTTGCCGCAGTTCTGGTGGTGGCCTTCGGCTTGCGACTGTTATCGGGTAGAGCCCCGTACTCCAGCGGCAGCCCTTGTCCCCGGTGGTTTGCTCGCAGGTTGAGGTTGGTGGGGATGATTGGTTCATAGTTTGGGCTTCGCTCTCGATTGGACGGAGGTATTCGATACATGGATGGGGAGCACCTCCACCAGATGTCACGGGGTCGTGACGTGAACGAAAGAAGCAGGCTGCAGGTCGAATAATAAACTGTTGATTCGGATCGAACTTGTGGCCACGTGAAAGGAAATTCAGACCACAGCAATAAGCTAGCATGTATGGAGGCAAGTAGGGCGTCAGCCGTCAATCAACTGACAAGTGGTGAAACATGTCGGCATTTATACACTTGCCATCAAACATTCTAGCGTTATCGCTAACGCCACGGCGACGTAAATCCCAGAATAATCTGAACGGTTCACGAAGTGGGCATAATCTTAAGAAAAGGATCTACTACTGCCTCGAAGCTTCCCTAACACCGTAGAAGCAGTTGGCGCTGAACATAGTGTAACGGGGGGATAACAAAATTCACAGAAAGTGTAATGATGAATGTAGTGGGTAATGCATAGCTCGGAAAACACATCGTCCATGCTAAGCACGAGACGCTCACGCCGGACGTTATCGCTGATTTCGCTGGCTAGGCCTACGCTCCTACCTGGTTTCAAATAACAGTTCTGACTGTCACAATTTTTATTATATTTGGTGGAGTTTGCTTGGTCTTCTCGCAATCCTAGAGTTCTGAAGTCGAACTCGACCTGCCGCTATGACCACTGCATCTGCCACAAGCCCTCCGCCTATGGCTCCCCATGCCATCGTGTGCTTTGGCGCGGTCCGTCAGCGGGACCCTCCCATATTCAGCGGCACGGATGATCACGATGTCGACGACTGGCTGGCTACCTACGAATTCGTGAGTGTCTTGAACAAATGGGACGAAGCCACAAGACTGGCCACCGTCGGCATTTACCTCAGTGGAATTGCCCACTTGTGGCTTCGAAACCATGAAACCCACGTTCTAACCTGGAGAGCATTAGAAACAAAGTTCAGCGAAGTCTTCGGTCGTCCTGCTGTTCGCAAACTTTGTGCGGAGCAGCGCCTTCAGTCAATATCTTAACTGCCTCGTGATAATTTCACCAGTTACATAGAAGAAGTCATTAACTCGTGCAAACGCGTCGATGCGAACATGACAGAGGTGGAGTGCATCAAGCATATTTATATTGTCAAGGTATCGACGAGGACGCATTGCAGATGCTCATTTCAAAAAGCCCGGCTACTGTTGCTCAAGTTACCGAGCTCTGCCAGAGCTAGTATGAGATCCGCCGGCAACGTCTCGTCACCCGCTGTGCTGTCCCACATCAGGAATCGATGTCCGGCTTGACTCTCTCAAGAGATCCCGTCCTCCTCTCGCAGACAAAAGATTTTGTACGCGACGAGGTTGCCCGCCAACTGTCGCTCATCTCCAGCCTACCGGAGCGCAGTGCACCGCTTTGCCCTACACTGTGGTCTATTACACAAGACCAAGTGTCTGAGGTTCTTCCTCCACAGCTGGTGCCACCAGTCGATGCGCCATTGACGTATGCCGAAGCAGGAGCATGACCACGACCCCACACGTTCCGAGTGCCACCTACACTGCCTGCTCCTATTTATACCACCCAACCGCCACGACCTCCAGTCCACCGAGTCCCTAATCCATGGCGCACTGCCTCCAACCAACCGATCTGCTTTTCGTGAGGTCTACCCGGACACATCGCACGTCTTTGCCGCCACCGCCCGCTCCATTCACGTGAGAACCCGCGTTCATATGAATTCGACCACACGTTTCCCTACACTCCAGACACCGAATTGCACCCTCCTCGACCATGCTAACGACCAACTTCTGATCGCCGATCTTCTTCTCCACGTCGTCGCTCACCCTCCCCGATGCGCTGACTTTCCCCTACAATCGACGCAGAAAACTAAATGACGCAGTTCGTGAGGCAAGAATTGCGTCCTGATCGCAAAGCATAAGCCCTCTTCGTTTGCCGCCAATTGTGATTAATGCCGTTCTTGAAGATGTACCTGTACTTGCCCTTATTGATACTGGTGCGGCCATTTCTGTCATTTACGAAAAAGTTGGCCGTGCAATTCAAAAAGTGACAACGCCTTTCTTGGGTTAGTTTCTTCATACTGCCACTGCACAGCCTGTGCAGCCTGTGGTGGAGTGTACCGCCAGACCTGTAAAAAGCGCCTTACACAGTGCAGTTCGTAGTACTCCCGCACTGTTCTCACGACATCATTTTAGGCTGGGATTTTCTCTCCCATCACTAAACCTTCATTGATTGCGCCCATGCCAAAGTTGTCTTTTATCCTCTTGGTGATGCTCTACCTGTGGATGATCGCCCTTCCTACGCGAAGTCGGTCATTAGTGACGACACTCGGATCCCTCCTCGCGCTACTGTCTTCGCACTTGTGTCGTGTTCCGCCACCGTCGACACTGCCGCATTCTTCACGCCTTCCGCCGCTTTCGTTCATCGCCACCTATCACCACTCCCAACCACTCTCGTTACTCTTCAAGGTGGTACGACCGACGTGCCTGTGGGGAATCCTTTCCCATTCATGATTACGCTGCTTCGGGGTGAAATTATCGGCTCAATCGAGTCATTCGAAATTATCGCTACACTTGACGTTCCTGATAGATCATCGGAAGTCAGCACCCTCTCCTGTAGTTCCGGGAATGGCCCTTCCACTGCCGATATTTTCAACCGTGTAATCGACGAAGACCTAAAGCCACAACAGAGGTGTGAGTTTTTGAGCCTTTCGACAAGTTTCGGCCATCTTTTGACAGGCGCAGCGCTTTCTTAGGTCAAACATCTACTATAAGCCACCAGATTGACACAGGAAATCACCCACTACTGTGGCAGCGACCGTACTGTGTTTGAGCGACTAAACGCCCTGTCATCGATGAACAAGTAGGTGACATGCTAAAGCCCGGCGTCGTTCAACTGTCAAACAGTCCTTGGGCATCGCCGGTTGTTTTAATTAAAAAGAAGGATGGCACAATACA
Source organism: Rhipicephalus microplus (assembly GCF_043290135.1). Classification (NCBI taxonomy): domain Eukaryota; kingdom Metazoa; phylum Arthropoda; class Arachnida; order Ixodida; family Ixodidae; genus Rhipicephalus; species Rhipicephalus microplus. The sequence goes on from NC_134702.1 coordinate 231,706,075, forward strand.
ATTTTGCGTAGATTATCGTCGCCTAAACAAAATAACACGAAAGGATGTTTATTCTTTGCCTCGGATTGATGACGCCCTCGACTCTTTACAAGGCGCAGAGTTCTTTTCCTCCCTTGATCTACGCTCTGGGTATTGGCAAGTGCCCATGAATCCAGATGATAGACCTAAAACTGCCTTTGTTACACCAGACGGCTTATACGAATTTAACGTGATGCCATTTGGCCTATGCAATGCGCCGGCAACATTTAAACGCATGATGGACACTATCCTACGAGGCCTCAAATGGAACACTTCTTTGTGCTACTTAGATGATGTGGTGGTATTTTCGGTCAATTTTCCAACGCACCATCGTTGCTTGGAACAGGTTCTACGCTGCCTTTCTGCAGCTGGCCTCGAACTAAACTTGATGGAGTGTCACTTTGGAGCACGCAAGCTGACCATTCTCGGACAAATAAACTACGTGCTGTTAGAGAGTTCCCGAGGCCCGCGTCTCTCAAGGAGCTGCGTAGCTTCGTTGGGCTTTGCTTATACTTCCGCCGCTTCGTCCGGGATTTCACCTCGATCATAGCACCTCTGACAGACCTACTTAAGAGAGACCGCAATCTCTCTGCGTGGTCTCCAGCCTGCGACAGTACTTTTGCGAAGCTCCGTGAACTGCTAACAACACCATCCATACTGCGATATTTCGATTCAAGCGCTCCCACAAAAATTCACACGAATGCTAGCGGTGTCGGTCATGGTGCTGTACTCGCCCAACGAAAAGCCTAGTTACCAAGATTATGTTGTTTCGTACGCGAGCTGCACTCTTACAAGCACAGAAGCAAATTATTCGGAAACTGAGAAAGAATGCCTAGCAATCATCTGGGCCATTACCAAATTTCGGCCTTATCTGTACGGCCACCCTTTCGATGTTGTTACCGATCACCGAGCGTTCTGCTGGTTATCCTCCCTCAAGGATCCCTCCGGACGCTTGGCAAAGTGGGCTTTACGGCTCCAAGAGTACGACATCCGTGTCATCGCTAAGGCCAAAAGCACGCCGATTCCGATGCTCTTTTGCGTTCGCCTGTTTCTGCTGATATTGCGAGTGTCTCCATCCAAGACAACTTACTTCCACTATCAGGACCCTTCGACATGACAGCGGAGCAGCGCAAAGATTCTTGGATTGCGTTTCTGATCGATAACTTATCTGAAACACTCGCCCACCCGCCATCTCGAGTGCTACACCGACAAGCCTCTCACTTCGCCGTCCGTGATGGAATACTTTATCGCCGCAACTACCACCCTGACGGCCGCGAATGACTACTCGTCATATCCAGGCATCTCCGTGCCAGCAGATGTGCTTCTTTCCATGCCGATACGCAGTGTGCACACGCCGGTTTGTTTAAAACCTACGCCAGGCTACGTTTCCAGTTTTATTGACGTGGCATGTACAGATTCCTTCAAAAGTACATTCGATCTTGCGCCGAGTGCCAACGCCTCAAGCACATTCCTAGCCGTCCTACTGCACCAATGAAGCTGTTAGCGTGCCCAGTGCGACCATTCGACCGGGTTGGAATAAACCTTGATGGTGCTCTGTCATATACATCAGCTGGGAATCGCTGGATTATTGTAGTGATCGACCATCTCACGAGACATGCAGAAACAGCCGCTCTACCAGCCGCGACGCCACGTGACGTTGCATCTGTCCTGACAACGTTTTGTTCTGCGTCACGGCGCTCCACGTGAACTTTTGAGTGCCCGAGGGCACGTCTTTCTTGCGGATGTTATTCAAGAACTTCTTGCTGAATGCCATGTGATTCACCACTGTACTTCCACATATCGGCAACAAACAAACGGCTTGACCGAACGTTTCAACCGCACTCTTGGCGACATGCTTTCTATGTATGTCGCTTCCGACCACACCAACTGTAGTAAGCGTAAGTAACGTACGCTTACAACACGGCACCTCAAGCGACGACAGGCTTCTCCCCCTTCTTTATACTCTATGGTCGAAAGCCATCATCTCCAATCCACAACATTCTCCCCTACCGACCCGACTCATCCAAAGGCACACCAGTTTCCGAAGCCACTCGGCATGAGGAAGAATGTCGACAATTAGCTCGTGCCCTTACAATACAAGAACAAGGGCTACGAAAATTTCGTCACGGCGATGGACGGTCCCACTACCAGTTTTCACCGAAATCTCTTGTTTGGCTGTGGGTTCCTCCCACTGCTGCTCCTGGTACATCTACAAAGTTCGTTAGCAGGTACCCTGGGCCTTACCGTGTCATAGAGAAAACTTCCACTGTCAACTACCTCATCGAACCCCTCACGCCAACTCCGGACCTGCGTCACGAAGGACGCGAAATCGTACACGTGGGTCGTCTCATACCGTATGACGAAGAACTTGTTCTCACGACACCTTAGAACACCTACTTGGCTTCGTTTTCAGCGAGGAAGAAATATGTAGTGATGAATGTAGTGGGTCATGCATAGCTCGGAAAACACATCGTCAGTGCTAAGCACGAGAGGCTCGCGCCGGACGTTATCGCTGCTTTCGCTGGCTAGGTCTACGCTTTTACCGGGTTTCAAATAACAGTCCTGACTGTCACAGTTCTTTATTATAAAAGGAACGTGGTATTATTGACCAGCTGTAGTCATTTACCTAAATTTAACAGACAATGAAAAGGTATTCTTTGTATTTCACGCCCATCGAAGTGAAATGGCCATGACTGAAATTAAACCCACAACCTCAAGCTTTGCAACGCAACACCTTTCGGCTTAAGGTACCATAGCGGATGTCCTGATCACACGGTTGTTTGAACACATGTAGCCTATGAAATAAAGAAAAAGAAAAAGGGAGGGAGAATGAGAGCTGTAGAGTTGCGGATTTGCTAAATTCAGAAAGCAGATGTGCGGATCACGATGGTTTTACCGTCTCTGGGACTCCGCTGGCAAATAATGAACTGCTGGGCAATAGGATAATTCATCATTGAGGAAATCAGAAAAAAACGTCAGGAGGCCACCTTGCCAGAGTCCATCTTGTCTTTCGTTCATTCGCGCCGATTCTTGTTATCTGCTGCCGTCTTTCAGAGGCTTGCGACACTGTTTTCGTCAAATTTTTCTTGTCTCTGCAACATGACTAAAACAGCTTCCATTCGCTACTTGGGTAACTTTGAGTTGCTCCGTTACGTATGCGAAACTCCACCCATGCGTGCCTGTCAACTATTAGCAAGAGATGTTGAGGGTGTGTTCGTCAGAGCGGGGTCTCGCTCGCTGGATTTCGTGCCGACCGGTTGTGCCCTCGCGATCTCCGATGTCAGCACAGATCTGGCCGACTGGGCTCGCCCTACGCCACCTCCTGACACCGATCCCCGACGACAGCGCAGCTCTGGCCGACTGGGCTCGCCATCTCCTAACGTCAACAAGAGCTCTCGTCGAGTGGTGCCCCGTCCTCGACTCCTGCGACTGTGTTCATCTTTCCTATCTTCTCTTTACTTTCAGCGCTCGCTCTCCTTGCACCTTGACCTCTCCTTCTTCTGTCTATATATATATACCTTTTAATCCTATCCTTTTTATCTCTCCTTACCACTACTGTTGAGGTGTCGCACCTTATGCAGAGAGTTACGGGGCTCAGTTTTCTCTACTTTTCCCGTTAAGAACCACATAAAAAAGAAAAAAAAGAAAGTCAGAGCGGCAGATGGAACGAAGACGAAATCTACTTGGCTCGCCGCCAACACGTGCGCACAAAGTAGTACTTTAAAACATCAAGTGGATCCCGGAACACAAGGGGAAATAAAGAACGAAGACACGATCATTCTTCCTAACCTAAATGAGAAGGCCCACCGAACCACGCGAGAACTAACCCTAAATGGCTCGGACAAAGACGACCCAGCCAGCACCTCAAATCCACCACAAACCACACAAGGGGAGACGACCACCGTGGATGCGATGGGGACGATAGAAAAGGCGACAAACGAATGTGCGATACAATACGACAGAGAGAGACCACGACTTATTGACACACTATGAGCAAGAATGAGAAGAATATCTCCCACCACACAAACAGCTAGGCACATCTCGAGAGATAGATTGGCGAGAAATTTGAAACAGAATATATGAAGTTCAGTGCACCTGAACAGAGTAAATTCCAGACAATACACACAAGTAAGCTGTAACCTCTGTAAACATAAACACGCATATACGGCACATATTCTATGGCGATGCACACATGTAACGGTAATATACCCAGAGGACCCTATAGGACCAGACCTTCCCGAGGAGCGATGTCCTAGTGGGCTGACTAGCTCAGATCTGCACGACCAACTGTGGGCAATCCAGCGGGCCGGGACAGCGGTGAGAAGGCAACGCCTCACCGCACAAAACATCCGCGTGGCATGAACCCGGGCCGGTATCCTTGTAGGGCTTTTTTTCTTCGGCAAAGTTTTTTTCCCTTCCGGTCGATCTTTGCTGTGGACTCTGTAATACTGGCCTTGAGAAAAACACAGACAAGGAACGGCAGTCACGTCACCAAGCTTGAACCATCCCTCTGGACTATGCAGCCATGAATCAGGAATGAAGGAAGCGTTTGAAGCGCAATGTAGAGAGCCGTGCCTTCGATAAGACACCAATCGTAGTCGTGTTTCTGCAGGGCAAAATGCGAAAGCACCCGTTACCGGAGATTGAGGCTGGTGACAATGGTCAATGTGGCGCTTTACGTGTAAGCTTCGATTTGGCTGCAGCTGGGCGGCCTCACAGGGTTGACAGAGCCCCATCAGGAGCTTGCTTTAGAGCGAAAGAGGCGGAAGGGGGGGGGGGGGGTGTCCGCCTTTTTTATGTACATTCTGACGGGTGCGTGTGTCTGTAGGGGAGGGGTGCGCCCACTTGTTTCTCTCCCTCATAATGATCAGAATTTTATGCAGTAAAATAAGCAACCTGACCGAGACAAACTGCAGGACATTTTTAAGAAGACGTTAGGCTCCCGCACGCGAGCGTTCCGTTATAAAAATGACTGTTGATTTTTCATTGTTGGACTATGATCGAACGATTGACGCTATTGATTATCAATGATTCCGCAATAGAGATTGACTTGCTTCAATAATTTGTCGACAATATATCTGTTTAGCACATTACAATAAAAATGTCCATTGACTCATTGCTATTGTAATACCATTGAGGAAGTATTTTTTCAAAAGTATCTATATCGAGGTAATTGATGACTTTTCATTTGAAAGTAGTGAATAAATTTTCAATTTCGGTCAACATTTTCCTCAGCGGTATTTAAATTGAACCGTCATGTATTTTCTATGCCACCTGTTGTCATTGTTCAATAACTTCTCTTCGCTTTTACAATAGAAGCTTTCGTAAGCATCGTTTGCTAACGAAGCTCCCGTGCAGGAGCTGGAGCGTTCCTTGAAATATATTCTTCAATTCTCTTTAGTCGGCGTGCTTACTTTATTGTCCCATGGTTTTGTCAAACCAGATGGGATTCAATCAGACATTTGACAATGGAAACTAGTATTAGTAGGCGGAGACTGCGTGACTGGTGGGAAGCAATTTTGTTCTCAAGCTCATCGATACGGTTGTCGTTAACGACAAAAGCGCGAAAAAACAAGGCACTTTAAAGGTATTCAACTGACTGCCTAAATAAAGGGAATCAAAATACCTTGGGTTTTGTTGCTGTTACTCTGTTTCGACAAGCTCGCCTGCTGAAACAGCCCTTGTTCATCTTCTTCATATGCATGCACGCGAAAGCTCTTCGTCACATTCGCAATTTCCACTCACCAACACTCAAACATAAGTGCTCGGAATAGAACTTATAAAGTGACTTGGTATTAGGTTTTTAACTGCGACGTGTGACATAAAAGGTCCACCACTAGTGAACTAAAATACCGTCAACGTGGATAATATATATGAACAATTACATTCGACGTCCTGCTCCTATTTGTTACGGGCCCACTGACACATTCAAATTTTAGGCCTTTGAACATGTAAGGTTGAGATGAAAAATAAGTCTTTCTGCGGAGTAACGCTGCGCTTGTGCAAAATAAAGATTTTTTCTTGTTGGCTTTCTGTTGTTGATTGTGGCATCATATACTGCAAACAGCCCGTTTAATTTCGGGCTTGTGCAAGGTCGTTGCAGGATTTTTTTTCCACATGCAGCAGGCCTCAAGAGCAAAGGGGAAACAACTAGTCGCATTTCGCAAAAAAATTTAAAAAGGAAACACTTTGCATGAACTTCCACAGATACACTTTAAAAAAAGAGCGAGTAAAAAAGGGTGTCTTTTTGTCCCACAACAATAATCGTTATCTATATTGCGTTCCATTCTTGTGCTATCGCCCCGCGCCCGGTACAATCTGGTCACGATCGACATGCCCATTATCAGGGTTGCATTGCATTCTCGATAGGAAAGTGGCCAGCGCCGAGTTTTAAAGAAAGGAAGCGCACGCAAGCCGTATGACAATTATTGTTGTGGGACAGAAAGACACCCTTTTTACTCGATATTTTTTTAGAATGTATACGCCAAGGGTGTAGCAAACGTTCACCCGTGAATGCGATACTCGGTAATGTGGAATTAGAGAGGGGCAGAGTTATAAAGTCGTCTGTGCTGAGCCTCTGCTCTGCCGCTTCGTTTGGCAGAAGGCTCCGACGAATGACTTCCGCTAGTTTCGTTCAACCTGCGCCTACGCAAATGATTTGCAGGTTGCGTCTTGGGAACGTGGTTTGCGTGAAATTGCGAGGAGACTGCATTTAGCATGAGCCGAAGGCGTCGAAAATGGGTCATCTTAACAGGCGCTCAGAGCGCGAGCTGCCGCATTATAAACAGCACTGCAATTCTATAGATGATCTACACACGCTCTCTTTCACCCTTCCCATGCCACTCATTCGCACGAGGCCGAACCGATAGCAGGGACGAGCTCGCACGCACTGTACTCCGCGAGCAGACATCTTCCTCTTGACCAGTCGTTTCCTTGTTTACAACTTGCGCCACGCAACACACAGAATTCAGCTTTGCACAGCATATGTGAATAATATGCGACCGACTGTTATAGCTAGCTTATTCTGCTAGCTTTATCGCCATTCGCATTTGAAATAATACCAACGTATGACTATTTCTTATCTTCTGACACATTACTCCTTAAAGCATCTAGGCAGAAACTATGTTGTTGAAAAGAAATGTCCAATTCATTGCATCGCACCTTGACTGAATATTATTTTCTACAGCTTGTCAGATACATTGATGATATGGTATTTCTAAAACACTGTAACACTAGCAAAGTAAAAAAACGAAAAATTAAGGTTACCAGCAGCATTACGATACACCGGGCCATGCAATAAGAAAAGGGCCGCTCGGTGTATTCGGGTCGAGTAAGCATATTTATTAAAACAAAATGAAATAAACTTATCGCACATTTAGCAACAGCTGCTACAATAGTGGCAATAGTGACTTATAGTGGCAATGACGAACTACTTCAGAGCTTGAGGCCATCGGTTTTGCACAGATTCTGACACAAATCATCTTGAAGAAAGGTAAATGTCTCCTTTCCACCCCGCACCCCCTAAAAATGAAAAAAATAAACAGGACAAGTACCCACAGGCTCAATTTGTGTGCCCAATAAAGAACCCAAGTTGAAAAACTAAAAAAGAGTTACCCACTTGGGTCTTACCGACAAAACGAACGACTGCGCATCTGGTACACGTACAATTCTAGAGTATAGGTACATACTGAAGTGAAGTTGAAGTTTATTTTCCTTGCATACAAAGGAGAAAGCCAGGGCTAAAGGCTGGGGTACCTCACAAAGGCCTCGGCTCTAATGTGCAGTCTGGCAACAGTTAACAAAACAATGTAACTACATACATGACATAATAAATAGATAAATAAGCTACACTTGCAAGTACAGCAAAATAAACTGTTCTTAAGCATATAGCAGTGAAAATGTTATACCTAACAGAGAACAGAGTCGAGTAAATGCTTCTTTATTTCCTTTTTAAATATTTTCATTGACACATAAAAATTAACATTTGTACACATTTTATTCATAGCCACAGTAACCAGATCAGTTAATTTTTGTTTGCCATAGTTAGTACGCGTCTTAGGGACTCGCAGGCTTTGTTTTCGAAAGTGGTATGTATCATTAGTCAAAGTACTGCTTTGAGTATGTAAATGATTGACTTTTATATGCAGCAACAGACGAAAAAAATAGACGTGACTCACTTTAAGCAACGCATAGTGAAGAAACAATGGCGAAGTGGTAAATTCCTGGGGACTGCCGCAGTAACCATGAATGCAGCGCGAAGCTCTCTTTTGAAGTACTTGTAGTTTCTGAAAGTTAGTAGTCGTAGTTGTTCCCCAGACCAGAATACAAGCATATACTCTGCCATATATACTGTAGTATATATGGCATAGTAGAATAAACCAGCAGAGGTTAGGGGACGAACAGGACCAGGTACAATATTGGCAAAATACATAAGTTCCAAGAACCTACCGGTTACGATGGCGACTTTTCCTTTGAGATCTGGCATTGCGCGTTCGAGCTGACGGTGTCTCTCTGTGTACCAGTAGCGAAGACGACGTGGAAAGGACGATCTTGTGGAGTAGAGTGCCGCTGAAAATTGCCACGTGCGAGTATCCGTACTCTGCAGCGACCCTCTTTCCCACAGCTGCTTCGTACGCGGAAGTCCGTGCGCTTACCAAGTCTATGTGCCCCTTTGAGAAGCCTACCTAAGTAACACTAATGGTTAGCTACTCGGCGGTGAATTTCGTGGATGGTTGATGGATATAAGTGCTTGCTGCCTTTTAAAGTAGAATGCCTTGGTTGCGCAGGAATCCGCGAATAAAAATGATCAATCAATGTAAAGCAGGGTATCAACGTAACGGGGGCGGAACAGATCCGTCATTATGAAAGGTTGATCTTAAAGAAATTATTTCGGGTAATGACGTTTTTTTCTTGGCCTGTTTATCAACCACCAAATGCTAGTGGTGTCTTTTTGAGTGAACTGTATGAGGACCTTCTAAAGCTATCCAGAAAAAACCTGGCTATTACCGGAGACTTTAATCTTCCGTCCATTGACTGGAGCGTGACTATTCTGCTAGAAAAAGGGCGCATGCGCTGAGGCATAGTGATCGGGGTGTATTTATCACAAGTGTGTATGCTGCCTTACATTACAATGTCGTGAATGATGTTCACGAGAATAAAGAAAAATATATTGGTAGCGGATGCTCACCATAGAATAAGGAGAACAATGAGCTACTTAAAAGCTTTACCAGTTCCACTGTTACAACATACTCTCCTGTTTATTTTGAGAGAAATAACACTAAAATATAACGTTGGGGCCAGGATGTATACCATGCAAAATTACATCGTTCCAAGCGCTGAGTCATAATCCCAAGGAGGTGGGCCACACATTACATCCGCGAGGACCACAGGTTGCCCATCCCTTCTCATAAGTAATATTTATGTCTTACATTTGAATGCTCATGGGCCATTGACATCTTTATCGGAAGAAATAGTGTAAAAGCCGACCACTACGCAGGTCAATCGCAACTTCGGCCCGCTCTGTCAGGTGACTCGCCAGTGCTTGGCGTAAAGGTGAACTGCAGCGTCGTGATGGTTTGTACCGCACCAGGCCAACTGCTTCACGTAGGCGAGGCGAGGAGTTTGGAAACTTCAAAAGTACCTTAAATGTTTACTACGGTGAACTGAAGGCTCCAACGTGAGGCAGATAAATTGCCCCCAGGAAACTAACGAGCAAATAAGAATTGAACCCAGGCCAACGCTGAAGTAATAAAGTTTAACTTTTCCAAATATCAACGGTTATGCATCTTTTCTTATACTGTGATGTAAAACATATGTAGGCGCCACAAAAAAGTGAGCATTTTTTTAGCGTAATAACTGAATTCAGACAAAAGGTGACTTCTTTATAAATAAAACTTGTAAAGATCCGCTCATGCATTCATTGTTCGATTGAAAAAATGCCTGTTCAAGGCCCTATTTCATTGTTTGCATTAATTGTAGAGCGTTACTAAATTCGGAAAGTAAATCGGTAGCCCTGGTACCACCCGCCTGCGAAGTTGGACCAGAAGACGACGTATAGAAACTTTAAAGCGGCAGCTTGCTCTGTCAATTCCTTCGTCTCGGATGTTATCATTTGGGGCGTTTGCGCTGCGGCACTCAGCCAGAAATATGTGCAGTGCTATTTATAAGTTCACATGCGCGTCATAATGATTTATTTATTCCATTAACCGCTAATGTTATGACATTATGTCATCTTGGTTAGATTACATTGGGACGTTACTCGACGTGATCTAAGCTCATATTAGGATTCATTAAAATTAACACTTCGTTCTGATTGTTTCTTAGATCTCCATTAGTGATTAAAAAGATTCAGACTTTATGATTCACCTGACTCTAGGCCAATTTCTCAGAGTGGGTAGGTGCCAATCAAACCACGAGGATTATCGTCATCATTAAGACAGGCAGACCTCCAAACCTCTCGACATTGTTTCTTCAAATTCAGTCAAGTTAGGGGGGTTGCTTTTTCTCATACAAATAAGCCAACAATATTAAGCAGCTGTTTTTGTATAAATACCTGTATTTATTGGTATAGGAGAAAGCTTAGACTTGAGCACAATTGGCTTGAGCAGTAAGAACCCATTGACCTACTTTTTCATTGCTACCGAAATTTCTTCTTTTTTCACATTATCTTCTTCATACATTGTAGAGGGTACAGCCACATCACTGGACAAGCAACCGGTCAAGCAGTGCTGCGTCATGGCATCGGTTGAGTTTCCTTTCCGACCAGGCTCTGATCGAGGCCGCGGTGACGGCGACCGTGAGCCGAGAGCACCGCAGGTTGCCGTCGTTCGCTCAAGGCGCAACTTGGCTCGCCTCGACCAACAGCCCGACGACGAAGCGGCCCACCAACAGGTCAGTATCGTCTCTCCGCTACGTTGCCAATCAGTGACGTTGCTAGAACTTTTTTACAGCGAAAGCTGTTATGAGATCACAATTGGGGTCACGTGTAGTAGTCCGCCGCCGCCGCCTTCACCGCCGGCGTCCGTAACAACATTGCGCGAATTCGGGGAAAAAAAACTAGCACTAAAGGTACAGTGGGGCTCGAAACCCAAGTCTACTGGGTGCTAGATCAGTTATATACCACTAAGCTACGCCGGTGCTTGCGACTTGTTGGAAAACCTAACACTAAAGACACAGTGGAGCGCCAACCCGGGTTCGCTGGGTGTCAGCCTAGTATTCTACCACAAAGCTACGCTGGTGCTTGTGACTTGTTGGCAAACTTGCCTTCGGTAGGCTTGATTTCAGGAAAGCAATCGCATTATTACGACTTATAAAGCGTTTCAACACAACGAAAGAACAACCAGTGGGCCGTCCAATGCTCCAACCCATTACAAATACTTGTTCTTGTTGCCCCGCCACGGTGGTCTAGTGGCTAAGGTACTCGGCTGCTGACCCGCAGGTCGCGGGTTCGATTCCCGGCTGCGGCGGCTGCATTTCCGATGGAGGCGGAAATGTTGTAGGCCCGTGTGCTCAGATTTGGGCGCATGTTAAAGAACCCCAGGTGGTCGAAATTTCCGGAGCCCTCCACTACGGCGTCTCTCATAATCATATGGTGGTTTTGGGACGTTAAACCCCACAAATCAATCAACTTGTTCTTGTTTCCATAGTACCTGTGGCGCCTACCCACTTCATCCATAATTCCTCAACGTCGTCAGCCACTGCAATAACTATTGGCATGAAATTCCTTGCAAGTATTTAGCAGATACCACGCTTCTCAGAAGAATGACAAATAATACTATAAGGAATGCCAGCCTCTACCCAGAAGTTTATTATTAATGCCCTAGTGGGTGCCAAGAAAGTGTGCTTGCAGTAGTTACCCGTTGAGTGTTTTGAAAAGGATCTGAAAGGCCGCTCTTCGAGCTTTTGCTGTGACTGTGGTGTGCCTTCTGCACATGCCTGGCGTTTTCTTTTTCGGTGGAAGAAAAAGGGGAAGGGGCCTTATACCGCCTTTAGGCATCCTTGTGTGTGAGCTTGGCCTGAATGCGTGCGTGTGCATACATTTATACCAGCAAACTGGCATACCAGCAACCAGCATACCAGCAAACTGGCTCCTGAGTCGACTTACTCAAACTCAACCAGATTCAGATCGACGAATGACTGCAAGTCTGGGTCAGTCCGGATGAGTAATATTTTGGCGAGTCTGAGTACGAGTGAGTCTGGTTGAGAAAAACTTGGATGATTGTGAGTCAGAGTGAAATCAAATTACGAGGTCTGTTTGATGAGTGAGTCTGAATGAGCTCTAAATTTTTGCTTACTATCTACGCATGCAAAATTAGGAAACTTCGGAAATGGTTAGGCCTTCCCTCCCTTAGCTACGGCAGTGTTCTCAACCTTACCAACCCTACATTTCGACTCCGTAGCGGTAACGAAATGGCGCACTGTCCCTCTCCTATGCAGTTCGTACTCGGTTAAACTACCAGTGCCGCCGCAAACCCATAAACAAGGGGGCCTCTGATTGGATTTACAATGATTTTTACCTCAAAATCTAGCCAGATAGATTTGCGCAGGCCTTTGGGCGTACCTGGTTTTGCCGTGGCCTTGAAAAAATGGTCGAACCTCTGCTATGAAAATCAGAGAATGGGCGTCAGACTCTGCCCAGGCAGTGCTGTGAAAAACGCCACCACCAGCGCCCCCATCGACGTGCCGGCCATGAATGGGTAGTGCAAAAAAAAAAAAAAAAAAACCGCCCGCAATCGAATTTGCACAGCCCCTCTTGTTTCGTCGGTTTTGAGGCACGGTTTCTTAAAAATCAACGACTTGGCAAGCTTCTTCCGTCAATGCAACGTCGCTTGAGAAAAGTAGGAAGCTCATCAAAGCGAACTGCGGATACAACGCAAAAGATGTCCCTGTTATTTCGGTGTGCTGCAATTCAAGTGCGAGTGAGCATCCCACCACATCAAGTTCGAGACAAGCCCTTCGACGTGCATTCTTCGACGCCTAAATGCATTTAACTTTGCCATACACACGATGTTAAAGCGATGAAGTACGTACACGAGCCATATATCTCACGACAAATGGTACGAAGCTCGTTTTATTCGGCCCCAATGGCCCTGACGCGATTTTCGTCTTTGCAGTGGCATTATATATCGATCTCGCTTCCTGTGCGTTGAACTGTTGCTATAGTGTTGAATTGACGGTTGTCTTCCGTTTCTATATACTGGAAAATAGGGATACACGCGTGTCCACTTTCGCCGTGAACAACGATACCTCCGGCACTCCGGCACCTCCAGAAATACCTCCGGCCCTCGCGAAGGGAACCGGCAAAAACAAAAACAAAAAATTGATTGTGGTGACGATCATTTTGCGATTTACCTGAATGACGTAAGTGGTCGCATTTCGTAGTTAAGGTCAGAATTTATTTAGATATTACAAAGCCCTACGTTTGTGATTCTATGTGGTGGGGATCACTTTCGATTATCGGGGGTCGCGGAGTGTGCTATGTTTATCGCGAGCCTCACCTGTTTACTGTTGCACAGCGTGCACCATGGTCAGATGCTCTGTTAAACTTCAAAATCAAAGTTACCACGGTTCTTTCTGGCAATAATCAGGCGCGTTGTTTTATCACCTACATTATCACACTTTCTCATGCTAGCGGGTGTGGAGAACGCGTGCGAGTAATTCGCTTACACAACACGTTCGCGACGGTATGTATCCAGCGTTCTCGCCGTTCAGCTTCGTGAAAGCTGCAGAAATCAGTAAAGCTTAAGTCCTTTACGGCCGTGGCAATTTGCAACGCAACAGTAGCGTCCAGTGGGGTAGTTTTTGTAGAGCACGGAGCTGCTGCATCTGCTCTTGTTCTCGCCGTCGTTTGCGCATGTGAACCCGCAATCATTTTATGGTGGTTCGATGACGCGTCTGACTAGCGGACAGAAATTCGTAGCACTTTTTCTAAGTGTTCAATGTTCAAGTACACCTAATAGGTTGCACCTGGTTGCGCAGCAAACTGTGCAAGAGAGTCGGGCTTTGCACTACTCAAAACTGCGTCGACAGATGGCGCTGCGTGTCCACAAAACTACAGAGTTTGATGTCTATAGTTGCCGCTGGTTGTGAGACCGTGAAGTAGGCACAACCGAGCTTCCCGCTGGGAATCACCGGAATCGGGCTACCTGGAAGGACATCAGCCTGGCGGATAAGGGTTGGATGGCATAGCCAGATTTTGAATAAAGGTTATGTTCGTGCATGTTGTGTTACTCCAGTTGATAAACAGGGGGCCAGTAGCAATCGTTTCATGCCTAGTTTATGCTTTTCGCATGAATGAAATTTCATTTCTTACTGTAATGTACCGTATCACGAAGGCCACGCGCAGTCGCAGGCAGATATTGTGGAATTTTTCACGTCATGAACTGGAGGCTTCAAAAAGAAAATGTTTGCGTGGTCTTGGTACTCACTTTAAGTGCGTAAGGGTTAAACCAGGGGTTTATGAAAACAATGTAGTTGAAGCTTGCCAAGAGCAATATTTTTTACATTATTTAAAACAGGTATAGTTGTTCTTAGTGACTATACAGAAACGCCAAGCCTGCAAGGAAGGCGCAGCACCGTCACAGCGAAAGCTACAAAAACGTTCTTTCAGTGCTTTTTTCTAAACACTCATTGGGTAACTGCCACATGTACACTTGCTTGACACCCACTTCGCCATTAATAATAAAAATTTTAGGAATTTAGTGTCAATTGTTCATTCAGTGACTGACAATGATGACGAATCATGCCTGAAGTGGGTATGCGCCACAGTTAATAGATGAACAAGCTTTTGTAATAAGTTGGAGCATTGGACAAACCACTCGTTACGATATTCCCATTGTGCGACGACTGGTTGTTGTATTGCTGTTTTAAAACGCTTTATAGGTCGTATTCATGTGATCGCTTTCCCGGCATCAAGCCTGCCTAAGGCAAGTTTGTCAAGAAGGCGAAAGCATCGGCGTGGCTCAGTGGTAGACTATTGGGCTCGCACCTAGTGAACCCGGGTTCGAGCCCTACTGTGTCATAGGTACTAATTATTTTTCTTTAAATTCCTGCAATGTGGTTACGGACACTAGTGGCGGGGGACAACTACGGCCCCGCGCGCGCGCCGATTGTGATCTCGTAACAGCTTTTACTGTAAAAGCAAAAAAAAATGCCTGTTATAACATATTGATGAAAACCAGGAAACACCTTTGCAAGTTCGGTCGCTGCAGTGCAAAGTTTCCTTTTCATTCGCCTTACTTCTTTTAGTTTACATCACAATGACTGCAATACACCTAAACAAGTAGAATTAACTCTCTATATACTTTTTGACATCATTATCCGCTGGGTTTTATAAACTTTGTTTCAAATAAAGAAACTAGCCCTAATATTCTCTTTTTCCACTCATTAGACTGTTGAGTAATGAACTCCGGAGTTTAAAAACAAAGAGTGGCCAAGTGGCATACCTGCGATGTCATGCTCCATTGCCCAGAGTGTCAAATTGCAGCCTGTATTGTGAGTTAAGAAAATATCTTCGTTTCGTTTCTTGATCACGTGCTCCGTTTCACAGTGCGAGGGAATGTCAATTGCTTGATATATGGGTTGAAATTAGATAAGTCTCAATACCAGCGCGTCAGAAAACTGGTTCAAACGGTAACAATATGGTATTCGAATAGACAAAGACCTCATCGCTGTGTGAGATACACACAGCTTCACCGATACATCAGATACATGCATCGAATTTACTGTTGCGCATCCATTAGGTGGTTGTTGTCCTAGCTAGTAGTAACCAATATTTGTACAGTAAATAGCAATTGCTTTTGCATTTGTTACATTCCAAAACAAGCAATAAAGGAAGAAAACTAGAATGCCCCTCTGGCAAAATTCTCCACTGCCACGCAGAGTGCTGGGGTTGAAATCCAATACGATCTTGTACATATAATTTTTATTTAGTTTTTTTCATAATTTCTCATATTAGCGTTTACGAATACCAGCCGCGATGGCGTAAAACTGCGGCCGTGAAATCAGCTGCTGCTGTGATCTCATAACAGCTGTAGCTGTAAAAAGTGTATTTTTATAATCATTTATCAGTTCAATCAATGCGCTGTATGTAACAACGTGCTGTTCTAGCGGCACCGTCATTTTCATAAACATTCGGGGAAAATGTCCTTCGCCCTCTCTAAAATTGACTTTATTTTAATGAGGGTATAGAAGGCGGCCGATTATTGCCAGTGAATTCAGCTCGAAGCTAGAGCTCGCGT
Organism: Rhipicephalus microplus; assembly: GCF_043290135.1. Classification (NCBI taxonomy): domain Eukaryota; kingdom Metazoa; phylum Arthropoda; class Arachnida; order Ixodida; family Ixodidae; genus Rhipicephalus; species Rhipicephalus microplus. Next base: position 231,722,331 of record NC_134702.1, read on the forward strand.
TTTTCCGCGTCCTTGCTATATTTGCGTCGTCCATAACAGTATGCATCTACACAAACCTTGCAGCCACGTCAGCGGCTGTTGGACCGGGTGGTGAACTATTCCTTCATGCTGCTCAGAGGTGTTCGGAAGGCGGCCACGTTTCTCGCCATCCTACTGGGAGCCGCCATGTTGATCAAGTTCATGACCCTGGCTGACGAGATGCTCACCGCTCGCCACAACCCTGTCTTGGTGCACGGCCACGAGCTGCTGTCGACATTACGCGCAGTGTGCGACAGTCACGCTTGCCAGCGATACGCCTGGGAGCTCCAGGCCTCTCTAAACGTGTACCGTAATCCCTGCCGCAGCCTGTACGAATTCGTGTGTGGTCGCTGGCGACGGGGTGCCGCCGTTCCGTCCGTGCGTGAGATGGCCCAGATGAGACTTCGGAGGGAGGCGATGCAGTCCACTCTCGCCTGGAACTCCACGCAGTCCGCGAGTCCAGAAGACGTCTTCGACAGAGTTGTTGGCCTGGTCAGCTCCTGCCTACGTGGCAGACGCAACCCAACTGAACTGACATCGTTCCTCAGGGACCATGGTGTTTTTCCCAATCAGTGGCGCAGCAGCCCTCACGCAGTGCTTACTACACTAGTAGACCTGTCTCTAAACTGGGACATCCACGTGTGGTTCCAGTTGACAGTTGACGCGCACGAAAACGCGTCGACTAGGGTCTACATTGCCCGCAGTATTGATCTGGAGAAACGGGCAGATGTGCTCCGGAAGATTGGGAAGAGCAAAAAATACAAAGCCAGCGTTGAGGCGGCATTCCGAATTCTAGGTTTGCCGGAAGAGGAAATTGCCGCAGCTGCGACACGCAAGTCTTCAACGGACGCGCTGGTGAGCGAGCTTTTGAAGAATTCAGAGGCAGTTCTCGAAATGGGGCCACTGGACATGCGCCTAGAAACAGTGGCAGAAACCTTTACGCCAGCTGCTCCTGTTCAAGCATGGCTTGATGCGCTCCTTGTCGCCGCGCCTACGGTAGTGAACATCTCAAAAAATACCTTCGTCCGCGTGCAGAGCACGAGGCTCCTCGGCACATTGAATAGCCTGCTGGAATTTGCGAGTCGCAGGCAAGATGACGTGGCGGAATATATCGCCTATCACGTATTCGTGGAAATAGGCTGGATGGTCGACGACAGGAACGCCACCACTCGCGACCGTCCACTTTATTTTATGCCAGCTAAGATGACGAAACGCTGCCTGCGCGAGGTGGACCGGATGACGGGACTCGCTTGGTTCAGTGTACTTACTGCACCACACGTGGGTGCGAATTTCACTCGCGACTTATTGGCCTTGATTGCACCCGACGTGGCTTCGTCGACCGACATTATTGTCCCATCTGACGCGTCGGTACAGCTGGACGTCCTGCCAGGCCCGCAGTCCTCGTTCTTCTCCGAATGGCTGGCGTTCAGAAAGGCGAGGCTTGAGCTGACGTCGTCTGGACTCTATGACATTCTCAGAGCAGATGGCATCGTGCCAAGTGGCTCCTGGCATTGGGAGCGAAACTTGACAGCGGAGCCACTGTTCTTCTCTTACCCCTTTTTTCACACCCAGCTGCATCCAGCGCTAAACTACGGGGGAGCTGGAAGGCTAATAGCACGGGCTCTCCTCGGCCTAGTGACGCCTAACGCCTCAGAAGCCGCCGAGGAGCTGGCCGTGTCAGTGGCTCTGCGCGCCCTTCGCAGTACTCTAGGTGGTCAAGAGGACGCTATTACAAATAGTGCCGCCGTGGACCAACTGTTCTTCATGGCATCGTGCTATGCTGTCTGCGACGCGGAGGATTCCGCAGAAACAGCGCGTCGCGCATGCGATGCGCCCGTCATGAAACGTCCGGCGTTTCTTACTGCATTCGGGTGCAGCTCTTCGGCAGGTAGAAAATCTCGGGTCGCGCATGTAAAATTATTGGACTTTAATCACTAGAATTGGCTTCATGCAGCCGTTCACGTTTTTGTGTCTTGAGCGGTACGTTGTTGTAGCGAAAAAAAAATACGGCTCACCGAAATTTGCTCTGCAAGGATATTGAAATGCATTTACTCTACATAGAGGTACCATCACAGCCACGCAAATGAAGTAAAACTCGGAAAGCAAAAAGCTTGCGTACTAGCACTCTCTCTATTGCTGCTATATACAACAGCAGAGTGGCTCCGTCTGATACATGTGTGATCTCTTGTCCGAGAACGAAAAAGTTCTGTTAATGAATGTTGTAGGAGGGGTCTCTGTGTCAAAATCGCTGACTTAGGGTTGGAAAATCAAGGCAGCTTCACACTAGCGGTGGCATTCCTGAGAGAATTACGGAGCTTCCTTGTTTGCTTGTTTTATTGTACCTATGTTTGGTTCGTACCCTCTATGGGTGATTGGCCATTAAACTGGCCGTTAATATAACGTAGAAAAGGAATTATGAATTTTATAAACGAGAATAAGTTCAGCAGTGATCATTGAAATATAAAACTTAGACAATCAAAACGTTACATACCAATAAAGTAAGTACTGAACTAATAATTGAAATGAATAAATGAGAATGGCAACTAGATTTTGATTCAGAATAACTTAGGAAGTAATACTTCCTGTATGTCGAAGAAATCCGCAGACCACTGTATGCAGACGTTGCAGCTCAGGATAATGGTAATGATGACCTCAGATGAATGGCGCTCGCCAAGAGAGGTAGATCGGCTAAGAAGCTCTTGCTGTGGTCGATAGATGGCGCCCCAACAAACAGGATATCCGTATTTAGAGCGGTTCCTAGTTTTCTGAATGAAATTTCTAAATGTTCTTTTTCGCTATGACGTGTGAAACGTCAGAAGGTAAGTAAAAATAGATTAGGTGATTGTTAAGGTACGCTTTTAAGAGTTGAACTCGACAGCAATATCCTGTCTCCATTGCGTACCGAGTTGAAAATTGCTTGTGTCAAGGAAGATTTCGCATACGGCTGCATCCTCTGCAATGGGTAGCATGCTTTAAACAACGAGCACTTGTGCGCGTGAAATGTTTTCGACATCACTATGCCCCCACCGAGTGTCTTAAGAAAATATGCGCAGTAACGAGTGTACCTTTTGTGAAGGGTGGCCGGCTTCCAACCACAAAGTCGTTTTGATAACCACAATTTTTGACGGCCGATGACAATGCACGCATGCACGATGCATTACTGTGATATCACATGTTGTATTTTGAAGACCATAAACAGGACACGTGTGTTGTAAATCAAGAACGTAATTTTTCACTGCATTTCCGAGCAAGGGCAGTTAAATATTAGTGCATTTCTAAGTGCGCGCGTGTTTGTGTGATACAACACCTTCTTGCCACGCCTACAGTACCCAGGACTGGCCCCCTTGGCCATCTACTTCATTGCCACCATACTCTCTCACACCATTAGGGAGACCTTTCAGGTTAGCCCTTTACCAAGGAATGCACATGCAAAATATGTGGTTAGGCGCAAGGCTCGAGCCCGCTCCCTCATCGACGTTGCGCGCAAAAACAGTAGGGAGGTTTAGAATAACGTTCGCATGTGTTGCATGCATTGCTTTAGTTGCAGGCTAGCGTTCACACTAGCGTGAATTCACACTAGCGTTTCCTGCTCTAAAGAAAAAGTCTAGGAACTTTCGCCCCTACCACAAACCGAAATGCACGAAAGCTATACAGAGCACATTGCGGCCCTCGTGGGCCGCGATTGCCGCACGCTATTTCAGATTTTTGCGGGTGGGCTATGAACGCGAATTGTGGCTCACGTTACGACGCATGTGCAGTGGCAGCGAACGCGCCGAAAGGGCTCATGGTGCACTATTCTATACTCTATACTGCTTTGAGCACTTACGCTGATGCTGCGCAGTAGAGGCGGACAGATTCATTTGTAGCTGCTGTAGCTGATCCACATGGGACCATCCTTACTGAAGTTTTTGTTAGACATGTCACGGTTGCAGTGCCCGAAGAAGCTGCCATCGCGCTATCTAATAACGGCTCCTCGCGGCCTTACGCCTACACCGACTCCAGATGAGCCATACGGGTCTTTCTATGTGGTCTCATCTTGAAAGAAGTGGCGGCTATAGTCAATCGAAGACCGCGTGATGTCTTTCACACTACTGTATGTTTCCCAGCGCACATTGTAATCAATGTACATCTTAGCAAATCCAACGCGAATGAACTAGTTCATGACCGAGCACGAGGTCGGACTTTCCACGATGGTCCCAATACGCTAGAAAATCTGCGTTTGGAGCATAAATCTGACCCATTACTCTCTATACATGAAATAGTGAAACACTATCAACTTGAGCGCAGAAAATTTCTGCTCCCGCATCCAAATCTGACAAGACCTCAATTTTCTACTCTCAGAATGTTACAACCGAGATCTTTCCCGCCGAGAAGAAGGTTCAGTATCTTTGCTTCGGGAATCGATCCACACTGCCCGGAGTGCCATGAAGAGTATTGCTCACTAGCTCACAAGCTCTGGCAATGTTCGGCGTTACAAAATGCATGAGAGCAAGGCCTCAGAAGCAGCCTTCTCGACAAACAACTAAGGGCTGTTCGAAGAGCCCACGTTGGGGTCGGAGGACCATGGTTTTCTGAACCCAACGTGGGCGTGGCCCACAACTACGACTGCGTAGTTCTTGAGGACCCAATGAAGTGTGTTGACTGAGTGACACGCAAAATGCTTCAACCCTACTCGGATCCGCAATTTTAGGGGCGAAGCTTCTTAGAGTGTGGTTCGTTACCTCATAATATTATGTTGTAGTAGCACTTTGTTGTGCTTGTTTGCTTTTAGCAATCGCTCATTAACTGGTGTTGTGTGAATATGTACTGCTTGTCGTGCGACTTGCAAGACGCTCCGTCGCTTTTTTGTGAAGCACGTGGGCCCTTCGTTGTCCAGGATATCTAGTAACGAGGAAAACAGCCAGGGGGACACTTTGCCAGGTGGTATCGACAGATACGATCCCTAAGTGGCACAAATATATAAAACAGATAGAGTGTAGGGGAGCAATCGACGTAGGCACGAGAAGCGAGCAAATTCAAAAATAAGTATGTTAACGTGCAGGGTGGCAGGAATAGGTTGAAGTAGGGAGAGATAGAAGAACAGCTAAGGGAGGATAAGCTGATTGTATATGACTTTGTAGAAACACGTATTAGAAACATGGAAGAATCACCTAGCAATCCCGACTACGCATGAGAATATTATAAAAGAGTAGAAGTCAGCAGAAAAGGGGGGGGGGGTATTGGGGCATCTATTTATAAAATACAGACTTGCAAAGGGTCAATCAGCAGTGCAGGGAACATATATCTCTAAAAGGGAAAGTGGCAGGGCAGATCACACTCCTGGGTTTCGTATAGTTGTGGACAGGGACAGAAGCCAGAGAGGGAAACTAAGAAATGGCGCACTGCATCGCAAATGACAATAATGAACTAGAAGAAGAGTGTGAGGTAATTATGTTGGGAGATATGACTGCGGAAATAGAAGATATATATAGATATACTGACCCAGCAGAAAAAAAATGCGAATGAATATGTGTGAAAGGCATAATTTTATCATTTGCAACAGTACCGAGATGAGCGAAGGGCAGATAGCATGGGAGGTGGGAAGGCTGCAGCCGACGATAGATTACGCAATGATGTCACATAAGATGTATGATCGGCTAAGGGTGATGAACATAGATGAGCATGAGTCGAGAAGCTCAGGTAGTGATCAGCGCTACGCTTCATCGCTCCGGCAGACGAGAGAGTTCCGGGGGAATGGGAAAAGCAACGGGGCCTGTGAGACGACTACGAAGCGATGGAATGCGTAGGCCAAACACGGCGTTCCTCTCGATCTATGTTAGGCGCGAATGCTCGGTTTCAGCGCGACTTCCAGTCTCCGTTGTTTGGACATCTGTGTCGCCTGTGTGAAAGTTTGCGGTTTGACCAGAACTTATCTGCGCTGACAAGCAACCTGCAAACAGTCTGGCAGCACCTAGCGGACTCGTATAGAAGTAGCCTAAAGGTGGCCTAGAAATGACATAGCGTCACCTTGTTGTTTGACGCCTTTTGCGTCTTAGTGCCGTCTTCACCACTTCTATTAGAGCTAAGCTTTTTTGCCTCACTTGTTTGCCGTGAGCACGGAAAGCACAATGCAGCAAAGCCAACCTACACAATAGGGGTATGCGCGCACTAACTAGAAATATGGCACACGACGCACGTATATCGTAGAACGCGAGAGCTCGCATTCGCAATTGTACTTAGAAAAACTACTTTCCACATAGTAGAACAATGGCTCACTACTTATGCACCGTAGAACACTGTAGTTTATATTTGCAGTATGTGCTAGTCACGCAATCCGCTCGCGGCCGTCACCGTAGGTGGGATGCAGTTGGAGCGCACGGTAAAACAGGCTGCCGTCCGCGAACATGCGCGCGCACGCCGTCATGTTCATGGCTATTATAAATTAGGCTGCATCATGCTAGGTCACCCTGTATCACTATACATTGTTAATGAAGGCGCTACAGAGAGCCATGATGCAATATTATTCCTTCAGTGGTATCACGTTTGCAAGGAGGCTGTATTACGTTACAGCGACAGAGATTTTGGCAGTCTGCCGGAGTAATAACAAAGGCAATTCTTAGCAAGTATAGAATCGACCGTGAAAGCAGGAATGTGCGCGTTTAATGAATGGTTGAGTAATCTAAACTTGACGCTATGCAGCTTATTGATATGTGTTTTTTTTAACTTGAACCTACAAAAATATCTTGCGGAACAAACAGTCAAATCTCACGTGCGTCATAGTGGGTCAGTCGGCCTTTCTTAGATTTCTTTTGTGAACGCTAGCTTTGGAAAGATTCAATTTGGATGAGAGAAGGCTTGGCCTATAGCCATCTCTCTTTACGAATGTGTGAACTGAATCTGATGCGAACTGAAGGAATAAATTTACAGGCACTGCCTAGATGAAATCTTTTTGAGGTCGAGCTCAGTCCGGTATGCGACGTGAACACCCTTACTGTGCTCTCACGCCCCTCCCCTCCTACGTTCACTCCCCTTTGTCGTTCGTTTCGGCATCGCTGTCAGCGGCGTTAACACTCCCATTGCGCATGCACGTCCCCTTCCCCTCTCTCCCTATTCTTAGCTCTCTCTGTCTTGCCTTAGAAAGCCAACGCAGGCAGTGTCTGATAGCAGGTTTTTTTATTGAAAAAACTGACTGCTCCCACTGCACAACCATTCACTGGCCACTCCATATTTATATGGAGTGGCCAGTAAATCCCTCAATTCACTGGCTCGATTCACTGGTTCGAGCGATTCCCCAACCCAACTCATGAGAGACCATAACATACCAACCTTAGAACTAAGACGTAAAATCCAAAGATTAAAATTTCTTTATCTTCTCAAGAATAACAAATTGTCAATGAGACCAGAACAATACATCCAACCACTCACCACTCGCAGAACAAGACACCGGCATGCCGTCTCTCTAACGCCCTTCAATGCTAGAACTACCATTTTCAAATTCTCCTTTTTCCCGTGCACTGTAACCGAATGGAATCAATTACCAGCATTATTCATAAATAGCATAGACTCAATTGAATATATTGTATCTTGACCTGCATTGTTAAAGTGTTAAATGTCTTTTTTATTCATTGTTTGAGTTATGTCCTTATTCTTCGCGCTTTTCATGTTCTTGATCTTCTCTTGTCGTTATTACAAGCTTGGTAAATACGTCCCTCCGGCTTGGGCTCTTCACTGGGCCTGCAATATTATGTAAATAAATAAATAAACAAAATAGACACTGTATCTTGGCCTCCAAGGTCGTGCCAGTGAGAGATTTTTCTTATGCTTTGTTGAACAATAAAAATCCGCAGCGTGCGCGTAAACTAATATAGGATTGCAGGTATCTGCGTCCAAACGGAGTTTTCTGTCTCTCATTGCCCATTAGTGGTGATTAACATGTTCCAGTAGGAAACAGCAGTCTATCACTGCGTGCATGGCGCATCCCCAGGTTTCCCTATTGCACAACGCCATATTCAGAGCCAGCGTCAACGTAGCCTCTAGTGTAAGCGTTAGCGTCCGCTGCTTCGCCTCTACGCATGGTTCCTTTCAAGGGGAGATGCCGTAATTTTTTTTCTTGTCGTTTCTCTGCCTCGCTTTTTCTTTATAGAATCAACTTTCACCCGATATGGAAGCTGTACGTTAAATACCGAACGCCGACGATTTGTTTTCTTTTCTCCCTCGGGTATTTTAATGGGATTTCATAATTGTGCTACTTGTATATGAAAATGTTATCATTGTGCATCCTGCTTATTTTACTCTATTGGAGTATACATATGTTATTTGTTATGCAGCTGTGTATGTTTGTGTACGCGTAGGGTAATGTGCACTTTTTATTTCTCAATATATTTCTGATCTAGACAAAATACGGCTATTGACTGCAGCAATCAAACCACTACTTTCCAATAAAGGTAACAGACGCTGTCAAACTCAGCTCCTGCAGAGTACTGTGAGGAATACACCTTCTCCCTTTTCATTTGCCTCTTTATGAGCACTGTCAGCAAAGGTTCTCCTTGGACATTGATATACTTTCAAGCCGCTCACAATGAGGTGGTGTTGAAGTTGTGGGCAATTTATGAGCTGTATACGGGCGTTGCGCTTCTTCGCCATGACACGCCGGGCCGACAGTTTTGAGCGCTTGACATTCTTAGTGCACGAGGGCACATGTACTGTATTTTAAGCGCACCCCGACGCAGGTGTCGCTCGTACCTCCACGAACAAACTTGCGCCTTTCTTTTTTTATTTTTGGTGATTTGCAACCTCTCCCTTACCCCTCGCCCTTTTTCTTGGTTCAGAAAGCCGCAGATGGAAAATGAAACCTTAGAGCATGTGACTGAACAGTTTCTCGCGCTGTGTTCTTATGCAATATTGGGGTTCTAACGAGCTCTTGCTTGACGACGATCATGGAAATCAACTTACGGTCATGGCTGGTGAATATATTAACTTCGTAGCTTAGCTACATCTGAAACTGCAAGCCACGGCCAGACATTTTGCGTTACTCCAGGTTTCCGAATGGTCCGAGAAGGTTGGGAAGTCCCAGGCCGAAAGGCTGTGGTTACATGGACTACCATCTGGATCGTTGCTCTTAATGCCGGTGAGTTTAGACTATAGTCCTTTAAGAGACAACTCGGTCTCTATACGGTAAGTGTAACATTTTTTTATGCTCACACTTTATTTACAATAACAGTAAAACATAATTACTCTCTCATAATAATAGCTCATGTTATGCATCTTGCAGTACTTACATCATAAAATGAACGAAATGAAAGAAATAATGGTGCATTACAGCGCACTGAAAAACACACACAATAGACGGAAGACAAACGATGACGAGGAGGGCACTTCGTCGTCGTTTGTTTTGCGCTCACTGTGTGTTTTTCGCGCTGTATATGCCAAAATAATCAATCAATCAATCAATCAAAGAACTTTACTTTCACCAAAAACAAAAACATTTACGGTGAAAAAAAGTTGGCCGGGAAAAAAGCTGTCCAATGACAGCTTGACAAAGCCCCAGCCCCCCATCGGTGGCGAAACGACAGGGTACAGCACCTGATAAAAGTGGGGAAAAATGCATAATATCAGTCGCTAAACAGTTTCAAATAGATAATGTTATCATAAATCTCTGCTCACAACCATAGAGAAACCGACCGCCTTTTTGAAGATATTTTGGTTATTTCATCGTCCGAACTAAATTCAAGAACTGCATTGTACATGTAATTAAGGGCTCAATGTTGCCGCAATACGGTTGCCGCATTACATTAGATGGCGATCCCGCATATTGAGCAGTAGTGGTATTTATATACCAGGAAATAAGGATCCTATATTTTTGTGTAATCTTAATTTTGGTTTCCCATACAGTGAAAGCCTGGCGTTATGGCACGGAAGGTGAGTCCACTTTTTTATATTACTTTATTTTTATATTCCCTTTATGTTGTAATCCCTACGCTACTTTGGCATATCTACGTTAAAATCTCATACGGCAATCAGGAATAAAGCTGAAACGTGGAGGATGCTTGATCGAGCTTCGCCTTCAAGAGTATATCACAATAGCATATTCGAGACCCAGGTGCATTATTTTCTGAATTGTTAGTCTGGCTTCGCTCCTCGGTGAATGCCTCAACAGTGCCGTAAGGAAAGGAATCACTCTGCGTGTAACATGTGTAATTTGGGATCTTCTGAAAATGTCTCCTTCAAGTACAGTTGTTAAGGACCCTTTGTTACTTTGTTTGTAGCCTAGAATGCATGTCTCATACCCACTTTGGGGGATCGGCCAAAAGAACATAGTCTCATATGGGCATTAACTGCAGTATTGCTTACAAAAAAAAAAAGGAAAGAAGTTGTAGAATGAAGACAGTATATAAAAAACAAAAAAAACAGATTCACAGAGTGAGAAAAAACCCATATGTACCATAGTTAGTTCTTTTGCGATTCAGCGAAAGGCCCACTACCTGCATGTAAGGAAATACGCGAACCTACGCAGCAGCTCTATTTGCAGATGCTTTTGCTGCTATTGATGGTGCAACAGGTCTAACTGCTTTGTAATTGGTGTTCCTTTAAAGCACCCACTAGCTCTACAGTTCACCTGTTCTTATACGCGGCGTGGTGCTCTAGGTCTGCCTCGCAATATTTCATGCACTAAATATACTCCCTTCAATACATGCAGTGTTGGTGCTAATGCGTTTCAAGTAACGCCGTTACCTGTAACTTAGTAACGTACGCTTTACGATTTCAGAAATGAAATGGGCAACGTATTTACGATGAGATTTTCGGTAACATATGATGTCCCGTTGCCCGTTTTTTTATTTGTAGATTCGATTTTCCCAGAGATCACCCCGACGAATTCATTTGCCGCAGCGTCGGACTGCTGACTGCTTGCGAGGCATGGGCAAAGAAAGCACGAGCGGCATCACTTTTTTGAGTGCGTGTGCAAATTGTGGGTGAAAATTTTTTTAGATGCACTGATTCAAGGCGGAGAAGGTTGCGCCATTGCCCCAAAAAGCTTGGAGAAGATCTTTCAGTCCGCCATGAGAAAATGTACGGACAAGTTTGCGTGCAATCAGATTATAGCAGGTTTATAGCTGTCACCTGCGCTTTTCCGTGCCCAAAAGATAGGCTGTCAGAAGGAAAAGTGCGTGTTCCGGCTTACTCTTAGCACGTGCTGATTGTGCCGCTTCGTTCGCGGGGGAAGCAGCTGATTGAATTTCCCAAAAGCCTGCAGAAGGATTCGGTGAAAAACGAGTACACTCGTTGAGCACAGCTTGGCGAACGACCACCGCATCAAACTTTACAATTCCCGCAATGTCAACTTAAAAGAAAGTTATTTTAAGCGTCTTTTGTGAATTTCTGGCCGATCCTGCAGACAGCATGCATGGTCACTATAACCGTTCTATATGCGCGCAGTAGATTCCAATATGCCACAAAGGAATTTCATACATCATGAAGAGTAGGCGTGAGCCCACGGCAGGAAGAAAGGCGTCAGAAAGAATGCGACGTGCTAAACGTCCATATTTTTTTGCGCAAAAAATATACTTGGTGCATTGATTGGCATCCCCCAGCTTTAAAAAAATCCCATTCATACCGCTGTCACTCGAACACTACGGCTACCCTTGCTTTACTTTCAGGCTCGAGAACAAGCGAGGCTGATTAAGTCATTTCTTTACTACTACAAATTCGTGCAACAATTTTACAAGTAGAAGCACGGTGTCAGAATAGATCTTTTGCACGTAGATAGTGCGCTCATGCGCGACGGCGTCGGTTAGGCACGCGCCAAGATATTCGCTGGCCAAAACAGGACGACAGGTGCGCACCAAGGAACGTCTGGTGTCACAAACGTGAATATGCCCCTCTCCTCCTCCAAAAAATAAAAATAAAAAGAAAGCGTGAGCAAAGGCCTCTGCGGCTGCCTACTAGCGCGCAGTGGACCATATGAGAAGCCAAAGACCACCAGTTTTGATTTCGACGAGCTCCACCGAAGGTGCTGTTCGGATCAGGAAAAGGTGTTAGTCAAAAATTTTCGAGAGTTAAGTGATGTTTACTTTGTAGATAGCGTGAATGATTGAATCTAGTTTTTTGTGAAATGTCCTAGTCAGAAAAAATGGCTTAATCCTGCACGTGCCGGAGAGTCAGTAGCCTTTACTAGTAACTCTACAGGCATCTTTATATAATATTGCCTAGGTTCAATATATTTGTTGAAATAATTCTCGTTAAATGAGCATTTTGGTAGTATATTTGTTTGGGTTAATAGTTTAGCCTTCAACCCAATAGAAATTTTAAAAAATTCTTATTGTGGGTTCCTGCAGCAAAGGCACATTGTATAAAATATATGATTTGGGAGTAGCGGCAGAGGTAACATCCGTTACTTTTCGTTCGCTAATGGCAATGCGTTGCCTTTTCTTAGAGGTAACGTAGGTAGGTAACGCATTACTATTAGAGACGATAGTCTTCAAGGGATACTTCAGCTTAAAAAAAGGTCTGTCTGTCTTTCTGTCTGCCTGTTTTTTTGTTCGTCTGTTTGTCACGCGAAACGGCTCTAGTACGACCACATCCCCAGTGCCCACCAATATTGCTCTGGCTTCTGCGTTCATACTTATACGGTTGTCCATTAAAAAGCAAATATTGCGCGTATCTTAGGCACAATATCAACAAAATATTACTTTGTTGGTTTTTTTTATACTAGAAAAGGCATACACAAGTAATTCTACAACTGTAGTGTTTATTGTGCTGCGCTGGCAATGAGACGCTATGCACGAAAAGGCGTTTCCTACGCTTTGCGGGGGCATCTTGGTGCTGCCACGTACCTCTAAATCTACAAAATACGGCCTCTAATATTGCGCTTACTATAACAAAGACAATTCTTTTGTTTTTCGCTTTCCGAGATTGCCGCAAGATGACGCTCATGTCTCCCGCAGCACTTCCAGAATCCCATTCACTGATTTTCTCTCGCAAACCTCTCCCCCCCCCCCAAAAAAAATATTTTATTCACTCTCTCCACACCGAAGACTATCGTGTTTTGAGAACATTTTCCGTCAAACATGCATATATGGGGCCATTTTTTTGTTTGAGTAACCAGTAGCGTAAATATATACTTTTTTCAATAATGTATACATCTATAAATACATGACGCTCATATAGTGTTTGTCCGCGTTATAATTTCAGAAAATGGCATGACTCTGTAGTAGAACACCTGACTTTCACGTGGGAAGCCTGGGTTCAATTCTCACTCACACAGATAGTTTTTATAATTTATTTTATTTAGACCTGTCTTGACTATTAACTCACAGACTGTGCTCATTTCTTACAAATTACAAACAGAACCTGCACCGACACCGACCCAGGCATTTAGGTGAAACGAGCTCCTTTACCCTACAAAGTTATTATGTGTTTTCCTGTATCGGGAATAAATAAGTTGAAGGAAATCAACAAAAATGCTCGCTCTAATCTTGTATGTATAATAACGCCACTACTTTAATATACCTGCGCTTATCACTTACCTACCATTTGCAACTTTCGATAAGTGCATCATAACGTAGCGAGAACTTAACGACTATACTTGCTGAAAGCAATACATAGAATTGTTTGAAACAGCTAATGTTGCTCGCACAGTTCTTTGTTTTTTTACAGCGTTGTTGAGGCATGCACCCAGAACCGAAGCTAGGCTACCATTTGAAAAGGTGACGTACGTGGCTCGCCCGATTATGCTATCGCATTCTAAGTTTGAACGCGAAGCTTAAGCGTCTCCGAAGCTTCTACTGTGTACGCGTACATTAGCAAAAATGTTCAACAGACACCAGTCACATCTATCAGATATATTAGTGAAACTGTATATGGCTAATCCATGACTCTCACCTGCGTGGAACTACTGACGTTCCTCTGAAATAGGGAAAACTCCACCACTCGCCACTTGCCGACAGAGAATGGCAAAGACTTTAATGCAGGGAGGGGGAAGAGAACAACTAATGAACAACATGCTGGAAACGCAAAACGGAAGTGCTCAGCCCGGTGAAACAAAGCACGTTGCGGATAAAACTTCTACTTCTATTACACTGCTACCAACAAACCCGAATAAACTTCATCAATTCAGAACTTATTTGGGGAGGTCGACGAATACGGAGTTGTACCCATGACACTGCTATTTCGCGCACTTTGAACGGAAGCCCCAACATTTCTTTACTATTATGTATTTGAACACTTGATTATATCCATCCAGACCTATAGCGATCTCTCAAGTTTCTTATTGCGCAGCGCACGGTGCTCTTGCTGTCAAAAAAGCTTCATTCTTTCGATTAGCTCTCGCTAAAGTTTTCCAATAAGTCATCTCCTATCAGTAGTACCATTATACAGCACATTTTGGCTCAACGAAGTTATGGTTATTCTGATTCACCCAGGGGTTCCCTATGAAGAAAAGAGAAACAAAAAGAATTCATCTCTTCTCATTTTTCAACTGTTGTCGTAGCTTCTAGCTTACTAAGTGACTCTAAACAGGTATTTCAGAGTGGCCCAGGCTGCGAATGAACACGAAGAATCAGTGTGGCGGCTCCTTCCAATCACCAATCAATATCACTACAAGTGCAGCCATCTTCGACAGTTCTTTGGGCCCAATAAACTTTCTTCACTACCGTGAAGCTTTGCGGGAGGCTGTCACCGAGAATGACGGACACACAGGTATGTGGTGCGTCTGGTAGCTGACCTGCATGGATCAACAGAGGTTGTTTTAAACGACCGAAATTTCAGATCCGTCATCCGAACGCTTAAGGTAGTGTGCGTTCAATATACGTCTCTACAGAATCGAACGCGACACAGAAATTAGTTGCCACTATAACTTTCAAAAATCGAACACGTTTAGCAAGTCATAACCAAAGAACTCATCTTTTATGTTTACGGCGAATGAGCACGAAATGGATATACGGTACCAATTATATACTAATTGCAATTCAGTATACTTATTGCAATGAAAGTGTTGCGCTAGTGTCCGCACTGAATGGTTTGGTAGTTTTTGTGCAAATTATAGCAACGCGGTCATGTCGATTGCGAAGCATTTGTTAGAACACTAACTGTACTTTGACCCCGCTTCTATCTATCTATCTATCTATCTATCTATCTATCTATCTATCTATCTATCTATCTATCTATCTATCTATCTATCTATCTATCTATCTATCTATCTATCTATCTATCTATCTATCTATCTATCTATCTATCTATCTATCTATATATCTATCTATCTATCTATCTATCTATCTATCTATCACGAGAGTGCCCAGCCGCCTAGGCCTGAGCTCTGAATTGGTCCTCTACATAACTTGACAAACCAAAATACGCACGCACGTCATGACGTTAGTATATTACGAATACCATCAAAAGGTCATGGCAAGAATAGATACATGTGGAGGTGCTTGACGAGTTCTTCGTGAAACCCACACTTTCAGTGAGGTGCTGTACGTACCCACATAAAAAGGCTCATGAAATGCGGGTATGAGTCGTAGGCGATTCACGCGGTCTGTTCAGTGCAAACCACGCTAATTTTAACGTAAGAGCGTTAAGGAACCTTGATCGCATATCTTGTAGCAGAGTGAGCATCGTTGAAAGTGAGCGAGAACTCCATTGAGTGCATTGACAAAAAATTGCTTTGAATCAGAATAAAACCCATGCGTTCTGCGTGGCACTAGAGTGTTCTTCCAGACAGTAAAATTCGGTCCCTACAAAGACCACCTCTGTAAACGGACATCCCTGTTCAAGAAATGACCTCATCAAGTAAGCCAACACCGGTAACAGTCCAAAACCATCGGCTTCCTGAGCCGTTTCATGGTTACAAAAACGAAAATGCGGAAGACTGACTAGAGCAGTTTGATCGGGTAGCAAAGTCTAACCAGTGGATTTCTGACGACGAGCAGCTACTCAACGTATACCACGCGATTGAAAACTACGCTAAAACGTGGTTTATAAACCACAAGAGTACTTTGACAATGTGAGATGAGTTTCGCCGTCGGCTAGTTGATACCTTTGGGAGTGCAGACCAAACTGAAAACGCGCACCGCCTTCTTTAATCGCACATTCAACAATGAAATGAGGGAGTCGCGATGTTGGTTGAAGACAAGGCGCGTTTGTTTCACCGCGTGGATCTCAACATGCCTGAAGCTAAAAAGCTCAGCCATCTGATGCGCAGCGTCGAGACAAAACTGTTCGCTGGCCTTGAGCGCAATCCTCCCACAACAGAAGACGAGTTTATTAGGGAGGCCACAGGAATCGAGTGGGCCTTGCAGCAGCCATACCAGAAATACAGTCGCCTCATCACCAGTGCCTCAATAGGTGCCACCACTATGGCCAGGTAATCCGATGAGAGCTGCCTACGCCAACTGGTTTGGCAGACTGTACGTAACGAGATTACCAAAGAGAACGCAAGGTACAAAGTATTGTCACAACCACCACCAAAGCCGGAAGTCAGTTGCCTCTGAAGTCGTGCGCCACGAACTCTGTCTGACAGGCGTTCGCTTCCCCCGAACCTCGTTCAGAAGTGTCCTACCAGCCAGTGGCATACAGTGATGCCAACGATGTTCATTTTCTGCTGAGCTATCCTACCAACCGAACGCATACAGCTATGCGGACGCAGATCGTCGTCCGTAATCCACGCCGGTGCCACAGTACCACCAACCACCCCCTATCGCAGCGTGGACCAGACGGGAATCTGCCAGGCGTGTGCAAGACCGATATATAGCGAACCGGAGATCGCCATTTTTTTCGCTAGAATTGTAGGCCGCCGAAACATATTCATCGTTATTGCCCGTATCGGCCAGCTGGATACTGTATCAGCTTGCCTGATACTACTCGCCGCCAATTTGACGAAAGCAGTGTTGCTTTTGAAGACGACCCTGCCGGCTGGCAACAAAGCTGCTCTAGCCTGCGAATGCGCGCACTATCGCCAGCCTGTTTTTCTTCCCGAAGCCACCGGAGTTTTGCTGACGTCGCCAGAGGTCGATCTCCAAGCCCACGACAGGGAAACTAAAATCAGCGCCCTCCAAGGGGGGGGGGGGGTAGCTGGTCCTCAAACTGCCGCAAATATCCCTACATTGATGAAAGCAGATGTCACTGATGAAACAAATCACAAAGAGAGCACTGTGGCAGCCGACCTCACTGTGACGATTGAAGGGCAAGAAGTAACAGCCTTGGTTAATACTGGCACTCACTTTTCTATTGTAAGTGAGCCACTAGCCAACAAACTCAAGAAAGTCAGAGCGGAATACAAGGGCCCTTAAATTCGAATGCTGGAGGCCAGCTGATGACCCTAACAGGCGAATGCACTGCGAGACTCACCAATGAGAATATGGTTTTTCTTGCCACATTTGTCCTTCCTACAGAGTGCTGCAAATCGCTAATTTTAGGAACACACTTCCTAATGTAGTACGGCACCATTGTCAACATGCGAGACAGTGTGGTGACATTTTCAGCTGACAATGACGCCACCCATGACGCACAACAAAGACACAGGGTCGTACTTGTGATTAATGAGAACGTGTGTATACTGCTGCGACTATGCAGCCTTGTTTACTTTAGCTGCGGTAGGCAGTATAACGAAGAACCACTAGCCGAGCATGCAACTGCGCTTCGCTGCCACAAGGGGACGCCATCTATCATGGTATTGTCACCACAGTCGATGGGCATGCAGAGGTGCTACTGACGTACTTCGCAAATGAACGCCGACAGTTTGGTAAAGGCTTTGCTGCAGCATACCTCGAGGAGCTCGACAACAGTTAGGACTGTGCAAGACGAGGCGATTGCTCCTACACTACCCCAGACACCTACATTTGACATCAGACCAAGTTTAACGCTGACTGAAATATATTGTAATAAACATGCGAAAGGCAGAAAAGAGAAAGGAAGGAAGACGAAGAGGCTTGGCAAGATCGCAGTGGACTACGGCGAACGACCATCGCTTACCGCTTGTAAATTGAATTAAATTGAATTGACTTTATTTCTTCTGTTTAAAACAGAAAGGAAGCAGAAGCTAAAGGCCATGTGGCCTGACAAAGGCTTCTGCTCCTACGACAGTTAGTACATGCGTAAATCAATACGAAGTTTACTCTACACACATATTGCATTGAATAGTCAAGAAAATAAAAGAAAATGTGCAGAAAAAGAGGAAAAGCGAGAATAAACACGTTATGTCTGCAAACAAACAATAACAAAAATGTTACATATTACACTGATTGGTAGTATCATTTTGCCTAAGTTAACGACTGAAAATTGCAATTAAAACATGGAAATTGAAAATACATACAGCATACTTGTCAGACGAACTCAATATTTTGTGAAATGAGCAATGTTTTCAATTATTCACTTGACGCTTCCATACCTTCGTCGTGAAATTCATATATTTTATTAAGTAGTGAACGTGCTTGCTAAATCTTTAACTGTTTTCCCTGATTTCTTCCTATTTTTGGTGTTTTCAGATAGTGTTGCCTAATGTTGTAACGCGGGTTGGTGGGTGCATCCGGAATATAGTGTGTCCTCGTTTTGTTTTAAATATGACCATTTCATCACAACTCGCTGTAACAGTTGTGGTGGACGTGCTCGGTAATCAACACCCAAGGCGAAGGTTGACCCGCAAGCTCTTCAACGAAGCCGTCACCTAGCAGGACTTCCATCGAATCCATCTGGGCTGACATGTCCCACAACGCATATGAACATCCACCCCTCTTGACTTCAGCGCCAACCAGTCTGGCTCCACAACCAAGAGATGCTCGTCCCTTCACTGGCAGACCAGATGAAGACGTCGAAGCTTGGCTCATCCATTACACACGAGTGAGCGCCGCCAACAAATGGGATGCCGCTTCTCAGCTTTCGTACGTCGCGTTCTTGCTGACGGATACTACGCTGTTGTTGTACGAGATCCACGAGGAAACGCTAACGACGTGGGACACATTCGTTTCTGAGATCAAAGAGCGTTTCGGTGACCCCAAAACGAAGAAGAAAAGAGCAGAACAGACGCTAATGCAACGTGTGCAACTGCCAGGTGAAACTTTCACGACGTACATTGAGGAAGTTATGAAGCTATGTAGCATCATTGACTCTGCAATGTCTCAGGAAGAAAAAGACAGGCACATCTTAAAAAGAGTCACCGAGGATGTTTACATTTCTCTCATCGCGAAAGACACCCTGACATCTGTCACCGAGGTCATTCCTCGTTGCCGCACATTAGAGCAACTGAAATCTGTCACCGAGGTCATTTGTCATTGCCGCACTTTTAAGCAACTGAAATTCCTACGTGACACGGACTTGAACTAGCGACTGTAACAGCAATGCCAAGCACCGTGAAAGGCAAGACTGGACAATGACGGAGTGTGTGCGTGTGTGTTGCCGAATGTGCTGTGTTTATCTCTCTTCCCTCTCTGCTCTCTATCTTTCACCTCCCCCATCCCCCTCCCATGCGCAGGGTAGCAAACTGGCTTCCTATAGGCTGGTTAACTTCTCTGCCGTTCTTTTCCTTCTATTTTCCTTCCTTCCTTGAGCAACTGAAGACCAGGTGCATCACGCCGAAGTTCGGCAGGCTAGCGAATGTGACGACTATCGCAAGTATAGAGAACAACCGGCCGCTTGATGTTGTGTCAACGATCCGGCAAATAACACGTGAGGAACTCGGCATGTACGCGCAAGTGGCGCACGACCCAAGCACTCATCCTTCCTACCTGCCACCAGAATACGAGCCAAACGTTGCTTCTGTATTCTCCTCGCATCGCGTGGCGGAGGGCATCGATTATTCCGATGCCGGGCCTCAGTATTAGCCACGTCTCTACGATAGAGGCCCGGCCTATGACGCTCGATCATGGCGAGGACAGCCACGTTCTTATGCTCAGGACTCCGAGCCAGACTACGTTCCGCTGCGGCAAGGACAGCACCGACCCTACTACCAAGGTGACACGACCAATACAATAGATTCCAGAGAGTCGCAGAAACCCATTATTCGCGTGATAACAAACTTTCTCGCCGACAGCAGCGGCACAGAACTCGTTGCGAGTAATGTAGTGTGAACCGCGACCCTCCCGTGTGCTACAAATGTGGTTTCACTCACCACATCGCCAAGAATCGCTGCCAACAACGCCGCCCGTCACAAAGTGCACCAGTCATGGCTTCGGCACCAAGACCTGGTGCTTCATGTGACCTGCGGACAACCGACTTGTTTCCAAGAAACCGTTTTTCACGCGAGCCCAGACGCAGCAATTTGCCAGCATCCGAGCGGAATTTGACACTACCATCTAACTGTTGCCGTCGCGCGCCGTCTCCTCAGCGTCGTTCTTCGTCTCCGCCGCCGGGGAACTAGCACCCGTGGTCAATGGATGTGAGGTCGCTGGACGGTCTCTTCAAGTTATGCCTCCGCCTTTTGTTATGCTCAAAAACGAAGTGAATGTGTTGATAGATGGAATACTGACGATGGCGTTAGTTGACACTGGGGTAACTGTGTATGTGATGAGCCTCACCTTCAGAAACCACTTAGGTCGCAAAGCCATGTTTTCATGGAACAATACTATTGCCTTTCGTGGTGTAGGTGGCGAGGGGCTTGATCTTTTTGGTGTATGTGTTGCCAGTGTTTCATTGGCTGCAAAAGTATTTTATCCAAATTTCCGGTTTTATCTAGTTGTTCGCACGACATCATTCTTCGTATCGATTTCTTGGAGCAATGCGGTGCTTCCGTCGACTGTGGTAGTGGGGAAATATCATTAAACAGTTTGTTTCTACCGTAGCTTTCCGAAAAAGACTACCGTGGCGAAGACAGGAACATACTTATTGTGATTGATGAGTTGATAGCACCGCCTTGGTGCTTGACACCCAATCGAGTCTCTTCCACAGCGGTTGATGCTGCTTGTGTTTATATTGTAGTGGGGCCACTGCGCAAGAACTGTTCCAAGAACATGCTTTGGCCTACTCTGCTGTGTGCAAGACAAAAGGAGTAGCAACATTGTGGGCGCTGAATTGTTCTGCCACGTCGGTTGTGCTGCCTCGCTGAATGAAGATAGCCTTCTTCAATGAAGCCTTATGCAGCTCGATAGCGGCACTAGTTACGAACCTAACCACCTCTTCCTCTCCTTGTGATATTCGCCATAATGAAGATCTGATACTCGGTATGATAAGTAAGGCTCTCAGTACGACAGAACGGCAAACGTTGGTATAGGTCCTTTCCCGGCATGTTGCTGCTCTCGACTTCAAGCCTAGAGATGCACCCCTTCAGTTACCCTCGTCCCGCGCTCGTCACAAAATAGACACCGGCTCTGCACACCCCATCCGCCGAAAGCCCTACCGAGTGTCATCCTCTGAGTGCAAATTTATCACCGAACAAGTAAAGGACCGACGTATGTAACTGCGCGGTAGTAAACACGGACGACAAGAAGATACAAGGACAAGCGCAGACTATCAACTGAAGGTTTATTTTTCACAAACCACATATATATGACTGAAACAGAAACAGAAAACACGAAAATCAACAAAAACTGATGACTTAGCACTTAACAATCGACAAAACGTGAACGTTTGACAAAAGCAGATTCAAGGACCATGTGCGCCACTTGCCAGATACCGTAGCTCTTTATCTAAAAGAGCTAACGACGGTTTGCTGACGCAGTGTTCTGGTTCCCGTGCCATTTTTTCCGCTTCGACGATCATACGGGTATGATCGTCTTTGTGCCTGAACATTACGACCGTGCTTTCGAACTGCGCAAGGCAGCCACACCTACTGATGTGCTGAGCTAAAAAACCCTCATTGCCAGTGCTCACATTGCGTGCGTGCTCGCGCAGGTGCTCATTTAGGCATCTCCCAGTCTGCCCGATGTAACACGCACCACAAGATAGCGGAATTCTATATACTACATTCATGTCACATCTGACAAACTGGGTTTTATGCCTGACAGTGCAAGCTTGTTTGGGCCTATTGTTTACACATGTCATTTTGGCTAGCTGAGAGAGCTTGTAAGGTGCCGAAAAAACGACCTTTACGCCCATGCGCTGACCGAGCTTTTTTATCTTGTGAGATAGCTGGTGCTTGTAAGGGATTACCGCGACTTTGTCACGTTTGCTTTTGTCTCTGTCATTAGTGCTCTCTCTGCTTCTGGGCTTTTTCTTCTTTTTTATTGTTTCTGCCACAGAAATGAGAAGCGAATCCGGGTAGCCAGCTTCTTTCAGACGCTCAACTTGATTTTGGAAGCTTGTTTCCATCATATGAAAACATGATCTGTCCAGGGCATTAGTGAAGCAGGTGTTCACTATGCCTCTCTTAACCAATTTGCTATGCGCTGATTTAAAAGGCAAAAGCGGTTTCATAGCGCGAGGCTCATACATCCAGCATGCGTGATTCACGCTGAACAAAAGTCTCATGTCTAGGAAGCGAATCGAGTTGTTCACTGGGAGTTCATGGGTCAGTACGAGTGGACTCAAGCAGTCACTAAAAACTTCAATTACATCAGATGACAACCCCATTACTCTAGCAGATTCACACTTAAAAACCACCAGGTAGTCGTCGACGAACCTGAAAATTCTCACAACTTCCTGGCAACTCAGCCGCTCTTTCAAGTTCCTGTCGAACTTCGCAAGCAACAAATCACTCAGAATCGGTGCAATCGAAGATCCTATTGAAACGCCATTATTTTGATAAACATCACCGTTCCATTCTACAAAGGTAGAGGTCAGATAGGTAGCTAGCAGGTCAAGAAAACTGCTAACACTGACACCAGCTGCATTCTGGAACGTTTCTGCATTCTGGAACGTTTTCTAGCAGTTTTCTTGACCTGCTAGCTACCTATCTGACCTCTACCTTTGTAGAATGGAACGGTGATGTTTATCAAAATAATGGCGTTTCAATAGGATCTTCGATTGCACCGATTCTGAGTGATTTGTTGCTTGCGAAGTTCGACAGGAACTTGAAAGAGCGGCTGAGTTGCCAGGAAGTTGTGAGAATTTTCAGGTTCGTCGACGACTACCTGGTGGTTTTTAAGTGTGAATCTGCTAGAGTAATGGGGTTGTCATCTGATGTAATTGAAGTTTTTAGTGACTGCTTGAGTCCACTCGTACTGACCCATGAACTCCCAGTGAACAACTCGATTCGCTTCCTAGACATGAGACTTTTGTTCAGCGTGAATCACGCATGCTGGATGTATGAGCCTCGCGCTATGAAACCGCTTTTGCCTTTTAAATCAGCGCATAGCAAATTGGTTAAGAGAGGCATAGTGAACACCTGCTTCACTAATGCCCTGGACAGATCATGTTTTCATATGATGGAAACAAGCTTCCAAAATCAAGTTGAGCGTCTGAAAGAAGCTGGCTACCCGGATTCGCTTCTCATTTCTGTGGCAGAAACAATAAAAAAGAAGAAAAAGCCCAGAAGCAGAGAGAGCACTAATGACAGAGACAAAAGCAAACGTGACAAAGTCGCGGTAATCCCTTACAAGCACCAGCTATCTCACAAGATAAAAAAGCTCGGTCAGCGCATGGGCGTAAAGGTCGTTTTTTCGGCACCTTACAAGCTCTCTCAGCTAGCCAAAATGACATGTGTAAACAATAGGCCCAAACAAGCTTGCACTGTCAGGCATAAAACCCAGTTTGTCAGATGTGACATGAATGTAGTATATAGAATTCCGCTATCTTGTGGTGCGTGTTACATCGGGCAGACTGGGAGATGCCTAAATGAGCGCCTGCGCGAGCACGCACGCAATGTGAGCACTGGCAATGAGGGTTTTTTAGCTCAGCACATCAGTAGGTGTGGCTGCCTTGCGCAGTTCGAAAGCACGGTCGTAATGTTCAGGCACAAAGACGATCATACCCGTATGATCGTCGAAGCGGAAAAAATGGCACGGGAACCAGAACACTGCGTCAGCAAACCGTCGTTAGCTCTTTTAGATAAAGAGCTACGGTATCTGGCAAGTGGCGCACATGGTCCTTGAATCTGCTTTTGTCAAACGTTCACGTTTTGTCGATTGTTAAGTGCTAAGTCATCAGTTTTTGTTGATTTTCGTGTTTTCTGTTTCTGTTTCAGTCATATATATGTGGTTTGTGAAAAATAAACCTTCAGTTGATAGTCTGCGCTTGTCCTTGTATCTTCTTGTCGTCCGTGTTTACTACCGCGCAGTTACATACGTCGATCATGAATCACCAACTCGCCCAATCGTCCACCTTGATAAGTAAAGGACATGCTGAACAAAGGTGTCGTGCAAGAGTCGTCTAGCCTGTGGGCTGCCTCGGTAATTCTTCTAAGGAAAAAAGGACGGTTCCTGGAGACTCTGCGGAGATTACCGGCGTGTAAACACTGTGACAAAGAAAGATGTATATATCTTACCGTGGATTGATGACGCCATAGATAGCTTGCATGCCGCCTCCTATTTTTCAACTCATTTGCGATCAGGTTATTGGCAAATACCCATGAAACCCGGCGACAAAGAAAAGACTGCTTTTGTAAATCAGGATGGCGCAATTGAATTCAACGTCATGCCTTTTGGCCTACGTAATGCTCCTGCCACCTTTGAAAGATTTATGGACACAGTATTACACGGTCTAAAATGGGAGATATGCATGTGCTACCTTGACGACGTTGTGATCTTTGGCCGCACGTTTGAAGAACATAACAGCCATCTCAGTCTTGTTCTCGACTGCATCAAAGAAGCTGGGCTGGTTCTGAATTTTAAAAAAAATGTCGCTTTGTCGAACGTCAAACTCTGGTGCTAGGGCCACTTAGTCGACAAGGATGGCGTCAGGCGTGATCTTCGCAAGATAAAAGCCGTGATAGTTTTCAAAACGCCGCAGTCCGCACGAAATTTTCACGGATTTGTAGCCTATGCTCATATTTCCGTCGTTTTGTTCCACGATTTGCTGAGATCGTGCACCCGCTGACAAGCATCTTGCGACAGGATGGAACCTTCAACTGGACACCAGAGTGTGACGCCACATTCTCTTAAATTTTTACTAACGTCAGAACCACTGTTGCGTCACTTCGATCCATCTTGCCCGACTGAGGTACACACAGACGCTAGTGGTATTGGTTTAGGAGCGGTGCTTGTACAACGTCACAGTGGCGTAGAGCATGTCGTGGCATATGCCAGCCTTTGCCTGAGGAAATCTGAACGCAATTACCCAGTTACGGAACAGGAATGTCGGGCAGCTGTTTTGCCGTGCAGAAGTCCCGTGGTTATCTTCACGGGAGGCCATTTAAGTTAATTACCGATCATCATTTTTTATGCTGGCTGGTCGGTTTCCGTGATCCCTCTGGCCGCTTCGCACGTTGGGCGCTGCGACTTAGGAATACGACTTTACGGTGTCGTACAAGAGTAGCCGTTGTCGCGCCGAAGCAGGCTGCCTCTACCGGATACCTCTTGCAACCACCTACTGTGATGTTGATAATTTTGATGACTGCCTTGCTGTTGTTACTATCACGTTACCCGACGCGGCCGACTACAAGAGAGAACAACTCAACGATCTCAATCTGGATCCTCTTTTTGCCGCCGCCCGTACCTCCCAACACAGTGGTTGCTTTACGGTTCAAGACAAGTTGCTAGATAAGACTAACTGCTGCAGACCTGGAGCACGTTTTCTGTTTGTTGTCCCTGAGAGTCTACGCTCCGCTGTTCTACGCGCTATGCATGACAATGTGACATCCAGTCATTACGGCTTCATAGGAACGCTGCACCGCACACAGGAACGCTTTTACTGGCCCAAGATGTGCGAAACAACGAAGTGTTACGTCGCTAGCTGCCATACGTGCCAACGTCACATGCGCCCGGCCACCACAACACCAGGTCCCCTTCAGCCATTCACACCACCCAGCACACCTTTTGAACAAATGAGAATTGACATTCTGGGTGCATTTTCGTTATCTAACAATATGAACCATTGGATAATCGTCTGCGTGGATCATCTTACGCGGTATGCCGAAACCGCAGCCATTCCCTCTTCAATACTGCTTCCGTGGAAGTCTTCTTGCTCCACTCCGTGGTCCTTTGCCATGGCCCACCACGTGTTATCATCAGTGACCGTGGCCGCCAGTTCACTGCTGAGGCCGTTAAATGATTACTTCGCATGTTCACGACACAGATCCGTCATTCCACACCGTATCATCCGCAGACAAATGGCCTCGTTAAACGGGCAAACAGAACGTTGTCAACATGCTTGCCATGTATGTTTCCTTCAATCACAAGAACTGGGATGACATGCTGCTTTTCATCAAGTACGCGTACAACACCGCGAAACATTGAACAACGAACTTTAGCCCATTTTGTTTGTTGTACGCCAGCTTGCCACTAAGCCCCCTGGAAACTTTCTTACCCTTCATTCTACACAAGGACGATTCTGTATCGAACACCTTGTGGCTCGCGCAGAAAGCCCACCGAATCGCTCGTCTTCAGCCTCCGGCTTCTCAACGTCGATCGAAGGAACAGAACGACGACCGTTACTTACCAGTATCATTCGAAAAAGGTGACTTGGTGTTGCTTCGAACACCGCAAAGCAAGCGTGGATTGCGTCAAAAGCTTCTGTCACGATATTTAGGCCCATCTGCTGTTTCGGAGCGTTTATCCACTCACCTACGCAATAGCTCGTCTTTTGTTTAATGGTCGACGATCGAACAGAACGCAGCTCACTCACATTGCTCGCCTGAAACCTTTCTACCCTCCTTGTGCATCATAGCGCACCCGATGGGCTTTGTCTGCTTGCGGGGGTATGTAACGCACATGTGAAAGGCAGAGAAAAGAAAGGAAGGGAAACGAAGAGGCTGTGCAAGATCTCAGTGCACCACCGTGAACAACCATCGCTGAACTCTCGTAAATAAAACTATTTCATCACAGCTCGCTGTAACAATATTTATGAAGCTGCTAGAACAGTTTAGGGACTGCTTGTCCTCTACGTCACGAGTTCGTGAGACGACGCTGATTAAACACCGCATCATCACGAAAAGAAAGCAGCTAGACCCTTCCGGCAGAACTTATGTCATGTGGCTCAGAAAGAACGTGAGGCAATACAGGAGCAGGTTGAGATGCTGGAAAATGATGTAGTACAACCATCAAAGAGCCCTTGAGAACAACCTGTAGTGATTGTCAAAAAAAAAGACGGAAGCCTGCGTTTCTGCACCAATTATCGTAAGCTCAACCATGTTAATTAGAAATATCTTTTGTTCCTTATCATGGATGCATGACTCTCTGGACAGGCTATGACATGCACGTTACTTTTCATCAATCGATCTTAAAAGTGGATACTGGCAAATAGAAGTTGATGAGCGTGCCCGTGAGAAGACCGCCTTCGTGACGCCTGATGGGCTTTAGGAATTCAAAGTCCTCCCTTTTGGTTTATGCTTGGCCCCAGCCACATTTCAAAAACCTATAGCTACTGTTCCATCCGGTCTCAAATGGAAAACGAGCTTTGTGTACTTGGACGACGTGATTGTTTTATCCGCCACGTTCGAAGAACACCTAAAACGACTGTTGTCAGTTATTCGAGCTATACGGTCAGAACGGCTAAGATTGAAGCCAGAAAAACGCCACTTCAGATTTGAAGAGCTTCAGTTTCTGGGAGATGATGTTCGTCGCAAAAGTGTTAGACCTGACCCGGAGAAATCTGCTGTGATCGCAAAGTTTGGAAGGCCCAGGGATAAGAAGGGAGTCAGACGTTTCCTGGGTCTCTTCGTCTGCTACCGGCGATTTATAGCAGACTTTGCGCACGGCACCTCTACTCACCAGCCTAACGAGAGTAGATATTACGCTTATATGGGGTGAGGAGCAAGAGGCGGCATTCAACGAGTTACGGCAGCGTCTACAAACTACGCCGGTGGTCGCTCACTTTGATGAGGATGCACCAACAACCATACACACAGAAACTAGCAATGTGGGCCTACGTGCTGGTTTGCACGTAGGTCCACATTGCTAGTTTTTAATGGACCTCTTAGGCCCATTTGGCAACAAGGGGATCAAGGTCGCGACTGACTACGTCAACAGATACGCGGAAACCAAGACCATTCCGAGCAGCACAGCCGCTGAAGCGGCACAATTCTTTATTGAGTACATTGTCCTAAGACACAGTGCTCCCGCGGTCGTCATAACCGACAAAGGAACTGCGTTCACAGGTGAGCTTCAGCACATGGCGCTCACATTCTGTGGCTCAGTGCGTGTAAAAACATTAGCTTATAACCCAAAAACAAATGGGGTCACTGAACGCCTCAACAAGACAATTGCAGACATGCTTTGCATGTACGTCGACGTGGAGCACAAGAATTGGGACAAAGCTTTATCGTACGTCACTTTTGCGTACAATACAGCCCACCAGAAAACAACGAGAATGACTCTGTTCGGACGGGTCGATGGCCGAGAAGTCACTACAGTGCTCAATGCTATGCTGCCTCATGATTCCGATTCCAAGATGCCACAGACTTCACTGAGCGTGCCGAGAGAGCGAGGCAACTTGCTCGGGTTAGAATAACCAGCCAACAAACACGCGACGCTCGTCGATACAATCTCCGTCATAGATTTGTAGCTTATACACCAGGAAGGAGCCTGGGTTTTGTCTCCTAAGTGATGGCGAGGTCTGTTGGAGAAACTTCTGCGCCGATACTATGGACCGAATAAAGTACTGCGCTGCTTCAGCGACGTCACCTACGAGGTCGTTGCTGCTGGTTCGTTTTGCTGAAGACGCCGTCAGCGTCTGCCTCAGACTGTGCACGTAGTGCGCATAAAGTCATGCCTTTCGAACTGATGTGGATATCGACCATCTAATTGCACATCCACTGCTACTTGGTGAGCATCGAGATGATGCTCCCTCTGGAGGGAAGGTAATGTGACGTCCCTATTTGTGCAAAGCTATGCCGTGAAGACGACGACAGATTCGCACGAGAGGCGCATCACGAAAAAAAGAGAAGAAGCAGAAGTTCTTTTGGCCGAGTCCACCATTGATGTCTCTGAGGGAACAGCGTCCTTCTGTTCATTACAATAAAGCCTCCATACTCGGTGAACTGCGACAATATAAGCTCTAATTACTGAAAAAGCTATGATAAATGGTTTTTCTGACCAGGAGGAAAAAACCAGCAATCATTTTCATAATACTAAAACGTGCTCCTAAATGAGTACATACGTTACGTCAGACCATAGGATGCTCCTTGCGCGCCAGTATAGTGGGTGCGTCTGATTGGTCTGCGATATGCTCAGAGCAGCTTACAGTACACAAATACGTCTGGCAACCTCGCAATGCTTGGCTCAAAGCATAGGTCGGCAAACTCATTCATGAGTTGGCTGACTCAGACTCAGATCGAGCTGTGAGATTGAGTCTGAGTGAGTCTGGTTGGCTAAAATATTGGCGAGGGATCAGTCCAAGTAAGTCCTAAATACAAAATATAGTTTTTGAGAAATTCTGAGTGAATTGCGATATTCTTGTTACCCTGAGCAATGGAGAAATGCACTACTCACCCATGTTTCGCATGGCATTGACTTATAGAATGCGTGCGGTCACCGTAATTTTCAGTCCGAATAATCTCTATACAATGCTCCATGTGATTTTGTCAAAAGCCACACTACTAAAGTGAGGTTATTTTTGTTACATAAAGGAAAAAACTTTGTCACTAGTTACTGCTGTGCATGGCAGAAGACAACTGGCGCTCATTGCATAACAGTGCCAGAATTGAACAAGAAATTTAGAGCAACACAACAGACGTTACAATAAACAGCCGACACATCCGTGGACTTGAGCAACTATATAGTGCGGTTGTACATAAATATTTTTTCATAATGCCTTTTCAGATATAACGGTTTTAAGACAATGCTGCTAAATCAGTTACAACACGCCAAGTCCTCCTTTGCAAAGAACATATCTGCTTTGAAAGGCCAAACACTGTGTTTTACATTGAGCGTCAATAATAAATGCGCGCGATCCATTCAATTCATCATTACAGCAGCCTACAGCGAGAATTACAGAAGCAATAGAATAGAAAAAAAGGTTTTGCATTTTCTATTTGCCTTATCTATGGTATATGGACACTTAAGCGATCAATACACTATTCTATGAAAAGTGAGTTCTTCAAAAAGATCCTTCTTTTTCTGTGGACACAAAAAAAAACTACTCTTCGCATGGAACATCCTGCATCTACTGCACTTGTACAAGACAACTAAAGCCATTTGCGACTAGTCGGCACTTAGGGTTTGTCATTACCTAAAAAACGCTAATTTTTTTACGCCCGAATGTTCCCGGTGCAAGGAGGAGCACTGCAATCACGATAAGTAGACTTCTACTTGTGATGTTTTCTGACAATTACTACTTAAAAACAAATGATGGCTTTCTTGAAAAACACTTTTGAGCAACGTCCTTCTAGTTGGAAACATGGCCAGCCATATTGCATCTATTTGGTACACGATTGGTAAGATAATACCTTCGCCATTTTCAATCATGTGCTTGCTTAACAGCAGGCATCTGCAAAAATATATACCTCGTCTAGTGTGCCGGAAACTTTTCAGCAAGTACTGCTAGGAGGCATGTTGCATCGCCGTGCCAAAAGACTGAATAATTTGTATTTTATAGCTGCGCATTTCACAGTTACTCTACCAAAATAAATTACACAATCCACTCTTTTTGAACAAACAACTGTGATGCAAAGACATAACAGCTCCATGTAGAGGGAGATTACACAGCCCTTCCATATCGGCTGGGAGGCACCACTATTCAAATCAAGAAAGGTTTGAAGAACCAGGTGCACTTGAACTTTACTTAGTTATTTTTTGTAACATGAATATGAAATGTTCACACGTAGGTACCCTAAAGAAGCCCTAAGTATTGTCCAAGTAATTCGCGAAGGACACAAGTTTTCATAAATATTGTTCAACGTCCTTGAAATGCTATGACATATACAGGTATGTGACGCTCTTGAAGCGCTTTCACGCTTCTCATATCACGAAAATCACTCTGGAAGCTATGCAAGAAGAAATGACACGGTGAAAAAAAGGTAACTGAACGCGCGTCACGAATCTGAGGGCGGACGGCGATATGCAAACGTTCCCTCCAGTTGTTATTTGCCTGCGCGATCGCGGCTCACAGCGCAATGTTAGCAGGATACCGCACGTGGCAGCACGACGCGGCGAGAAGCTCATCTGATGCAAACACCGCTCTCAATTTATGCAGGCTGTCGGCCAATAGAACGCTATCTTCTCCAACAAACAACAGGTGCCAACAGCTTCAAAGAAAGGGAGGAGGGCAACCGAGAACGTGCCTACGCTCAGCTCATCTGAGCTCTCCTTTCCGAAAACGGTGTGACTTTTTAAACAGCGAATGTTAAACCACAAGTCCTTTACTATTCGCTGTTGAGAAAATACATATTTGTGATTGCTGTCTAAATCACGCTGTATGTGCCGGAGGCTTCAAAGGAGTTTACGTAGTCATTTTTTTATTGCGCCAAATCTCTTGACCAGTTTAAACCATCTCCTCCGCTGTTTTTATTGACTATTTCAGTAACGATCACTCCTACCAGACGAAGCAAGGCCTTTGTAACTCTAGATGACTTGCCTGGCGTCTACAAATTCAAACAGCTGCACTTCCACTGGGGCGACAAGTCCACACAAGGGAGCGAACATCGTGTAGATGGAAAATCCTTCGCTATGGAAGTAAGTGTTGCGATATGCTCCTTTTTTTAGTAGTTATTTCTGTGCAACCAAGTTGGTCAGTCATGGCTTGTACTTGGACTTCCTGACAGCAGACACGGTCGCACATTTTATTGAATGAAATTTGAAATGCTATAGCCGTCACAAGCGAGATGACCAGTATATACGCGTCCGTCAATAAAAAAGAAAGATTCCCATTCCTGCATTGAACACAAAGCACAGTTCAAGCGCAACCTGTAAGAGCAGTCTCCGTTGTTAAGCAGTACCAGAGACGTGCGCAGGGATACCCTTCAAAGGGGGAGGGGGGGGGGCAAGGGTGTTCGCAGCACTTCCCTTCCTATTTGTCAATGTAGGGTGCTGAGTTTTCACCGCCTCGCTCAGTTGAGTAGGAAAGAAGCGGCCACCTACCCCCCCCCCCCCCACACACACAAAGCTTCTCCCCTTCTTTTGCGCACGTGTTTGGCAAGTATGTTTGCGAAGTACCCATTAAGCTATTAGTGGTCGCAATTTCGTGAAATGAATTATGCTATAGTTCAACATGCTGCTACGGTAGCTAGCCACCCTAATTCTGCGGAGAAGCTAGCTGCCAGCTACACATTTGTGAAGCCAGGAGCGTAGAAAGAAAACTTTTTCGGGGGAGGGGGATGTTTCAACCTTGATTTATGCATGTTTGTAGGTGTGTTTGTATTTGAGCATGTGTTAGTGAAATAGAAAAGTTTTGGGGGGCAGATATTGAACATCCGATTCCCCCTCCCCCTTGGCTACGCCCATGTGTAAAGCATTATGAACATTTTATTGATGGTGTGGCTCTTCGCTGCAAATAATTACGACAAAGCCGTGTTGCATGGGTGAGAATATTTAGTAATCTTCCTAGTGGGTATGTATTTCACATTGCGTGACGCCGAATGCATTTTCATTATGTGACCACGCTATGTTAAATCTGTTATCACGACCCCTTACCGGAACTTGACGGTGGTGATGGACAGCTACGCCACCGAAGTCTGCATTTGTTGGGATCTAACTTAAGCTCTCACGGTAACGACAACACACCTACCAACCGGCGCGAACTGTTCCAAAGCTTCATAGATAATCAAGATAGCCTCTAGTAAATTTTCCTCTATATATTCATTTGCTGTTTATTTGATAAGAATTGATTCAATGGTGTTTTTTCGTCGCTATGTTATAGAAGATGATCCAGCAGCCCAAAACAAGACAATGTTGTTTTTTAGTTTCTAAATGTCTGTTTTCTAAGCTACCTGACTCAAGGCTTATCACTGAAGGTGGGTGTGAGCCAAAAGTCAAATATTTACATCTACTGTTTCACTTTTCTCGGTTCACGTACTCGTTTCTCACATGCTGCATCCTCAGCCTTTGCGTGACATGTGCATTGCCGTGGAGCTTGCCTTGCTAGGAGCATATAGAGCTTTGGAATCACAACGTCATAGCGAATAACGAAATCAATATTGGCGGCAAAATATGTACATGTTGGGTACGCGCAGCTGAAGGCACGTTTACCAGCACACAGTCCGATTCGGTATTCCATGTGCGTTGTTTTTATCTGTTCAGAACGATATAAGGAGAATAAATCAAGTATCTGTTTCTTCGTTATAGCTGCCGTGGTGTCTCACCGATTACGGTCCTCCATTTCTGTACTGAAAAGCGAATGACGCAGGTCCTGGTCCGGCCGTGGCCATCGCACATCGAAGGAGGCGCAGTGCTTGAAGCCACGTGCTATGCAATTTAATGCAATGTAGAGTAAGACTGGGCGGTAGAAATCATCTGGAGTTATTCGCACTATGGCGCCCGGACCCGTAGACTAAGTGGCTTTGGGCCTTTAAACCTCACTTTGGATCTTTGGGTAGAAGATGCACAGCAACCCCTCCCTTCCTCTTTTGATTGAGGTCGAAAGAAAGGAAGTGTGCACCTTGGTGGGGCAGTGGTTGCGGTGCTGCGCTGCTGAGTCACAGGCTCCGGTTTTGACACCGGCCGCAATGGTGGAATTTCGATGGAGGCAAACTTTAAAGGCCCCTGTAGAGTGGCTGGTCAGTGCACGTTAAATAACACACCAGATGGCAAAAATTTTCGGAGCCCTAAACTTCGGCATTCTTTAAAATCACACCATGGTTCTGAGACGTGAAACGCCAAGTATTTTTATTATCATTATTACAAAACTGAAAGGCAGCTCTGCAGTAAATGCAAATATGAAACTCATCCAATGACGTGCATCAGCCTATGCGTCTGCAGAGTCCCCGCCTTCTTCGGAGAAAAAGATGAGCAGATCTTGCTCACAACTTGTGCAGTACTTGGCCCCGAATTGTGAGAAACCTGCTTGGCTCTAACCATGACCCTTCAATACATTTTTCACACATGCGCGCGTATTTTGAGTACAATGAAAATCCGGCAGTCCTGTCGCGGGATCGCATGTTTCCACTTGTCGCGTTGTTCTTTGATAGCTGGTAAAGAGAACAGTGAAACTTCTCCGACGGCGGCTATTGTATGCAGAGTGACAGCTCAGCACGCAGCAAGTGTTGGGCATCACTGTCCACACTATGCGACCCCGAAAAGAAAAAAAAGAGACGCGAACAGCGCGACCACCAACACTACGCGCTCGGCCGGCTGCTTTGCTGGCCGCCATCAGTGGCGGCCAGCAGAGCAGCCTGATGGCGGCCAGCAGAGCAGCCGGCCGAGCCGGCTTCCTCGTCCCCCTTCTAGCTACGCCAGCGCCACTGCGCGAAAAAGTGTGGGCGTATACGAAGCTCTCCTGTTCAGCGACAAGGGAGTTTCATGACCTGAAAAAGTATTGAAATACCAAGCTATATCTCTGCACACCACGTGATCACGCGACAGGTGTACCAGAACCCAGGAATGAGGTAGACTGGGAGGCCCCTTACATTATTGAAGGGACACTACAATGAAACAATAAAGTGATTTATATTGATAAAGTCTACATAAGAAACTATAATGTCCTTATTCTACTATTCATTATTCGAGGATATGATCAAGGTCGAAGTATCAGTTTTACATTTGTTAAGTTTGACCTGGAAATTCGTCTGGACAGACGCCATTGTGAGTTAGCCAGTGCCCTGGCGAGGCTCTCGATCCCTTCGGCGCCCAGTATGACAGACGCTGTCGAAGATTTGAGCAATTATCCAGACCATGCGGCAAGCAAAGGCAAGTTCCCGTCTTTCAAATTCGGACCCTTTTGTCGTCTCTTCGAGCAAAAGTGGTGACTGATGCCCTCAGCGACTCATCGAGCGACGAGGAAGCTGGCGTGACCGGCGCCAGAGCTGACAGGAGAGTGGCGCTCCTTTTAATCCCCAATCAAGTAGACGACCGGCCGGCTGCCTGTGCCCGCCAGGCATTCTCCCTGCTAGCCGGAGAATGAGACGTCGTGTCGCCACGACGAGGGAGGACAACAAAGAAAGCATCTTCCTGGAAAAGACCGTGGCGGCCACCGAAGATCACCCCGCTGATCGGGCGAGCTGTGCGGCGGACCCTTTGAAGTATGCTGCCAGGATCGTGGGAACTCTCGACTAGCGGCACACTGCTGACGCCACCTGCTGCCACCACCTTGGAGCCCTGCTGACGCCACCTTGCAGTGCAGTGTTCACAACTCAATATTCGACGTTCACGTGGACCGTGCATGCTCATCCCCCTCACCTGTTGTGTGTGTGTGATTGGTGTTCCACTCGGAGAGGAGGAGCCCGACAGGGCATAAAACGACGCCTCAGAGTTCTGGACGTCGCTCTGAACTATGTAACGTTCAACCACCACGCTCGTGGTTTGTGAAACCACTAACCCTTCTTTTCTGTAAATATGTGTAAATAGTGCCATAAACCTGTTTGTTTTTCGCATCCTCCAGCGACCTTCCTTCCGACCCATGACACATTCCGCGCTGTAATCCACAGGCCTGGTGTCATGACTTTGAAAGTAGATTTGACATAATTTGCAGACATTGGCTCAATGAACTTTCAGAAAACTTCGTATGATGAATCTTTGGCCCCAGCAGCAGCCATTTCGCTCCATTTACACCCATTAGGAGCCGCGTATGCCTTAGTGAACGCCGTTGAAATCTGTGACGTCATGGCGTTTGTTGCAAAAACTTCCATGCGGCGTTGTCACCCACATTTTACTTTCCTGCGCATTTTTTCACTCATGGAACCTCTTTCCGCTGGAATGCGCTGACTTTGGAAATGTGAAAGGGTAATTTGCTAACAGAAAAACTGTTTAGCTCGTTAGAGTTCCTTTAAAAGAAAGTTTCCTTCCCTTTGCTTTAGTCGCACGCCTGTTAATAAAAAGTGCCGTCTCAACAAAGCCTTTCGCGGCTGTTTTAAGGTATTTATGCATGATGGCTTCCCATGCGTCTAGTGTCTTGCAGGCTTTATTGTTGACGAAATACCTTCACAAGTGTCTGCTGCAGTATCACCTGAAATTGGCCCTCTCAGCGTTCCTCTATTCCCCATACTCTCGAACGAGTCACCAAACGAGCATTTACAGCCACTTACATCCAGAATGAAAAAGTGAAAAACAAGGCAAAACTAACTGAGCGGATGAGACATATACTTCCTCAAATCTTCCTCAAATATGAGCGACGTTGATTGCAATGCCAGAGCCACGAACATCACGAAAAAAATGCTCGCTGTGGCGACACAGATAGCGTCACTCTATTAGATACTCGGCAGTCCAATGATACTGCGGCTTTTGGCAAGGCACATAATAAACATAACAGTGCAAGTGCGAGGCGCGAAGTGGAAATAAGGGCGATATGCATCAACTTGTGCAGCTCGTGCAGAAGTACGTAAAATTCATTTGCAGCTGTCAACGTTCGTAATTGAAGGTACTTCTGTCACAGCTTTGACAAGCTAACTTTTTTACTGATTTGGCTGCATGTGCTCGTCCACCGTTAAACGGGCACTATTGCGAATTCCATAAAACGATCCGTGGACTAGCAACAGTGGTGGAAAAACAGAGATGTCTACAGTTCAACGATGTGTCTACAGAGTCAACACGGCACTTTCGCTTGGCGCTGACAAAGTTTCTTGATTGTAGCGTCCGATCGCGTCGCTTCGTCGAAGACCAAAGGATGTTGGTAGCGGACGGCCTCAGGCATAAAGCATTTCTCTGGTGAAACAGCGAAAATAGTTGCGTTGTGCGTGCAAGTATCGCGCCTCTTCTAACCATATCAGATTTACTTCAAGTCGAAGAACTTGTCCACTGATCCCGTGGTTGAATGCAACTGCTAGTGTGTAGCGGGATTCTGCTAAAGGTGCAGGCACTTGCGCGCTGCGTGGCTTTACGGCTAATATGACGCAACTTAGTAGCAATACGAACTGAACTGTTTATTGCTTGGCACTTGGCCTTTTCATAGGCAATATAACCACGTGAATCCCGACAAAAGTTAAGGCCGACTACATCAGGGCTTGCTCACAAATGATAACGAAACATGTGAAATATAGCGGTTTATCAAAAATTCTCCATCTGTTCCCCCTTTAAAAGCCCAGTCATTCCGGAGGACGTCTTGTTCACGTTGAATGGTGGAGTACAGTTAGAACAGCTTACGGCGCCCCAGTTTCTGACGTCAAGACGGGTGGCTGAGGGGTCGCTGGACTGGAGTTCCACGTTGCTCTAGCTTCTCGAGCGTCTGTGCCCGGATGAGTTTCCGCTTAACTGGCGCTGGTCCTCGATGTCCTCTTTTGCGGCGTGGCTGACGGCAGACGTGCCCTCAGCTGATCGAGGTGCTGACGCTGAGTTCTCAGGGTGGCCTCCACCTTCATTATCTGGTTGTCTTCCATACCTGATAGCTATCTCTGGTCTTATTGAAAATAACGGGACCAGATGAACTTTCTGAGTGGGAAAAGTGGTGGCGTTTCTGTTGACGAAGGTTCTTCACGGGCAACCTTGGCCTCTGTAGGCACTTACCCTGCTAGAAAGTGGGTGGACAACTTTGTGTGGGTCTCGAATCTCAGCAGCCGTTGTGCTAGTGATTTGCCACCTTCGAGAGGCGTATATCTGTAACGGAACAGCAAACGACACATTTTTTCTTGAAATGTGCCACGCTTGTTTTTCTTCAGGCCCCCTTTTAATATCGTTTCAAAGCAATCGTTTCATTAGGCGGAAGTGCACTTGCGTCTGAACCCGGCGTATAAAGTACGTATTCGGTCACGTCTTGACTTCCACGTTCATGGTCACCTGGCAACTAAAGGTATGTGCGTTACCATTGTGTGTTCTCTCGCGGTATTCTAGATTGTCCGGGTAAGCTGACAGTGAGAGCACTAAACACCTAATTCAAGCTGCCACCATTTGCGGAGTGGACTTTTTTGCGGGGAAAAGGCCAGTGAGTGGCTTATGATCTGTCACCAGAGTGAAACGGTTTCCCAGAAAGAATAGGCCGAACTTGCAAATTCCAAAGACCAAGGCCAGCGCTTCTTTCATTATCTGACATCATTCCATTTTGCGGACGTCAGCGTTCTAGAAGAAAATGCTATCGGGAGATCCACGCCATTAACGCGATGCGACAATACTACCCCTAAACCATCTGATGAAGCGTCACACACCAGCAAGAAGTCTTTCTGCGGATAGTACTGAACCAGAAAATTCGCCCTTAGCACGGCGCGATTCACTTTCTAAAACGCTCTTTGATGCTCGTTTTTCAAGCGTTAGCTTCACTGTGTGACAAATAGCCACAAGCCGATCTATGTAACTCTACAAGCTACTTTAAGCCACTCTAACAATGCTAAGGTATGGTGTATGTGTGCAAATAATATTTGTTAAATAAGAACATTTAAAATATTCTTGTTTGGATTAGACATTTTATCTGAAACATAAATTCGAGATATAAAGTAATAATGTAGGTTGCTGTAAAAATACATTAAAACATCTCATTGCTGAGTACCGGCAGAGCTAACTTCTATTACTTTTTTAAATTCAGAGCATTTTTAGCGAACTTCAGGGACTTTGTGCGTATCTATCTATCTATCTATCTATCTATCTATCTATCTATCTATCTATCTATCTATCTATCTATCTATCTATCTATCTATCTATCTATCTATCTATCTATCTATCTAGCCGCCTACGACTTCTAGCTCTCTTAGCCGTTTCGATAATTGTATTGATACCGAACTTGGTATGACATAACATGACTGCATATATGAAGAACAGACTTGACTAGTCATAACATGAAAATCATGACATGAATGTCATGAATGTCATAATTCACACTTCATGCTGCAGCAGCTCTTGCGGTGCTTTCGTTCACATGGCATGTTGAAATACTGGTATGGTATGACATGACTGCATGGCGAACACAAGGGACAGACCCTAACATCAAAATCATAACATGCATATCATATAACAACATGATATGCCAAGCTCATGATGCACTCGCGGGCGTTTCGCTAGCGTTCCAAATACCGATTTTTCTATTACGGTACATGTATAGATGGCGAAGGTATGTGAGTCATGCGAAAATGATATTGAGGAGATGAGTGTCATGAAACAACATGACTACATGCCACGATCATGATGCGCTGGCGGTCGTTTAACTAGCTTAACTTATACCGAAATTCTTATTACGGGACGTTAATGGATGACGAAGGTATGATAATGATGCAAATATGATAAACATGAGATGCGTGTCATGTAATAACATGACTACATGCCACACTCATGATGCGCTCGCGGCCGTTTCTCTAGCTTTACATATGCTAAATTTCGTATTACATGACGCCAACGGATGACGAAGGACTGTGACTGGTGCAAACATGATAATCATGAGATGCGTGTCATGTGAGAACGTGACTACATGCCACAGTCAATGCGCCAGTACATTTCGACGTGACGTGGTGCGCGTGCTCACCGGCGTTTTCTTCGTCGAGTCACACCGGCATTGCCAAGCAGGCACCGGTCCTGCCATATACTCCCAGGCGCGCGCCGCGCTGCGTTGCTTTGACACATGCCGCATTTCAGCACGTCCGGTGTCCTTCTGTCGCGAAAAGAGGGAGATGCAGTGTTGTCTGGGTAACACATCGGCACGAAATGCAGCATGTCGCATTTTGCACTGAGTGCCGTCGGGCAGCATGCGCGCACGTAAACTCTACGCTCGAGTATATTGGGTGCTTTATGATGCGCTCGCTGCCGTTTTGCTAACTCCACATATACCAAATTTGGTTTCACGTGACGTCAATAGATGACAAAATATATGAATGATGTAAACATGAGAATCTCGACAGGCGTGACATGTGAGAACATGACAACATACCATGCTCATAGCATGCTCGCAGCCGTTTCACTTGCTCCACGTATACTCAATTTGGTATCACGTGACGCGAATAAATGACGAAGGTAAACGACACATCTAAACTTGATAATCATGACACGGAAGTCATGTAGGGCATCATCCACCTCCACCACCTAACGACGTGCTCCACCTATCATCGATTCCCACTGTGCATGGGATCTGCCTTTTTTTTTCAGTAACGGTAACGGTACCGCGTTACCTTTTTTTATAGGGAACTTAGAGCGGTAACACATTCCTTTTAGGAGAGAATCTCCTAAAGGCGTGGGTCTGTCCATCCCTTGTATGAACGTGACCACCTATAGTTCCACCTTCACAAACTGCCCACTACTTCGTCCTTGCAAACATTCCACTACGCCCCATTACCGATCCTCCATTTGATTGACCATAAAGCAAATACTGTTGAGAAGTAGCCAATATAAAATGCAGGATGGTCATGTACCTGTATCCAGGTGCACGTTAGAAAACCACAGATTCTCCCACTGTGTCAATCTGTTGTGTATGTGATCGCTTATAGTTTCACCTTTGCAAACTGCCCACTACTTTGTCCTTGCAAACATCCCAGTACGCCCCATCACAGATCCACCATTTCACCGACCACAAAGCTGTTATAATGAGGGGGGAACGGCAGCGACGTGTAGCTACCACTTCCGAAGAATAAAATTTTTGAAAAAATATATACAGTGTTTGTGACGTCTCCGATCATGTAGCGGGCGATGTTTGCGGATGGTTCACGGTTTAGCGACTGAACCCTCTAGCGCTTCACCCCACTCATCATTCACTCCGTGAATATGCTGCGATTTATTTATTTTGTTTGTGTAACGAGCAACGTATTTAGTTATTTTTTTGGTAAAAGATACAACACTGCGAACATAATATACACAGGCAAGCACACAAGACCACGCATTTCAAGCCTGCTACGCACGCACAAACTTACGTACAGGGTATTTGACCGTTCCTCTGTAGAGGCGGAAATGTTGTAGGCCCGTGTGCTCAGATTTGGGTGCACGTTAAAGAACCCCAGGTGGTCGAAATTTCTGGAGCCCTCCACTACGGCGTCTCTCATAATCATATGGTGGTTTTGGGACGTTAAGCTCCACATATCAAACAATCAATGACCCTTCCTCTGTCTCCGAAAAAAATATCAGCCGTGTGACCTTGGTAAAACTAATATTACTATAAGAAACTCATAACTAGTCAAGGCAAATTCATGTTTAATCAACCTTATTTGGCATCCATAAACTCGTGATTGGTTGTTCTAGGGAATGATGATAAATGAACGACTCGGGAACAAGCCTACTCCAACAGAAATGGCGCTGCACTGTGTTGGAAAGGAAGCAAGCGACGTGCCCGCTACTCGAATGCTCCAAAAGCTGGGACTATAGCGTTTTGCCGTTCGTCAAATTTTTGTTGAGCTGACTGTCGAGACACAGCCCACATGCGCGAAGTGTCGGCGCAAGCAAAAAGGGAATCGTACAGCCACGCTGAAAGGTATGGACGAAAAAACCCCTGCCGTTTATTCCGAATGGCTAATAATACACATGCACAAACATAACGTGACATACAGCTTGGCGGACGGAGCTTGAGCACGCTATCTGTTGTGGCGGTACACTTCGAACACCGGCAGGTGATAACAGCACATACCGATTTCAAATTGACGTGCACCACGGAGGTAAAACATATACATTACACAAAGAAAAACAATTCCGCCAAAACAACAACATGGCAGAGAGCTACTCCTCAATACAAAGCCCTATGGGCTTCTTCGCCACTATACCGTATCTCGTTACTGTGCGTGCAGAGTCACCATTGGCCACGTCACCAGTTCGAGGCACAGCGTCTGTTGCATTCGCCTGTGCTACCATTCAAGGGAGCAGCACTCGCTTGCGCGGAAATGTCCCCGTTTCCCTTTTCATTTGGACTACGGTTGAGCGACCCCTAGTTACTGTGAATATCAGTGCCGTTGACTAACTGTGCAGCACCTGGCTGCTCTTAATTCACTGGAAACTCAAAGGTTTCTGTGCTTGCATGTTCTCTAGGTAGGCAGTTAAGCCTTCTCCTGTTCCTACGGCAATCAATGAACAATTGTATTGGGCCAGCTGCTATGAATCAATCTTGGTAGGAAGCGCAGCCACTTTAACACATTATTATTGTGTTGTGTGTTCTGTGTAATAGAGGCTGCGCTTCCTACCAATACGGAGATCAACCCCGTCGTCTGTCCACACCACGTATGAGCGGGGTTGCGGCGTTGCTGCAAGGGCTGTGGCCTTGCGTTTCAAGTCAGTCATCCACCCCGGTCCCCTACTTTCAACTTGGGAAGTGGCCTGGCGCGGTGGCGCTGGTTGTAATAATGGCACTGCCCCTTCCTGACCTCTTGGTCAGTGGCCACTGCTACTGTCGGGCCGCTTTGTCCTGGGTTTTGGAGAGGAGGTAGCATTGACACTCTTGTCTTGAGTCGCCTACTCATCAGTATTTCCGCATGACTCACTTTAAGTACTCCGGCAGTCGCCAACAGTGCGAGGTAAGGGTCTTTGGACTTTAAAATGAGGTGCTTAATCGTCTGAACCATTCATTGAACTTCCGCGCTGCACTGCGGTTGTCTTGGATTCGCGGTGACATGGCGGAACCCATACGCCCTAGCGAAGTGTTCAAAGTCAGTCGCTACAGACTGAGGACCATTATCGGTCACCACAGACTCAGCGTTTCCATGCTTTGGAAAAATGCTTTTCAGTCTTTCAATTACCATGCCAGATCGTGTGGAAGGAAGAATATCAATCTCGGTGTTGCGCAAAAAATAATCAACCACGACAAGGTAGGCCTGACCTTTGATCTCGCATAAATCCACCCCAACCATCTCCCAAGGGAATGAATGGGTCACGGTCGCTATCATGGGCTCAGTTTGTTGCGGCGCATGTTGTGCGCAAACATCACACTGGTTTACGAACTGGGGCAGCTCGGTGCTCAATCCAGGCCACCAAACCAAACCTTTAGCCACCCTGCGACATCGACCGATGCCCTGATGCCCATCGTGCAATTTGCGCAGCACTTCCGCCCGTAAAGGTTGCGGGATTACAAGCCTCGTTTCTTTCAAC
Organism: Rhipicephalus microplus; assembly: GCF_043290135.1. Classification (NCBI taxonomy): domain Eukaryota; kingdom Metazoa; phylum Arthropoda; class Arachnida; order Ixodida; family Ixodidae; genus Rhipicephalus; species Rhipicephalus microplus. Next base: position 231,765,338 of record NC_134702.1, read on the forward strand.
AAGAGACCATCAATGATGTTGAGGCACGCTCTATCGTGCCAGTATGGAATCAGGAACAAAGAAACAATGGGTTTTTTGGGCCAACTGGTTTGTGACAGCCTGTGCAACCATTTGCAAATGTCGTCTCTCATTTGACACTCTTTCATTCTGAGCAAAAAAATTTCCCCCATTTCCAATTCCAGCAAACATGCCTTAGAATATGCTGTGACGTCTGATACACTCGACGTTTTTTCGCCATCTCTGAGTGCCACCGGTGAATGTGATAGTGTGTCAGCTGTGATAAGCGATTTACGCGGCACGTACTGGACACTGAACAGACTTCGCATAAGGCTTAGCCTCAATCGTTGAATTCGCGATGGCATGTCGTCAATGGCCATCTGGCCCAATAGAGATACCAATGGCTTGTGATCAGTTTCAAAGACGACATTTAGGTCATCAATGTATTCGTCAAATCTTTCAGCAGCCCATGCCAGTGCCAGCGCTTCTTTTTCTACCTGAGAGTATCGTCACTCAGTGTTTGTAAGGGAGCAAGACGCAAAAGCTATTGGCTACGTTGACCTGTTTTCTGCGTCTGAAAAAGAACCACTCCCAATCCGAAAGAGGAGGCGTCTGCTGACAGAACTGATGGAAGCGTTGCACCATACATGGACATACACTTTGCAGAACACATTAGCTCTTTCAGGTCATTTAAGAATTTTTTTCGGTCGCACCCCCAAACTCATTCAGTATCTTTGCGTAAAACAGCCCGCATCGGGGCAGTAGTGTGTGCCAAATAAGGCAGGAGAGACCCAAGTAATTGGCCATGCCGAGTAAGCTTCTTACTTCGGTGACATTTTTCGGTGCGCGGACATTCTTGATAGCACTGACCTTAGCTGGATCTGGCTTAATTCCGCTCTCCTTCAAATTATGTCCAAGAAATTGCACATCATTAATACCAAACACGCATTTTTCTTTCTTCGGGGTCACATTGTAACTAGCTAAGCGTGAGAGAATCTGGATTAGACGTTCATCATGTTGGGCGTTCGTTTCGCCGAACACTAAAATATCATCCATGACGTTGACAACGCCTGGCAGGCCACATATAATTTCGGACTTTCTTTTCCGAAATTATTCTGCAGCGGACGTTATTCTGAATGGAAGTCTGGTAAAACAGTACCCACCGAAAGGAGTCAAGAACGTAGTTCGCTCTTCGGAGTCCTCACTTAGACAAATTTGGTGAAACACCGAGAAGGCGTCAAGCTTGGAGAATCATTTAGCACCTGCCAGAGATCCCAGAGCTTGGTCTATTGTAGGCAACGTAAAGCGTTCACGAACAACGCACTTATTTAGTTTCGTGAGCTCTACGCACACTCTTAGCTCTCCCGACTGCTTCGTGACCAGCACGATTCCGACACACCACTCAGTGGGGCCGTCTACTTTTCTAATTATCCCCATGCGCACTAGTGTCTCGATCTCTTGCTTGAGCTTGCCTATGAGTGGAATCGGCACTGTCCGCGCGACGGTTTCGGCATGTGGGACAGCTCCAGGCTGTAGCCTCATAGTGTACTCTCGTGGAATTGTCCTTTGGCTCCAATCGGCGTGCGGAAAAAGTACTTCACATTGCTTCTGATCTGCTGTCAGCGAGTTGGCAAATTTCACAATGCCTAAGGCCTCCAAGGCTGGCAGCCCCGAAAGGGCGTCACCCAGTGTACTTACAACAAAGTTTGACGGACAGTTTCTACTTTCCACGGCATTTTAGCCACAAACTTGCCTAGTACACTCATCCTATGGCTGCCCTCACACAGCAACAACCTGGAGCTTCTCCGGAGCGTTCGTTGAGGGCTTTGATTTGATATGTGGGGTTTAACGTCCCAAAACCACCATATGATTATGAGAGACGCCGTAGTGGAGGGCTCCGGAAATTTCGACCACCTAGGGTTCTTTAACGTGCACCCAAATCTGAGCACACGGGCCTACAACATTTCCGCCTCCATCGGAAATGCAGCCGCCGCAGCCGGGATCGTTGAAGGCTTTGGCGAAGCGGTAGTTATCGAAGTGGTCGATCCACTCCGGCCGCTCTGACGTCTTTTCAAAGTCCAGCGATGGTGGCTGCTGAAGAACCGGGATCACCGTCGCAGGCTTGTTTTCCATTCCTTAAGACGCTGCTATACCCGGCGTCACAGAGATAGCTGACGAAAACCCGATTCTGACAATATGTCGACACACAGCCCGCATCCGAGCGTCGGCGCAAAAAAAAAAAGGGAATCGTACAGGTGCACTGAATGGTACGGGCGACAAACCCCCCTGCCGGTTATTCCGATGACTAATAATATACACTCACAAACAACACGTGACATCCAGCTTGGCGGATGCAGCTTGCGCCCGCTATGTGTTGTGGCGGTACACGTCGAATATCGGCTGGTGATAACAGCACACCGACGAACTTAAACTGTCAGCGCGCCACATTCAACGAGAGCACAGCCCCGCGTCTGTAGAGATCGCAGAACAACGCAGGCATAAACACCGTACGTTCGTGGATATAAATATGTTTCAGGTTTCACTACGCAGTTCACGCAGAAGAAGCATACAGGGGTGTAGCGAGAAGTCTTTCTCGTTGAGGTACACCCATCCTATATGTACATTCGCGCATGCTTTTGTGCACTTGTATACACACATATACTAAATCAAAAATTTTTCGGGTGAAAATTTACAGCACCCAAATTTGAGAAAGGGTAGCACTACAACTTGCGCAGAACACAAGTATACGCGGAGAATAAACGAAGCTATATGCCACGCTTACATGTCCAACATGTCCAAATATTGACATAAATGCAAACGCTAAATAATTGTGTGCTCACCGATAGAACTAACTCGTCATGAGCGAATAGCTCAGAACAAACCAACAAACCACCGTAATGCCCATCACCTTCTTTCTATTGCGCAACTTTCTCATCTAGGCTGTTCTCTGTCACGCTTTGTCTGCACCCTCTGGAAAGGAATAGAACAATAGGTTGCTATCTTTTCCACCACGATGACGCGTTGGGGCTCAATGCAATGGTCCTTGGACACTGCTTTCAACTTTTCGGGCTCGGGCGTGTGGCGTGGCGAGAATAAAGGAACTGTGCGGCGCCTTTTCAACGCGCGAAACGTGGTACAGCATATTTCCACTCAAGGTTGGGCCTGTTAGCAGCGTTTCCAGGCGTGGCAATTAGGGGTCGAGTGCTAATTTGGAATCGCGAATACCTGTTCGTGTTTATCTATGTTCACGCTAGCCTTACTACGCTCCCTGTCTCTTTGTCCATCTTGTTTTAGATGCACCTGGTACACTTCAATACTTTATACGACAGCACAGAAGAGGCATACGAGCACCCTGATGGCCTTCTAGTTGTTGCCGTTCTTTTCAAGGTAAGCAGTTGAAAATACGCACAACCTGGAGTTTTTGTACGGCGCAACTTAGCAGGCCAGGTTCTATAGCAGCTTAGTAAGTGAATATAAATATCAATATGAAAATAGACATATGAGCAGTTCAATAGGCGTGGTATGTAAGGATACAAGAAAAAATGAGGCATCTTCACGTCAATTAGTGCCAAGCCTTACAAAAGAGGGGAGCTGGGCATCTTACCTGGTTTATGTTTATTCAAACTTTTTCTTTCTTTTCTAAAGTCCTGGTTTTTTATTTCTATTTGTGTTTCTTCAGTGTGTTTTGATCTTTGTTTCTCTCACTATCCAAAATCTTGATGGGAGCCGACAGATGAAAACAACGTCGTGGTATAATCAAAAGATGAACAGAAGAATTGCCTCAGACGGGCTGGCCGACGTTTCAACAGAAGGACCTATCTTTTTCAAAGGCGTGATGTCTTTCTTGGCGTGTTACTTTTAAAGGGGTTAGTGGTGACGTCATCTCATGGTGGTGGCGCGTGTATCTGATGATGGTCGCTATCTGAAAAGCGAAGTACTATCAAGCAGACGAATGCAGTCCTCGCTTCACTTCAAGTCAGGTGGTAGCGATTCAAAATTGTTCTAAGAGAGTGGAAAAACACTCTCAGAGAACACTTTTGAATTACTACCACCTGACTTGAAGTGAAGCAAGGACTGCACTCTTATGCTTGATAGTATTTTGCTTGCCAGACGGCAATCATGAACAAAAACACGCGCCACCACCAAAAGATGACGTCACCATTAACCCCTTTAAAACTAACGCGCCAAGGATGACACGGTGCCTTTGAAAAAGTTAGGCCCTCGTACCAAACCTCAGCCAGCCAGTCTGAGACACTTCCCCTGTTAATCTTGTGATTATCACACTTTCTCTCACTATGTATTTTGTTCTTTTTTGCACACTTTTTGCCTGTTTACAGCTCGGGCAACGCGCGGCGCCGTAGTGGTCCGTCACTACCACCTGCGTCCGTAACCAGTATCGCAGAAAATAAGAAAAAAAAAACTTATAACCAAGGACGCAGTGGGGCTCGCGCCCAGGTCCATTTCGTGCCAGCCCAGGTTTTTACTACTGAGCCATGCCGGTGTTTCGTACTTGTTCACAAAATTCCTTTAGGCAGGCTTGATATCACGATAGGAATCGCGTTATTGTCAGTAACGAAGTGTTTTAGAACAGAAAAAAACAGGCGTCACACAATGTGAATAGCATAACGAGTGGGTCGTCCGATGCTCAAACCCATTACAAAAGCTTGTTCTTGATCACCTATGATGACTGTGGCACATACCCACTTCAGGCATAATTCCTCATCTCCGTCAGTTACTGCATCAACAATTGGCACAAAATGTCTTGCAAGCGTTTAGGGGATACCACGCTCATCAGAAGAATGACGAAGGATAGCATAGCGAGTGCTGGGCTACTACCCATAAATTATATAATTACTACCGTTGTGGGTACCCAGCAAATGTGTCCGATGCAGTTATCCAATGAAAAATTAGGAAAAGCTCTGAAAAGCTGATTTCAGCATTCGATGTGACCGTGCTGCGTCTTCCGCGAAGACCTGGCGTTTTCCCCCCATTCTCTATTTTTCTATTGGTCGTTCTTCTTCGTTTTTATCTTTTCTTTCTGTTTTCCCTTTTACAGCGGAATCTGTTGTGAGATCACAACACGTGTCACACGTGGCGCCATAGTTTTCCGCCGATGCAGGTGTCCGTAACTATTATTGCACGAAATAAGAAAAAAAAACTGAGTAAATGAAAAACACTGTGCACACCGTGGGGATCAAATTCGGGTCGGCTGCGTGCCAGCCTAGTATTGTTCCACTGAGCCACGCCGGAGCCTGGGGCTCGCTTCGACCTTCCGGTTCAAAGTGTGACTTTTTACTCGCACCGTTTTCCAGTAATTGATGGCCTCGATCTTATCGTAGGCTTTTTGGCGATCGGCCGATTATGATATATTAATCTGACCTATTAACAACGTCATCTGTTATTTGACGTGGCCACGCTTCATTGTTGGCAGGACTACTCGTTCCCATTGTTGTTGCCTATATCAACTGAGGTTTGACGCGGCTAAGTGCCGACAGCCCACTATGTTGGGCAAGTCCTCGTTACTTCAAACATGCGGTGCAAGCCTAAAATTGAGAAGAGCCAAGACAGAAAGAACGCGAGAAAAGAAAGTATGCGAGCAGCGCTCGAAGTGCCGATTTCGGCGTTCTTTCTGTTTTTTCTTGGCATACTTTTCTTGGTGAATTTTTTATTGTTGATTTTTATTTTCCGTTCCTTTTTTTAAGTAATGCTACTAAGCATGTCTATACTGGTCCGATTATCAGCATGGAGGAAAGAATGTCTCTGTTTAGAATTGAACCGTTCTTTCGAAGCTTTTTTTCTTACGCTCAATATCGGCACTGCTGCAGATCGAAAAGCACGGCAACCGGGCTCTGGGAAGTGTCGTCAAAGCCATTCGTCGAATGAATAAGCGAGCGGACAGGCAAGTGCAGCTGTCTCAGTTCGCTTCCCTTGCAGACCTTCTACCACAGAAGCCGTCTTTGTCCTACTTCTACCGAGGCTCTCTCACAACGCCACCTTGTGCGGAGGCGGTCATCTGGGCTGTGCTAAAGAACTATGAGAAAGTGAGCGAATCACAGGTGAGTGGCTGGGTGTTCTGCAAAGCTGAGTGCTTCAAATATTTCACATTAATGAGAATGTAGTGTTCAGTAGAACCAGCTGTCCAAGTACGCGTTTGGCAATTTTTGCACAGTAAAAACAGGGAAAAAGTAATGAAAATCAAATTACTACAACTGCTGAATAAAAAAAAGCTTTGTTTAAGCCTTTTGAGAACACCTGGCATATCTCCATAACGCCGTGAGCTGTATCTGAAGAATTGCCTCGTCAACAAGTGCACAGCTTGCACATTCTACTCGTCTCAGATGGCTTCTGTGAAGCATTCCACTCAAGCCAGCATCACTGTCTTGCTGTTCCCATCAGAAGCGTTGTTTGTAACGCTGAGCATTCTTAGCCTGTGCAAGTGATTGTGATTTTTTTAGCTTCGACATGTTATCAGCAAGAAACTCACAAAGGAGTAGTTTTGAAAGGCATCATAACATCGGAGGCAGCGCAATCAGTGGTCAATGAGGAGAAGCAGGATGAAGGAAAGAGTAAGGGCAGGAAGGTTAGCCAGTTCTCAGACCGGCTGGTTACACTTTGCTGGGGAACGGGGTAAGGGGAATAAAAGATGACATAAAACAGACGTTTTAAAGCGAAAAAAGGAAAGAAGGTCAACAGTGCGGTCGATGACACTATTAAGTCTCTAAGACCACTTGCCCGCAAGAAGCTGTCAATCCCTTGCATGCTGAGGACGGTCTCGGTCAGTGTCCTAATACTCTCTCTTCCGACAAGTGCGATTGTGAAGTCTATTTAGACCTTTCGAATGTTTTTTTTTCTTGGCGCATTCAAGCAAGGACACTCGCATAGAAGATAGGAAATTGCTTCGGTGCAGCCAAAGTGTCGGGCTGCTGGACATTTCGAATTGAAACCAATAAGCATTCGTAAAGGTCACCCCGAGTCAAACATGGCACAAAAGCGTCTCTTCAGCTCTGGTTAGACCCGATGTAAGATAGAGCTGTAGGTTTGGGTCCAATTTATGAAGACGGACTATGGTTAATGCCATCGAATTCCACTGAGCGAGCGCCTTTCTCGTGCAAGTGATCGTAGTTGCGTAGCGGCAGCCGTTCTTGATAACAGAATAGCTGCACAAGGGGCATTATCATGAGCAGATGGAACTGCTTAATCCGCATGCATGGTCGCTTTCGTCGATGCCGCAGTGGCCTGGCATTCCTTGATTCGCTACACCACGCTGCTTCTCTATTGCCCGGCGGTGAAGCATTGTTATATCAGCGACTATCTGTTCATTCTGTCCATGACGATATGGGGAGGTAATGCCCTGCAGGGCTGCTTTGGAGTGGGAAAAGGTTGACCATGTCTGCGGTGGTTCTTCAACTAGAAACTCCAAAGCAGCACGGAATTGAATGATTTATATGTGGGGTTTAACGTCCCAAAACCACCATATGATTATGAGAGACGCCGTAGTGGAGGGCTCCGGAAATTTCTACCACCTAGGGTTCTTTAACGTGCACCCAAAGCTGAGCACACGGGCCTACAACATTTCCGCCACCATCGGAAATGCAGCCGCCACAGCCGGGATTCAATCCCGCGACCTGCGGGTCAGCAGCCGAACACCTTAGCCACTAGACCACCACGGCGGGGCCGGAGCAGCACGGAAGGCGCCAAGTTCTGCAGCCATCCATGATATCAGGTACAATATTGTGAACTTTGTTTTCACGGATTTCTCCGGAAGTACCACTGGGCCTGCGGAGATTGCTGAAGTAACCAACCCATCCGTGTGAATGTGAATGCGTCCACTGTGTTCATCATGCAGAAATAGTAGTGTTGTTTGTTTTAGGACCAAATTTGACTATTGTTTTTTCATTGGAATTCTAGGGGTGTTTGTCAGGGCTTCCAGTGCATGTAGACACCACAATTGTTCTGGTGGCCTTGCTGCGTGCGTGAAGGGTGAGGGATTGACCGTGCGATGTTGAGCAATAATAATGCAGAACACGAAGTGTCGCCTGGAAGTTGAACGGGAGGTGTTGAATATGTTATTGAAGGAAGAGGACCACGAAGTGTGGGCACGATAGGGGAGCTCGTGGCTGGTGTGCGCTAGACGAGCGTTTGCCGGACATTGGACGCGTTTGTTATATCTTAGAGTCCCTAAACCTTTGTTTTCGCTCACTCTATTGGCAAAGATACTTTTTATTCTACATTTTATGGTGCTGAGAAACTCGGGACTCTGCCATCCAGGCGATCCGACGCAAGTACTTCGCTCGCAACGAATACGAAGCGCATCAAATGCAAACGAACGCCTCAGCAAGCTCTGTACACGCGTTTACCGAACGAAGTACGGCAACTGATCGACTCCAACCAGTTCGCGCCATTAGATATTCGTGTGATGCGCGACCAGCTGAAGGCATGCAACGAAGTCGTGTGGGGGCTCAGCTTAGACCTCGAAGCACAGTTCACCGACGACCAAGTTTCAGAAGATTATGCCTCCGTAGAAGAGTATGAAGACAACGCTGCTGCTACGCTGGCCATGCTGAGTCACCACATGAAGGAGCTGAAGGCGTCGACATCCAGGATCTGCGACAATACGGCAATGAACATTGCAAACGAAAGTATCGTCACTGCAGGTAGCCGTGCCTTTGGCGATCAGATGATACATAGGCTCGTTGGCTCTCGTCTGCCTAAACTTGAGCTGCTTCACTTCAACAGAAGCCTAACGAAGTGGCAACCTTTCTGAGATATGTTTCACCACGCGGTTCACGAAAGCCCCAGCATCAAACGGTTCCACTATTTGAAGAGCCTAGTGACTAGACAGGTATTGAAGGCCATCGACAGCATTCAAGCCTTGGAGCAGTCGTACGAAAGCGCCATCACCTTTCTAAAAGACAGCTTTGGAAACAAGAAGATCATCGAGCAACAATACTTGTCAAACCTTCGAACGCTCAAGGCAGTAAAGTCCTCTAGCATTGTCTCTTTGCTGCAAAACCTATTGGACACCATCCACTTCAATATCGAAGGACTTAGGGCGTTCGGATGCCCGGAGCTCTCCTATGTTGCCATGCTCGTCGAGGTCCTTACCAAAGCGATTCCCGGAGATATGTTGGTAGAATATTTCAAACAACAGATCCGACAGACGACCGTCGGTGTGGTTGCAACGTCGTACAGCACATCTGGTGTTGAAAACGCCGTCTTTTCTTTGTGGTCCTCGTGTATGGGTATTTGCCAGTAACGCGAACGCAGGTCTAGGCTTACGAAGTACTCGGCATCAGGTAGTGAATCCAAGGCATCGTCTATGCGCGACATGGGGCAAACCTCCTTGCGGGTAATCTTATTGAGGGCCCTGTAGTCTATGCAAAATCGCACGTAGCCATCTTTTTTTTCCTTACCGAAACAACAGGGGACGACCAAGGACTCGCGGAAGAACTTATGATGCTCTGCTGCAGCATATCGGCTACATTTTTTTTTCTATGGCGTCACGCTTGGATGAACAGACGCGATATGGTCGACGGCGTACGATGCAAGTGCCATCGGTCTGGATACGATGCGTGATAACCATCGATTAGAGTACCAGATATTAGGAAAGGGCATCAATCTTCTATGCTTTTGTAGCAAGGCAAGCAACTTATCTGTCAGTGAAGAGGTCAGCTCTGGACTCATAGTCGCATCGAGAACAGAAACGCATGATGAACATCTGATAGAAGGACGGTCAGAGCACGCTGGCATAAGCGGGACAACAGAGACAAGCTGGGATTCGGCTACGCAATTCATTGTGCTGCCTTTAGGAATGAGAATTTTCTCAGATGTGTGGTTTGTAGCGTAGAGAAGCCCAGAGCCATTGTGGAACCACACTATACCTGAAACAAGCTCTATACCACCTGCGAAACAGCGTGCAAATGGTTAGACAAACACGTCACCAGAGTCGATCATGTTAGAAGCGATGGTAACTATTCACTGACGACCGGGTGGTAGCTCGGTATCTTCCGCAGTGAGCAAGCGAACGGGCTTGCCATCCGCATAAATGGCATAGTCAGTTTCCATCATAAAAACAACGTTTTCTCGACTGCAGATGGAAGCGTTTGCCGTAGTTAGAAAATCCCAGCCTTTAATGAGCTGGTGGGCACACGAACTCAGCATGGCGAATTGTTCAAAATGGAGAAGACCAGCAATAAAACACGAGAGGTGCATATAGCGGCAGGTCTAATGGCGCCCCTTTGAGCAGCCAGCAGTGTAGGTTCACTCTAAGGGGCGGTGACTTTTTGCAGGCAGGAGCACAAGGAACGATAAATCACAGATAAACAAGTACCAGTGTCTATTAAAGCATCCACGTGCACACCTTCTAATAAAACAGATATCGTAATATATAGACGCACTGGAGGAATTTGTTTTTTTCTTCGATGCAGCTTTTCCTCCAAAAGCTCCACAAGTTAGTTTTCCGGGCGTTGGTTGGTGAATTGCGAGACAGGTCGCAATGGGGACGTGGAGCAGTGGAGGGGTAATGGTGAGCTGCGTCTAGTAGAGTGGTAAGGTGGGTTTGACTCAGATGTCGCAGTTGGCGACGGTGAGCAACGTAGCGGCGGATCATAAAGACGACGTTGGAAAGCGGACCCACTTGTTCCATCATCCCGTCCGTAGCAGTTGAATTCACGACAATTGTTCTACTGACGCTTCCGACAGAAGCGTGCAATGTGGCCCCGATAGCGGCAGTAATAACAGTTCGGACGACGGGGCCCCTATGGTCGTTGAAAGGGTTGGCTATATGCACTCAGAGTTATCGAAGCCAGCGGAACAGGCGTCGAGTGTGCAGGCACCGATTGTACCACGGGTGGTGAACCAACAAGAACTTAAACGTACGTCGGCTGAAGTCGAGGTACCGAAAAGTCTACATACGCTGACCCGGTGATGAACGCCAACTCGTTTTTGATAACGTCGCGCAAGATTGTTGGACGGGGATGTGGATTCGGTGTCCCTGAGAGGCCGAAATATTGCAGCCCTTCCCGTATAATCGCCCGGATCATAGCACGCAATGAGGCATTAGTCATGGTGATGTTTTCAGGGCTGTATGGTGGTAACCGTTGGGACTCAAGTTCTTCTATGCGTTGGCACGTGGCAACCACGTCAGTGACTGTGGACGGGTCTTGTATGACCAAGGCACTGAACGCGACCGTGCCGATCTCTTTCAATAGATGCCGAACCCTCTCTGATTCGGACATGGACGTGCTGAAACGAGCAAGCACATGCTCTGTGTACGAGGTGTAAGACTCACCGCATTGGTGCTTTCGAGCGCCCAGGGTCTTCTTCGCGAAGGTTTAACGAACCGCCGGGGTGCAGAAGATTTGGCGAAATTGTTGCTTGAAATGTGTCCAGTCTGTGATGCCCGTTTCATGTTTGAAAAAAGAGGTTTTCGCTACGCCTGTCAGATAGAAAGAAACTCGGCAAAGCTTGGAAGGATCATCCCAGTTGTTAGTGGAACTAACTCTATTTAACTGGTTCAACCAATCCTCCACAGACTCACCTCTAAGTCCGGAGAATGTGGGCGGATCACGATGGTGCATGGTGATAATCCACGATGGATAGGCCGCGGTAGCCGGGGCCATGGAGGTAGACGCAGAAGCGCCGGTTGTTACCGGACAACTGACAAAGACGACAACCTGAGCGGAGCTCCGGGAGGTAGGGCGGGCTGGGAGAGGACGGAAGATCGCAGAGCACACTGCGCCGCTTGTGATGCAATGGTAAAGACAACCTTTATCAGGCCCAGAAGACACTCTGAAGAGACCACATCCGAAGCACAGAACCCAAGCTAGCCAAATTCCTACAGCAGATGAAGATGACGACCAGTCATGATGACAAACTTGCGTGAAGAAAGTAGATGCGCTTAATGAATGCTTACAAAGGTACTCTAGATGGCATTAGCGGTGCAGGTGCTCTCCGATTGGCTACTGCACGGGTTCCGCGGGGCTCCGCCAGCGCGCCCGTTATCTTTCATTTTCCTGGATTGTTGACGTACAAGTCTGCTTGCCGGATCGTGCTGCATGGCAGAGCATGGATGACGAGAGCGTCGGCTGCAGAAGTTCACTGCAGTTTGTGCTCGTCGGCAGAATATCGAGGTGCGGACGGACGGACGCTTGAACGAACACACGGATGATGCACAGCCGGACGGACAGATGCACATTGCAAGACGTATTTACAGCGGGATTCACACGCGGGAGAAATACACAAGGAATAAAGGCGGAGCCTAATGACGTCAACAGGCGAGGATAAGCTCCCCCTCCCCAAATGTCCCTCACTCACACGGACGAGGCAAACGGTCTGCGAGATAAGTGTTCCCAGAGCCTCCCCCATACAATGGAGCTGGAGCACTGAAGTATTTTTTACCCCTCAGCCATAGATATCGGCAAGCTTTCGTCTTGGAGGGAGTGGGGGTCAAAGCTGCGTTGTGTCTTGACTGAAGAAGGAAGAAAGCGCTAGTGTTTCTTGGGTGAGGAAAGTGCTATTGTAGTTTTCGGGAAGTTCCAGTTTTCCACCCCTCCCCCCTGCCGCTTTGCTGGTTTCAGAAACTTTCTTGCTTATATGTCTTTTTTTGTGGAATGCAGACTCGGCGTTACCTTTGGTTTGACTCGCCCCCACAAGCTTTTCTTTTTTTTTGCAGATATGATCTCGCCCAAAGCGCCCTTCTGGGCAGCGTCATCGACAACAGCTTTTCTTTTTTTAGACTAAGAAATTGCTCACAGCCTCTTTGTCTCGTCAAATACTACTATTGAGACAGCAGATAGAATTTTTAGTATCTTTCAATGTCGGTTGGCTTTCTGTGAACGAAGGAATTATGCTATCATAGCATTTCTCTCATGTCAACAACGAAAAATGGAAGGGATCTAGCCTATGATATTTGGCAATTATCTGAACAAGCGTCTCATTCTAATTTAGAAACACAAGGTAATAACAGACCACTTCTGTCTTCACTACGTGAACTCAGCCTAAGATTCTGGTGCATCAGTGCAGCCGATAAAGTAAAATGAGAAGTTGGTCATGTTTCTGAAAATAAAAAGCAGCTCTTGGTTTCTTGGTCTGCCTATACTATATTGTAATAATCTAATCTTGAATAAAGAGGCCCGTTAAAAATTTGTTATAATTTAAGACATCTCCATCAGGTTGAACAAGCAGAGCAGTAGCAGCAGCAGTGCCAACAACAATTTAGTGATTGATATGTGAGGTTTAACGTCCCAAAACCACCATATGATTATGAGCGACGCCGTAGTAGAGGGCTCCAAAAATTTCGCCCACCTGGAGTTCTTTAACATGCACCCAGATCTGAGCACACGGGCCTACAACATTTCCGCCCTCATCAGAACTGTAGCCGCCGATGCCGAGATTTGATCCCGCGACCTGCGGGTAAGCAGCCGAGTACCTTAGTCACTAGACCACCGCGGTGGAACCAGTGACAACAGCAAAAGCGGGTGATGTCACAATTCTTAGCGGAATAACCACTTTAAAACTTGACTAAATATCACTGTATAGAGAAGGTAGCGCTCCATCATCTGCTTGACTATCGTCTTCCACACACCATTCTTGAGGTTAGTTTTACTATAGTAATCGGAAGAGATGTCCGACAAGCGAGAGTATTCATTCACGAGAAAAAAGAAAAAAAATTGGTTCCAAATCTTCATCTTACACAGCAAATGTCGTCGAAAGACGATAGTCTCGCGTCTGGAGAGAGTGAACAAGACGTTTATTTGATGTTATGCGCAAGCAACTTCGTGTATGGTATTCTGGAGGCGCTGCGTTAGAGTTCCTCGAGCGTGTAGCGGAGGCGAACGAGCACATCGAGCCACATTAGACGCCAGCGCCATCTGGCAGTTATCTTCGAAAACGAAGGCGGGCATCCTGCGGAGAAAGATGCGCGCCAGTCTCGGAAGTGATAAAGTGTAGAACGCACAGCGATGAGCAGGTTCCACCACCGTGACGTCGTAGCAAAGCCTTGGAAACCCCTTTCTGAGGATCGCGTTGCACTGTCAGCGGAGCGCGATAAACGCTACATTCCTTGGCGTTAATTGTGCGTGCCTGTTCTAGTAAAAAGGCAGACATGCAAAACATCGAAGCGTTGTTGTGGCGCCACAAATATGCGCAATAATTTCTTTTTAATTGACAATCGCACAGCTATGTACGCTATACCTCGAGCATTATTGGTGAACGCTGCGGATGTGGTTGGCCGTTTGTTGCCGTTTGAGGTATCGTTAGGGCGGACAAACAGACAAATGTAGAGACAGACAGACAGACAGGCAGACAGACCAAACTTTTTCCGTCGTAGGTCCCCAAGAAAGACTATCATATTTAAAAAGTTGCATCATCGTTCATTTTTTTACCATCCCGGTGCACGCAAGTCCGGAGCGTAATTCGGAACAACCACCACCGCCGCGTTCTGCATGCACTGCAGGAGAAAGAGCTACAAGCTGGCCAGAGACCCTATCGAAATTTCGCTACATGCAAGCTGCACGGGTTCCCGTCTCCCGAAAAAAAAAGAAACGATCCCCGTCTTCCCCGAGGAGACGCGAAGAGGTCGCGTCGACACACTAACCCGTGACGTCGTTGTCCCGTGATGAGGTCAAAGGCCAGGATGGCGCCGTGCAGGTCGGACGCGTTGCGATCAGTTCCAGTGATTTATTCGCTTCTTGGTGTTATGTAAGGCAGCATTCACAAGAAATTGGGTCGCAAAGGACTTCTAAAATCACCGGGACGCTGTGGACACAAGAACCACACCGGTGGGTGGACTATTTGTACATTATAAGGTGACTTTCGTGACGACGACGCTGAGTGTGCAGCTACAAACGCCGCCGTTCGGCCCGGCCGTGCCGTTGTTTGCGTGGTGCACAGGCACCGCGTCTCAAACATTAAAGGACTTGTTCTCGCCACATTTAGAGATGGAAGATGAATAATCGAATACCCCGGGGGACGCTGAAGAGGATAACAAGGATTCCGGGTGGATTACGGTGACTAAAAGACGATCAGAAGCGAGGAAAGCTAGTAGAGCTGCTTGCGCCAGAACGCCGGCGTCTAAGAAGAATGCTCGAGAACCTACGCCCGGCCGTCACAGCTTCAGAGATGTAAACAAAAGCCTTATAAGGGGAAGCAAGACGCCACCGCTGCCATGTGAAGAAACTAAGGTCGTCGTGAGGCCGAGAGGTGGTCTGTGTATTAGCAATTCTGGTGCGTCTGTCGTGGCAGAGGCCATATGGAGTGCGGCGGGGCTCGGTCCGGAAGAGAGAAACACGGACACAATGTGCCCTAATCACCTGCAAAATATTATGGTCGTCAGTACTTCGAGCCAAGAGAATGTTAAGCGCTACGTTAACGTTGAAGCTATTACTCTGGCCGGACAGCGCCACGAAATCAGTGCATATGTTGCTGCTCCACATGCCACCTGCAAGAGAGTCATCCATGGGATCCCTATTAGTGATGATCCAGGAGCCATCGACCGGAAGATTGTCAACGCGAGAAATCCACTGGCCCTCGGAGCAAAAAGAATCAAGAATACTGGCGTGATCATAGGGCCGTGCGACGGGTACAAGGTTCCCAATTATGTTTCCTATGGCGGCACCCTCATCAAGTGCACTTCATACAGAAAGCAAGTTGATGTTTGCTATGCCTGCGGCCAACTAGGACACCGCTCTGACGTCTGCCCGACGCCCGACGCTTCACTCTGCAAGGCTTGCAGATAAGCTATCCAGCAAGAAGAGAATCATGTTTGTGAACCAATATGCAGTTTGTGTGGCGCAAAGCACCTCACCGCATCCAGGGAATGCCAGCACCGATATCGGATACCCTATGTTGTCAGGCGCAGGCGAGGCCTTAGGGCCTGCGCCCTTCAGGAGAGGTCTCCATCCATCAATGTAGATGGCTTCCTCGAGCTCAATGACTGTCATCAGCAGGGCCAGCCCAGACCATCGACTCCTGGAGGCTGATTCAAATCACGAGGGAGATCCAGAACTAGAGGCAGCTGGAGGAGTTGTTCCACGTCCAAATGGCGTCTCGCATACCGTTTGAGATCCGGGGGCCACTCCATGTCCAGGACACGGTCTCAATCCAGGGGTGGCACCAGACTACGTCCCAGCTGTGGTGCCCATTCCGGATCCAGTCTCAGACCTGGCCAGGGAAAGACGAACGCATCGAGCACCAGACCAGACACCCCGCCCAGGACAGACTGTGGGCACGCACGGGGACTCCAGCTGTCCGGGGCAGTCGACGTCACCGAGGACCAGAGCAGGCGCACGTTAAACCTTACCTGGGCCGACAGGGTTTGTAGTAATGACGGAGAGCAACCCTGGCAATGCGACCCGTCCCCAGAGCATGCTAGAGATGCGGAGATATTACGATTGAAAAAGAAAAACGCCGAGCTTAAGGATACGCTTACTAAATTGGCAAATGAAATGGCGGAGTTTGAAAGAATGCTGAGCGCGACGCACAGCAAAACTGAAGGCGAAACCACCGATTCGCCGGTTCCGGCTACTATTGGCGATGGTCCCATGGCAACCAAACGCAGAGCGGTAGTAAGCAAGCTTACGAACACGGAATCTCAAGTCGAGGAGATTAAGCAAACGCTGGTTACAATTACAGAGAACATTAGGATGGTGGCAGGGAGCGTAGCTAGCCTCACGGAGAGTGTTAGGCAGATGCAGGCTGCACTCAGTGACCCAGTAGAGGGGCTTAGGGCAATGAACGAGCGCATCATTGCCCTAGAAATTCACGCCAAACTGCCTAAATCTGCACCACAGGGTGCGTTGCCTGGCAACGTGGAGATGGCCATTACCGTGCACGTCGATAGCCAAGGAGCTAATTATGAAGATGAACAGATTTTTCGAGCCACACTGACCCCCCCGGGCGGTGATCAAAGTAGAATCCATAATGAATAACGATAAAGACACTGCCTGTATTTGGCAATGGAATTGCAGGGGGTATGCTGGTAAAAGAGCACTCCTGCAGCAGTACTTTAGAACAATAACGAAGAAACCTCAAACTGTAGCCCTCCAGAGACCTTAGCCTCTGCAGCGTCCTTTTCTGGTTACCGTGCAGTCCCTGGCCAGTCAGGAGGACGAGGTGTCTGCACACTTATAAGTAAAAAGCTGATGCACGTCGCGCACAGCTTGCAGATGGCCAGATGCAATATCGAATATGTAATGGTAGAGATCCTACTTCACACACCAAGGCGCAATCATCGGAAAAACAGTGTTTTTGTTTTGAATGTTTACAGTAACCCCAGGCACAGGCGCCAGCATTTCAAGACGTTGCTCGAGAAGGCAGTTGAATTAGCCGGTCCTCGGCCCCTTGTCAGAGTAGGTGACTTCAATGCCCCACATGGCTTAAGGGGATACGTGTATGAGACGAGAAAAGGTCGCGGTCTCTGGCAGGATGCCACCGAACTAGACCTTACCTCAATCAATGATAAGGCTTTTACTACGCGGATAGGCAACTCTGCAACCAGAGACACGACGCGAGACCTCGCTTTCATCAAGAATGTCGAAAAGACTACATGGGCCAACACCGCCATGGATTTTGGCAGCGACCACTACGTTCTGCAAACTTCTATTATAGTGGACTGAAGCAAAGTCCGAGAGTTCGCGGTGGTTGACTGGGATCTTTTTCGCAGCGTTCGCGGTGCAAGGGCCAGTGCTCCTGATAGTTTCGAGGAATGGTGCGGGGGCATCCGCAGAGATACCACCGCTGCCATCATGAAGATAAAAACAGATTTGTATGTGCAGAAGACGGACAGTAGGCTTGCCCACCTGCTCGAAGCAAAGTTAGTTCTATTTTCTCGATGGAAGAAGCAGAGGCACAACCGTAGGCTGCGGCAAAGAATATCAAAGTTGAACAAAGAAATCGAACAGCATTGCGACACACTGTGCAAACAGCAGTGGGACGAGTTGTGCGAGTCCGCCGATGGTCAAATCAGAAATGGCACCTTCTGAAGCACGTCCTGGACGAGCACAGCACTAGAGTCAACCAGAGACACACTTTAGCGCGTGCCCTTCACGAAGCCACCAAAGAATAGGGGTTGACGAACTCGTTACCCAATTAGTTTCCAAGTATCTGCCGGTCGAACTAGAGGACGAAGACGGCGTGTTCCCGGAGTATGGCGGTCCTCCTCTACCGGAACTATACGAAGACATTTCAGAGGCTGAAATCAGGAGAGTGAATGCTCAATCGCAAGTCGGCACCAGGGCCAGACGGGATCGCGAACATAGCCCTCAGAAACCTTGACGACGCATCCATAGAACGTCTAACTGGTTTCATCAATGAAGCATGGAAAACGGGAAGGGTTCCTGAGGAATGGAAGCTAGCTGACACCGTACTGATTCCCAAGCCAGGAAAGTCTCCTAGCGTTGAGAATCTTCGCCCCATTTCCCTCACGTCGTGCGTGGGCAAGGTGGCAGAACACGCAATTCTCAACAGACTTAACGACTACCTGGAGGGAAATGAGATTTATACGCACAATATGATTGGGTTTCGTATCGGCCTTTCAACGCAGGATGCAATGCTGCTCATTAGGCACCAAGTCCTTGATGGATAATCTAGAGATACAAAGGCTCTTCTTGGCCTAGACCTAGAAAAGGCCTTTGACAACATCAAGCACGAATTCATCTTGGAGACTGTAACAAAACTCGAGCTTGGGCCCAGGCTGTACAACTACATCAAGTCCTTCTTGTCTGGAAGAAAAGCGAGGCTGCGCATCAAGAACTTCTTCTCTGAAGACGTACCACTCGGACATCGAGGCACGCCCCAGGGGTCTAGGAATTCTCCGGTGCTGTTCAATCTCTGCATGATCGGACTGTCGAAAAGACTGGATAGCGTGGACGGCATCAAGCATACCATTTACGCCGACGACATCACAATCTGGTGCGTTGGCGGCAGCGAAGGCCGGGTGCAAGATGCCCTTCAAGAAGAAGTCACCGAGGTGGAATCGTACTTGCGCCAAACGGGACTCAAATGCTCACCCACCGACTCGGAGCTCCTGCTCTATAGAAAAGAACGAGGTGGCCGACCTAAGGGATGGAAAACCGTCGAAGAAAGCGATATTCACAATTACACGAGTGACGGCGAGGAAATCCCGAGGGTAGACACCATCCGGATCCTCGGCATGTTTATTGAAGCGAAGGGTGGCAACGGCACTGCACTGCGGAAGATTGCCGCGAAGACTGACAACGCTTTTCGACTCGTCAAAAGAGTCTCCAGGAGACATAAAGGCCTTAAGGAAGAAAATTTGTTAAGGCTCATCAATGCGTTTCTGCTCTGCCACTTCGCCTACACCGTTGCCATGCAAAACTTGCTTAGGTCGGAGTGGGACAAGCTCGACGTGATTATCAGAGAGACCGTCAATAAAGCACTGGGGCTGCCCGTACGCACGCACACCGAGAACTTGCTCGCGCTCGGTGTGCACAACTCTGCCGCCGAGATAGCGGAAACGCAGCAACGCTCGCAGCTGGCTCGCTTTTTCACTACGACGGCTGGTCAGCGCATACTTGGCGAGCTAGGTTTTAACACAATGGAGCTGGAAACAAATAACATGTGTATATCAAAACATATACAGGAAAACGTCATTGTTGCCCCAATACCCCGCAACACTCACCATGAACACAATGAGGGACGTCGTCGGGCAAGGCCGACGGCTCTACTGAAGCAACTGGGAAAAGGTGGCGTAAATGCAAGTTTCGTTGACGCTGTAGCATATCTAGACGGCAAAAAGTTCGCAGCGGTGGTCGTGGACCAGACGGGCTCGACTACGAACTGCGCCACGGACGCACAACGAATCCCCAGGTGGCCGAACAAGTGGCCATCGCACTCGCTATGCTAAACGATCGGTGCGAAGAGGTGTACAGCGACTCCAAAGTCGCAGTCAGAGCCTTCCAAAAGGGCCGCATATCAACGCAGGCAGCCAGGATCTTGAACAGCTCCACCAGCGATACGATTGTCCCTCACACCATACATTGGTTCCCCGTGCATGTCGGCTCCGTAAACGGCGTTGCACTGAACCCGAATGAGTCGGCCCACACAGCAGTGCGCGTACTCACTGACCGCGCTGCTCTCGACCTGGGTGACGGCTGCAGTGCCGACTACGTGGGACATAAAGACACACCTACTACACACAACGAGATTACCAAGTATTACTACATGGCGAGGCAGGCATTCCCAATGCCACATTCAAAACTCAATTGAGCACAGGCCGTCTCGTTGCACTTACTTCAAACCCATTCGTACCCGTCGTTAGAATACCTAAATTAAATTTATCCTCACAAATTCCCCGATGCCGCCTGCGCCGCTTGCGGGCAGACCGCTACGTTAGCACACATGCTCTGGGAGTGCGGGTCGCTTGGACCGACTTATAGCAAACCCGAGTGGGATGCGCTTCTGAGCAGTCCAGAACTTCAGGGCCAAATCCTGGCCGTCCAGTGTGCCCGCGACAGGGCCGTCAGGCTAGACCTGCCAGTCCCCACGTGGGAGTACCGGGTGACGCGTGGCAACCTCAGCGTCTGCACTGGACCATAATAAAGTTGTTCTCTCTCTCTATCGCCGTGATGTAGCATCCTGCCCTCTCCTCCGGAGTTTTCTCCCTCGTGCGAATGCCACTTACGCAGGCATTCTTCGTCGCAACATATCATCACACACTTCGTGGATATGCTGTTTTTTAAAGACGATAGTCTCTCTTGGAGACCAGGACTGCAAAATTTCGGCCTGTCTGTCTGCCTGTACATTTGTCTGTTTGTCCGCCCTAACGATACCTGAAACGGCACCAAACGGCCAACCCTACTCGCAGCGCCCACTAATACTGCTCAAGATTTAGCGTTTATAGTTGTGCGAATGTCAATGAAAAAAAAAGCAAATATTGCGCATATCTGAGGTGCCATAAGAACACGTCTATTTTCAAGTGTTCGCCTTTATACTAGAAGAAAGACACTTAAAGGACAGTAGCGTTTATCGCGCGGCGCTGACAGTACAACGCGACGCTCAAGAAGGTGTTCCCAACGCTTTTCTATGACGACACGGTGGTGGCACCTGCCCGTCGTTTTGCATTCTACACCTTATCACCTCCGAGACTGGCGCGCATTTTTCTCCGCGGTCGCGCACGCCTTCGTTTTCGAAGATAACTGCCAGGTGGCACTCGTGTCTATCGTGCCTAGATGCGCTTGTTCGCCTCTGCTACACACTCGAGTCACTCTAACGCAGCGCCTTCAGAATACCACTCACCGATTTTCTTGCGCAGAACATCAAATAAACGTTTTGTTCACTCTCTCCGGACGCAAGACTTTTCTTTCGACAATAAATACAGTGTAACATGTAGATTCGGGCCAATTTGTTTTTTTTTGAAAACGATAGTTCTTCTTGAGGAGCTTCCACAAAAAAAATTTTGGTCTGTCTGTCTGTCGATACGTTTGTCTGTTTGTCCGCCCTAACGATACCTCAAACGGCATCAAGCGGCCAACCCCATCCAGAGCACCCACAAATATTGCTGAAGTTTTGGCGTTCATAGTTGAGCGAGTGTCAGATAAAAAACAATTATTGCGCATATCTGAGGCGCCAAAACAACACGTCAATATTTTGTGTGTCTGCCTTTATACTAGAAGAAGCACACACAAGTAACTCTAAGGACTGTAGCGTTTATTGCGTTGCGCTGACAGTGCGACGCGATGCTCACAAAGGTGTTTCTAACGCTTTGCTACGACGACGCGGTGGTGGCACCTGCCCGTCGCTTTTTTTCTGTATTTTTTTTGGTGTTTATTCGTTCCGTAAGACTCAATGGCAATTCATTTTATATTTAGGATTTCACGTTGCCGTGTAACGTTTCTTTTGTATAGCTACGTGGATGCAAGAAGTAAAAGTTATGAAAAAATATCAATGCAGTTATTTCAATGCTTTTTGGTGGGCCCCACACAATGTAAACAATTTTTTGTCTAAACGCTCTCGGTAGGAAAGCTGTATGTTAAACGACGTGCATTTGCCTCTCGACAGAGATGTTATTCCAGAAGCAGCTGTCCTAGAAGCACGTGACTATTTATGTTAGCTTGAGAGTAACGCTGTATGTTACATATTTGCATATTCTTATTATAAAAAACTGATGCTTCTATCAGGCTCCCAAAAAAGGAAGAGCATCTGTATGTCATACTAGTTCCCGTGTTCGAAAATATGGGCTGAGAAGCCGAGGAAATGGGATAGGCGCGAAATTACAATAAAAGTACATTGATCTACCAGGGAACCAATGCTTTCTATCCAAGTTCAAAGTCAAGGACACACAGTATGCCTCACAAAAAATACAAAAACTGTCGTTTTTAGAATGCTAGCTTTTATAATCCACTGGTTTTCATCCGTTGCAGCTGGAAGTCTTCCGTCATCTACAAGCTGAAGAAACTCCTGTCGGCACTCTGCACCTAGTGAACAATTTCCGGCCAAGCATGCCACTGAACGGACGGCGCGTCTACAAAAATTTTCCATAATCCACTGGCAAAATAAAATGCTGGCAGCAAAAAAGTTGGCAGCTCGCGGCCGTCTTTGCGGGCTGCCGTTGAAGTTTCCCTGATGTCCAGCTGAGCAAGGTGGTCGACATTTCCGGGCTGTGTCCCCGAAGCGGCGATGGTAGTGGCAGGGGCCGTTATCATTTCCGTGCGATGGAGCGGCGTTGTTGTCTTGGCTTTGGGAGCGTTTTTGTGGACGAAGCTTCGGGCTTTGATCCAAGCACTTTTGAATTGAGTCCTGCTGACGGGTGATTTCGTCGACACGGCGCGCGAGCTCGCTGCTGGGATGTCGGGTGTCAACGGCGTTGACAGTGAGAGGCGATGCTGGCAACGAAATCTCGACGAATTGGTCAGCGATGTGAGAGAGCTGGTCCAGCGGGAGATTCGGCTGCACCTGGAAGATGGCCTGAGCATGTGAGGGTAGACGCTGAAGCCAGATTATACGGAGGAGGGAGTCGTCGACCGGGGTGCTGCTCATGAGGTCACGCATGCAACGCAGGAGCTGCGATGGCTTGCGGTCACCGAGTTCTTCGTGCTGGAGCAGGTGACGCACCTTCTCGTCTTGTGAAGGTGAAAGCGGTGGATCAGTTCCCTCTTCAGGTGTAGGTAACGGTGATCAGCCAGGGGATTCGCACGTATATCGCGAACCTCAGCCGCATAGCGAGAGTCTAAATGGGCGACGACGTAGTCATAGCGCGTCCGGTCCTGGGTGATGCGTGCCGTGGAAAACTGCGCCTCTACGTGAGCGAACCACACGTTAGGCGCCTCTGCCCAAAACGGCGGAAGTTTGACGGTGACGCGACCAACGTCCGTGTTGGTGGTTGCCGCAGCAATGGAGGCGCCCGAGGGGGCAAAGACCGCTGGAGCGAAGTTTTGGGGGGCGTGACCCAAGTGGGGTGGTGAACGGTCGTCGGACGAGAGTGCTTCGAATTCATTGCGCTGCTGCTGTTCCCGGAGCTGCTGCTCATGGTTTTGCATCACTTGCTGCTGGGTCTGCAGTTGTTGCTGCAGTTGTTGTACTTGTTGTTGAAGGGCAGCAAGGGTTTCCTCGTCAGCCATGGCGGTGCGGTACGTTTGTTTTTCGGGTCACCAGATGTGGGATCATCATCATCATCATCAGCCTGACTACGTCCACTGCAGGACAAAGGCCTCTCCCATGTTCCGCCAGTTAACCCGGTCCTGTGCTTGCTGCTGCCAATTTATACCCGCAAACTTCTTAATCTCATCTGCCCACCTAATCTTCTGTCTCCCCCTAACCCGCTTCCCTTCTCTGGGAATCCAGTCAGTTACCCTTAATGACCAGCGGTTATCCTGTCTACGCGCTACATGCCCTGCCCATGTCCATTTCTTCTTCTTGATTTCAGCTATGATATCCTTAACCCCCGTTTGTTCCCTAATCCATTCTGCTCTCTTCTTGTCTCTTAACGTTACACCTACCATTTTTCTTTCCATTGCTCGCTGCGTCGTCCTCAATTTAAGCTGAACCCTCTTTGTAAGTCTCCAGGTTTCTGCTCCGTAGCTAAGTACCGGCAAGATACAGCTGTTATATACCTTCCTCTTGAGGGATAGTGGCAATCTACCTGTCATAATTTGAGAGTGCTTGCCGAATGTGCTCCATCCCATCCTTATTCTTCTAGTTACTTCAATCTCATGGTTCGGCTCTGCGGTTATTACCTGCCCTAAGTAGACATAGTCTTTTACAACTTCAAGTGCACTATTACCTATCTCGAAGCGCTGCTCCTTGCCGAGGTTGTTATACATTACTTTCGTTTTCTGCAGATTAATTTTAAGACCCACCTTTCTGCTCTCCTTGTCTAACTCCGTAATCATGAGTTGCAATTCGTCCCCTGAGTTACTCAGCAATGCAATGTCATCGGCGAAGCGCAGGTTACTAAGGTATTCTCCATTGACTCTTATCCCTAACTGTTCCCATTCTAGGCTTCTGAAAACCTCCTGTAAGCACGCGGTAAATAGCATTGGGGAAATTGTGATGTGGGATAACATAACTTTAATGTTTCCGCACTGAAGATTCTACAACGACTGCCCCTGAATCGGGGCACACACACAGTTACCTTGCTTATTTTGAGCGAGAGTGTTCTTATCGCCGGCGCCCGTGTTTGGAGGCGTCTCCGCGACGCGCAGGCGCAGAAGCGGCGCCCACCCGTTTCGCCACAGTCCTCTCGTGTGCCCATCTGTTCGTCCGTGCGTCAAGCAGACAAGCATATAAATGACGGACGAACGCGGCCAGCGGATGATTCATGGTTTGCCGATAAAAATTATGGTATGCGCAGGGTGGTGGTGCCACCCACTCGAACACAGAATTCGTTCCCTGGCAGGCACCACTTTTTATGCCCCGCCGTGGTGGTCCAGTGGCTAAGGTACTCGGCTGCTGACCCGCTGGTCGCGGGATCCAATCCCGGCTGCGGCTGCTGTGTTTCCGATGGGGTCCGAAATTTTGTAGGTGCGTGTACTCAGATTTGGGCCCACGGTAAAGAAACCCGGCTGGTTGAAATTTGCGGAGCCCTCCACTACAGTGTCTTTCATAATCCTACGGTGGTTTTGGGACGTAAATCCCCCATATCTGTCAATCGAAGACGCAACCACGATGTGCGAGCACGCGAGAAAATAGGAATGACGCCCCACAAAAACATTGGCGATCGAGTGTTCGTCGGTGGCACCTTACGCTATGTGGCGCGTTAGAGTAAAATAAGAGCCGTGATGGCGCGCGCGCACGTTCAGAAGGTCAGCAGATGGCCAAGGCTGCAGAGCGGCGTGCGCACAAAGTGGCTGCGGTCCGCGCTTGAAGAGAGAACCTTGATGTGCGAGCGCGCGAGCCAGAAGCGTGCATTGAAACTGCGCGGCGGTGCCGACAAGATCCCAGCGTACGAGAACGGTAGGCTGAAGTGGCACGGCAGTGGCGTATGGACCCAGCTTCGCTCCACTCTTTATCATTCGCCCCGTGGACTTTCTGTCATTTTCTTGCGGTGCCTAATCTTTCTCAGAACCATTTGAGAATCCTCGCTAGTTAATTCTGCTGAGAGTCGCTGCATATTTTTGAAATTGTCGTGCAATTTGACCAAATCTTTTCCTCAGTTTGCAAAGGAGACGTTGGCGCTTCCATCCCCACGTCAGTCCTCTCCGCGCGTCTCAAAGATGAAGCAAATATGGGTGAATGTCAGGTGTTTTGGCGGTAGTGCACAAAGTGCGTGGGGTGGGTTCTATACCTTTAGTCAGAGAGTGAAGCCACCGCTCGTACCTTTGCCTTTCGGGCGGGTCCCGGCGACGTTCCCTGAAGTTCACCCATTCTGTAATGCGTAAATGCCGCTCGGTCCTTCGGTAAATATTAGGTAAGAGAATGGCCACCACAATATAGTGGTAGCTGCCAAGGTGCTCCTTTAGAAATCCATGCGCTACCACTGGGCCCGTATTGTGCACAAAGGCGAGGTCAGAACCGATGTCACGTGATATACTGTTGCGAATACGAGTGGGGTGCTCTGGGTCAGTGAGTAGAATGCATCTCTTGTTACAAATATCGTTCCACAAGCGTGTTCTCTTGGCCTGCGGTATCACGTAACCCCAAACCGTATGTAGAGCGTTACAATCTCCGCATTCTATACAAAAGCGTTCAAAACTCCCTAATTCCATGAAAAGGCAGTGAAAGCAGTGCGTACTGGAACGAGGGCAACTGTACACATTTAGTAAAAACAAGCTTCCTCAGTTTAAGCCCTGCGGAATTATTTCCATTTTTCCGTGATGAATGTCACTACTGATGGTATAAAATCGACATTGGGCATGTTTCAAAAATAGGGCTGTCACAATAGGAGAGGCAACCAAGGTGGTGTTGTAGCCTAATAAAGAAGGTGGGAAATTTGGTTGTTGTAAGAGGATAACATCGGGAGTGTCAGTGGATGTAGCTACGTACTTCTGCCGGGAACTCCACTTTTGGTGAAATCCTTTGTAGTTACATTGCCACACCACTAGTTGTGGCATGTCACGTGACGCCATCTTTATCGCCGGAGGAAACAGAAGGGCGTGTGTAAGTATGATAATTCTTTTGTGTCGCATACTACAGGCATATTGCACGCAAATCGCTGCTGTAAAATGGAACAGTTGGAGTCACGATTGACTAAACGCAATAATTATACTTACTCGTACACTTTACTGCGCTTGTAGCTTTTCCTGCCAATGACGATTATATCATAAGGCAGCAGAGCTAAGCGTTTTTCGTTGTGGACAGAAATCTGTGCACTCGCAAAACACCGAACTTGCGCGATTCCCGCGATGCGCTGTGAAATTCACGGGCAGTACTCAGCGATCTCTTCCTCTTGCGCTGTTTGTTGTCGCATCAGATGACAACATAGTGGTACCCAGAACGCAGCGTGAACAGGCGCTTTTTCGTTTTTGAAACTCCCAAAGCCACTCCGTGCTATGCTAGCGAGGCGCGCCTTGGCAGTTTAAAACAAATTGTAGCGTCTCTGGGAGTGATAGTATACCGCCAAAGACGCCTGGGTGCGAGATGGGCGTGCTGTCGTCTATACCGAATTCGGTATTACGTGTCACGAACGACAGACAAAGGTAAATGACACGTTCAAACATTAGAATCATGACATGTGTGTCATCTAACAACATGACTACATGCCGCACTCAATATGCGCTCGTGGCCGTATCGCTAGCTTCACATATACCTAATTTGGTGTTAAAGGATGTGAATGAATGATGAAGATATGTGACCGGTGCAAGCGTAATAATCAGGAGATGCGTGTCATGTAACAATATGACTACAAACCACGCTCATGGTGCGCTCGCGGCCGTTTTGCTAGTTTCACACATCCTGAATTTGGTAGTACATGACGCTAACGGGCGACGAAGGTAACTGACACGTCCTAACATTATAGTCATGACATACGTGTCCCTTAACAACAAGACTACATGCGACGCTCTTGATGCGTTCGTGGTCGTTTCGATAGGTTTATATATACCTAATTCGGTATTACGTGATGTGAACGAATGACGAAGGTATATAACACGTCCAAACATGAAAATCATGACATGGATGTCACGTAAAAACATGACGACCTGCTAAACTCATAAAGCGCTTGCAGCCGTTTCTGTAGCTTCACATATACCCAACTTGATATTACAGGACGTGAATGCATGACAAAGGTGTCTGACTGGTGCTAACATGATAATCATAAGATGCGTGTCATGTAACAACATGAGTACATGCCATGCTCACGATGCTTTCGCAGCTGTTTCACTAGTTTTGCATACATCAAGTTTGGTATTACGTGAGGCTATCAGACGACAAAGATAAATGACACGTCCAAACATGATAATTATGACATGCCTGTCATGTAAAGACATGACGACATGTCACGCTCATGATGCACTCACGGTCATTTCGCTAGCTTCACATATACTGATTTGGTGCTATGTGACGTCGCTTACTGACGAAGGTATATGACTGGATCAAAGATGATAGTCATGATATGGGTATCCAGTAAGAATATAACAACGTACCAGGCTCATAGCACGCTTGTGGCCGTTTCGCTAGCTCCACATATACCAAATTCGGCATTTCGTGACCAGAACAGACGACGAAGGTAAATGAGACGTCCAAACATAATAATCATGATGTGGAAGTCATATACGGCATAAATTACCTCCGCCTCATAAGGTTGTGCAGATTTTAAACTGACATATGAACCTTCTTCATTCGAGCTTCTCGTACTATCGATTTTCACTTCACGCGGGATTTGCCAATTTTTTAGTGTGTGATCGTGTGTGGGAGGTAGATTGCTTCATGTTTCCTGTGTTCGAGCGCGAGTCCTCGGTACGCGCGAATGTGGCAGGGTGTGACGCCGCGAAGCTGTTGTGTGCCGCTGAGCAGCTCGAACGCAAAAAAAGACGCTACATTGAAACACAACGTAATCACCTACGATCTACAGTTTCGAGAGGCGTATAGGGATGTGTATTACTCTCAACAGAGAACTTAATTTCGCCACAAACTAGCGCTGAAGCAGACGCTTGCCACCACCTCTAAGCGTCCCTAGCAAGCGTTCCCTTCACGGGCGCGTGCTACGAAACAAGAAAAGCATCAAAAGGCGCCCAGGGCTTGGCCTTATCTTCTACACACGCGACAGCCAACCAGTAGAGATGAGGAGAAATCGAAATGGGGTTCTTTTAGGGGTGTCCGTGTTCGCGCACAAACCGGCGAGACGAAAGATTTTCCCCTGGCCCAAGTAGTTGATACGCGCACTACAATCACTTGGAATGTTCGGAAAACTGGAAAGGATCAAAACTGTAATTGGGTAGGATGGGTGAGGAGCTCGGTCAAGAAGTTGTCTTGTTTGAGCGGTGTGAGTGGGTCCTAAAGTGCAGTCAGTCAATGCTGAAGAATCGAGTTATGGTGCCGCTGGAGTAGTTTTTTTTAAATAGTGTCGCTGGGACGACGTCCTGCGCGAGAGTGCCTTTCATTGTTTTCTTGAAGAGAAATGTTCGAGACACGTCCGAAGAATTTTGGAGTACACGCGCGTGTATATTTGCGGCCGCTATGTGTTCTTGCACTGTTTATGATGCTTGAGATTGCATTTGTAGTGAGGTAAGTTTGTTCCCGTTGTTTTAAATCTCTTCCAAGCAATTTTGTGAGGGAAATTCGCATCCGCAGACTGTGCAAGTTTGTGTGATGCCTTTGCTCAGATTACATGTTTTGTTTGTGTCGTAAAATCTCGCTTTTTAATTCCCTCTTCGGACTACAACTGGCGTTGTTGGG
This sequence comes from Rhipicephalus microplus, assembly GCF_043290135.1. NCBI lineage: Eukaryota > Metazoa > Arthropoda > Arachnida > Ixodida > Ixodidae > Rhipicephalus > Rhipicephalus microplus. The sequence goes on from NC_134702.1 coordinate 231,794,624, forward strand.
CAGAAAAAGAACCTAGATTTAAATTGGGCGTGCTTTCGTTGTGCGTGTCGGTGAACCGATACGCAAGCCTTTGGAATGTACCTGGCGATTGCGTCCCCATGAACGGAATCAGTGACCCTTTTCATTTCAGGTGAGTAAAACTGGCAGCATTCATAGAGAGTATTGAGGCCTATGCTTCACGAATTATTTTCCCTTCTAAGGCAAACTATTCACATATGTGGTGTAATAGGTACTCCTAATAACCATTCAGAATTGAACCTGTTATGTGTAGCTACGAAACGCGTTATTTATGGCCCACTGTGACCCGTAGAAATGCCGGTGAAAGCAGTTTCTCCTGGGAGATGTGGTTGCGCTACGGGGGACGCAAGGTGAAGTAGGCCCGTCCCGCTGCTTCAGCGGCACACACCAGGCCGCATATCGTTATTGGTACAGGCTTTGGATGGCTCTTGAAGTTTACTACGCTGATTTTTCGAGTGTAAAAGAAAGTGATGTGTAGTTGTATCTTATTGAAACTTCCTTCATTTTCCCACGTAAACTTTATTTCAAAACGTGTGCGCAGTCATCAGGTAGAAATGAAACCTGGAAAAGTTTAATCACCCAGGTAGGCATAACTTTGCCCTTGCGTTCCCGGTTAGGGCACCCAAATGCAATGAATTATATTTTACAGCACTTGAAAACAAACTTATCTCTTTTTTCCTCGAAAGTACACTGAAACTATGTGTGGAAATGACAGTACAGTTATAAAAAAAACACACAGCGCTTTGTCTGTTGCAATCCCAGGTGTGTCCAAGTGGTTTGCCCGCAACGTACCTTTTCTTTTGTAGTGAAGTCGAGTCAGAGGAGAGTCATAGTGCATCCACTAGTTTGGCCATTGTTTTGCAGTCAAATTGAACAAGTTTTGGCAAGGCGCAGTCATAAAAAAAACAAGACCTCGATGCTATTTGCTGCACGCTACATCCACGCGTAGCCGGGAGTGCGCGACGCTTTGCTTAAACTATCAGATACAACTTCTAAATCTCCAATATCAGAGCACATCAAGAGATCCAGTGGTGTTCTGGCTCTTTGATCGACAAAGGTACTGCTTCCATGTTTGAAGCGCTTCCACCACGTCTAACTACCCAAGCTGTGCCAAGAAAAAAAACTGAATCTGCAGAAAAATTTGCGTAAACAGTTAACAGTTCGCTAGGAACGCTATCCAATTCGAAGCCATTCAGATTATTGTCGGGGGGGGGGGGGGGGTACAGCAATCGCAGCGCCAGATTCCTCTCTAGGTATTATTGTATGAAACTTTGTAGGGCCACGCGTTTGGTGGAAAGGGTTTCGCGATGAACGGAAGGTATTGTGACTATATATTGATGTCATGACTAGCGAGAAATGTCCGTGAGATCGTCTTACCCTCCGATTCTGATTTTGGTTTACCCCAAGGTAGTGTGGTGATCCCTAGAGCACAGAAACGTAGGAGGACAGTTGTTGTGAAGGAGTTCACAAGCACAATGCAGGTTGCCCTTTCAATAGCTTGACAGTTAGGCATAACTTATCATCAAATTACCTGATAAAGTAAAACAATACAGAAACACGGCTGAGATCTCCGACATAGGCATCAGTATAACAACAAAGTGAAAAGTGTTTCACAGAAGAGTGCAGGTTTTGTAGTGATTATGAGTGTTTCTCAATCACGACGATTAACACTTCTCCGTCGCGGCGAATAACGGCTACGATCGCGATTTCCCGTTGCGCTCGCAGTACTTTTTTACCTACACAAGGACCAAGCTTACCGTGAATCGCGTGCAACAAGCAGGTAATGAACACTGGTGCAGTGCACTTTTTCAAAATGTCGTCAATTATTCATAGAAAATGGTAGAGCGCGTGCACAAGAGTGATGCAATAATCTACGCCTGTACTCAAGCAAGCATACGCCACCTCACATGAATAACACGGGAGGCAGAGGTTCGTAGCTTGAGGCGCGAACGCGCGCAGGCATTCCATGTCCCGCTGGCCTGTGTTTCACAGAATTGAGGCGCCAGGGTCACCGTCAACATCATTGTCTTTATGGACCACTTACTGCTGCACATTTATTAGTCGTTGTGGCGACCGGCCTTTGCTGGCACCGGAGATCCGCGATGAAGACGTCAATACAGGAGGGAGGTGAACTTAAAAGAGGCTTTCTTTAAACTATGTACATGACAAGCGCCCTTCGAATGAGCCGGGTGGCTCATTATAAAGGGTACGTTCTCCCCAAATCCTTAGGTTGGGAATTGTGGGTATATTTTGCTGTCCAATCACGGGTAACAAACAACCTGCGAGGGTGACACTGTTAAGTACACGTACAATAATGAGGCGTGGTCACTGCCCTGCAATGCGGCACCAACGTGGCTCTTACTTGCAGTGTGTGTGCCGCTTGATGAGGGGTTATACATCAAAAGGGCCACCGTAGTAGCTCAAAAGGGTAGGCCGAATTCCGAATTAGCAGGGTTATTTGCGGCTGCCGCTGCTGTCTCTCCTAAGAAAGATGCTGCTACCTCGTATACACTTCTCGTCGTCACGTGAAATGGCTTATGGCAACTCAGGGCATGGCGCCATGCTTCCCAGCTTGGATGGACAACGCATGTAAGCCAGCACCCATTCGTTGACACGTTTGAGGATCAAAAGAACGGCACTCCCCTGACTTGACTTCAGCGTGACTAGCCATACAGATCGCCCGAAGCGTCATTGTTTGGTGGCATCTTCCAGGCCACTGCCCCCAGCAATGGACTATCCTGCTCGTTCCTCATTTCTCTCTTTCTGGGAATAGTCTTGCATACACACAACTACAGGCATGAGACAGCGGCCTGCCCTGGCTGAGATGTATTGAGCCTGAAAATCATCTAACCACCCTTCCTTAAGTATTATAATTCAACACAATTCAGCAATCGGAACGTATCTCTGAGCTTTCGCCGAAGCTCCCAATCTCGATTCGAGATTATTCTTTCTGTTAAAGGGCCACTCACCAGGCCCCATACCGAATTTTCGTTAGACAGTGGAAGTTGTTGGGTGTCCGATGAGGAATATTTTGCCACAAAAACTTTTCGAATTGGTTTATCACGAGCGGAGAAAACAGGTTTTTTGAAGCATCGCGAAACGAGGATGAGAGGAGGCGAGCTCCGAACCCTTGCCGCTCCTCCGCGCAAGCCAAATCTCTTCCCCATCCTCTCCGGCATCCGACCAAGAGGTGACGCGCCCATGACGTGCCTAAACAAGTCCAACCCCCGAGCACGCGAACGGCGTTGCTTTGCTGACCAGCGTTTTTTTTTTTGTGGTCTTCTGCCTGTTTCTGTAGGATCGCTTGAAAACACTGGCTTAGACGCGGTAGAGTAGATAACTACAATGAGTGCGCGAACGCGTAGGAGCGTTCCACGGTGGTCGTCTGCTCGATGCGCTGAGCGCGGGAACACGAACGCATGCTAAACGCTGGTACATTAGCCCCACATCGCGTAGCATTTCACAGCATTTCACGGGCGCCCCGCCGCGGTGGTTTAGTCGCTAAGGTACTCGGCTGTTGACCCGCAGGTCGCGGGTTCGAATTCCGGCTGCGGTGGCTGCATTTCCGATGGAGGCGGAAATGTTGTAGGCCCGTGTGGTCAGATTTCGGTGCACGTTAAAAAACCCCAGGTGGTCGAATTATCCGGAGCCCTCCACTACGGCGTCTCTCATAATCATATGGTGGTTTTGGGACGTTAAACCCCACAAATCAATCAATTAGCATTTCATGGGAAGAATGGAAGAAAACGCACACAATTATTATTGCGCCTCATTATTTATTACTATTTTTATTAATCCCTTAAAGCAACAAAACCATGAACTACGCATGTTGTGTTAAATAATTTTTGCCATGTCACGTGGTATACTACTGACAACGTCAGAGCAGGGTCGTCTACGTAGAGTACCAACGTCATTGCATTGCCGTGTACGTAGGACCATTCATACGCCCACGTCATGCCCTCATTCTCTAGGCATGTGCCAGCAGAGGGGAGGGGGAGCAGCGTTCATCTTGAAATTTGACCCAATTCCGCGGCGCGTAGCGTTCCAAATTTTCGCAAACGTGATCATCGACGCCTCGTCTACGCATTGCGCTTGTCAGCTAAAAATTGTCAAACCTGGTGAGTGGCCCTTTAAACTGCTTTCAAGAAAATTAACTTCAAACTTATGTGCTTCCCGTAACATAACTGAGTGCCAGTGTGAGTAATCCGCTGTAAGTCTACTAGGCCTCATTCTCATAAACAAGTATTTTCACTTCACGTTATCCTTTGGTCCCAAAACGTTTGTTCTACTATAGCTAGTCATCAATTTCCCGTGAGCCGACGAAAAAATAACGGTCGTGCTGCACCAGAACCAAGAACATCCACATTGCACGCTCGAAGTCATACATATACTGCTCCTGCATGAATGAACTACTGAATAACTCTCCCTAGCGGTAACCATCTTTTTAAAACGTACACGTAAACGAAAGAAGTAACTTTGCTTACATCCACACCAGGCATATGCCAATAAAACACTAAATTAACGAAAAGGCATCACAGAGAAGAGAGAAGACAGAAGAAATGTAGGAAAGGCAGGGAGGTTAACTAGACTATGCGTCTAGTTTGCTACCCTACACATGGAGAGGGGGAGAGGGGAGTAAAAAAGAGAGAAGGATAGACACATGTCACATAACACACACAATGCCGAGTTTCACAGGCGGTCACTCAATGAAGCTGCTGTCAAGTATCTCAGGAGGGCTCGTGTGGCTTTAAGTGCTGATGTGACGCGCGACCAGGCTCCTAGATCTTTGCTTCATTAAATGGCTGGTCATCGAGTCTATTCAAGGCACACTGGAGAGTCCGGCGATGTTCATCAAATTGGGCACAGTGGCACAAGAGATGTTCAATATTCTCTATACAGTTGCAGCTTTCACACATGGATGATTCTGCCATGTCATTGCGATGGCTTAATGACTTAGTAAACGCTACCCCAGTCCACAGCCGGCACAGCGTTGTAGCGTCACGTCGAGAAATCTTGGATGGCAGTTGTTTCTGGAGTAATGACTTAAGGCTCTTAGGGCGATGATTGGAGTCCAGTGGAGAATTCCAGAGCGCAAGCGTAGCATTATGCGCGATGTGACGAAATTTTCTAGCTGCGTCTACTCTTGACAAGGGTATTAACAGTGTGGGCATTTCATGGTGGGCACACCGGGCAGCGTCGTCGGCGAGGTGGTTACCACTGAAGCCATAGTGGCCCGGCAATCATTGTAAAACAATGTCATGTCCTTGATCAGCGGTGCGATAACAAATTTCATTAATACGATACACCATCTGGTGGTACTCTTCACGTCATAGACTTCGCACGCATTGAAGGGCTGCCTTGGAGTCGCAGAATATGGCCCATCTACTAGGGGATTCTTGCGTAACAAACTCCACAGCGGCTCGAGGAGCGGCTAGCTCGGATTCCGTAGATGTCGTGACGTGTGATGTCTAGAATTTGACGGTGATTGATCGAGATGGTATGACAAAGGCACCTGTTGAACTTCCCGAGACCGAACCGTCAATGTAAACATGAATTTGGTTAGCATACAACAAACGCAAAAGGTCCAATGAGTTCTGCTTGAGGGCTGCAGATGACAGGCTTGCCTTTTTAGCTATCCCCAGCACTTCAAGGTGCACAGTGGGTCTTTTCATGCACCTCTCTGGAGATAGTAGTATGGTTGTGGGCGACAATCTCCACGCGATGGAATTCTGGTTAGCCGCAACAACTTTGGAAAACGCTGCCTTTGGTCTTTCTAGTGGCAACCTAGCAAGGTGGTGGTTAGGCACTGTGGATATGTGACGGATATGTGCCCGGAGTGTGTCGACAGCTATATATGTCGTGATCAGATGGTCTTTAGCAACACCAATTGTTGCTAACGTATTTGCGCACCGAGGTAGCCCCAAGCATGTGCGGAGGACTTCGCCTTGAATGTTTTCAGGACCCTGATGTTAGTTTTTCTGGCGTTAGAAAGCACGGGGGTGCTATACCGCAAATATCCCAAGAAGAGCGCTCTGTACAGCTGAAGCATAGATGACACTGATTTGCCCCACGCTTTACCAGCGAGAAATCTCATCACGTGTGTGATAGAGCTGAGCCTCTTCTTCAAGTGCGAGATGTGAGCACTCCACGAGAGATCTCTGTTGATAATGAGGCCCAGGAATCGGTGACGTGTGGTATACGAAAGGTTCACGTTGTCGATGGAAACAGGATAATAGATCATGGGCTTGCGGGTGAAAGAGACTAAGGCGCACTTCTCGGTGGAAATTGTGAGGCCTCGAGCATGGAGGTACGTCGACCTTATTCTCGCTGCTTTTTGGAGCCGTGAGCGTACCTGGGGTCGTGTCACTGCTGAAGCCTAGGTACATATATCATCAGCGTATGTAGAGAGATTCGAGGTAGACTTTGTACAAGGCCAATGATCGTGAGGTTAAACAGCGTAGGGCTGAGAACCCCGCCTTGTGGAACGCCATGAGCGGTGTATTGATTTACGGTGTGGCCTTTGTCACACAAGTCCCGTTATTTCGGAAGGCGATCGCCGGGCCAATTCCAAGGGCCGAATTATCGGCCCCCCGAACCGCACCACGAAAGCGTGGACAATTTAGGAGTGGCCCTTTTTGGCGCGCCAGCGGACGCCGGCTGTGGCCCCAAGAACAAGTCAGAGCCGAGAGTTGATAACCAAACGAAATTATATTCTCAGTAATGGCAGATCGAAAACAAAACACAAGTGTGCACACTCCACAATAGTTGAGTACAATATGTCACCAATCAAACCACGTACTACACAGTACCATCAGCCACACTCGCAACAACGGACACAGACAACAATACGCACTACAATGCAGTCGCATGCATTGAACAACCAAGACACTTAAAGACGAAAGAGATAGAAAACCTATTCAGTCTAAAGTTCTTGGAACAAAAGTCTGGATGATACTCTTCCGAGAATCACTCACTCAAAGTCCAGCATTGCTGTCGTTCCGCGGCCCCCGAAGTTTCTCTTCCAGGAAACCTCACGTTTTCAATAGGCCACTCTCCAAGCTTCAGACTTCTTCGCCAGAAACACGTCGGCTTCACACACGCAGCTGTTGCCACGCGTCTTCGCTCGATAGCGGTAAACACACACTCTTGCCTGTAGCTCGAGTCGTCACCTCTTAGGTGGAAATCATCTTCTTCTCCTGCTTTGTCTCCACGGACAAAATCTTCGCCGACTACACAGCGGAATACCCTGCGCGCTCTGGCGCTAACTTCCGTCTTCTCCTAATCTCTCACCTCGGCTGCTCCATTAAATACCTTTCGCGCGAGATTCCAGAAAGTTCTCGCCGTTTTGTCGGCGCGATACGCAGCGAAGGCTGGGGAGAGGCCGAGACGGTTGGAATGCCCTCCGCGGGGGATGACTCAACTCGGTGTGACCACGCCCCTTTCCATCCAGAAAAATCGAGGGCTTGCTCGGCCGCCGTTGTGGGGTGAGGAGGTTCGTCAGCGAAGCCACGCTTCCGAGAGGGGAGGGTCGCGCACCCGGGGAATCTTTAGATGTTTGTTTTCTCTTTTTTTTCTTTTTCGTTGTCCTCGCGGCGCCACTCTGGCGTTATCGCAAGAATTCGGCGGCGCGCCCATTTTGAGCGCTCGTTCTGTGACACTGCCCCCCACTTTAAGAATATTATCTCATAATATTCAAAACCACACAAACGAGTGCGAACAGTCACCACACACTTAAAGACTGTAACATAGTCCGTCGCTCATGACACTTCACATTCACAATATATCACTCAATACAACTGTACATTGCAATTCAATTCCACAACACATGAAATGTAGCCACAGGTACATGAATGCAACACTCCATCACACATTCCAAACAATACAAATGTACAAAGTTTTCTCATTACAACAATTACTATACTCACATCATTACTATATATCACATCACCATAACGAACATTTTGACTCACTCAACATACAGTTGTGACACAGGACAACAAGAACATCAACACAAAATATGGCACTCAGCCCTGCCAAACACAATTCGATTCCACCTCAGCACCTATCCTGTGTATTTCGAGCTGCGCTTGCGTCCTTTCTTGCGGTGCTCGCTCGATCTTTTCCTGTGTTTCCACGTTCTTTTTCGGCGAGTCCTCTCCAACGACGACATCTGAGGCGGCGTCTCAGCCGTCGTTGTCACTTCCGACACCGTTAACGGGTCATAACGTTCAACGGGTCCTGTCTGTTTATTTACCAGCTCGTTCATGTCACGGCATTGGGCTTGGCTGGCCAACTCCGTCAACATTACACTGTCGGTCGGTTGGGGTCGTGCCGACGTACGTCCAGCTGCCCAGCACGTGAACTCATTCAACACGATCGTCTTCTCAATTGCTGTCTCTTGCGGCGCGGCTTCACCTTGGGCTCTTTTGAGATCAGTCACGGGATGCTCCTCCACTGTATCTCGCGGTCGCTGCGTGGGCGAGGGCTCTATCATAGGGTCTTCTCCTAAACACTCTTGATCATTCGGTCCTCACGCCCCGTCGATGTTTCCGATGACGAGGTCGTACAGGGGGTTCGTCATGCATAAAGCAGTATCCTTCCCGCTGAAGTACGGGGTTTCAACCTCAATTTCTGCTTCCAAAGCATCCGTACCATACGGTCAATTAGGCAAACCGGTTTCGTTTTGCCTGTTAACTCACTTTCCCGTACCAGATTTCTCCGCACGATAACAGTGGAGCAGCCGGTATCTCTTAACACCGTAATCTTTTTGTCCGCAACTTTTCTAGGCAGCGTTGGCATTCCCTTCGAAACACCGGTTGGCTGTTTTGCCATTACAGCACCCACAATAAGAATTTTCTCCCCATTTTTCATCTCTACGAATCCATCTGTGACGGCATTATTACCGGATTTCGGTGCCGCTTGCACACACGATACCTGGTGAGTTTGACTCGCACCGTTTCCACATGCGTCTGCTTTGTGCCCAGTCTGACCACACTTAAAACATTTTACTACCATAGGGCTCGTAAACATCGTTCGACAGTTTTTCGCGTGATGACCCACTCGGTTACACAGAAAACATTGCGGAATGTTCTCCGGTGCACGCTTCTTTTCTTCGGGAGCTGATTTCTTCGAATCTTCAGGACACTCCTTCTTGACCCTGGCCAAATTAGTTCCACCTTGCGCTTCCAAGAATTGATCAGCCAATTCGAGCATGCCTTCAAGTGACTCAGCCTTCCTCTCTTTCAAGTACAGCGACAGGCTTGGGTGGCAACTAGTAAGAAATTGTTGTCTAATTAGGAGCTCTCTAAGCTCATCGTACTCCTGCGCTGTCCCTGAAAGTTCAATCCATCTGTCGAAATAATGGCAAAGTCGGGCGGCATACTGCGTAGCCGTCTCACCATCAGCCGGCTTTCCTGTCCGAAATCTGTCCCGGAATCTTTCTACAGTAAATCTAAATCGCTTCAGCAAAGCAGCTTTCACCTTTGCATAGCTGGCTGCATCGGTCGGCGTCAGCCTACCGTACACACTGAGCGCTTCACCACTCAAGCAAGTACTCAAAGCAGTTGCCCATTGATGTTCCGGCCAATTCTGGCTCCTTGCAATCGTCTCAAATCTATGAAGGTACGCGTCAAGGTCGTCCTTCCTCTCATCAAACGCTACGAGCAGCTTGCTTGGGTTCGAGCGGAAGCCATGGTCCCCCCGTTTGCTGCTTTCAACTCTAGCTTGGACCGGAGTTTCACTTCGCTGTTGCAAACAGAGCCGCTCGAGTTCCATCTCGTGCTGCCGCTGCCGTTCCCTTTCAGCCATCTCTGCTTCTCTTTCTTCTCTCGCCCTTTCAGCTGCCAACCTCTCTCGTTCCAACTCAGCTTCTTTTTCCGCTTTGGCTCTTTCGACCGCCAGTCTTTCTTTTTCCAGCTGAGCTGCCTTTTCTTCTTTGGCCCTCTCTTTTTCTTCTTTTTCCTTCTGGGTGACCCACTTCCGTAGTTCGGCGCCAGAAAGACCCATCTTCTCACCAAGAGCGACTAACTTTTCGAGATACATTGTGTCTCGCAACTCGCAAATAAAACCTTGCAGCGTGCAAAAAGTATATGCCTAAATCAGTCTATCGGAACACTCCCCTGCACTCGTTAACGAGAACACTGAACAACACACAAAATCGTTCCGAAAGCACTATCAACAACTCGAGGCTCTTTCTCACTTCTTTGGACACACTGTGCACCAAAAGGTCCTCGTCGCGGACGCCAGATTAATTGTCACACAAGTCCCGTTAATTCGGGAGGCGATCGCCGGGCCAATCCCAAGGGCCGAAGTATCGGCCCCCCGAACCGCACCACGAAAGCGTGGACAATTTAGGAGTTGTCCTTTTTGGCGCGCCAGCGGACGCCGGCTGTGGCCCCAAGAACAAGTCAGAGCCGAGAGTTGATAACCAAACGAAATTATATTCTCAGTAATGGCAGATCGAAAACAAAACACAAGTATGCACACTCCACAATAGTTGAGTACAATATGTCACCAATCAAACCACGTACTACAAAGTACCATCAGCCACACTCGCAACAACGGACACAGACAACAATACGCACTACAATGCAGTCGCATGCATTGAACAACCAAGACACTTAAAGACGAAAGAGATAGGAAACCTATTCAGTCCAAAGTTCTTGGAACAAAAGTCTGGATGATACTCTTTCGAGAATCACTCGCTCAAAGTCCAGCGCTGTTGTCGTTCCGCGGCCCCCGAAGTTTCTCTTCCAGGAAACCTCACGTCTTCAATAGGCCACTCTCCAAGCTTCAAACTTCTTCGCCGGAAACACGTCGGCTTCACACACGCAGCTGTTGCCACGCGTGTTCGCTCGATAGCGGTAAACACACACTATTGCCTGTAGCTCGAGTCGTCACCCCTCAGGTGGAAATCATCTTCTCCTGCTTTGTCTCCACGGACAAAACCTTCGCCGACTACACAGCGGAATATCCTGCGCGCTCTGGCGCAGACTTCCGTCTTCTCCTCCTTTGTCCCTACGGACAAAACGTTCGCCGACTACACGGCGGAATCCCTACGCGCTCTGGCGCTAACTTCCGTCTTCTCCTCATCTCTCACCTCGGCTGCTCCATTAAATACCTTTCGCGCGAGATTCCAGAAAGTTCTCGTCGTTTCGTCGGCGCGATACGCAGCGAAGGCTGGGGAGAGGCCGAGACGATTGGAATGCCCTCCACGGGGGATGACTCAACTCGGTATGACCACGCCCCTTTCCATCTAGAAAAATCGAGGGCTTGCTCGGCTGCCGTTGTGGGGTGAGGAGGTTCGTCGGCGAAGCCACGCTTTCGAGAGGGGAGGGTCGCGCGCACGGGGAATCTTTAGATGTTTGTTTTCTTTTTTTTATCGTTGTCTTCGCGGTGCCACTGCTGCGTTATCGCAAGAATTTGGTGGCGCGCCCATTTTGAGCGCTCGTTCTGTGACAGCCTTCCGCAGTAAGCACGAAGAAGTATCTCCTCTGTAGGTAGCTCCGAATCGATCGAAACATTTCGCCACCGATTCCAATGTTAGTCAAGGCATCTAGGATGGCATCGTGTGTTACGTTGTCGTATGCACCTTTCACATCTAGGAACATTGCAACCGAGATGCGCTTGAGGTATTTTTGTTGTTGCACAATGGTGACGAGGTAGGTGACATTATCAATAGAAGAGCGGCCTCATCGAAACCAGCCATGGCCTCAGGGTATATATTATAGCGTTCAAGGTACCACTCGAGGCGTGTCAGAACCATTCTTTCCATTATTTTCCCCACTCAGCTGGATAGCGCAATGGGCCGATATGATGCGAGATCAAGCAGCAGCTTCCCAGGTTTGAGGATTGGTACCAAGTGGCTGGATTTCCACCTTTCTGGAGCGACGCCATCATTTCATGACTGGTTGGAGCATTTTAGTAGCTGGTCTCGGCCTAGCTACTAAAATGCTGGCATAAGATGGCATAAAGCAGCGTATGTAATACCGTCCGGCCCAGGTCACAATGAACGTCTGCAGGTGCCTAGAGCTTCATTCAGTTCCTCGAGTGAGAAAAGCATATTCAGTTCACAAACTCGTGCTACAGGAACATCCCCGAGGACTTCGTCACTCGTGGTAACCACATTGCCCGCAATCCTCAAGCAGAAATCTTCAGCAACATCAACCTGCAGGTGGCCTTGATGGAGAGCCAATGGGCTGAATGGACGTTGTTGTGGAGTCGAGCCAAGGCCACGCACAGTCCATATATGAAACATAGGCTTGCGAAGATCGAGTGATTCACAAAATTTCTTCAACCGTTGGTCCTCCAGCTTGTCCATTCGACGTTGGATTTTCTTTTGTAGACGTCGAGCGTCTCTGAGGTCATGAATCGAATTAGTGTGCCTGTACCTCCTCTCAGCCCGCCTACGAATTGTTCGTAGTCGTTCAAGTTCTATATCAAATTCTGTACGCTTTGATGTGTATTTAAAGGCGCACGTAACCTCTTCCATCACATTTTTCATTACCTCCTAGAGGCCACACGCGCTATCATCGCATGCCTCTTCCACCTTTGCCTTGTACATTGTCCAATTAACTCTTTTGTTTGTTGATGAGGAGGAAGTTTCAAATTCTGTGACCTTCAGATACGCTGTAATATGATCACTGCCGTGAGTCTCAATATCAGTGAATCATCGCACTTGTTGGGTGAATCGCCATGACACCGATGCAAGAACCAAGCAACTGCTATATCTCGAACCACGCAAATACGTTGGACTGCCGTTATTGATAACGTTAAGCTCGTAGCGTGAGGCGAATTCAGCAAGTTTCCGGCCTCTGGAATCAATCGTTGTGCTTCCCCAAAGCAAGTGATGAGCATTTAAAACACTAATAACAATCCAGGGCCCAGGTGTAGCAGTTAAGATGTCATGTAGTCTTTCACCATCGAACTGACCAGATGGTGAGATGTATGCGCCGATAAGCGTGAAGGCTACCTTCTTCTTAGCAACGCGGAGGCATGCGTATTGATTTTCGTTATGGGGTTGCACCAAATGTGGAATGTAGGTTAAATCTGTGCGGATATATGTATTTACTTTGCTGGGTTCACCACAAGTCGATGAAGTGAAGGCTTCGTAGCCTGAAAGCTTTATCGCTTTTGACAAATTTGGTTCACATATTACTAATAAAGGAAATCCGTTGCGGAAAACGTACTGTTGAAAATAATATATCTGTGATTTAGGTCCTCTGGCATTCCACTGTAAAACTGTCGCACTACGTACTTCGTCTTGGAATGAAGGCAGTGAACGAGCCATTTTTTTCTATACAAAGTTGGCAAGCACTGGACTCACGGCATCCAATACTTGCACTGCGCATAGTGCTGTAGGCGTGTTCGCGTTGCCTATAAGCGTGCGAATGGCATTGATGAGAGACTTGATCATCGTCAAAATTTCACGGTCACGCTCTGTCGCCTCATCGCGGCGAGATGCAGAAAGTGGTGCTACCGGTGCACGTTCCAGTTTTTCTGCAGGGGTTATCCAAGGAAGTGATGGCCATGCTTCTTCCAGAGCCTCCTTTTCAGGGGTAGCATTCTTTGTGCACGTGTTCTTTTTGTCCGGCGGTGGTGGTGAGGCCGATTCAACGAAAGGAGGCTTTACAGAAGGCTTGATACTGGGGGCCGGCTTTCTAGATGAGCGACAAGAACGACATCGTTCTTGTCTGCGACAAGAACGATGTCGCCTGACGACAGCAACCGCTTCTTGGTGAGTCGAACGGTCCCTCACCATTTTCTTCAAAACCAAAATCTCCTGGCTTATTTTCGGACACTCTTTTGATGCGGCGTCGTGGGGCCCTTGGCGATACGGGCAAATATATGAATTAGCTTAACAGTTGTCGGCAGAGTGTGATGCACCACAACGAGAACATGTTGTAGGATTTCCACACACGGCGCTCACATGACCAAATTTTTTGACACTTTCAGCACTGGAGCGGCTTAGGGACGAATGGCCGCACAGCATGTCGGAAATGACCCACCTTAACATGTGTCGGCAGGCAATCACTCTTAAAGTCTCTCTTCAGTCATCTCGCCTTTCCTAGACGGCACAACTGTAGTATTTGGGGCCCATCATTAGCAGGCTTAATGAGAATCGGCAGATCTTCGTTCGAGATGGTCACATTGGTGTCATATTTGACGCCTATAGTTGCATTTCCTAGCGGAATGATAGTGTGAACATTTATGCCGCCGAGGACGGTGACTTTGCTCAGTGAATCTAACGCTGACGCTTGAGCGACATCCCCTGCTACAACAATTTTCCGGTGATTTACTCTGATATCCTTAATACTGTTCGGCAACAGTGCCTCGAGCTCTGAAGATACAACTTGCCTGTTCAGTAGTCTCATGTTGATGGATGGTTGCGTAGGCGAGAATAGGACGGTGTACCTCGGCGGGCTTTGCGGGGCCCTCACAGCAGATACGTCCATGGATTCCCTGAGCATCCTCCGCTTTGCTTTCTGGCTCATGACGGTCACGTATTCGTCATCGGAGCTATCGGCGCTCTCGGCAGTGTCAATGACGGTAGCCTCGCTGTCACTGGAAGGGCAGTTTCGCTTCCTTGAGGCTGCCGGTGCTGTCGCCGGCAAATTGGGTCACAGCTTTGCCGCAAAGGTAAAGCAATAAACGCGATAACAACAAATTGGAAGGTCATGCGCAGAATAGCAAGCAGATTGAAACGTGATCCACATTTCTCACCCACAAATAACGCACAAAACGTACTGTACAGATGAACGCGAATAAACATCCTAGTTGTTTCTTCGCTGTGTCTGAAAACTACGCCCTTATCGCAAACGGAGGCTGTGCAGCGATTGCAGTGACCTTTGTGCACCCCGTAAATACAAGGGAATCATTCCAGTGCAAGCCCAACGCCAGCCAAGACGTATGATCTTCCCCACCGGTAGATAAGGGCAGGCGAGAGATCGTCCACTTCCCTCCTCTCCACGAGCCAAAGTACGCGTGAGAGATGATAGCCGCCACGCGCTTATTGCGCCACCCTATTGATAATGCTGGAAACACGATAGTTCCTTTTTCCCCAAAACGCCCGCCAACAGAGATAAGCGGTAGATATAATTAGCTTGCCATTTGAATGTTAAAGGAGGTACCCCTCCGTGGTTCAGTAGTTAACGCCTCACATTCCCGACGCGGAGATATCACGTTTGATTCCGCGCATGGGATTCTTTCTTCCGGTTTTTTTTTATTTCATGCGTTTTCATATATAGAGATACGTATACACATGCGATGCATGACGCCGATGCCAGCGGCTAAATTCATTCGAGAGTGTCCACATAATTGCAATAGAAAAAAAAACTTTTCCTTGAGCACTCCAAACCTTCAAAGAATCGTTGTTGATTTGCCGCGCCCACTCGTAACCACCTTCTAATGTCACTCTTACTAACACGTCTATGTAGGTATCAACCCTTAAAATTGCTACCATGCGTGACGTTACGCAACCGCACGGCGCTCACCTAAAACATACGCCTAAAAACAAAAAAAAACATAAAATTACTTACCTAAACACTATATAGTAGCTGAGGTATTTAAAGAATACATTATATAGCCCAAACCAACTTGACCCGTCAAAACCAAAGTTACAAAAAAAATCCACTAGAGACGACCTTCTGACGCTCACGGCGGTCTACTCCTTTTATTTTCCCGACGAACGCGCTGTGGTTATGCCCAGTGGGTCTTTCTTGGCAAACAACAAATGAAACAATGCGAAACCCAATCGCTTCGCCTCCGAACCCCACCAAGCTCCTTGCTGGCGACATGTTTGCTTGCCCTCGCTCAGCCTCTTCTAGTGAGCCAGCAGCATTGCACTCCCATGCCTCATCGAAAGTGCCTTGGATAGAACGACGGAAAGCTAGCTGGTCCCCTCATTTTGTGTGCGTGATCGCCCAACGTACGCTTCTTTTTCTCCTCCTCCGAAGGCTCAGACGCACGCAACACCACTTTGGCTCTGATGACAAATGTTTAGTTCGGCTTACTACAATCAAACGTCTACTGCTTTTCTTCAAGTGAGCTGTGTTCTTGTCGCACTCCTCGCTCGGCCCCGCAGCTTCCGTCTACACCACTCTTTTTTTTGTGCATTTCTGAGCCTCCAACTAGCACCTCTTGCTCACCAGCACTCTCGCTGGTTTCGTTAGCTGTCTTGCCCACGCAGTGTTAACGATTTAGGTACAAATAATTTTTTTCTCAATCTCCAGACTGCCAGACTGCTCAATCTCTAGACTGCTCTGAAAATTGACCACTCTGCTATTTTAGGGGCGAAGCTCCTTAGGGCGTGGGATGTGCGTCCCCTGTAGCCTGTATATAGCCACCTCTCGTTTAGTTCTTGCAGTGTTCACTAGATGGCGGTACCGTCCCCTGTATGTAGCCACCTCTAGTTTAGTTCTTGCAGTGTTCACTAGATGGCGGTACCGTCTCCTGTATGTAGCCACCTCTCGTTTAGTTCTTGTAGTGTTTACTAGATGGTGGTACTTGTAGCTGATGATGAAAAGATGCAAGATGTCATAAACTAGAAAGCGGTACTTGTAGTTGATGAAAGACGCGAGATCTTATAAAATAGGAATGATGTCACATATGGCGCGTGTCATTGGTTGAAGGCAATCGTTCTATTTAGTGCGGCGACGTACGCTAGGGGGAGCGTTGTAATAAAATCCGTTCACTGTTGGCGCGCGCTCGGAGTCGCCGGATGGATAAGGCTGCACAGCGGAGAGAGCGCAAGGCGGCAGCAGCGCGCGCTCGCAGACAGAATCCCGATGTGCGAGCGCGCGAGGCAAGGGACATCGCAAGCCATCCATCGTCTAAGAACAAATAAAAGTTGATTTGTGTATATACACACACAGCGTTTCTCACGTCTTTACATGATGATCGACTGGGCGAATTACACGGAAGATTCACAGTTTACCGATGAATCCCTCCGGAGCTTCGCCCATTCATCATCATTCACCCCGTGAATATGCCGTAATTTTTTGTATCTAACGTGCGATGTGGTCTTTCAATCTCCTCGTTTACATTTGCATCGTCTTTTTGTGTTTTTTTTTCTTTTTTATAAACCCTCTGTAGTCCATTTTCCTGTTTATTTTTTTATATTCTCTCTCTCTTCTTCTCTTTCTTTCTCTGTACTTTCCTGTTCAAATAAGTACATATTCCCGCAGTACTCAATATGTTACCGGTTACTTTTGTTTTTGAAAACTACTTAACCGAGTTGAGATGCAGGCATACCATCGCCAAATTGTAGGCGAAGATCTCAACACAAGTTTAGCAGGTTATCTCTTGTCAATCTCTTCAGGTCTATCACGGCTACTCTGCTTTCGCTCTACTGTGACAAAACACAAACTTACTAGTTTCAATTCTGGGTCAGGAGAAATTGAAGCCAGGCAAATTCTACAGCGGAGACCAAAAGCTTAACCACACAAGCAGTCTCCCTAATCAACGGCCCCTCTACCTTTTATTTTCCTGCTTGCCCCGCCGCGGTGGTCAAGTGGCTAAGGTACTCGGCTGCTGACCCGCAGGTCGCTGGATCAAATCCCGGCTGCGGCGGCTGCATTTCCGATGGAGGGAGAAATGTTGTAGGCCCGTGTGGTCAGATTTGGATGCATTTTCAAGAACCCCAGGTGGCCGAAATTTCGGGAACCCTCCACTACGGCGTCTCTGATAATCATATGGTGGTTTTGGGACGTTAAACCACACATATCAATCTACCGTTTGTTGAGATAGCAATTATGTAAACACTCTCAGCTGGGTTTTGCCACCGGCGTCGGCGTCGGTGTCATGCACCATATATGTATACGTATCTATATATATGAAAACTCAAGAAAGGAAAAATCTAGAAAAAAGCACTACGGTGCACGGAATCGAACGCGGGACCTCTGCGTCATAAAAACGAGCCATTAACCACTGAGCTACACCGGAAAACGTTCTTCAAAGCTCAAACGGCAAGCTGTACTTCGCCCGGCTTAGACTAGGGGAGCGACGCTCCCTCACGTGCCCTTATCTCACCTTGGCGAGGAGGGGAGGATTGTAAGCCTTGACTAGCCTAGGGATTTACGTAGAACGATTCTGTTGTAGTTACTGGGCGCACAAAGGTCCCTGCAATCATTTCAGTCTCCATTCGCGTAAAGCGCGCGCTTTTCAGACTCAGCGAAGCAACAAATGGGACCCTTATTCGCGTGCATCTGCCCCTTTGAGTATGTTTCGTTCGTATTTTGTGTAAAGAAACGTGGGGCACGTTTATATCTGCTTTACATTCTGCGCGTGACCTTTAAAATTGTTGCTATCGCGTTCATTGCTTCGCCTTTGCGGCAAAGCTGTCAGTTTTTCTCCTGTTTCTTTTGCCCTCTTCTGCACTTTTAAACATCCCAAAGCTTTCCCGCAACGTACGGTTAAAACTACTGCAAAACTCACACACGTTTTACTACTGAATTGTCTAAGCTTTCCTGCTTAACCTAGTAGCTCAGATAATCAACGAATGCTGCTCTGGGGCTCAGATAAGTACCACAGTGGCTTGGCAGATGTTCGTCACATCTATCTTCTAACGTGTTTAGGCTAATAGACTCGATATGACTCAAGCACAAAGCCAGGCCCTCATCCCATTACGTGCGGTCGTGGTACGCTGATGCGATCGCACCGAATTCCAGGGCTAGAGTTTTTGACTGATTTCCGGTAACGGAATAGGGCAAGGTTTTAGAAGTGTTGCCAAGGGCGACTCCCCGCGTGGCAAGTGTGCACAAGCGATTTACAAAGGCGCAGGAATGCATCTGGAGAAAACTGCAGGCGCGATCTTTTACCAGCCCTTACGTGTTGAACAAAAGATACCCGCAGGAAATAAAGCCACTTTGCGAATGTTGAAAGAGAGTGGCAACATATGATCACATACTTTGGGAATGTAGCATGGTGCCGCCTCTGGCGTCTATTATTGGTGGTCCCTACATTTAGCACTGGGAGGCCGTGTTGACTAGCTTAGACCCAGTCGTGCATACAAGGGTCGTAGAATGGGCCACAGAGGTCACCGTCAGCCTTGGGCTGATGGCCATCTAACACAGAATCATCCGCCGTTGCTTTCTGACGAAACGATGTTTTACCATCTATTCATTGTTGTTGCAGTCGAGATGCTTCAACCATTACCTCTGAAATTGTGAGCCGGTGCGCAATTTCTGACGCCATGCATTACATGCGTCGTTGACCTACAGATTTTTTATCGGTGCTAGTAAGCGTCATGCCACATCACTTCTTGTCATTGCTCGAAGACGGCGGCACCGCGCCGCCCCACGAACAGAGAGCACCGAGCGAGATAAAACAAACGTGATATATATATATATATATATATATGTATATATATATATATATATATATATATATATATATATATATATATATATATATATATATATATATATATGTGTGTGTGTGTGTGTGTGTGTGTGTCTGAAGGAAAGCTATGTATACTTAAGGGCTTGGTTTTTCGTGTTTTACACAATATTATTGAGATCTAACAGACAATCAATTATGCCAAGGAAAGTATAGGGGAAGAGATTAGACCGAATTGTATTGTAACAAAAAAGAAAGAAAAGTGGGTGAAAAGATAACTTGCCGTGGGCAGGATCCAAACCTCCGACCTTCAAATGACGCGTTCGATGCTCTACCACTTGAGCTACCACGACAGCCATCCTCCCAGCCACTTTATTGCGTTTATATGTGAATTAAACGTGGTAGTGTCAGCCACCGCAAACCGTAACCATGGCAGCGAGTGTGGCACGCTCTTTTGAGCCTGTTTGGTGTAACGTAGCACGTGAACTTATTACGAGTGGGCAGCTGACCAATAGTCTCTCGTCTGCCAATCTCTGAAAAAATTCAGAGATTGGCAGCTCGCTTTATTTATAAACGTTTTAGACGTCGCGACTCCCCTTCAGCTATGTTGGAGCTCGCACACCTAGAACCATTGGCCAATCGACGTAAAAGTGCCCGTCTAAACTTTCTACACCAGCTATATTTTAATAAATTGGGAATCCAGTCACAAGATTACATAGCTAGTAACCCTAGTCGAGCGTCTCGTCACAAACATAGCCGAAGTATTACACCGTTCTTTGCCCGTACAGACCAATACAAATATTCATTTTTTCCCAGAACTGTTTTCGATTGGAATGTTTTGCCAGAGTGTTCACCCTTGCTGTCATCCAAAGTATAATGATTGTATACTTACCTGTTGATTATGTACCCTCATATTCATGTGTCGATCTTGCATCCATACGCATGTCTTCTGGATGTGTACATCTCTCTCCTGCTTGGACCTCTCAAGGTTCGCAGTAATTTACAAATATATATATATATATATATATATATATATATATTGTGAAGAAGAAAACGCATTGTTGGCAAGCAACATCGCCACCGTCGCTTCGGTACTGGGTGCTGGGCTTGTCTCGCTCGGCTCGTGCTGATCATCGCCGGCATCTGCTTGACCGTTGCTCTTGTCCGATCGTGTTTCGTCGTAGGACCACCGTCACAACAGTCGCCAATAAACCCTTTTTCAATTGGTGGAGGGTGCTGACATTCCCCGTCGCCTGAACCTGGGTGCTGCCATTCGCCGTGGCCTAAACCTGGAGCTGCGCAACCGAACGCTACCTCCCATCATGGCTACCAACAACGCGCAACCTGGCTCTTCCACTCCATCCCCCAGCAACCCCGGCGTTCTTCGTTTGCGAGAGCCCAAAATCTTCAGAGGAGCTGATGAGACCGACGTGGACGACTGGTTCGATAACTACGAACTGGTGAGCGCAAACAACAAGTGGGATGACGCGGACAAACTGACTAACGTCATCTTTTATCTCACTGACGTGGCCGAAATGTGGTATAACAACCACAAAAACGACATTACGACGTGGTCCATCTTCAAAACGTCGTTTGCTGACGTTTTCGGCCGACCCGCTGTCCGCAAGTCCAGAGCCGAACAACGCTTGCGGACTCGCGCACAGAAGCCATCTGAATCGTTCACCAGTTATATCGAAGACATTATTGCTCTTTGCAACCGCGTGAACAACGCCATGCCCGAGTCAGAGAAGATTCAACACATCCTCAAAGGGATAAATGACGGCGCATTTCAGATGCTCCTGGCGCGCAATCCTGCCACTGTTGCGGAACTTGTGACGTTATGTCAAAGCTTCGACGAGTTGAGGAAGCAGCGCGCCCTGACTCGGCCATTTTCCTCACACGCTGACTCACTATCAAGTCTTACTTCTGTTCCTGATTACTCAACAACCCTGCAAGAGATCAAAGACTTTGTGCGTGAAGAAGTAGCTCGGCAGCTGTCGCTAATTCCCTTCACGCAGCAGCCGCCTTCCTCTCGTCTGCCCTCCCCACTCCGCGACGTTATTGCCGAAGAGGTAGCTCAGGCTGTTCCCGTCGCTGCCCACCAGCAGCCTGTGGCCATGCCTGTTCCCCATGCGCCGGCTATGCAGCCCGTGGCCGCGCCTCTTACTTATGCCCAGGTGGTACGGAGCAGACCTCGCCAGCAGCTTTTGCCACCCATGCCTGCAGTTGCTCCCCACTCTACCCCTCTTTCGACACCTTGGGCCGCACCGCGAGTCAGCAATTCCTGGCGCACTGCTGACAATCGACCGATCTGCTACGCCTACGGTACTCCAGGACACGTGGCACGATATTGTCGTCGTCGCTTCCAATCGCAACACAACACTACTTGGCCGTTACTGTATGACCCGCAGCCCACGCACCTACCTGCTCCCTATCCTTCACCGCAGTATGGCTACACTAATCTTCCCGAGTCTCAGTCACCCCGGCCCCCAGCGCCGACTCACTCTCCCCGCTCGCCGTCTCCTCGCAGGCGATCTCTGTCCCCAATGCGTCCCCGACCCGCTTCCTCCAACCGGGAAAACTGAACGCCGCAGTTCCAGAGGCAAGAACTGCGCCGTCATCGAAATGCCCAAGTCCTCGCACTTCACCTGCTAACGTCGTCGCCATATCTGTCGATGGTGTTTCTACCTTTGCCCTCATCGACACAGGTGCTGCCGTTTCTGTTATAGCCGCCCAGCTCTGCCGCTCCCTACGCAAAGTGACCATGCCGCTCTCTGGACTATCGCTTCGTACGGCTAGCGCACAACCAGTTCGACCTCTCGGCACCTGTACAGCCCGCATTTTCATCCAAGGCTCTATGTACGTTGTCGAGTTCATCGTCCTTTCGGTGTGCTCGCATGACGTTATCCTCGGGTGGGACTTCCTGTCACATCATCATGCCGTCATCGACTGCGCACGCGCTGAAGTTCAATTTTCGCACCTGTCTGACGAACCTTTGCACGAAGCTCTTGAGCGGTCCCCAAAACTCGTCGTATGGGAAGACACTGAAATTCCGCCAGCCTCTCTTGCCGTTGTCCCTGTTTGCTGCGATGGCCATAACGACGCTACAGTAATGTTTACACCTTCCGACATTTTCATGAGCCGCAGAGCCGTTTCCTTGCCTTTCGCTACACTTGACGTCACTGCGGGCCGAAGCAATATTTTCGTCCACAACCCCCTTTCTGCACCGCTTACGCTACTTGCCGGCGAATGTCTCGGTCGAGTGGAGTACCTCGATTCCTCTTTATTCCTTAACATGCCAGACGAATCGTGCAGTAGCGCCTCGACCGAACTTCATGCCCTTTCCCCACTGGAATGCCCACCGAGCTCATCGAGTGACACCTTCTCGAGCTCCATCGCCGACACCTTAAGTGCCCATGAACGCGCCGAGCTTCTTAATCTCCTCCAGCACTTCGCGAATTCATTCGACGTTTCTCAGCCGCAATTGGGTCGGACTTCCGCAGTGCACCACTACATTGACACCGGTTCACACCAGCCATTGCGTCAAAGACCGTACCGTGTCTCTGCTGCAGAACATCACGTCATCAACGACCAGGTCGAAGAGATGCTACGCCGTCGCGTTATTAAACCATCGCACAGTCCTTGGGCATCTCCTGTCGTTCTAGTTCGAAAGAAGGATGGATCGATTCGCTTTTGCGTCGACTACCGGCGATTAAACAAGGTGACGCGGAAAGACGTCTATCCACTACCGCGCATCGACGACGCCCTTGACAGCCTCCAAGGAGCCGAATTCTTCTCCTCCTTAGACTTACGATCTGGATACTGGCAGGTTCCTATGGCAGAAGCTGATCGCCAGAAAACTGCGTTCATTACACCAGATGGCCTGTACGAATTTAACGTAATGCCATTTGGTCTCTGTAATGCTCCTGCCACGTTTGAACGACTCATGGACAACACACTGCGTGGACTGAAGTGGTCTGTGTGTCTATGCTACCTCGACGATATTGTCGTTTTCTCTCCCGATTTTCATACACATCTGCTTCGGCTCCAACTGGTTCTGACGTGTTTAACCAACGCTGGTCTCCAACTGAACCTTAAAAAGTGCCGCTTCGCCGCGCGAGAGCTGTCCATCTTAGGACACATCGTGTCCAAGCATGGTGTTCGACCCGACCCTGCAAAATTGCGAGCAGTCGCTGAGTTCCCGAAACCTACTACACTGAAAGAATTACGCAGTTTTGTCGGACTATGCTCGTACTTCCGGCGCTTCGTGCGAAATTTTGCGTCGATCATGTCACCACTGACCAACCTCCTACGCGGTGATGCAGACCTTTCATCCTGGTCTTCTGACTGCGACGTCGCATTTGCCACGCTCCGTAGTCTGCTAACATCTCCTCCAATTCTTCGGCATTTCGACCCAACAGCTGCAACGGAAGTTCACACAGACGCTAGTGGGGTTGGTCTAGGCGCCGTCCTCGCCCAACGCAAGCCGGGCTACACCGAATACGTCGTCGCTTATGCGAGTCGCACACTTACTAAAGCTGAGGCCAATTACAGCGTCACTGAAAAAGAGTGCTTGGCGCTAGTGTGGGCGCTTCGCAAGTTCCGCCCTTATTTGTACGGTCGCCCATTCGACTTGGTAACGGACCACCATGCACTTTGTTGGCTCGCCACATTCAAAGATCCTTCTGGCCGCCTAGCTCGGTGGGCACTGCAAATCCAGGAGTACGACATTCGTGTCATCTATCGCAGCGGACGCAAGCATTCTGACGCCGACGCCCTGTCGCGTTCGCCTTTACCTCCCGACTCGGCCTGCGGAACCACTGGTACCAACTCCGTCGCCTCTCTCGACCTCGACTCCTTTACCAGTGAACAACACAAGGACCCGTGGATCGCTTCCCTTTTTAACTGTCTCTCTGGATCGTCAACCACTGCAGTACCACGATCTCTCCGACGTCAAGCTGCACATTTCGCCATTCGTGATCGGCTGCTACACCGACGCAACTACGCCCCCGAAGGTCGTAAGTGGCTCTTGGTTGTCCCACGCAGCTTGCGATCACAAATCTGCGCCTCCTTTCACGATGATCCCCAATGTGGTCATGCCGGAGTTTTCAAAACTTACGAACGCATTCGCCATCGCTTCTACTGGCGCGGAATGTATAATTTCGTTCGAAAATTCGTTATGGGCTGCCCTGACTGTCAACGCCGCAAATCACCGCCTTTCCACTCGTCCGGTGCGCTTCAACCGCTTCCGTGTCCTGCCAAACCTTTCGATCGGATCGGAATCGATCTCTATGGCCCTCTACCGACAACATCAGATGAAAATCGGCGGATAATAGTCGCCGTGGACCATTTAACACGCTACGCTGAGACCGCCGCCCTTCCAAGTGCCACTGCGCGGGACGTAGCATCCTTCATCCTTCATCGCTTCATACTACGACATGGTGCACCTCGAGAACTACTAAGCGACCGAGGTAGAGCCTTCCTATCAGAAGTCGTCACGTCTCTGCTTTCTGAATGCCATGTTGTTCATCGCAAGACCACCGCATACCACCCGCAGACTAACGGGCTCACGGAAAGATTTAACCGCACCCTTGGCGATATGCTCGCCATGTATGTGACATCCGATCATACTAACTGAGATCGCATTCTTCCATTCATCACGTTCGCATATAACACCGCGACACAGTCTACCACTGGATTTTCACCTTTCTTTCTTCTTTATGGACGCGAACCATCTCACACCATCGACACTCTCCTTCCATACCGTCCTGACGCATCCGAATGCCCATCTGTGTCCGAAGATGCCCGAAATGCGGAAGATTGCCGTGAACTCGCACGCACCTTTACGTCACAAGAACAACAGCGCCAGAAAGAAAACAACGCCGACTCTTCACAAAGCCCCAGCTATTCCCCGGGATCACTTGTATGGCTGGCTGTTCCTTACCAAACCCCCGGCCTTTCCTCAAAACTCGTTCCAAAGTACGAGGGCCCATACCGCGTTTTGGAGAAAACCTCGCCGGTGAATTTTCTCATCGAGCCACTTTCCCCATCTGACGACATGCGCCGGCGTGGACGTGACATCGTCCACGTCGCCCGCCTTAAGCCATATCATAGCCCTCTGCCTCCAGACTCTTAGGTCGCCAGGATGGCTCTTTTTTGGCGGGGGCAAATTGTGAAGAAGAAAACGCATTGTTGGCAAGCAACATCGCCACCGTCGCTTGGGTACTGGGTGCTGGGCTTGTCTCGCTCGGCTCGTGCTGATCATCGCCGGCATCTGCTTGACCGTTGCTCTTGTCCGATCGTGTTTCGTCGTAGGACCACCGTCACAACAGTCGCCAATAAACCCTTTTTCAATATATATTGTTAAGGCGTTTATTAGCCGGCAACGAGCGAGAATATACAATGGCGGCAGTCACAGCCAAGCACGGTCTCTCAGCTCGAGCGGCGTCCTTGTTGGGTAGCCCCACTAGAAGGTACTCAAGAGTTCGACCCATTTCAGGGTTCGGAGGTTTCGCTACAATTACCCCGGGGTCGAAGAGGGAGCCGCCTGGCGACCTAACAGCTTGTTACTATGAGCGGGTCATAATAAGCCTTCAGGCGCTCCACGTTGACGATGTCTCGCCCACGGCGGCGCATGTCCGAAGATTGTTCAACGGGTTCTATCAGATAGTTGACGGGTGAGGTGCGCTGGATGACACGGTAGGGGCCTTCGTATTTGGGACGTAGTTTGGAAGAGAGGCCAGCTGCAGAGTTCGGGATCGAGAGCCATACAAGCGCACCAGGAAGGAACGTGGGCTCAGAAGTGGTGGAGCCATCGCTAATACTCTTCTGCCGCTCTTGCTCTTGCGTCGTAAAAGTCTTGGCAAGCTCGCGACACTCTTCAGCAAGCCTGGTTGTCTCGGAAATAGGTGTACACTCAGATGGATCCGGCGTGTACGGGAGCATTGTGTCCATGGTGTGCGACGGGTGCCTTCCGTACAGCAAGTAGAAAGGTGAAAAACCAGTCGTGCTCTGAGGGGCGGTGTTGTAGGCGTAGGTGACGAAGGGCAGTATATTATCCCAATTAGTGTGGTTGGCAGCGACGTACATAGAAAGCATGTCACCGAGGGTGTGGCTAAAGCGTTCGGTGAGGCCATTTGTCTGTGGGTGGTAAGCAGTAGTTTTGCGGTGGACAGAATGGCACTCCGTCAGAATGGCTTCGACGACTTCCGACAAGAAGACACGGCCTCGATCGCTGAGAAGCTCTTGGGGTGGTCCGTGGCGCAGTATAAATCGATGCAGCAGGAAGGACGCAACATCGCGCGCCGTAGCCGCAGGGAGACCGGCGGTTTCGGCGTATCGCGTTAAATGGTCAACGGCAACGATGGCCCAGCGGTTACCAGCCGAGGTCAGAGGAAGTGGTCCATACAAATCGATACCTACGCGCCCAAAGGGACGGTCAGGGCAGGGTAACGGTTGCAGACCAGCGTGCGACATGTGGGCTGATGGTTTACGGCGTTGGCAAGTGAGGCAAGAGCGAACGAACTGCTGCACATAGCGGTACATCCCGCGCCAGAAGTAGCGTTGTCGAATGCGATGGTAGGTTTTGAATACCCCAGAATGCGCGCATTGCGGATCAGAATGGAAGGATTCACATATCTCTGACCGCAGACTGCGGGGTATCACGAGTAACCACTGCCGGCCGTCGGCGTCGTAATTGCGTCGGTGTAGGAGGCCGTCACGAATGGCGAAATGGCGAGCTTGACGACGCAAGGCACGCATGGATGGCGTTGCGGATGGATCAGAGAGCATGTCGATGAGCGGGCCGATCCACTTATCCTTTCGCTGTTCGGTAGCGATGATGTCAACATCAATGGCAGGAACAGCAGCCGAGGATACTGAGCAGAGCACATCACCTTCAGGCAGAGGGGAGGGCGAGAGGGCGTCGGCGTCAGCATGCTGGCGTCCGTTGCGGTAGAGCACACGGATGTCGTAGTCTTGTAAGCGAAGAGCCCAACGGACGAGACGGCCTGAGGGATCCTTCAATGATGAAAGCCAGCATAGTGCATGATGGTCGGTGACGACATCGAATGGGCGACCATACAAATAAGGTCGAAACTTTGTAAGAGCCCAGACGATCGCCAGGCACTCTTTCTCCGTGACGGTGTAGTTTTTCTCGGCTCTCGTGAGCGTACAGCTTGCATATGCTACGACATATTCAGGGAATCTGGGTTTTCGCTGCGCCAGGACAGCGCCGAGGCCTACACCGCTGGCGTCCATGTGCACCTCCGTTGGGGCTGTAGGGTCGTAGTGGCGTAGAATGGGAGGCGACGTCAACAAATGGCGGAGCTTCGCGAACGCGTCGTCACACTCAGATGACCACGAATTGAAGGGCCCGTTGCTTCCAAGGAGCTTCGTCAGCGGTGATATGATCGTGGCGAAATTTCGTATGAAGCGTCGGAAGTATGAGCACAGGCCCACGAAACTACGCAGTTCTTTGACAGATGCAGGTTTGGGGAATTCGGCCACGGCCTGAAGCTAGGCAGGATCAGGAAGAATGCCGTCCTTGGACACGACGTACCCCAGTATGGTGAGTTGCCGTGCTGCAAAGCGGCACTTTTTCAGATTTAGTTGCAAGCCGGCATTGCTCACACGTGCGAAAACTTCTTTCAGACGTTAGAGATGCGTGGAGAAATCCGGAGCAAAGACAATGACATCGTCGAGGTAACACAAGCACGTGTACCATTTCAAGTTGCGCAGAACGGTGTCCATCATGCGCTCAAAGGTCGCAGGTGCATTACATAGACCAAACGGCATGACGTTGAACTCGTACAAGCCGTCTGGCGTGACGAAGGCGGTCTTTGGTCGAGCGTCGTCAGCCATGGGTACTTGCCAGTACCCCGAGCGCAGATTGAGAGAAGAAAAAAAATCGGCTCCATGAAGGCTGTCAATCGCGTCATCGATGCGTGGCAGTGGATAGACATCCTCGCGAGTGATCTTATTGAGCCGTCTGTAGTCCACACAGAACCGCACAGAACCGTCTTTCTTCGCAACAAGAACAACAGGAGACGCCCATGGACTGTCCAAGGGCCGAATAACGTCGCGTCGGAGCATATCGTCAACCTGATCATTAATTACTCGACGTTCAGCAGGCGACACGCGATATGGACGTTGCCGTAAAGGTGGATGGGCACCAGTGTCGATGCGATGCGTAACAACGGACGTGTGACCGAGAGAACTTCGCCCGACATCGAAAGAAGAACGATATTCTTGCAACAGGTCCAGAAGTTGGGAACGCTGTACGGCCGTAAGGTTGTAATCAATGTAGGGGCCAAACACATCAGGAGATGATGAATCAGAAGTGGAAACAGCACTGATGGTACGCAAATTGGGACAACGCGACTCATCAGGTACGTCCAAGACTTGTGCGTTATCCACTGGTTCCACTCTGCCGAGACATTCCCCTCGAACCAAGGTAACAGTGTACGGGGACGGGTTGGTTACAAAAATAGCAGTGTTTCCCTGGTTGACCTGCACAGTCGCGAAAGGTACTAGCAACCCTTTCCTGCTGCAAGCGCGGTCAGATGGCGAAACAAGTCCAATGGTGTCGGAGAGACCAGCGCAGTAGACAGACACAGCCGTCGTCGAGTTTGGAGGCACTGTTGTATCGTCTTTCATTAGAATCTTGCTCAGTGTCGGGGGACTGTCTTCTGGCGTCAAATGTGAGAAGGGTGAGAGCTCAATTTCGGCGGCGGCACAATGGATGACGGCGTCATGGCGGGAGAGAAAGTCCCATCCCAGGATGACGTCATGAGAGCATGCCTGAATGATAATGAACTGGGCGACATACAGAACGTCCTGGATGACAAAGCGAGCTGTGCACCCTGCTGTAAGATGAATGCGGTGCAAACTTGCAGTACGGAGGGATAACCCAGAAAGTGGCGTCGTCACTTTTCGAAGTAAGCGGCAGAGGTTTTCGTCCATAACTGATACGGCAGCTCCAGTGTCAATAAGAGCCGATGCACAAACACCGTCCACAAGCACGTCAATGACATTCGAGGGGCTGCTCTGAGGGCTTTCACATTGCGATAGCGTCGCAGTCCTTGCCTCGGGGACTGCGACGACTAGTTTTCCCGCTCATGAGCAGCCGCACTTGGCCGCATGGGGGACAGGGAACGGCGTCGTGGAGACGGCGATCTTCGAGATGGACCTGGGTGAGACCGAGGTGACATAGACGGCGGTTCTTCGTGATAAGCACGGCTGAGTTGGCCAGCAACAGGTGAAGAAATCGGAACCGGCTGTACGCGATGGCAATAACGGGCTACGGGACCAGCGTAACCACAGGCAAAGCAGATGGGCCGGTTGTCGGGTGTGCGCCATCTGTTCACCGGGGTAGGTCTCACCCATGCCGTAAGGGCCGATGGACGGAACGGTGGCTGCATGGTGGACTGAAGCTGAGGCTCAGGGGTTACGTCAACATACGTAGCGGGCATACCCGCTGCAAAGGACGGAGGTCGTGCAGCAGCTTCAGCGTAGGTCAGAGGGGCGGGTGCTTGAACGACTTGGGGCGGCCTGGCGACCACTTACGCGTAACTCAGGGACGCAGGAGCCGGAGGCTGTTGGGGGTGGTAAGCAGGCATTACCTCCGCTATTTCCTGTTCAATCGCTCGGTGGATGGGAGGGAGAAGGGTAGTAGCCGATTGTTGAACAGCAGGTTGGTGGGCAAAGGGCAGGAGCGAGAACTGATGCGCGATTTCCTCACGGATAAAGGACTTCAGGTCTGCCATCAACGCCACTTGGTCACAACTGGCCTCCAAGCCAGCAAGCGTTGCAGCTCGTGGTGGGGAGCGTCGGGTCATCGAACGCTGCCGGCGGAGCTCCTCGTAGCTCTGGCACAGTATGATGACCTCAGCCACCGTACCGGGGTTTTTGGCGAGCAGCATCGTGAAGGCATCATCGTCAATGCCTTTCATGGTGTTTCGGATCTTGTCAGACTCGGACATGGTGTGATTGGATTTGTTACATAGGTCCAGGATATCTTTAATATAGGTGGTGAATGACTCACCAGCCTCCTGAGCACGTTCACGCAAGCGCTGCTCGGCTTGCAGCTTGCGAACAGCAGGGCGGCCGAAGACGTTGACGATTGCGGTCTTGAAATCAGACCAGGTGGCAAAATCGGACGCGTGGTTGTTGTACCACAAACTGGCGACACCGGCAAGGTAAAACACCAAGTTGGTCAGCTTGCCGTCCTCGTCCCATTTGTTGGGGACGTTCACGCGCTCGTAAATGGCGAGCCAGCCCTCCACGTCACTGCCATCAGCGCCAGTGAAGATGGGTGGATCGCGGATTCTGGGGACACCGGGACAAGGGGGTGGCATTGGAGGAGGCGTTTGCTGAGAAGCGTCGTGGTACATAGTAGATGGCAGGGTACGTGATCGTAGCTCTAAAGGCATAGAC
This sequence comes from Rhipicephalus microplus, assembly GCF_043290135.1. NCBI lineage: Eukaryota > Metazoa > Arthropoda > Arachnida > Ixodida > Ixodidae > Rhipicephalus > Rhipicephalus microplus. The sequence goes on from NC_134702.1 coordinate 231,825,413, forward strand.
AGGGATCGCAGCACTCTCCACCAAATTGTTAAGGCGTTTATTAGCCGGCAACGAGCGAGAATATACAATGGCGACAGTCACAGCCAAGCACGGGCTCTCAGCGCGAGCGGCGTCCTTGTTGGGTAGGCCCCACTAGAAGGTACTCAAGAGTTCGACCCATTTCAGGGTTCGGAGGTTTCGCTACAATATATATATATATATATATATATATATGTGTGTGTGTGTGTGTGTGTGTGTGTGTGTGTGTGTGTGTGTGTGTGTGTGTGTGTGTGTGTGTGTGTGTGCGTGACGTAAGAAGGTAGCGACGGCTGGAAGCAGCCGAGGAGGAAGAAGTGACAATAGAATAAACAGAGCGTATGAGCCAGGCCACGTCGCCCATTCATCATAGCGTCACGCGAGTCGACAGGATGGAGACCTCGCGACCACTTCATCACTGAATACCTCAGCGAGACGCAGTGACCGAACGTGGACCACGGAAGTGCATTGCCACTGGACACCGTCGCAACCATCATGACGGAATTATCTACTGACCTTCTCATCCGCAAGTACACCGGAACAACGGACGAATGACCTGTATAGGACTGGGTCAACCTGTTTGAGCTCCACGCTACCGCAGCATCATGGTCGAAACGGGAGATGGTCACCAACTTTACCGACTACATCTTTGGTGAGGCGTTTAAATTTTACCTCACCCACATATTTCGAAACGACGTGTCATGGGAAAAATCAAACAAGAAATGATCGTTTGGTTTAAAGAATACAATGACGACTATGACGAAGACTTGCTTATAACCCACTATCCACAGACAACCGCACTCGGGCGTCACAGTCAAAAGCAGCCTTCACGCATTGACCAACCTCCTGCCTTACCATCGCGTGGATCTTCGGTCGCTCACAACGCCCACGTGTTTTTCTTGTCTCTGTGTCGTCGTTTTGTTCTTGCACTATAACTATAGTTATGCCATACCCACTAGCCCAAGCTGCCACACTTCTAAGCCCACCTCGCCTCTCACACGTTCACTATGGCCAGAATACAGCAGAGAAGCTCGAAACATACACATTGAAGCCCGGGACCTACAGTTCAGTTTCTTGCGCCAGAAGAGCTCACATAGTTCGGTGCACTGAAAGACAGTCATTCGCAACTAGAATCTGACCAAACCACGCCTATTGCGGTGCCACCATTGAGAGCACAGCCATCTGAAAGCCCAAACACAGGAGGCTCGGAAGCAGCTCTTACAGGTTGCCAGGTGCCAGAAGCCTACGTAATGAATGCTGTCGCAGGCACTTCTGATGTTCCTCCAGCTAAATCTGTCCTACCAACTTCACTGCCTGAAAAGCGTTACAACAGCCCACACACTACCAGCTGCCAACTAGACACTACATCAATTTGTAAAGAAAACCAGCATGATGTTCAAGAAGCGCTCCCACCTCAGCACGTTCCAGTACAACCGCAGCAATGCCAGCAAAAGTGAGTCGAAGGAGTCAGGACACTACAACAGGTACGGCAACAAGGACGACGACGCAAAGCGAGCGTCTTAAAGGAAACTCAAGACGTGAGGCACATACGCATAAGGTATCGGCGCCACAAACGCGTTTTGTACAAGAAATCAAGACTGCGCCTAAGATAAAAGCTCAAGAGAGAGAGAGAGAGAAAACTTTATTGAAAACTCAGTCAATTGTTCAGGCATCGCCTGTGGCCCCTAGCTGTCAGCCGGAATCCCTTGGGATGCGGCAGCAGCAAGGGCTTGACTGATGATGTCGCGCTGGACGTTGGGATCTGGGCTTCAGAGCAGGGCCTCCCAGGATTCAACAGTGTAAGAATCATTGTTTTGACTTCGACATGTCCACACCATGTGGACCAAATTCGCTACCTCATCACAAAATTTACACTGGGACTGGAAACCTGCGGGGTGCCACTTGCTGTAAAGTGCGGGGTTTGGAAAAACCCCGGTCTGTAACTTTCGCCACAAAACCTCGTTTTTCTTACTTAGTGAGTTGTCCGCTCTCGGGTACACTTGCCGATTCAGCCTGTAGTGTGCGACGATTTCATGGTATGTGTGCATATACTCGCTTCTTTGTTCGGTAACTTGGGAGGTTCCAGGGGTCGACCGGTAGGTGAGACCTCGGGTGACCGAATGAGCCTCCTCGTTCCCTTTAAGTCCTTGGTGAGCTGGAGCCCAGACAAGCAGAACCTGCTCTTTGGGTACTCCTACCATGTTTTATATACGGACGACAGTCTCCATCACCCTTCCCGATTCATAATTTCTCACAGCGTTTTTGGAGTCGCTGATGACCACCCTGACCCCCTTTTGGCTGATGGCCAAAGCTATGTCCACTTCCTCGGCCTCTACAGTCTCGACACCAAGGACTGTGCAGCACGCAATCAGGCCACCATCTTCGCTGACCGCCACTGCCGTGTGTGCCACTTTGCTTTCATATTCCGCAGCGTCCGTATACGCGACGTCCTGTCGACCGGTGTACCTGGATTGTAATGGCTCTGCCCTGGCATTACGCCTGCCTTCGTGAAAGGTAGGGTTCATATTTCTGGGTAGCGGAGGTATCTGTATCCGGTCCATGATCTGTATCGGTATGTCTTTTGAACGCGCTTGCTCACGCGTGGGCTCATAGCCCAATCTCTCTAATATTGCTCTCCCCGTTTTACATACGAGTAGTCTTTGATGTTGTGCGGTCACAGTAGCCTCAATTAGCTCATCGAGTGTGTTAGATACCCCCAACTTCATAAGTCTTTCAGTTGACGTGTTTGGGGGAAGTCCGAACGCGACTTTCACACTTTTCCTGATAATAGTGTCGAGTTTGCCCCGCTCCGCTTGGTTAAATTTTAAATAAGGTGCCACGTACACTATCCTACTTATTATGAAGGTCTTCACTAGTCTAAGAAGGTTCGCCTCCTTCATCGCAGCATGCCTGTTTGCTATTCGTCTGATGAGACGACATGTCTGATTAGAACTGGCTTCCAACCTAGCAAGAGTTTCAGAATTCTTACGGTTCGCCTGAATCCTTAGTCCACAGAAAACGACGAAAAGGCATCTTCTGTAGATCACAGAAACCAAGACACCATTCCGTCAGGCGCAATCATCGCACTCGCAAACTGGAAGCACACCGTCTGTTCTCGCCACGACACACTATTCGACGCCTTCGACATTCGAACCTGAAATTCTACAGGGACTCCCAACCTTGCCCCTTCCTCACAAGAACGCAAGCGATGTCGTCACCAGTGCACATCTCCAGGGTGTGTTTATGCCATCCAAGACGCAAACATCAGCCTCGTCCACCCGAGTTCTCTTAGATATGGGCGGACTGTTTCCCTCTGCTGTGGATTTTGTGGTACGAGTTGAGGAGCTCCCTTCTCTAATGGAACTACGGTGCATTTTGACATTTTTCGCTTTAACACTCTGCGGTTTTGTTGTTTTGTTAAGTGTCTGACGTGACTGCTTCCGGGGGAGGGGGAATCATGTGACATAAGAAGGTTGCGTGAGCCAGGCCACGTTGCCCATTCATCGTAGCGTCACACACACGCACACACACACACACACACACACATTTTATGTATATATACATATATATATATATATATATATATATATATATATATATATATATATATATATATATATATAATATATATAATCGGGTGTTTGTTGAGCGTCTTTTGTTTACTTTGACAGCTCAGTTGAGAGAGCATCAGCCGCATGCCGTTTGTGGGCAGAGGAGTTGAGGATCAATACCTGGCAGTGGAAGCTCTTTTATTAAGGACTTCGATTTCTCATTTATTGTCATTCATTTAAGCAACATCTTATCCGTGATGAAAATGTGCCACTAAACTGTTTGTGGACTCTGGCATAAAGACTGGCTCGTTAAAAAGTAGTAAAGTATAAAAAACATCATTTAGGTCCATCCCGGCGTGAACTAGCAGGTAGCGCGCGTTTCCCACGTCGGCACGGATAGGCTTAACCTCTCCGCCACGTAGTTGGCCCGTTGGACTGCCAATTGAGTTGTGTAAAAATCTGGACTGCCTTGCGCAGCATGCCACTTAGACGATGTATACCCCTAGCTTGCTCCACCCGCAATAAAAGCACTGGCAATACAGCCGCAGCTATGTCTGCGCTTCATTTAAAACACTTCCTTAGACGAAAGCTCAGAGCTTATTGGCTGAGATCTTGTGATATACACACAAAATAAACTATACGTTACTAAGCCGCACCTTGGTAACTGACCGCCAGTATAAAAGTAACACCACAAAGAAGTTAGTGCACGGCTAAGAATCGGACACGCTTGCACAGTGCACTCATACTTTCCATCCAGTTGGAATCCAGCCATGTATGACAAATGCGGTGAACGAGTCACCGTTCTGCACATTCTGATTCAGTGTAGTGCATTACCCCCCATCACAAAAAAGCGCATCCCATTAATCTATAGAGAATGAATACCACTTCACCCATCGATACTCACAAGCAGGGAAGCGTTTATTTCTCTCAATTCTTTTTGTGTTTTTAAAAGAAGTTCATACCTTTCATGTCATATGCTAAGGCAATCCGTAGCACGGCCTTCAAAAAAAGTTGTTGCTACGGTGTTATTTATTATTTATTAGATTTGTATACATAGATACAAAAGCACACAGAGGAAACAGGGACAGAGCGAGCTGGCAACTGCCACCTAGAGAGGCACAACGCCTGCTCACTCTTTCGGGAGAAGGGATGAAATAGAGGAAACAAAGATAGGAAGGGAGAAAGGGGAAAGAAGAGGAGGAAGTAGAGGAAAGATGACGAAGACTTACACGATTATAAGTTTAAAAATGCATAAAAAGTATCAAAAACCGTCTACAAACGAGTTTCCAGGTCCGTTTGGTTCAAAAATGTAAGGAGAGCTCGATGGGCCTGGTCGCGTCGGGAAGCACAACTCTCGAAAAGAGATAGTCTTCTGAAGTCGTCGACTTAAGTTTTAGGAATGTATATTCCCTAATCAACAAAGCCCGCAACATAGCAAATGTGGCACAGTGCATTACGAGGTGCTCAAGTGTTTCGCAGGAGCCACAAGCTATACACAAAGTACCGTGCACACGTCTTTGACGGTGTAATTGTTCACGCACCAGCACAGAGCCCCCTCTTAGTTTGTACAACAGCGCTCTGGTACGCTGAGGCAAGCCACGGTCACGAACATGGGAAAGAACGATGCGTTTGCCACACGCTTGTGTGGGTGCTGCTTTAGGAGGTGTCGGCGTATCCGTGGACGAGCGTTGTCCATCGTACATGGAATTCCCGGACAGTCGCAGTCATCATGGTTGCATGACGAATCAAGGCGATTCACGTCTTCATTGCCCGCAATGCCCACGTGCGAAGGTACCCACCGTGTAGCTAGGCATACCCCACGTGAAAGAATTTTGACAGATTCCATGATACCGCTTCGAATAGGGCTGTCGGTCTCCTTGCTCATGAGTTTGCTAAGGGCGCCACGAGAGTCGGTGAGGATGACAACCTTCGATGCTGGTAACCCTTCTTGTATGTACTTAAGGGTGACATCAATCGCTGCTAGCTCGACCGTCACTGACGATAAGGGATGTGGTATTTTAAACAACCAGCTGGTATCGGTTTAAGAGCAGAAGAAAGCTGCAGAAGCGCTCAGTCCATCGCTACGTACAGAATAATCCGCAAATACTTTTGCATAGCCTTCGAAGTTTTCAAATAAGTGTGAATAGGCTAATTGGTATTCTTCCGAAAAAGGTTGGTCACACTTTTTGAGCATTGCTGCAATTGACGGACGGATAGAGAAGGCAGATGGGCTGTGCTCTGTTGATGTGGGCAACTCAATAGTTTTGTCGGAATTGCCCGTATTGTGATTAAACAAAGCCATCATTTTACACAACGCAAAAGTGGGCTCTGGAACAGCCTGTTAACAAGTGTATCGCCATCTGGGACTCGTTTCATACGCTCAATATGATTTAGCGCTCTCTGGTCAGCTTGCAGCCTTAGCGGCAACTGGTCTGCTCCTGTCAGTAGTGGGATGGATTGTGCTGCACGAGGTAAGCCAAACAGTACTCGGAGGGCCACACGACAATTCCGTTCCAGCTAAAACATTAAAGCAGGTGGTACAATAAGATTGGCAAGGCATACATCACGCAAGAGAGTATAGATGATTGGTAAACCTAAAGTGTCGTCTTCTGATCAATGACATGAGCCCTAGCAGTCAAGGCAGCTACACACTTGAACAGGGACAGCGATTTTCGCCTCAAAGTTTTAATAATATGGCGGCAAGAAAGGCGATCATCGAATATTACACCCAGGAAGCAATGTTGGTGTATCCACTGCATTGGTGTATCCACTGTATTGGTGTGTCTCCGAGACTCGTCGAAGCCTGCTCAGGCTTCGACGAGCGCGCTGCCAAAAATGATACGCGATCGCGGCTGACTTCGCAGGTGAAATATGCAGGCAATCTTCCACCAAGAATACTTACAGAAAGCACCCGCCATCAAGCTTTCAGGCCTCAGGCTTTGAGGAGGCACATGTGCCTTTCCAACGCTCACTTGAACATACCATGGCCACTTGCAATTCCTTACCCACGCGTAAATCACATCGTTGGCCACTGCTATAAATGTATAGTCTATAACAAAGTTTTAACGCTTGTCTATTGCAAGTGATCACAAGCATCTATGCAGCCATAACACACCCGGTCAGTGTAAGCATTGGTCATGAGTCATGTCATCACCACCACCGCATAGGAGACATGGGGCACTTTGGTAACTCATTACCATTGTGTCACGAAAAACTACTAATAAACATCATGGGCGAAGTAACATCTTCAAACCGTAACTTAGGACATATCCAGAGCGTGTGATCTAAGTCAGGAAAGTCGGAGCAAAACATGCATGTGTTTGACGTCTGAATTTCTGGATATATCTTGTCTAAGTGTGCGGGGCTGGCATATGCCCCCACCTGCAAGAGCGTAAACGCCAATGCCTGTTCGAATTTCTGTGCCGTGGCAGATACTTTCCCCTCTTCAGATAAAAATTCTTAGTAAGCTCATTTATTGTACGTCGTATGGGATCTTTGTTGTCAAGCGCCTCATCACCGCGCCAATCAGTAGCTACACAGTCGATGACTCCTCGCTCAGCTGTAAGGACGGATTCATGGAAGTTGGATGGAGTGCCTTCAATCTGCCCCATGTGAGTGGGGAACCAGACAATTGCGTGTTGCTGAACTTCCTTATTTCCCAGAATTAGCAGGGCTGATTCCGAGATAGTGCCCTTGGCCAATGCTCTGTCCGCCGATCTCGAGTCGCTGTGTACACTGCTCTTTTGCCATCGTCTCGCAGGGCAAGCCTATTCCGACCTGTTCAGCAACCTCAGCCATTGTGGTCAGGACCTTCGAGGTGTTCATAGAGAACGAGAGACAGAAATAAGCTTGTTTACACAGAGGCAGAAAGGCTCTCATTCGAGGTGCGAGAGTCAAGGCATGGAACCTCCCCTGTATTCGAGGAGATGTTAGCTTTCCCATGTCAATCAATGGTGAGTGCAAGAATAGTGTTCCGTTTGGGTAGCGTGCGTTATCGATGAAACAGCAACTCTCCGGGCATGTGCGTGGGCATGCTCCAGGAAGGCTTTAGTCCTAGCTCTTCGTCTGCCTATATTGTCCTCATGGTGGACATTCTGAGCTGTGGGTGCAATAATAGTATGCATTCTCTCCGTTCTCGAGGAATGATGCTGTACCTGGTGCCGATTTCTGTCGTGTGAACTCCATGTTATCCCGGGATGTTTCTTCCGGCACTGGGGATGAAAAGCGCCCTGTCTTGCTACTCAGATATCTCGTCCAGCGTGTTGCGCACGCCGTGGTGGAGCCGCCTCTTCAAGCTCGTGTACATGAAGAGTGCGCGAAGTCTCTTCACCGCTTTTATTATCAATGTGTTGATTTTGTCCAGCTACGAAATCTACCAGTTGAGCAGTACCGTGACATAGCTGACGCGACACACCACAAAAGAATACACCAACTCGATGAGGTTCTCCTCGGGTAGTCCTTGCTGTCTGTTGGCAACCCTTCTTATCGACCTGAGTGCGTTGTCCGTTTTCTCGGTGAGCTTAAGTATCGTCTGGTTATTTGAGCCATTCCATCTAATAATCACACATAGAACGTGGAGAGTGTCCACCCTGGTGATAACACCACCTTTAGGTGTCCCGAGACTGATGTAGACATCCTCTACAGGCCTCCAACTTTTCGGTTTGGGGCCCTGCGCTTGGGGCTGTACCATATCTGCTATTATTTAAGCAGCAATCATTGAAGTCAGGTTGATTTTCGGTAGTCTTCTGTGACCTCGATGGCATCTCGAGGCGTAGTGCCTATAGAAAATTGGCTCAAATGGCTCGACGAAAGGTTCTTCAAAAGAACCAATCATTTGAGATAAGATCGTTTCAGAAATCTCATGTCCAGTATCTTCAAGTTGGTTCGTTATTGTACCCAGTAAATAATGCAGACTCAATTTAGTCGTTATACCAAATAGTAAGCGGAATGGTTGGTGCTCTATAATAAATGCACGCTCACATAAAGACATCATTGCTGCCGAAATTGCCTTGGCGTAAGTGGAAGCTCAAGCGAACATAAATGTGTAAGCAGTAGCAAAAATAAAGCAGACAGTTAAAAGTAAGGATAAAACTGAAAGCTTATTTTTGGTGCACTCTACAAACGACATACTGCATTCACGAGACTGAAAAAAAACAGTTAAAAGCCGTAGCTGATGTACGATATGCAAGAGAAGGACAAGTGATAAAGCGTTCGTACAAACAATCATATCATCTAAACAACACTTTGAACAGAAATAGCAGCAAGAAAGCGACATGGTCAGACAAGTTATGGTCTCATCGGCAAACACTTCTATTATATACAGTATCGGTGCCGGCGTCGCTAAGCTGGAGAGCGGAATCGGAATTTATACAGTCATCCCCACACGCAGTGTGGTAAGCGGTGCTTGCAAGTGGCAAAGGTTAAGTGTCATGGGTCTCACACAACTGAAAAAGACAAAAATCGAGGAAAACAAAAGGCACCTGGGCGACGACGCGAATGTAGTGTCAAGACTGCGCGAACTCTGTCATGTTGCTATGCTCTACCAAAAGTGAAGCGCACAACTCATCGCCGAGATGCCCTCACTAGTGGAGTCAGGCGGAAAGACCAAACTTTGTCACTGCCACGTAGTTTTTTTTTTCGTGGCTCAGTGGCAACAGCACCAGCCTGAGAAATGGAGCTCAGTCAGCGGTGAGTGTTTTGCCCGATAGCGTTGCAATCGCACTATGTTCTATCATAAGATACACGATACACGATCGAATGTAACGAAAATGAAGATACGGATAATCGTCTTGCGAGACATATCGTGATACAGATAAATCATACCCAAAGAGTATCTAAACTACATGTGTGTTCGATACTACCCGGCCCTGGTCTCATTCCCCCTGTTCCTATATAGGCTAACGTATTGCGCTGCGTGTGCGAAAAAGCCGTTTGTTAACAGCGCGACGGGTGCAGTCTACGAAATACGGTTGACTAGACGTGAAGTTTATGGCAGTCAAACAAGTGCATATTTCATCGACTGTTAAAACATGCCTTTTCGATGAAAATGAAAACATGAAAATATTGGCCATTAAATTCAGAGCTCATCGAAAAGTTCTAGACAGTCCAAATTGTACTGGCGAGCATTTACCGGAACTTTTTTTAGTTTATTTCAAAGAAAGGAGTCCTGCCTCGTATTTGTTGAAACAAAGGAAATCTTTGTTGACTTCAAAGTCAAAGTAATAAAAGTCGGCAGCGCAGTTTTCTTGGACGAAGCTGGAAATCCTTTATGCAATTTTTGTGCGCTGTTTGTGCGATTGAGGTGCAAATGTAGTGGGGAACACTGTACGACTCATAACATGATACCCTCGCACGTTTCTAAACGTTGAGAATGATGGGCACGCTGTGAAACCCTTCAGTACTAGATGGAAGACGATCTGTATCTGTATATGTCCTACCATACATATGCAAATCAGGCCAGTAGCCAGCTAGGAAAGTTCTTTAAGCTCTCCCCCCTCATTCCACCCTAAATTTTTTTTTCGGAAGGAGGTGTTTTACACCAAATAAGTAATGAAAATAGGTGTTACGTTTATTATACAATGGCTTCATGAAGTGTTCCCCTCTCCCTTCCCATGAAAGAAAATTCTCGCTACCACCCTTGCTTATAGAAATAGTTATACGAGGTCGTACACACATCCTTCAAATGCCGCGAACGGTGGGCCTATTGAAGATACAGTGCACCCCGCCGCGGTGGTCTAGTGGCCAAGGTAGTCGTCTGCTATCGCTCAGGTCGCGGGATCAAATCCCTGCTGCGTTGGCTGCATTTTCGATGGAGGCGACAATACTGTCGCCCGCGTGCTCAGATTTGTATGCACGTAAAGAACCCTAGGTGGTCGAAATTTCCAGAGCCCTTCACTACGGCATCTCTCATATACATATTTTGGTTTTGGGACGTTAAACGTCCCATATCAATCAATCAATTATTCAAAGATACAGTGCGTTATAAACCAGCACGTGATTAGAAAACAAGCAGACGCACCGATCCCGAAACACTGATGAAGCCGACACAGAGGTGTGTGGTTTAGAGCGCAATATATCATAAAAGTTTGTACACTTGAGGATATTCAGGCGCGGTTTGCCGTCCTACTGCGAAGTTGTGAAGAGAATGTTGTCCTTACGAAGGCAGCCAAAGTAAGTAACCACAGAAACACATATTAATTTGTTACATAAATAAATAAATATACATACATGAAAATTTAAATAAATAAATAAATAAATAAATAAATAAATAAATAAAGACAACGCCTGTGTGCCCCGCGTTGCCCGTTAAATTTAAAAATTTGACTTCTCTAATTTTCTTGCTGTCGAATTGCCGTCACATACAGAGAATGCAGAACTTTTATTGTCTGACGCGTGTGTTGGCTTTAGTCATCGGTTTCGCTGAACAAAAAACTGAGCGTACACAAGAGCACTCGGCCGAAATAACATAGTAGTGGAGAGCTACATTCAAACATGCCGCACTCTTATCCGAGAAGCTTGAACGCTGTGTGGAGACCAATCCAGGCTATCTTCATATCGGGAACGGTGTCCATGCCACACAACTGAAAAGAGAAGTTTTCAATGTTAGGGCTCGTCTAAACTACTCTTTTCCATGCATATGAACATAACATTGTAAGAAGAAATTGTTCGGCAATACGAACTAGCTCTATGTAACCTTCTACAGATGAGGGAAATAAACGCGTAGCATCCGTCAGGAGAGGCCTTAAAATTAAGGACACTCTGCGTATTCCAAAGCGTGTCCTGCACAAGTTAGTGACAATTAGAAGGAATATGTTAACCCTTCTTTTCATTTCTTACTATTTCGCAGTTCTTTTTTGGCACAATATCTCAACAGTTACAGAGAGAGAGAGAGAGAGAGAGAGATACGACTAAAGAGGAAAAGCAAGGAGGTGTAAGGGGGAGAGGTGATAGCTGTGACGCCACCACTGTTGCAATGTACCGGTGTGCTGTCACGTGATTACTGAGAATGTCAGGGGAACAGGCCGCAGCAGAAACCATTTCAGGCCATGGATGGACGTACGCCAGTATGACACATAAACATTTTCACCTTGAAATTGTGTACAGTTTACAGGTATTGATGGTATTGACAAGCGCTTTTATTGCTTTCTTCTGGTGTTTGAGCATTACCCAGCAAGGACTGTTATCAACACTCAGCACAGACCACGCCCCATTATTTTCAAGAAGTTTCACGGCTTTTTCAGATCATCTAGTTAAAATTACATGCTGGACGCGAATGGTCAAGTTTATCAATCAACTTTTATTCACTCAAAACGCAATGTACATTATAAGGATATAAATTAAGAGGTCCCGTAGTATAAACTGAAATGGGACGTCCTATGCAGTATAAACATGAATATTACAATAGCAACGATAGTAGCAATAATAATAACATTACAAAACTATAAATGAGAAACAGATAGAACCAAATGACGATGCTATCAGCTATGTATCATCGATCGGTAATATAAACTATAATTACAAATAACGTAAAACATAGAAAAGACAGTTTGAAGTGAAAATGAGACACATTGGGTATGAAGAAGAATGAATGTCACATAATAAAACCTTTCAATTTGTGGCAAAATTTATGGGTTTTTCTGACTTTTATTAGCAATGGTAGTAGATTCTACAATAATATGGCCGCAAACTGAACTGTCTGTTAGCCATGATTGACTCGCTCTTTGGGCAGAGTGAAGCTGTTATGCTAAGCGAAACTAGCTTGGTTATTATAAAGTAAATATAAGAAGTAATCAAGGATAATGAGCTTTGTTCATCAATTCGTATGAAACGAAAAGTGGCGAGAACATATTTTACATGAGTGGCAACATCGAGAGTGTTATTGTCTTGTCGCAACTGTTTAGCATTGTAGGTGGGTGGACTTGATGTGAATATTTCGATTGCCCAATTCTGAATGATTAGTAGCGCTTTTAAAGGGGTGCTGACACAAAACTTTTCATTTATCGTTGTTTTCTTTTTTGCGTTAAATCATAGACCACGCAGCCGAGAGCGTAGAAAACGTACCTGTAGGCATGAGTGCACCCAGAAACAATTATGACAGCATGCGTTTGAAAGCCAGTCTTGGTTCCTACTGTACGCTGGCGTTACAACATGATATTAGCGGCGCCACCCAAAGGCACATTTATATATGTGTACATGCAAGTTTTCGCAACGTATCCTCGTCAGCATGTCACTTTCTTCATCCTCTGCTTCGTCTGCTGCGCGCCGCACGTGCAGCAACTGTCGCGTGTCGCGTGTCCCAATTTACAACTGGGCTCACTTTAGTGCTAGACACATGACGCGAATTCGAATGCGATTTGCCGTACGGCTGCTTGTACCAACAGCCACATTCACGCGGGAGCGTGACAACCTGGATCTTAGCTGGAAACGGCTATTTAGGCAGCAAGTTTCCCATTCTCGGCTGTCAATGCTATTTTAGGCTGGGAAGAAGCCCGTTACAGTCTGGAAACGGTATTTCCACGCTGGAAATGAAAATTATTCCCGACTGGAAAGCCATTTCTAGCTGGAAAATAACCTCCAGACGAAGGCTGGAAAACATTTAGTTATAATGACGTTCCAGTCGGAAAACATTTCCATTTCCAGCTCGAAGTTGGAGTCCAAGTTTGGAAGTTATATTTCAAGCTGGTATTTTTTTTTAGGTCCCCCAACTTCATTCCAGATTTTTGCTGCCTATAGTTCCACGTGTTACAAATTGAATTTCGATATTTTACTTTTTCTTCCTAGATGCAATGAAAAGTGACCTTTCGGTAAACAGGCTGTGCTTTGAGGACGGGTCAGACTATCGATCCGACACATGCATGAGCGTCGGCAGGGGGGTACAAAAGGGGCACTTGCTCCCCTCAATACGCATCAGCATTTTCCCTCCACCCAACCTTCACGAGTGCTCTTCCCTTTTCCAGCAGTGGTGCAACACGGGTTTGCGCCGCTCCTGACACAACATCCTGCAAATAACCATGATCATATGGCTCACCAGACAAATTTTACCACTGTGATTTTTAGGCGTCCCGTACGACTAAGAATTCCCCGGAAAATGAATATATATATATATATATATATATATATATATATATATATATATATATATATATATATATGTTTGTGTGTGTGTGTGTGTTTGGGGGGGCTACTATTATTTGAAAAGGCTTTGGAAATTGTGGCAACTGTCCCTGGCGCTTGATGAAAACACATGTCATCGAGCGACCGTGCAACTGCAATGTACTTTCAACCAGATGCTTGCTCAGCTGCTCATTGAGCCGCAGCGCCTACAGCTGGTGTTTAAACATTACCAGTTTCTTCCTTGTGAAAAGAAGCATTACTTTTAAATTCGCCATTGACTGCAACGATCTAATTTCTTTAGGATTATCTAGCTTCATATTTCTGATACCGCAGCTGCAAATCACGAAAAACGACGTGCTGCCGCCATTTTCGTTGACATCTCAGTAGCACTGTATGTAGCACTATTCTATAACTTCTGAGTACTTTCTAAGGTTATTTCTAAACAATAACCTACTCACTATTATTCATAACACTTAAAGCAAGTAATATTCTTTTTAAAGGTAACATCCTCAACGACGGCGGTCCTGTAGACCGAAGAAATCATTATAAGCCACCACCGTTTCGTGCAATATATGGTGGCTAGTCGTATAGAGCAAGTTGCACTTACGTGCGCTCGGTGTACGATAGTCTAGTGATTTTCCTTGAAAAATATCCATGTGTCAGCTGTATAAAATAGTTCGGTTTTACCGCTGCAAAATGTTACGAATGATGACAGCAAGTTCGAGTGTTTTTTTTTTTTTTACTGCTGTACGACGTACGATGGGTTGGACTGAGCACCTAACGCCAAGCAGAACCTTGATGTGTGCTGATCGAGGGGCATGGATCATACCAATTGTGATTGTTCTATTTGGGGGTAAATCTTTCACCTATAATACTTCAAGTATATGCACACACTTGTCCTGAATATTTGTACGCAAAGTTATTATACGCAAAATACATTACCAGCCGGTTTGGGCAAGAAGACTTTGTCAACAATATCAATGTGCCGTTAAACCTTGTGCGAATGGCGCGCATGGGTTCTTGCAGATAACGCCAGCAAACAGTTATGTGCAGGTGAATATGATCATTAGGAGTTCAACCGGAGTAGTTTAAAATCGATAAAAAGTAATCAATGCATAGTATCTGCCGTGTAAACCACATTACTCATCATATCTTACCTAAAAATAGCTTTGCTTCGCACACCAGTTATTTCGGGTGTGTGAAAAAGGTGTGTTTTACTGCTCTGCAAAGCTGTATTGATGCTGTTCATGCGGGTTGGTAAAGTTATACTTTTGCTGGAATAGCGTTTTATATTTAGTTGTAGTTTTAATGTGCGCTCACTATGCAAGATATATTTTTCAGGTGGTGTACAAAGATGTAAGCAACTCCTTCCACATCTCAAGATATGCTCCAGCACCATCTACAAGCTTTCAAATAAATGTTAAGTATCACCGTTTTCTCTGGGTGTGTTCAGTGATCTGGATGAGCAGGTTCTGTAAGAACTATGCTAATACGTTGCGATAGCAGTGAGGTGAAAATCTGTACATTTTTTCAAAGATTGCAACAGGCCGTTTTCTACTAAAAATATTTCCATTCCCAGCTGCAATATGAAACCTGGAAAATTTTCCAGACTGAAAAATTTTCTATTCTTAGCTGGGAATATTTTCAGTCACAGCTATGTTATGAAACCTAGAAAGTTTTCCAGGCCTGAAATTTTTCTATTCTGAACAGGCATTGATTCCATATTCAGCTCGAAATATTTCCATTCCGAGCTGAATTATAAAACCTGAAATTTTTTTCAGGCTGAAAAGTTTTCTCAATTCCAAGCTAGAATTACCAGCCTGAAGAAATTTCCAGGTTCTTTAATCCAGCAGGTA
Organism: Rhipicephalus microplus; assembly: GCF_043290135.1. NCBI lineage: Eukaryota > Metazoa > Arthropoda > Arachnida > Ixodida > Ixodidae > Rhipicephalus > Rhipicephalus microplus. The sequence continues at coordinate 231,840,948 of NC_134702.1, forward strand.
ATGGAAATCATTTTTGCCTGGGTTATTATTATCGACTCTGATAGCCCCTATCATCCTGATATTTTCCGGATATCACCGTTGACGGTTGCATAAAAAACATTGGATAAAGTGTTCACGATGTGAAATTCTTCATGATTGAATACAATGATGCTTGATGTGTGATATTTCTGCAAGGCAAGGTCTGTTAGTGAATTACCAATGAAATATCAATCCGTGATTGCAGATACATACAGCGCTCTATCTTTTTGTGTCCTTGTCATAGTGCACTATACCTTTATAAATGATGAACCCCTACCAACTAGCCCGGCAACATGTCATGATGGCAGGCCATTCCGCAGGAAAATAACAAGGCACCGGCCGTCTCGGCGAACCGGCCCGCTTCGTTCCCACCTTCGCTCTTTACATCGAGGCCATTGAGAAAACCAGTTGCAGGTGTAAAAGCGTCATATAAGTGTACAAACCTTTATCGTATCGGCAAAAAAAAAAATCGCCCAACGATGAGCTGACTTGGCCTTGCTAGGCGCCCCGCCATGGTGGTCTAGTGGCTAAGATACTCGGCTGCTGACCCGCAGGTCACGGGATCGAATCACGGCTGCAGCGGCTGCATTTTCGGGAGAAGCGAGAATGTTGTAGGACCGTGGCCTCAGATTTGGGTGCACGTTAAAGACGGTGGTCAACATTCCAGAAGCCCTCCACTCTCATAATCTCATAAGAAGTCTCTCATAATCATATGGTGGTTTTGGGGAAATCAAACCCCACATATCAATCAAATCAAATCATAGCCTTGCTAGGCCGACGCTCGTAGTCAAGAATGAATGTGGGCTGTGGCTTTGTTTGTCGTACGCGAAGGCGTAGCTTTACTGGCAGTGTATAGGCAACGAAGCATGGCTGTGTGAGGTTGTTTATTTTGGACCTGATATTGATTGATACGTGGGGTTCAACGTCCCACAACCACCAGATATGATTATAACAGACGCCGTAGTGGAGGGCTCCGGAAATTTCGACCACCTGGGGTTCTTTAACGTGCTCCCAAATCTGAGCACACAGGCCTACAGCATCTCCGCCTACAACGGAATTGCAGCCGCCGCAGCCGGGATTCGATCCCGCGAACTGCAGGTCAGCAGCCGAGTACCTAGCCACTACATCACCGCGGCGGGGCTATTTTGTGCCTAATTAAAAGGATACGATGTCTTTCGAGTGTGCAAGCTCAGGTGCAATATGTGGGTGGAGACCGAGCGATGAGGGCTCGTTCCTCCAAAGTGTCGCAAACCGTAGTACACGCCGTCGCAGGCTGAATCACGTCATGTGCCCAACTCTTTTTAAGGCGTGGGTTCTCCATCAACAATCTGCAGACGGTTGGTAACTACCTGTTGTACATGTATGAATCCGGAGCGAACGCAGTAAAATCCGCTTTGCCTCCGCCTCGGCCGCGGTGCATAAGGTCGACCCACTCTTGCCTCAGCGCCGGATCGCACTGAAATCAATTGAACTTGCACCTCTTGTCCGCAGTTTCACTGGCGCAAGCTAATTCAAAGGGAAAGTATTGTCGCCATGCTCAAAAATTTGGAAGGCAACGATTTCTTTGCCCTTTGATAAGCGTTCGCGTGCACCTACACTGTATTCCAGACTCCGCCTGCTCGCTTCACAAGTATGCTGGATGACAGTTACCGCATGCCCGCATGACGCGAGCAGACGATCGAGAGGGCAACGTGCCAGTGCCATTTTTGTATATTGGTACTTCACGTCATCACAACTTGCCAGAGTGCTGCGTGAAATCACCAGGATTAGTACTGTGGCCTGACGTCAACTCAGTGTCGATTTTTGTAGGTGCGCCGCGAAAACATTTGTTTTGAATGTCAAAATAAAATGGGAACATTTGCTGAGCGTTACACTTGTTGAGAGCGGCCTCTGTATACAGGATATTGTATGGCAGACTAAACTCGACCTCCTGCGAAAAAAGGTGTCAGTACCCCTTCAAGTGAGTAGTGTATACGTGCTACACGAGGAGATGTAATAATTAATGTGGAAGTGCACAAACGCGTAGTGAGTGCAATACCGGTCGTGAAAATTATGGACGTGCCTTCAGGAGGATGTGTGCCCAATTGGTTAACTCATATTTGAAACGTATTACATGGTTAAGAAATTTCAAGTTACAGTCGATATCCAGGCCTAAATATAGGCATTCTTCCCTCGCTGATAATGACTGGTTATTTGAGAAAATGAGCAGAATGCAGTGTGGTGATTTATTTTAATATGACGACAAAAGAAACTAAGTTTTAGGGGAATAATTGGTAAGTCTAATGAGTTTGAACGATCCTAAGCAATTATGAAGGTTACTGTTGAGCCGGGTTACTACTACTGATAGATGTTCACTAGACTTAGTAATTGTGGTGTCAAAACTATATACTATGAACTTAATAAAGGTAAGGCATTTTGGGAAGCGATTAGAATAAAGTGAAAACAGTAAAAGGCCCAAACGTAACCACTGTGGTACACCTAAATTAGTCTTTTAGGGTTTAGATTTAGCATTACATACACTACTTTTTAATAATTTGCAGCACAAGACAGGCTAAGAAGCAGAGAAGGGTAAGACAACACGAGCGCTCACCCTCAACTAAAGTTTATTAAAAAGAAAGGCACGAATATATACACAGGTCAACCACCTTCGACAGAGCAACTGGGCATGTGGAGCCGAGTCATTGAAGTGACCAAACTTTTTCAGGACACGTGGAGCACCCACGCGCGGTAAAAAAAAACAGAAAACCTATCTACAAAGAACAGGTCATAATAACAAAAACAGAAGTCTGAAGCATCCTAAGATAAGTGACAGTTTAGAAATTGCCCTTCTTTTTCGCTCTGCGTCTTCGTCTTTCTTGCACTATCAGTTATCGGAAAGTGAAGTATTACCAACTAGCCCAGATTTCTCTTCTTGTTACATAGACTAACCTGTCATGTAAGTAGTAACGTAGTAGTAGTGAAGGAGGACCAGGTATATAAATTTATTCAAGTTTTATATTGTGAATGTCGTCGTCATTAGTGTTAAATGCTCTGGAAAAGTCCACAAATACAGAACTTGCACATTTACTGCCATCGATGGCTTTCTTTAGTTGGTCAGCAATAGATATACGTGCTAAGTAAATAGAGTAGTTACATCTAAGCCTAAATTGGTCATGTGAAAGTTTAATAAATTTGTTTAGGTATTTTATAAATTGCATTAAATAATTTTTGCTGACCTTGCTGAAAAAAAGGGTAAAAGACAGACGATAGTGTGCGAAGAACTTCATTTAAAAATCCGGAAAATATCGTTCTATAATCAGATGCTAATAAGCAATGTGTTTCTTTTTTTAAACCGGTGTTTTTCACCCCGTTTGAGTCCACGAGGAAAGATTCCTGTTTTAAACATGAGGTACAATATGAGACAAGACAGATGGTACTGGTTTACAAATCAATTTAGCTGGCCAGGATGAATGTTATCCAGCCCAGTGCTAGTTACTTTAAATTATCAATTGCTGAGGCCGCCTCATAAGGAGTAGTTGAAAACATATAGAATGACTGAGGAAGACAGTTTGAGACGTGTATGTGTCGCAGTGCGTGCGAATAGCTGTCCGGAAAGAAAAAAAAAACACCAAAGACGTCTGCAATCGTCCGTGGCGTAAAATAGGTGTTACCACCGTGGGATATCTTCGCTGTGATATCAGCTACCTGTTTTTTATTACAAATGCACTTGAGCACCATCAATATGGCTGAATATGCCACATACATAAATGCCGACGCACTTCGGCGTTGATCAGATTATCTACGGCTCACCCTCTGTTCGACGCTATCAGTGCGCAGTGCGTATTGCTTGCTTTCTGTTTGATATTAGGTTTCAAGAAAAGCCGAATAAATTAAACGGCGTTTTTTAACACGCCAATCGGAAGTTTCCGTCTTGGACACGCCGACTGCCGACTTCGTCAGCGTCGCGATCCCATTAAAGTACGTTACTCTTATACGGCTGCATATACTTTCGGTGGTCGTTAGCAGTTTGCTTAGAAATTACTTTTCATACTTTCATGAAAATTTTCGGGAAGCCCCTGGGCTATTGGCCTTACACTGTTGGTGTTAGGCATTTCGCACATCAACCTGCAAAACAGGGCGTCAAGACGAATTCATTATTTCGTAAATACACTTCACTGGAAGAGTGTCACACACTCATTTCACAGCAGTGGTGAACGAAGACATAGCATGCTTCAGCTACCAGCATATATAGGCAGGTGGGTAAGTGTTTTATGTGTCCCACGAACAGCAAGAAAAAGCTGTGAAACGATCGAATGTGGCATCACTGTAAAGGAAAAGCATACATATATGGCTCGCTATTGAATGACAGTGTTGCCTATTACCAGAGGCGTTGCTTTAATAAACACGGTGATTGCTTTTTAGGTGCGTTCGCCCCGCTCAACTAAGTTTTGTTAAGCGCAAACTAGAGGTGCATCTTTATAGGCCACCAACTAAAAAGCCACCTTACCACAATTTTTTCGATGTATTTCTTCATCGTCAAGTTGTACTGCTCCAAATCGCCCTGTAGAAACGAGCATGATAAAGCGGGTTTGTCACATATTGCGCATATCAGATTTTGTGCACAGCAGAGATGGTCGAACCCACAGTGCATAATATCAAATAATTTTTGTACAGTCAACCTAAATCTTTTAATCGTGTATCGAAGCCAATTGTTTTTTGGTCAGTCATTGCTTTTTCGTAAAACTGAATACTTGGTATCCGGCGACTGCTCTGACATCACCGCGTTTCACTATGAAAGAATGATAATGATGAAAGTTTACTTGATTTTTCTAAGATTTGCCACAACAAAAATTATTTATTATAGCAACATGTTCTTACAACTAGTACGACCTGTAGATTACTCAGGTGAAATAGAAGAAATCCTACCCATCTCTCCCAGAGCCGGGGCTGAGCACAGGGAATTATTACCTGGAATGAGAGGCAATTTATTTTTATTGAGCATCACTACAGCAGATGTTCGATTCAAATGAATCTGTTGCAATCAGCGTCGTTACACATTATGGTGCAAGCAACGAAATTAACAGTCATACCAGATTCGCAGTTTTAACATATCGGCGAAAATAGTGGATGCATTCAGCCGATAGATTTTCGCTCCATTAGCGAGCAATGGCTTTCCCGACGCTCTCATGAAGCACAACGTGAACAGAAGTGAACTAATGCATTCCACCGCCGATCGTTTTTTTTTTTCATTAGAAAAAATGGCAATCACACTGAGGTGTGCGGTGATCGGTGGATGTCAGTGCAAACAATGCCCACGAAGCTCGCAGTCATCTATAGACTAGTCCAACCTGCTGAACCATCGAAGATCACTCTGCCGGAATTGAAGGCGCGTTTCCGCCTAATGAATCGCGTTGGCATGATCACGGTTCACTACAGGAGAAAGCACGCACAAGCTAGAGGTGGAGTGCACTACAGCGATATTCCCACCACCCTCCGCCTCCTTCTTAACGAAGCCTGATGGGCGCACAGAAAGAAATAGAGCGAGCGTGTTCTATATTCCCCTATTTTTGACACAATTCGTGAAGCCAACCATATATTGAATTTGCGTCATAGAGAAATAAACTCTCGATGGGTTCATCTATATGAGGAACCCTTGTTGTGGTTTTCCTCTCACCAGCTCTCATGTAGCCGGGCTCCCGCTCGGTGTTTTTTACGTGAACATAGTGCGTTTTGTGCGTTTCAACTGCGCTAGCGAAAATGAAAGCGTAAAGCAGGGTTGCAAACCGTACGGTAACTACCCTACTTGTAGGACATTTTCATAATAGGATAGCAACGTGGAGGTGTAGAGTAATTTCGGCATTTCCCTCGTCATTGATCCGCGCGAGATATTCGAAGGTTACATTCGTGGAGAGATCCGAATTGGAACGATCTTAACTATTACGTAAAAGATGAGCATCAAACATCGTTCGGCTACATTTTTCTTTCGGAATGACTTTTTTTCTTGTTTGTTTCTATCATCTTCCTTTTGTTTTTTGCGTGGAGGGGCTTTTAAATTTTGTGACGGTGGTCGGCTTCAGCTATTAGGTTGAAAGCTTACTACACCCCATCCTACACAAAAAATGATAGTCTGCATCAACGCAAGTATTGTAAAACAACATGATATAAGGCCTCCACCTAATGATGTCAGTGTGGCGTGTTATATGGCCAGATTTTTTTGTCATCATGAAGTCGTTGTGGCGTCATTGTGGCATTATATTGTGACATCAAATGATTTCGCCATTAGATGTCGTCCTCGCACTGTCAAAAGTGGGCTGATTCCGGAGGCATGCCACACGCGTAAACGTTGTAGAGTGTACATTGTCTGAACGTTATTTTTACACCGAACTCTTTCCAGGTTTAGGTTAGAAGATAGGGCAATGAAAAAAAGTTGTGTAAGGTAAAGTAGTGTAAATTTGACCTTAATACATAATACTTTTCAAAACTTCTTGCATGCAGACGACGATCGCGAAATCCTGATTAGCTTAGCGCTGAGCACTCACGTTGTCTCCACGTTTTATGGTGAAATGTACGGCAAGGAAGAGACAACAGTAATTAGTTGATTATTTGGGGTTGAACGTCCAAAAACCACCATATGATTATTATAAACGCCGTAGTAAAGGTCTCTGATAATTTCGACCACCTGGGGTTCTTTAACATGCACCCAAATTTGAGCACACGGGCCTACAACATTTCCGCCTGTATCGAAAATGCAGCTGCCGCAGCCGGGATTTGATCCCGAGACCTGCGGGTCAGCAGCCGAGTATTTTAGCCACTAGACCACCGCCGCGGGAGAGTACACAACAGTAGGCTGTATGGACGGTGAAGCCGAATAATTAGCAAATTTCTCTCCTTTCGACTCAAAGTGGTTTAGGGGGCTCCTTAACTTTCATGTCTTCTGCGGGTCTCGCTCACTCTTAGTATGTTTCCTAGAATATACTGACTAATCTGCCACCTCCGCACTCTACCACCGCAGCTCGGTGATGCATGCAGTGGTGGCGCTGTACGCTATCGGAGTTCCTTGAGCAGACGCCCCTCCCATGACTCGCGCCTACCAACGGGCTAGCGCAGCCGTTCGCGCTTTGGCATTCGCGTGCCTTTCCAGGTCAAAGTGATGCGATGTTTCTTATTACAAACAGTGACATTACGTACAAATTGGTGGTAGTGTTTAAGCCTTGGGTGCCCACCTTTTCTCTTCTATGTCGGCTTTCAACCTGGACTAACAGTAAAAAAAACTAATTTGCTTCTGCTTTCTCACGCAAAACTGCTGTTGCCGTCACTTGTTGGAGAAACACATTATGCTCTTTCTCGGTGATTTAGCTCTCGTATCTTTTTATGATGTATGTTTACCTTCTTTAATCATTTATGGAAGACGTGTGCGCTTGCAAATGGAGACTCATGCCGGAACCTAAATGCGATAGGCCGAACTAAACAAAGGCGAAACGCAGGACGAGTCCGTCGTGTATAATCGCTGTTCAGGAAGCGAAAACAATTTCGAGCATCTTATTGGGCACGTAAAGCATAAATAAAGTGGTGCCTATACATCAATAAAAAGAAACGTACCAAAGCAAACAAATAATTGCAGTGCGAGACAATTAAGGTGGGCGAGTGGTTGATTGGTGACATTGAGAGGCACATCTTGTTAAATGTTTTATTGTGCCTCGAATGTGCCCTTCATGAGCACGTGAAACAGTGATAGAGAAAAAAAAGCATGAACATGCAGTTGTATATGTACATTTTCTGCATTATTTTATAATTGTGTGCGACTGAAAGGATTGGAATTACCATCCGCTGTACGCGCAAATTCCCACTTCGCACAAATTTCGCATTCATTTCTAAAGCCTTAAACAGTTTTAAGGAATGAACGCATATGGGGAAGAAGGCAGAAAATAGCAACGATGACACGAATCACGAGAGCGGTAATATGTTTTTGATCGCATATGAGAGGCTGATACACATGTTTTTCTGAAAGATTTGTGTGAATGATCTGCTGCAAAAGTTTGAGAAACAACTTATTTCTCGCGGACATTACACTGTCTGGCCGTAAATAGTGTCATTTGAACCAAATATGTTCGTAGTAGAGAGAACATATTTCTTACTAGCACCATCCTATTTGTAATCTTACTACTAAGGTCTAATTAAGACAGTTTCATTTAAAGCGCTCATAATTGACGTCATTTTAATAAGCATGTTTCAGTTAGTGCACAAACTGGCACGATTTATTTAGCATGGCTCTAGATTTACATGACTTCAACGCCATGGCTTTTTAAATGTGGCATGATTCCCTCAATCGTACTATTACTTGGCCTAATTACCTTGATCATACAATGTCCTCGCCTAACTAGCCAGGTATACCGTCCAGACATACAGCTAATTAGCCGGCCGCACGTGCTAGGGTACTAGCGGACGACGAAGACAAACAAGAAGGCGCGCACCAGCCTAGCAGCGCACTAGAATGTACCAAGGTTTTAAAAAATTGCTGGAGTCGAAATTCTTGCCCATGAGTGAAGCCTTGCCAACCGTAAGATGGCGGCTGTGGCACCTATCTTACTAGGGCGTGATGAGCTGTTATTGGCGATTGAGAAGGAGCGTTGCCCTCGCGCGCCCAACAAATTTAACAAGAAACATTTTCGGGCCAGATAGTGCTAAAAGTGCGTCTTTGTGTTACTATTTTCCTTAAATAAGCCTGGAATTCAAGGTGAATTTATTTACAGATTAAGTCACCGATACTATAGTCTCGGCGGATTACTTCTTCGCAAACAACTCTCTGGTAATTTATAGGAAACGTAGCCTTTAGACTAAGAAATCAAAGCCACTTGATGTCTAAGTTGGCACCATAAGAAATAGCATGTTTCTGAGATCTTTGGAATGCAAGAGCCGGCTTCACTACTGCTGGCAAAGCATTACGGGAGCTTGTACTCTGGCAAATCTTTTTTAAACTACCTTGCAATGTACAGGCTGGCCATGATGATTAATACATGGCCTCAGATTTGGCTGTGGTCGGATTGTTGTCAGGTGCTCGGCCACAACAAATCTCAGAGGCTACCATGTTCATTATTTTAAAGGAGACTTAGTGCAGGCATTCAAAGCTTCAAGGTAATTCAAACAACTTTGTCTTACAAAAATATCACCAAATAAGCTTCTAACAGATTTATTGCGTGGCTGCACTTTTACACTCAGAACGAAAAACGAATGAAAGGAGATGCCTCTGGTTTGAAAACACCATCCAAATTTGTCGACCGTCTTTGAAGCGATGCCGAGTTCCATCATAACCAATGAAACAAAGCACGCTGAGGGGTAATTTTTTTACTTTTTCACACTGTTCGTTCATTCAAAAGGGGATGTTGCCAGAGCTTGGAAAGATCCTAGCTTCGCCAAGCTTGGGCGATCTTGCCTAGTGCCCCTGGCCGGGGTTCGCTGGGGCAACCTGCAGACTTATTGCGGTCAGATAGCGGAACGCACATCAGCTCGCTTCTGCGAAGGCTCCCGCAACGACTTCATGAGTGACACAAGAGTTAGTGATGTCTAAACGAATGAAGTGCGGCCACCATGGCCACCAATCACGTTTCATTGATTAACGAGGAAAATGTAAAATTCTGCACAATTAAGTGCACATACCACTGAAAACGAGACGAACAAGAGTTATGATTTAATTTGAGGTCTACGTACCTTCTTGTCATATGTCTTCAGCTCTTCAACGCACTGTACACTTATTTCACACAAACTTCGCAAGAACTGTTGCGGAAAAGAAAGGTTTCAGGCAAAATGCTGCTAATATTTTTTTTTAGTAAATTGTACTGTCATGTGAGGGTAACCACGGTTCTAATGCACGTAAACACAATATGCATGTATGTGCAGTGTATGTATGCGTTGCAGTGGGGGGAGCCAAAATGTACGTACATTCGTAGTTTCAAATTGTTTTTAGTTAGGCCCGGATGCGCCCTTTGAAAATATGGTTTGAAGATAGATACAGAGAACGGTGTTTTCTTGATTTAGATATCACGTTCAACTAATTTTCGAAAAGAACTATTTTTTCTAGCTTCCGCAGTGAGTCAGATAAGTCTTATAAAGATAAATAGCGGAATTTAATCGAACACTCTGGTGTTTCATGTCAAAAGCGCAATACCATGGCGAAGCACTGATAACATCATGAAGGCGTGGAAGCCACACATTAAATGTGTCAGGACATTATGTGCTACTTACCAGTGACACCACGATCATGACACGAAGACAAGGACGACAAATGAGAGCGTGGGTCATACAATTCCTATCGGCAGCGTAGTTGTGAGTGCAAAGATGCGAATTCCCCTAAGTAATTGCCTACATTGTTACTTCCTGTTTCACCCAGCACATATCGACAACTTCTTACCACTCTCAAATCAACGGCCTCGCAGAACGCTTTAACCGTAATTTCACGGATATGGTCACTATGTATGTGTTCCCGGACAACTGACACGGACATCTTGCCCTCGCCTATGAAACTTTGGCATATCATTCATCCAGTCATGACACACCCAGCATTTCGAAATCCTGTCTAGAGTACGGAAGAGTGCCGACATTATTATTAAACACATTCATCTCAGCTCAGACCTCGTTCACCAGCGAGTATGCCCGCGACGTGATCGGGCGAGCCGATCCCTCCCGTCAGCTCACCAACACTCGCCTTACAGCGTCTCAGAGGAACAAATGGCGGTGCTACGACCATCGCGCTACTCTGGTCTTCTCATCGTTGATTGGGCCTGTCTGACAAACTTGTGTCTGATTATACAGGGCCTTACAGCGCCATGCGGCTAGTAACACTTCTTACCTACGGGATTCGCATTATATGTAATCTGTTCTTCGGCCCAGTGATGTTGTTAACCTCTCACGGCTCAAGTCCTACCACATTGCTTCTGAAAACCACTTTTGAAGCTGAGGCACGGCGCTTCCGCCACCGGGGCTTATGCTATACGTGCACTCTAAGCACGGTACCGTTTACTCAAGGTGCACATTTTCACTTTTATAACATGTGATATGAAAGCATATACACTAGCAAGATACGTACTGAAGAGAGAATGCTGGTTACAGGTAGATCACATTTACTGATTTCTTCGGCCAGCGTTACGATCGATGCAATATGCTGGGTAATTGCGAGTTTCAAAGAGATAAAGAATGAGCAAGGCAGCTCGTTCTAATGGCCGCGCAGCGTACTGATTCACGTTCCGTTGTATTGTCTCGTGGCTCACTTGTGGTGGATTGCGCACTTTTATGGATTCGATTGCTTACCCTATCACCTGATGCACACAACGTACATACAAAACATGATTAGACCACGCACGCCATCAAAGCACGTAGCGTGAAACCTGCTTGAACCAATGAAACAAAAAGGAGCACCCAAGTGCAACGTCAACCGCCACACCAACCACCTCGCATTTGAATTCTCTTCCCGGCATACACCTCAAGTTATGTAAAGGCATGGACAGATGACGCTATTCCACCTTCAATGAAATTGAAGCGATGTTGGAAGATACCCTATTTGTGACTCACCACGAGCGGCTTGTTGGAGAACCACGCTTCGGCGTTTAAAGGTGCCAAGAAAGAGACGCAAATCCTCCTTTTTCCATGGATGCTCGGATTGGCGTCTCTTTTATTTGGCGCCTTCAAATGCGGAAGCGTGGTTCTTCCACATCAATTTTGGTGCGGACGACCCAGTAATCAAGCCGAGAACTACCCGAGATCTTCATTCCTGGTGTTTGTGAGCTGCGCTTCGAGCTAAACCGACATGGAGCGAGCGCAGAACAAGCGTGCCTCTCGGCGAACGATGAACACGAGACTCATCGACGAGGTCAACCAGGTGCTCCAGTCCAATCAGTTCAAGCTTTCTGGACTTCGAATTCTGCGAGGCCGCCTATGTGCCAGCAACGTGAAAGCTTTGAACAGCGAGGTTGAAGCCCTGATGACTGACGACCTGGTGGCAGACGACTATGAGGTGGTGATGCAATACGATGACACCGCGAACAGTATCCTGGCGTTACTCAAGCACCACATTGACGTTCTAACGACTTGTGCCACGCTGGCGTCGTGTGCAACTTCAGCCATGGGCGCAAGGCTTTATGAGGGTGCACTGAGCGGACATGAGTTCGGCGCACAACTTCCCAAGTTGGAGCTTCTTCGTTTTAATGGCACCATGACCAAGTGGCAACCTTTTTGGGATATGTTCTTGCACTCCGTGCACAAGAACCCGAAGCTTACCAACACAGACCGGTTTCACTATTTGATCTCACTACTGGATGGACCTTCAGCTCAAGCCGTTTTAGGTATTCTGGTGACATATTTTTGTTATAATGATGCGTTGGAAATTTCAAAACGTTGGTTTGCAAACCAAAAAAGCTATAAACAGACGTACATAAAAAATTTGCGCACGCTGACATCAGTGCAATTACCGAGCGATGTCACTGCTCTGCGCAAGCTTTTCGACACAGTGCAATTGAACAGGAGGGAACTGCATAGTCTTGGAATCACGGAGTTATCCTACGCGGCTATGCTGAATAAAGTTTTGCTCAAAGTCATACTAGCTGACATTGTCGTAGAATACTACAAAAAGTAAAGTATAGAGAACGCGACGGTAACGAGCCAGGCTTCATCTGATCAGGAAGCTGAGCAACTAATGAAGTTTCTCCGCTTCGAAGTTGAATGCCGAGAAAAGAGATCTTTAGTGAACAATTTGCCAAAGACCTCGAACAACAGCTTAGCTGCGTACCTGTATTAAATAGATCGTTCAAGAAGCAGTCTCCGACTCCTACAGCGTCGGTTTTTCAGAACAAGACACTATCTTCCCCCTCGTCTTGTTTATTCCGTGCTGCCACCAATCACAAGACCAAGGACTGCATTAGTGACATTACCCTTACCGAAAAGCGCAACAAACTTCAACAAATAGTCGATGCTTCCGGTGCACGTCAAAAGGACCTCTGGTCCGGAATTGCCGACGCAGAGTGCACTGCCTAGCATGCAAGCGCAGACACGCCTCCTCAATGTGCAATGCTAGTAGCTCTGAAACACTATCACTGACTCATGCTCATAAGAGACTGAATGCTACGGTGCAGTTTTCCCCTCGGAGAGCTTCAGTTCCCCGACTGATCATTGATGTTCTTCTCCAGACTTTTCGAGTTTGGATAACGACTTCATCTCACTGTTGCTATATACGCGGTGTTCTCGACAATAAAAGCCAGTGAACGTTCGCCACTGAGAGCGTCGTTTCTAAGCTAAGTCTACCTGCTGTTGCCGAAACCGAACTCACCATCAGTGTGGTTGGTAGAGCCAACGACCCAACCAGCCGATTCAAAATGGTCAAGATCGTGCTCCGCACTCAGCAAGACAACCTGACCCTCGTAATTCAAGCCATAGTGGTGCCTTTTATTTGTGAGGAGATGACTGAAGCACCAAGTCAGAGTCGTCTTCTTCAAGCCATTGCAGCGGAGGGGAAACATCTGGCTGATGCAGTCATTTACATGAGTGTGCAGATTGTGAGCCAGGTGTGAGTGTCTTCATTGCATCGGACCAGCTTTGGAAGTTGATGCTCAGCACGAGTGAATTGAAGTGGGATGAAGAGAACCCTGCCTTACTTGCCATCACTCAAAGATAGGCTGGACTCTCCAAGGCCTCTTATCTGTTGGTGGAAGCGCGAGTAAAAAAGCAAGCACCCAATTTTGTTCTTCGAAAAGGTTCCCACGAAGACGACCAGATCGCGTTCCTATTACAAAGATTTTGGGACCTCGATGCTATCGAAATCGCTGACACGCCAACACCTCAGCGCGACGCAGATGTTTTACAAGAATTCAACAACACTGCCAATCTTCCGAAGGGACGCTATGAACCTGCGTTGCCATGGAAATCACCTCTTGTCGACATGACCGACCATGGCAAAGTAGCCTTTTCGAGACTCCATGGACTCGTCAGGTGGCTGTCATAAAACGACGAAGCCATGAGAGCCTACGATAAGGCTATCAGACCATATGAGGCGGAAGGTCATTCTGGAGAAGTTGAAGATGCCCCTTATTGTCTAGAACACCTGTATTACATGCCGCATCGAGAGGTAATCCGCAAAACATATACGACGAGGAAACTTCGCGTAGTCTTCGACGCATCATTTCTTGCATCAGGAGCTTGCTCTCTCAACGAACAACACGAAAAAGGTCCTAACCTGAAGGTCCTAATCTCAATTGTTAAGGTTTCGATTGCCTTTCCGCCATCGGAAGTACAGCAGATGTGGAGAAGGGGTTTCTACAAATCAGCATTTGATCCCCACCGCGTTGGTCTAGTTGTTAATAAGGTACTCGCCTGGTGATCCGCAGGTCGCGGGATCGAATCCCGGCTGCGGCGGCTGCATTTCCCATGGAGGCGAGAATGCTGTAGGCCCGTGTGCTCAGATTTTGGTGCACGCTAAAGAATCCCAGGTGATCGAACTTTCCGGAGTCCTCCACTACAGCGTCTCTCGTATTCATGTGGTGGTTTTGGGACGTTAAACCCCACATATGAATCAAATCAGCATTCGAGAAGAAGACAAAGAAGCTCTCGTTTCTTGTGGTTTGAAGGGCTACCATGGCCAGGCAGACCACTGCCAGAAATACAAAAAATAAGAACGACCAGAGATCCATTCGGCACTTCCGCAAGCCCGTTCCTATTATCAGCAACGTTCAAATATCATTTCGATCACGTCAGACAAATTTACCAAGTAACGGCTGAAAAACTGAAACTAAACTTCCACGTCGATGATCTAATCCTAGTTTTCGGAGCTTCAACAACAAACGAAGCGCTGCAAGTCTACGAAGAGACGAAGGCTATAGTGCAACTGGCCGGAATGAAAATGCAGAAGTGGTGAGCAAGCTGCGATCTGTTAAGAGAGAAGCTCAAGCAGGCAGGAGAGACGTCAGCTGAGGAGGTCTCGCTATCTGATGTTCTTGGGCTATCTGGAACTACACTAACGGCATCATTTTTGTGAACTTTGACTCTAGGACCAAAGTCCTAAACGCAGAACTTAGTACCAAGCAAGCTGTGCTCCATGTTTCATCACGAATTTTCGACCCATCGGGACTGCTAGCACCGTTCACCACTCAAGTTAAAGTACTCTTTCAGAAGATATGGATGCAAACCTCCACTGGGAAAGCGTTCTCCATGAAACATTGAAGATAGAGTGGAACAAGTGGACTGTCGAACTTCAAGATTTCAAAGCATTAGAAACAAGAGGTATTATTTAGGCAGCATGAGCTCTCATAACATCGCGCACCAGCTGCATATATTCACGGACGCTAGCTCGCGCGCCTACAGATTGGTGGTATAGATTCGAGTCGAAGACAGAGCTGGAATGGTTCGACTCCAGCAGCTTCTCACTAAGTCTCGGGTTGCTCCAATCAAGGGTCTCACTTTACCACGCCTGAAACTCATCGCTGCGGTTCTTGGAGCTCGACTTCTCAAGCTTCAAGAATAGCAAAAGTCGGGCTAGTTGGTGGTTCATACTTGGGAAGTAAAAACAGCGCAAATATATTGACAAGGACAGAAGAAACGACACTTCACTCTTCCTGTGACGTCTCTTCCTCTGTCCTTGTCTCTTGTGTGTCGTCTCTTCCTCTGTCCTTGTCTATATTTTTGCACTGTTTTTACTTCGTAAGTTCTTAAGCTACTCCTAGATACTGTGCCGTACACAAGTATAGAATACTTCTGCTGGACCGACTCCCAAATATGCTTGAGTTGGATCAAATCTACAGCCACCAATTGGATATCCTTTGTTAATAACAGAGTAATTGAGATTCAAGGGCTCACAGACCCGAGTCGCTGGAGACATTGCTCTTGAAAGACAAACCCAGCCGATTTAGTTACAAGAGGTATATCAGCACGTCACCTTTGTACTGGCGATTTATGGTGGCATGGGCCTGACTGGCTAGCTGGTCCACAAGAAATGTGGCCGGCCTGCGAACCTAGTCTTCATTAGTCAACGGTTGAGACATGTTGATCTAATGACGAAGATGCAACAGTTTTGGCTTGTCAATGCTCACCAGCAGAGTCACTTTTTGACCTCGACAAGTGCAGCAGCGGCATGCGAGTTGTTATAATCACAGCTTGGATTCAGAGATTTATCCGCAATTGTCGAGTGCACACCAGTCGTCGGCTAATGGGCCCGCTCGCTGTCACTGAGATAAAAGTAGGCGAGTTTACATGGATGAAGAATGCACAAGCATTTGGCATAGAATTCACCTCATCGTTTAAAGAGAAACCGGTACCCAATGTGTCTGGAATACGTGATCTGCATCTATTCCCGGACAATGACGGGATTTTGAGGATCAAGACCCGGCTTGACAACGTAAAAACATTAAAAGACGTGAAGTGTCTGATCCTTCTAGCAGCTGACCACGGCTGCACATACCTCATCGTCGACCGCACGCACCGGTGCCTTCTTCACATTGGTGTAAACGGCATCTTTTCAGGGCTACGCGAGTGTTTTGGGTGATCAAGGCCACCAGTGTGTGAAAACGATGGTCTGTACATGCAAAGTGTGGGCGAGGTACAAGCTCTGACCTGCATCAGCCCCTACCGCACGACAGCCGACCGACAGACTGAAGAGATCGCGCCCAATTCAAGTCGTGGGTGTTGACTTTGCTGGTCCTGCTTTTGTGAAAGGAACCAGTCTTGTGAAAGCCTACTTTGTTAATTTTACGTGTGTCGTCCTTTGGGTATCTACTTAGAGTTGTGCACTTATATGACAGCGGGGTCATTTTAATAGCTTTCCGTCGGTCTCTTTCGCGATGTAGCTAGCCTTGTGTTGTTTATTCAGACAATGCTCTAACTTTTCGTGTTGCCAGTCGTGACTTAAAAGTGATGTACCGAACTTTGAGGGACTTCCAAGTACAGGACCTTTGCTCTACTAACCACGTTACTTGAAAATTTATTGCTGAACACAGTCCATGGTGGCGTGGATTTTAGGAAAGGATGATTTGCACTGTTAAAAGCTGCCTAAGGAAAATTCTATGTAAAAGGTGCTTTGATTTCGAGCAGCTTGTGACCATCCTTGCCGAAGCAGAAAATGTGGTAAATTCTAGGCCACTAACGTACTTCTCGGCTAACGCTACCTATCCAGCTGTACTTCTTCGCAGTTTCTAACCGGTAAGAAGTCTTTTACACTGCCTAGTGCTAATACTGCTGAAACCTCGGGAAGTGGCTCCGTTACTTTAAAGCATTGGAGGTACAGGTAGCAAATAGGGACGGACTTTTGGAAGCGAAGTACACAGAATACCTCTTGTGCTGGAAAAGTGCACCAATTAGGGAAGTATAGCCTGGCAATCAGCTTAAGGTTAACAATGTAGTCATCATTAAGAAAGACAAGGTGTTCAATAACTTTTTGGAAAGTTGGTAGAGTGACTGAGGTGTACTTATCAAGTGATAATCACGTTACACCCTGGTAGATAGTCTTGGCAGGAGGTACGGAAGTGTGGCAGCTTGGGCTAGTTGGTATGGCATGACGATAGTTATAGCGCGAGAACAAAACGACGACACAGAGACAAGAATGACACGAAGTTACGAGGCCAGCGCAACTTTTGTGCCTGTTTGAATTGTTTGAACCTCCTGCGCGAATAACGCGCGCATCAAAGAACTGAGAACAAGAAAGACGAAGAAAACCTGAGGGAATAGAACATGCTCTTTTCCCATGGATGCACAGATTTGCGTCTCTTTCATTTGGCGCCTTTAAACGCCGAAGCGTGGTTTTCCCCCACTGCTGTCACCCGTCGTTTTAGGAACATAGCGGGAACTTTTTTCGTGTCGGCAAATTGATCATGTTTAAGCGTGTATGGGAAAATTTTGAGACGTGACGTTTACTCTACTTTACGGCAAGCAAAGAATCACGCAAAAAAAACTACTACACGAGATTACAAGGAAAGTTGGATAAATTGTATTGTGAGTACTGAAATGTCATTGTATCACGAATTGGTTCTTCTATCACATCATTAGTTTAATTTTGTTGCTTGGTTTGGATCATTGCACTTGATTGTGTCGCCATTGAACACCTTCTGCATCTTTTCCGCTATTAGCGAAGCTTCCTGGAAGCTCATAAAGTAGACCCGTGGTTTGAGCGCAAAATGGATATGAAAGCAACTGAAGAAGTTATTTATCACGAGTACTTAACCAACATAGGCAGGTATTTTCGTTTTTGTACACATGGGCAGAAGCACATGTCTCTATAAAATTCGTGGTGCTCTTCAATTACGTATTTCGGAAGCGAACTGCTGTTTTAATCCATGCCCCACCAACACTTGCCACAGTATCCTGTGATGTAAACTCACTGTAGCAGTGATTTGCTTTTGTGCTCTCACGACCCGTTATGCTTATACATTATCCAATGTTCAATCACTAAAGTTATTAACACAAAAATACATATAAATTAAAAAAACAAATTGACGTGATTTGACACATTGATCAATAGACTACTGTCTATAGTGCAGGCCGCCTGACGGATGAGTCATCGTGCTTTCATAAGTTGCAATATGAAGGTTAGAATGACCATCTCGGTGCGTTACTTTTCAAAGTGAAGTGCTATGGTCGTTATAACCTCTTTGCGAGGGGAAAGGGAAGAAAACACAAAAATAAAATTGTTGTAACAGCCGTGTAGCTTATTAAAGATAAGACACTTGCCATTGCGACATTTTTCGTAAAGGTCGTCATGATTAAAGTGTATTTTTGTCGTCTTTCTCTTCGCCTCGTGAACGAGATTCCGCTGGTACATCAGCAGCGCTGCTCGGCTAATCAATTATAAATACATGCATGCATACTCGCTCAAGATCGTGTCTTTCGAGTCTGTCTTCAACGTAACAACATTCTGCGTAATTTATAACATCGTCATCTTAATGCTTATAAACAGGGCTTATATCAACAGTGAACTGTTTTTTTGCAGGGCTACAATTTTTTGGGACTTTTCACAGCTCAAAACACGCGATGCTAAAACCTCATGGGTCATTTCCAAAGCTAGAGGTTCATTACCGTGCGCTACAAATATGTGCGTAGGAAGTTTCGCATTTCGTTCTCCTGAGAATCCCACCACCACGATAGCATCTCTTAACTTATGCCACTAATTGAATAATATGTGGCGTTTAACGTGCCGAAACTACCATATGATTATGAGAGACGCCGTAGTGGAGGGCTCCGGAAATGTTGACCACCTGGGGTTCTTTAACGTGCACCCAAATCTGAGCACACAGGCCTACAACATTTCCGCCTCCATCGGAAACGCAGCCGTCATAGCCGGGATTTGAACCCCGCGACCTGCGGGTCAGCAGCCGAGTACCTTAGCCCCTAGACCACCACGGCGGGGCCACTTATGGCGCTAAGCAACCACGGTGCTTGAATATAGGCTTTACAGTATTGTTGCCGTTCCAATCTCTCATATTCGCTGAACCTAATGCAAAGTGAGTCGTGCAAATAGGCGCATAACTTAACGGTTGCAGCTTTCTAATTCGCATTTCAATTATTCGTGGGAAGAAGCTCAGGCGAATTCATAAACAGAGTTTTTTTTTCTATTTGCATATAAAAACAGATTGCTGCCGCAAATACATAGTCACCATAATTCTCTCATTTATCTTTATTTCAATAACAAATGCTGACCCTCGGAAAACTACGCCTTCAAAAAAACCTAATAAGAGGTGTACAATACATCAATACACGAGCACCTATTAAATGTCTGCCTTTAACTAGAGAATTAGTGTTTTCCTGTACTCGTTATCCAGAAAAAGTTCAGCTATTTATTCAAAAACGGATGCTCAGGACTGTAGTGATATAAAATCGTCGAACGAATCTCGCTGAAGCCTAAGTTTCCACAGCAGGCGTTTACATCCACAAATAGCTTGTCGCAAAACCCTCTGTACAGTCGAAAAAAGAACCTTCTTTTAAGTAATTCCTTGAACACCATTCCCCTTTGTGAATTATTGATTCCAGCTACAATCACTCTTGTAGAAGTTGTGATAGAGAAAATGAATCTTTTTTGTGGTATTTCTAAATGGGTCATGACATGGTTACCCAACAATTGACGGTTTTCGGCGAATAACGAAGGTATAGGGTCAAATGTGCATGTGCACGTGAGAAAACTAGACTGTAAGAGATTTTTTCATTCCAAAATAAGCCGTAGAAGTCATCGGCTGTAAACTCCACCCTAAGTGGTCGACCGTCATATTACCACTGCGTGCGTGACGTCACAAGCCAATAAAGCAGTGTCGTCGTCTGCTACCAAACAGCCCCTTCCGCACACGGTCATTGTTGTGAGTGTTGCTTGCCGTGTGGTCCACACGCGTCAGTGGGTTGCATGTGTCACGGTATGTAACCGGTACCATAACCATATGCAGTGACGACGTCGTGTACGTTGCGAATTTCGAGTTTGACTCCGTCAGTACCAGCTCAAGCGACGAAGAAAGCGTCGAAGACAGTGTGAACCAAGATGCCAACGACCTCGCCATTGCGGCAGACGTCGCAGACAGCTTTCTGCAATGATAAGTAGCTTTATTTCAAGAGTGTCAGGTTGAAAAGCGAGCTTGGAATAGGGGGTCCATCAACGCTGCATTCGTGAGCAAGTGTCATTTAGCACCCTGTAATTGGCAAAGCGTGCAGTTGTTTGTTGGCTATCATACTCTAAAGACTAAAAGAGTGCTGGGCACTCTTTTTGGGAGCGTACTTTTTTGTCCCATATTTCACTCTCTTTTCCAAAGTAAATCACCTCTTTTTGAGGCAGAGTACAGTGATTTCCCCAAAACGGTTCAAAGCAGCTTCCCTCCACAGAATAAATAGGGCTGCCCGAAGCAGAGTAGCATAACCCTACCAGAAAAAGTAGTAGAACATTTTACGAAAAACGACAGGCCTGCGCGTAAGGCGCAGCACAGTCACAGCGAAAGCTGGAAGAGCGGCTTTTCAGAGCCTTTTCTAAACACTCGTTGGGTAAATACAGCAAACACACTTGTTTGATGTCCACTATGGCATTATTAATAACATTTTTTTTGGTACTAGGCTGGCGTTCGCTTTGCTATTTTTTGTCAGTCTTCTGAGAAGTGTCGTATCCGCTAAACACTTGCAAGGGATTTTGCGCCAATTTTTCACGCATTGGCTGACGACGAAGAGCAATTATGGCTGAAGCGGGTATGCACCACAGTTAATGGGGGAACAAGAACGAGCTATTGTGGTGGGTTGGAGCAATGGACCACTAACTAGTTACGCTATCCGCATTGTGCGATGACTTACTGGTCTTTCGCTGTTTTGAAACTTTATAAGCCGTATTAAAGCGATTGCTGTCCCCACATCGAGCCTCTCTAAGGCCAGTGTGACAAGATTTTGGAATGGGTTTGAGCATTGGACGGCCCACTCGTTACGCTATTCGCATTGCGCGACGACTGGTTGTTCTTTCACTGTTGTAAAGAAGAAGAAGAAACCGCACCGATCGGCTGCGTTCTTAAATGCTCTGTGCTGGTAACAGCGTATCGGCCAATGGCCGAGGATTTTCGACTTTGTTTCATGATGAAGACTCAAGCTATAAAGTCGTCCTGCCACGTCTTACAACTGGTAACGACATTTTGAATTCCGTTTTCCTTCATGCCTACTTGATTGGTAGGCCGTACCGTGCCCCAGACTTCTGTGACGCGCTGCTTAAAGTGGTGAGCACAGCGGACATTCTCGGAGTTGTCCAGTATCAAATGAGCCATGTATGGATGGTTACGTGTGCAAGCAGCAGGGCAAATCAGGAACTCGTCACTTGTGGTGAGCTCCATGTAAAAGGGCTGAAGTGCATGGTGCTAGATGTGGAGACCAAGAATATTAGGCTGAAACTTCTTTGGCTTCCGCCTCATCTTGAATCGCGACGTGTTGAAGAGGCGTTCCAAGCTTACGGCGTTGTGAAATCCGTTGAAAGAGAGGCATGGAGATGTGTAGGAATGGAAAATGGATGACAACAAATAGGAACGTTGCCTTGGAGCTCAAGGACGTCATCACTGTGAGCTCAATACCACACCTTCTTTCAATCTATGGCCACCAATGCCTCGTACTTATTCCCGGTAAGCTTTCATTTTGTCTTCGGTGCAAGTGAGTGGGGCATGTACGTCGACAGTGCAAAACACCTAGGGGCTTGCAGTGCCAGCGTTTTGGTCACTCGTCGGATGCCTGTGTGTAAACTTATGCCAACAAGCTCCGTTCTGGCCAAGGCACAGAAAAGCAACCTCTGGATCATCCTGTGGATGTCACTGAGGTAATTGATGCGACAGGAGAAGCAGCGGGAGGAGCAGAAGGTGCCTTAAAGGAAGCTGAACGCTTGTCCTTGGATACCCTTGGCACGCAAAATAACACCGCTAACGACGCCAGTGAAAGCATAAATGAATGCAATGCTGCAGAAGAACACCACTTGGAAGGCCTTAAAGACAAGCCCCCTGACAATGAGGAACAAGAAGGAATGAATAGCAGTCAGACAAGGAAGCATCAGGCACCGGTCACCGATGGCGCAACAACGAGTGCGCCAGACACGACGGAGCAAGTGTCTTCATGTGGTCCACGTGTCACCTTGTTTGGGGAGCGAGAGACGCGCCGCCTATGCCAGCGTCCTCAGGAAAGTGCTCCTAAATGTGTAAAACAGGTAAAGCCGCAGGTTGCCCTGTGGCTAAAGGCGACCTACAAAAGTTCTAAGATAGCAAAATGGCTACCGCGCTAACGTTTCCCATGTGTGTAGCGACACTCAACGTACGTGGCTTGAGGAATGTAAGGTGACAGTGGCAGTTGCGCCACGTGCTTGAGCAGTACGACATTGATGTACTTGCAGTGCAAGAGACTAAGATTTCCACTGCTCGTGACGCCGATCTTGCACTAGAAGTTTTCCGAGATTACAATTTATACATCAGCCCAGCACGTGGTGCATCCGCTGGATACTTTTTATTAGTTAGAAAGCACTTGAGTCATATTTTGACGTCACTACATGCTGATGGGGAAGGATGCCTTATTTGTTGCGACTTAGCTTTTCATTCCCATAATTAGAGGTTTATCTGTGTCTATGCTCCGTCCGAAGTGAACGAAAGGAATTCTTTTTTCCTATCTTTAACTTCGTTGCTAAACACTGACAGAACCTTAATAGTTTTTGGAGACCATAATTGTGTTTGTGACGCGAGAGATCATTCATATATAACAAATCGTTATGATGCAAGTGCAGCCTTACTGCAGAAACTATTGAATGACCACAATTAATAGACGTGGGAGCACATGCACCTTCCTCGGTGAGGTTCACGCACTTTCAAGGAATCTCTCATGCTCGGCTTGGCCGTGTATATGTATCTCTAAGCTTATGGTCTCAAATCATAATTATGCTGTAAAGCCCATATTTTTTACAGACCATTGCTTGGTCACTGTTTCTTGGGGTCCTGAAAATTTTCGTAAAACCCCTCTAAACTGGGACCTATGAAAGCTTAACGTACAGTTGTTGCGCGAAGATTGTATTGTTAAAATAGTAAAAGAATCGGTACAAGAAGTAACACAGTGTCGACAGCTGCCAATTTTCGCTCAGTGTAAAAGATTCAAAGAAAGAGTCAAATATCAGGCAATTAGTATTTCATGCGAAATAGCGCAAAAAAAAAGCTGAAAAACGCTATCTTAAAAATTTACTTCATAAGCTCTATACTTTTGAAAGTCAACAGCTGGAATTGTACGGGGACGAGATAAACGTGATTCGAGCACAGATACAAAAACATGATACAGATTCATACAGAGGAGCTAAGATTCGTTCCCGTGTTACCCATTTCACTGAAGAGGAACCCACTAAAAAATCCCTCAGGGATGAAAAGAGACATGCACTTTGTAACAGATACTGAAAATTGAGTCGCGGGGTTCCCTTTACACAGAGACATGTGAAATGAGAGCCGCATTTGAAGATTATTACAAATATTTGTTCACCGCGGCAGAGCTTCAGGAGAATCTTGAGGAAGAAGATAACTACTTCGTTGCCCTTGCGCCTCAGTTACAAGATGATGATAGACTCACTGTAGATGGGCCAATAACCAGACAGTAAATTAGATTTGCAATAACAACGTTGCAGAAAAACAAATCTACGGGCCCGGATGGCCTCAGTGGCGAATTTTACATAGCTTTTCAGGAACTTCCGATACCTTTCCTTGAGCAACTTTTTGAAGAGGCTTATGACCGTGGTGAACTTCCTCCTTCTTTCTATCAGAGCCATACAACATTAATCCCGAAAAGTCCTGATCCTGACACAATAAAGAGAATTACCGAATACAGGCCTATATCGTTATGTAGCGTTGACTACAAACTATTTGCTAAATTGTTGACGAATTGGCTACAGACAGTGATTACTAAATGTGTAAGTGACCACCAAACATGTGGAATTCGTGGGCGCTCTATACAAACAAACATTCATATTGCACGTTCAGTTCTTGAGTGTATTCATGGTAGCATGGACCAAGTAGCCCTCCTTCAAATAGACCTTGCAAAAGCATTTGATAAGGTACAGCATGCTTTTTTCCGGCTCCTAAGACACCTGCAGTTGGGTACTATACAATGGTATCTCGCTTTGTTATAAGAAGTCCACAACTAGGCTAATTGTAAATCGCACACTTTGCAATATAATAGGGTTAAATTCATCTGTATGTCAGGGATGTCCGCTGTCACCTTCGCTTTTTGCAATTTATCTGAAACCATTATGTTTAGGTGTGCTTCTAAAGTCTAGCATAAGAGGCTACCGATATGATGCTGAGGAAGTTAAAGTTCTAGCTTATGCAGATGACATTACCTTCTTTTGCACTGATAAACCCAGCGTTCAAGAAGCAGTCAACACTACTTTACGTTTCTGTGAAGTCGCTGGCGCCAGCATAAATTTTGATAACAGCAGTGGATTCTGGCTAGGCATGTGGGCCCAAACTCCTTCGGTCTTCGCAAATATTCATTGGAATGCGACTCCTATGAAATACCTTGGAGTGCCTCTCGATAACTATCGTAAAAGCTGCCCACACTGGACCGCTGCGATAACTACGATCCGCCGAAAGGTGGCAACATGGCACGGATGGGAGCTTTCCATTTTTGGCAGAGCGAAAGCGTGCAATATATTCCTTGTATCAAAGCTTATTTATATTCTGCAGGTGTTGCATTGCTCTAGGGTACACAATCAAGCCTTTTATAGGATATTTGCCTGCTTTATTTGGAGCTCTTCCTGGGAACCTATGAGAAGAGACAATATTTTTCTTCCACTTGAAAAGGGTGGCCTGGGCCTTGTGCATTTGTTCGTGCGACAGTTGGTGTTGCGATTTTTTTTACCTCAAGGATGTGTGCCACCCATTTCTGTTAGCGGTTCTTCGTAACCGCCTATGTTACCATCTTCCTTTTATTCATGTCACAACAAGCGTTGCTAAGGAATTGCCGTTGCGGGGATTCCTAAAAGAAATTGTTGATACTGTCAGTTTTTTTGAAAGCCAGGTTTACCTTTGAGTATTTGTATACTATTGACAGAACAAAGTTAACCGCTGCACTTGTGAATAACCTTTTCCCCGAACCTGTTTATCGAAAGCCATATACGCTTCTGCCTGGTCACGATGTATTATTTCGTGTACGTAGAATGTGTATATCTCCTTCAGCGAAAACATTTTTCTTTAAGCTGCACACTTCCACGCTGCCAGTGAAAACGTAGCTGAATGAAAAATCAATATACGTACCCTGGACAGTGAATTGTAGACTCTGCAACCAACCTGAGACTATAGAGCATTGTTTTATTCATTGTCGTGACGCTATATTTTTGGGACATTCTAAAAAGCACGTTAAGAAAAGAAATTCCAATCACAGCTCATGGTATTAGGTTCCTTCCGTTCAAAAAGAGTCTGACTGATAATATTCTTTACAACTTGTTTATGTTGTTGGGACTTTATTCATTATGGAAAAGTCGCATGATCGATAGACAAGCCGAGCCACCACGGTCGGCGAGATCTGTCTTCCGAGAAGCAGCTGCTCAAGTGTGCAGTGTTGTCGAGACTTCTGACCCCGTTCCGGAGTGGCTTCCTGTTCTTGACGCTTGTGTGTGTTTACCTGACTTCTGATGAAGTATGTTCTGTGTAATTTACTGGTGATAATTTCATTCAATAAAGAAAAAAAGGAAGCGGTGTGGCTAAGTGGTAGAATATCAGGCTGGTACCCAGCAGACCCGGGTGCGAGTCCCTCAGTGTCAATAACGCTAGGTTTTCTTCTAATTTTTGCGATATGGTTACGGGCGGACAACTACGGTGGCGCGTGACCATAGATTTGATCTCATAACAGCTTTCGCTGTAAAAACAATAGCAGAACTTTAGCCGAAATCGCGCTTTTTATTTGTTTTGGGGGGATCGTCGCGCACACGGATGGTAAGGATAGCATAATAGGCGCACTACGGCAAAAACAATAAATTGTGAAAAAAAGCCTAATTGAATGAGACTGATACCTTCAACCTCTCAACGCACTGCAGATTGCGAGCCCGACACGCTAACCACTTCACCACACTGAATTTTTTTTGCTTCATTGCCTGTATCCAGCGCCTTTGTACGTGAACAATGACGTAAAGGTCGCGAAAATAAGTAGTGGCTGTCCTATTGAATAGACACTAGCTTTCAAATTCCTCGAGAGCTGTCTGAAATTCCACCCTCGGCAACCACTCAGGAACAGAGTTCTATAATTTATTAGGTTGCACTAATTACGCCATGCACTCTCGGATGTACATTATTGCAGCAAATGGCAACGCATCTTCGTTATCAATCGGAAAAAGTCCGATACCGTATGGGTCTAGCGGGAATCTCTTTTTGATTGTCCTCTGCAATACATCCCAAAAATATACTCCCTCCCAGCAATGAAAAAAAAACGTCGTCAGTTAGTTTGTGGCTTTTCTACAAATGAGACATTCTTACCCCCATGCTAGAAAGACATCCCGCTTTTCTTGAAATACCTTGAAGTGCAAAGTGCCAGTGTGAAGCCTAAAAAAGAAGATGTTTGTGGCAGGAGCCACTGGCATTCTTTTAACCAGTGGAGGTCAAGGACAAAACGTGTTAAAAAACACGTCCTGCCCTTGACTTCCACTGTGTATGGCCCTGTAAATTGGAACATGTAAAATTGCATCACAAACATCTCTGTACAGATTTTTGCGTGTCACTGAAAACAGGTCCTAATAATCTGAAAGACGAAAAGCGGATACTTTAAGATCAGCTCCTTGAGATATCCGCGGACACTTCCATTCATGAGGTCTGTGCTACCTACACATGCAGGTAAAGCTTCCCTGAGCCTCAGTTGGCACACCATGCACAGGAGTTGATCACTCACGTTAAGAAAAAAGAACCACCACCTGCTTATGAGTTGCCTTATGAATAAGCGTGATAGTGCCAAATCACCTTTGTTCACTTGCCTAAATAAATTAGTTCACCTGCATTGTTCCTAATTTGAGGCCCACATAAACACGGGGAAGACACAATGAAATTTTTGTATATTAGTCCGGGAACAATGCAACACTTGCTTTACGTACTACAGTTTTGAGACAAATAACAAATACCTAACCGTAGCTCTCGAGAACACTGATTCATGATTACCCTGCAACCTATTCGCCTTCACCTGAATTTCCCTTGTCTGCTCTTGCCAATAGTTATCATTGTCTTTCTAGTGTTTTAGTGGTACCCCTAGATAATTGACAGGTGAAGTCCCCCACTTCATATTGGCAAAAAAAATTTCGATGTGGATGAGCACTCTCTGTGAGAAAAGCTCAAGCGCTTTCCCCAGTTCCCCCGACTACCAGTGGCATCGCTGAAACTGTTCATTACAGTGATAACCTCTGCCACACTTTCTTTGTCTGTGCAACAAACTGCGACATCATCCGCATATGCTAGAATTTTAACTTCTGATGTCTGCAACCCAAAACCATGAGTCCTGCTGTTTTCACTTATTCCTAAGCATAACGTTGCTATATAGATCCTGAACAAAAGAGGGCTAAGCGGGCATCCCTGAGGAACAGAATGCCTAGTGCTAACGGGCACATTTAATAAATTATTAACTGCTAAACGTCTCAGGCAATTGCGTTATGCCAAAGCCACTCCATCTGTGATGACCTAACCATGGTCTGGTATGGCAAGCAAAAGATCATGAGAGACACAATCAAATGCCTTTTGCAGATCGAGCTGCCGAATTGCCACGTGACATTCTTTGGCGTCGCAACACTCGAGAACGCATTGCAGTTTTTGTATATGGTCACAATGAAACGTCCCATAATGCCATAAGTTTTGTGAGACATCACCAGTTCTCTGATGACACCCCGGAGTCACCGCGCTAGTACTTTCATCAAGATTTTGTAGTCGCAATTAGATAATAATATAGGCCGATATTTGTTTATTTATTTATTTACAGTACCTTACAGAGCCCTCGAGGGGCATTGTGTAAGGGAGATGGTACAGATATTACGTTAGAAAAATATATATACATATATATCTACACATACATATGCAAATAATAAATATAATAGGAAATGCAGTTCAACTTATGAACATGTAAGCAAAATACATACTAGAAGAGTGAGTAACAGTATGTGAAGGTGAAATACAAAAAAATATTATGACAGTAACTACAACCTAGCGATAGTGCAAAAACATCGGCAACAGTCCTATAAGCACAGATGATTACGAAGATGCGATAGAGCAGGTGCATAAGTATTTTTATGAGTATGATGGAACTTTGTGTGGTCTTGTTCTGACGCAAGATCATCTGGCAAATCATCCCACAAACGAATATCTCGTGGAAGAGCCGACTGGTTGAAAGCGTTAGTATTGCGGTACATGCGTGATATGCTAAAGGTGTTATGTAGTCTGCTCAAAGTTAGATGTGCTAGATTAAGGGGAACAGATGGCATCATGCTGGTGTGGATGAGTTTGTGAAATAGTGATTAAAGTGAGATGTCGTGGTGAATTTTCAGTGGCTCGTGTGCAAGGCTATGTTTAATCTGTGTTACGCTGGACGGGTAGCTGTGATTACGCGCTATGAATCGACTAGCTCTGTTCTGTATACATTCTAACTTATCTATGAGGTATTGTTGATATGGTGACCAAATGGAGGATGCGAACTCCAGTTGAGGACGGATTAGAGCAAGATAAGCCAGTTTGCGTACATTGGAGGGAGCCCCATATAGATTTCGGCGCAGAAAACCTAATGATCTTGATGTGTTGGCACAGATAGAAGTGATATGTGTGGACCACGAAAGTGCAGAAGTTACGTTTATGCCTAGGTATTGGTAATAATCAGTGTGTTCTACAATGCTATTATCAAATATGTATTGACTATTAAAGTTATCACGTTTGCGACTAAAGGTGATTAGTTTGCGTTCGGAAACATTAAGTGTCATCTGCCATGTTCCACACCGCTCAATATTATGCTCAAGGTCTTTTTGAAGAGTTATCGCTATTGTTGTGGATGGGACGATATATAATGCTGTCATCGGCAAATATACGCGTACATGAGGATAAGTTGTCAGGCAGGTCAATAGTGTAGATGAGGAAAAGTAAGGGACCAAGAACACTGCCCTGTGGTACACTAGAGAAAACGTAACAAAGTAATGAAGAGTGATTGTTGGCGATAGTGAATTGTCGGCGGTTGGTTAGGAAGTTTCTTAGCCATGCTAGCGTGAGTGAATCAAGTTTTAGTGATGACAGTTTTAATATCAAGCGACAATGAGCAACACGATCAAATGTCTTTGCAAAATCAAGAAATAAACAATCTGTGTGTATATTACTTCTGATTTTAGAATGTAGGTCGGTGGTGAACTCAAAGAGTTGAGTCTTGCAAAAACGACCCTTTCGGAAACCGTGCTGGTTAGACAAAAAGAAATTGTTAGATTCTAGATGTGCATAAATGTTAGAAGCTATGATACGCTCAAGCATCTTGCAACATATGCACCTCAAGAAAATGGGGCGATAATTTTCAGGTGAACTTTTACTGCCACTTTTATGGACTGGCACTACCTTCGCTATCTTCCAGTCAGAAGGCAACATTCCTGTAGTGAGCGACTGCCGAAAAATATGAAACAAGATAGGGCCAGTCACATAAACAGTGTTCTTGAGTATGACGAAGTGCTTTTAACTTGTCCGTCTCTTCGGTCTCTGATATCAAAATAGTGTAAGCATGACCAAAGTACTGAGGCACATTGTCTAGTTTATATGACTCGTTCAATATTTCTGTAAGCAGTCCGGATAACTTTTATTTGAAATTCTTATTATACACTGCATTCAGGCCGTCAGGTGCCGGTGACTTACCAGGATTGAGCTTATCTGTGGCATTTTCTACTTCAATTTGTGATATAAGCGCTTCTAACGCTTCTTTTCTGCTATCGGAGTACCTAGGCATTCTTCTGAGGAAGGATTCTTTAAACATCCCCACATCGACTGGTCTAGTAGCGAAAAGTACCTCGTAGTGTTAAAAAAAGGCCCATTCAATGCTATCCTTGTCTGCCATCTCTACACCATTGCATTCGATAGCTTCTATATGGTTCCGCCTGGCGTAACTTTTCTCACGTCCTTGTGCTCATTTCGTTGAATTTTCATCTAAGGTCATTTGAATTGCTCTTGCTCGTGCTAGGGCCCCTCGATAGCGCTTTTCATCATAGATTTCTAGTTTCTGTTTGATATCACGCAAATCCTAGGCATACACACCAGGCTTTTCCCTATTCAATGCTGTGAGTTTCTGTAGAAACAATGTTACCTCTCGTCCTTTCTTTTTTAATTCTAAGACAAGGACACTTGATCGCTCAATCACTATCATTTTGATCCGCTGTTTTAAAATGTTCCACTCTTCCCCTATTTTCTCCACATGAGCTTCCTCGATTACTTTGATTTCATTCATCACGGCTACATTGAAAGACTCGTCACTCATAGCATTGAAGCTAATTTTCCCCTGCCTCCACGAAAGTCTATTGTATTCTTTTTTCGCACCTATCTGGCACACTACTAGGCAATGGTCGGAAAAATCAATCGGAAAAACGCTATAGTATGAAGTCTTGGTTTGCAAGACCTTTATTAGGCCCGAGGAACCGGCAGCCGACCGCGGAGATGCACGAACCAAGATGATGATGATACGTGACAACGATGAGGATGCATAAGCAATACATGATAATGATGATAATGTACAGATGAAGAGGATTGGTATACTAAATGCCCACACTGATTCCCCCCACGGGAGAGCGGCCAGCCTGGCCGCAGCAAGTCAAGGGGACAAAGAACGTCGCATGAAGGGCTTCATACGGGAGACATGGACGACTTCAGTAGTTCGATAACGGCGATCTGCTGGGGCTAGAAGTGGCGTCACGCGATAATTTACTGGTGAAGTTTCTTTAAGAACTGTGTACGGCCCGA
This sequence comes from Rhipicephalus microplus, assembly GCF_043290135.1. NCBI lineage: Eukaryota > Metazoa > Arthropoda > Arachnida > Ixodida > Ixodidae > Rhipicephalus > Rhipicephalus microplus. The sequence continues at coordinate 231,872,360 of NC_134702.1, forward strand.
TAAATCGTGGCTGGAACTTGTCGCACAAACCAGGTGTGCGAATAGGCGTCAAAAGGAGCACTTCGTCTCCAGGTTGAAAGGATACAGCACGATGCGATTCATCATAAACCAGCTTTCTGTCTTGCTGTCGGGCTTCAGTGTTTATACGAGCACGTTGGCGGCTCTCTGCGAGCCGCAAAACGTATTCCTCTGAAGAGGATGGAGATGAATCCGCATGGCAGGTAAAGAAGGAGACGTCCAGCAAAGAAGTAGGGGAGCGTCCATAAACTAGGTAAAATGGTGAGTAGCCGGTTGTCCGCTGAATAGCCGTATTGTAGGCGAAAGTGACGAATGGTAGAACTACATCCCAGTTCTTGTGGTCTGGTTGAATGTAGGCGGCGATCATGTCAGCAAGAGTGCGGTGGAATCGCTCAGTGAGGCCGTTAGTTTGGGGATGATAACTAGAGGCAGTCTTGTGAGTTGTGCCAGAGGCGCGAAGAAGTTCGTTCACTAGTTGTGAAAGGAAGGCCCTTCCACGGTCGCTGAGCAATACACGTGGAGCACGATGACGCAGTATAATGGCTCGGAGGATGAAGTCGGCAATTTCAGAAGCTGAACCGGTAGTGATAGATGCCGTCTCGGCGTAGCGCGTCAAATGGTCAACGGCTGTTACTATCCATCGGTTTCCAGCAGCACTGACTGGAAGGGGGCCATAAAGATCGATGCCTACAACTTCGAATGGTGTGGCTGGGCATGGAAGAGGCTGTAGTGTACCGGCTGGAGCAGATGTGGGTAGTTTTCTACATTGGCAGGTAGTGCAGGACCCAACGTACCGAGCTACACTAGTGGTAATACCTGTCCAATAAAACCGACTTCGAAGGCGATCATAGGTTTTGTGGTAACCAAGGTGACCAGCCGTCGGATGGTCATGAAGTGCTCTGAGGACTTCGGACCGAAGCGATCGGGGTAGAACGGGAACCCAGCGCTGACCGTCACGATGGTAAATTTTGCGGTACAGCACGGAGTTGTCCAGCTTAAACTGCGAGAGTTGGCGACGGAGCCTCGCATTAGGTGGACGGGAACTGCCAGTGAGGTAGCCTATAATACGTCGACAGTATGGGTCAGCCAGCTGTCGAGAAGAAAAATCGTGCGGGTCGTCCGAAGGCAGCTGGTCCATAGAGGCGAGAGAGGAAACCGCCGTAGACGTGGACTCCGAGGGCGTGTTGTGCGAATTGATTGCGGAAACCCCGAGTGGAGTCGCTGGTAGTGGACAGCGAGAAAGAGCGTCGGCGTCACTATGTTTCCTGCCACACTTGTATACGATGGCAAAATCATACTCTTGTAGGCGTAGAATCCAGCGGCCGAGGCGTCCCGACAAGTTCTTGAGTGTCGAAAGCCAACATAGAGCGTGGTGGTCGGTCACAATTGTGAAATGGCGGCCGTGAAGATAGGGACGAAATTTCTGCACTGACCAAACGACGGCGAGGCACTCCTTCTCGGTGATCGTGTAGTTCCTCTCGGCTGCGGAGAGGACGCGGCTGGCGTACGCAACGACTCGCTCTCGCGAAGAGTTGTCGCGCTGGAGGAGGACGGCTCCTAAACCGTGGCCGCTAGCGTCCGTATGGAGGAAGGTCGGTGCACCATCGTGAAAATGAGAAAGTACAGGATCGGTCGTGAGGGCACTCTTCAACCTGTCGAAAGCCGACCACTGAAAGGGCGTACCAGAAGCAAGTAGCTTATGGAGTGGTGCGGCTATGGAGGCAAAGTTTTGTATGAATCGCCGAAAGTAAGAGGCGAGACCAAGGAAACTTCGCAAATCTTTCGGCTTCTCAGGGCGAGGGAAGCGAAGCACCGCAGCAGTTTTCTCAGGGTCTGGACGAATTCCGTCCTTGCTCACAACATGACCAAGGACCTTGATAGATCTGCTGGCGAAATGGCACTTCTTGGTGTTAATTTGAAGACCAGCGCCCGCAAGGCAAGTCAGGATCTCGTCCAAGCGTTGCAGATGTTGAGGAAACGTCGACGAAAAGACAACAATGTCATCAAGGTAACATAGGGAAGTCTTCCATTTCAGGCCACGCAGCACGGTGTCAATCAAGCGCTCAAAAGTTGCGGGCGCAATGCATAGACCAAACGGCATAACATTGAATTCGTATAGGCCGTCTGGGGTTGCAAACGCCGTTTTTTCTTTGTCATCTTCATGCATGGGGATTTGCCAATAGCCGGAACGCAAGTCGAGGCTTGAAAAGAATTCAGCACCTTGTAAGGAATCGAGGGCGTCGTCGATACGTGGCATGGGGTATACGTCCTTCCTAGTGATCTTATTGAGTGCTCGGTAATCGACGAAAAATCGTACGGAACCGTCTCTTTTACGCACCAGAACCACTGGAGACGACCAAGGACTGGTTGAGGGTCGGATTATCTCTCGTTGCAGCATATCGTCTACGTTTTCCTCAATGATTTTCCGTTCGGCTAGGGAGACGCGGTAAGCACGACGATGCACAATGGATGTTCCGTCGGTCTGAATACGATGTGCTGTAGCAGTTGTCTGACCCAGGCTGGATGAATGTATGTCAAAAGAGTTTGCATGCTTTTGCAACAAATCAAGCAGCTGATGCTTCTGTGAGTCTGTCAAGTCCTTGTTGATGGCTGCTGTAAAGGCCGAGGAAGCAGTATGATCTCCAAGATGGCCTTTAGGGGAGGCAGGGGTAAGAGGCACGACGCACACAGGCTCCAGATCGGCAACGCAGGCGACAGTAGTGCCCCGCGGCAGTAAAGTTTTATCTAGTGTGGTGTTCGTAGCAGCGAGGACAGCTGAGCTATTGTTGAAGCGAGCCACACCTGATGCGAGAGCTATGCCTTTATTGAGGCAACGGGGCGATGGAGTGACCAAAATGTCACCAGAGTCAACGTTGTTGGACAAAACAGTGACTAATTGATGTTCATTTGGGGGTAACTCGATGTCTACAGCGGCGACGAGTCGAAGTGGCCTGTAGGTTTCGTCACTAAGCAAGTGGTCTGTGTCAGAAAGATGGACGACACGTTGTGCACAACAAATAGCCGCGGAAGCAGATGAAAGAAAGTCCCAACCTAAAATGAGTTCGTGGGAGCACGGGGATAGCACAGTGAATTGTATATAATGAAGAATGTCGTCGATTAGCACACGGGCAGTACAGAGAGCGGAAGGGCGAATCATTGTTCCCTGGGCTGTAACCAGTGTTGGTCCATCATAAGGCGTCGTGACTTTTCGAAGACGGGTACACAAATCAGCACGAATAATAGAAAACCCAGCCCCAGTGTCCACCAAAGCATCAATGTCCACTCCCTCAACTGAGACTGCAATCATATTGTAAGGGCGCGCTGGAGGAATTGGAGTACTGTGTTGGAATGCAGTTTGTCCTCCAAAAACTGCATCGCTTAGTTTTCCGGACGCCGATCAGAAGCGAGGGAAGCAGGCTGAAGAGGAGAAGAGGAGCGACGGTAGGGCGATGGTGAACGGCGTCTGGTTGATCGATGACTACTGCGCAGTTCACCGGATGCTGGCGGAGATGGAGACCGACGCGGCGGTGACGAATAACGACGGCCCTGGTACAAGGCTCCTGCGGTATAGTCTCGTTCGCGTATGTCGTACCCTCGGCGCTCATCTTGCTGGCGCTTGCGGCAAAAGCGTGAAATGTGACCACGATAGCCACAATAATAGCACGTAGGGCCAGTCGATTGATAAGAAGGGTAGTAGCTTGTGTTAGATGCACCGGGAGAGAGAGCAGTGAGAGGGACAGATGGTGGCTCAGGCGGTGGTGATGGAAAGCTCGTGGGAAAGTTTCTGGGAGGTGCGGCAGCAACCGACGCGTACGTTGGTGGCGGCGGCGTCGAGCTGATGGTGCCTGATGGTGCGGCGACGGCATGCGAGAACGATGGGAGAGTACGAGCGACAGTGGGCTGCAGGTGGGCCATGTGGGTCATGGACGTGAGCTCTTCCCTGATGACATCCCGCAATGACGTTGAAGAAGACTGCATGGGACACACTGAAGGTAGTGTGAATCCCATTGATTCTAATTCTTCGCGTATAATCACCCTTATTGTGTCTCGTAGGTTTGGATCTGCCGTAATACGGGCCGCGTCACTGTCCGGTTGTAGGCGCATAGACTCGAGTTCTTCGAGGCGCTGACAGGTTGTCGCAACGTCAGCAACAGTAGCTGGATTCTGGATTGCAAGGGCATTGAATGCGACGGGTGCAATCCCCTTAAGAAGCTGGCGTACCTTGTCTGACTCTGTCATTGGGGTTTCAACCCGGCGGCAAAGTGAAAGGACATCCTCGATGTAGGATGTATACGACTCGCCGATGTGCTGTTTCCGAGCCGCGAGAGCTTTCTTTGCCAGAGCCGAACGAACAGTCGGTGTGCCAAAGACATGCCGAAGCTGATCTTTGAAGGCGGACCAGTCGGGGATGTCGATGTAGTGGTTGAGGAACCACGTCTTCGCGACACCCGTGAGGTAGAATGACACGTAAGCGAGTTTGTAGGTGTTATCCCAACGGTTAGCAGCGCCGACACGTTCGAAATCGTCCAGCCATTCCTCCACATCTTCCCCGCGCATACCGGCGAAGGGATGGGGCTCACGCTGGAGGCTGTTGATGACGTGAAAAGGCGCGGCACGCGGTGGCGGAGTGGGAACGGTTGCAGCACCGACCTCTTCTTGGTGCGACATATTTCCGGACACCTGGCCCAAGCGGCGACCTGAACGTAGCTCCAGGGGGTAGAGTGGTCGAGAGGATGACGAGGGATCTAACAGCACGCTCCACCACGTATGAAGTCTTGGTTTGCAAGACCTTCATTAGGCCCGAGGAACCGGCAGCCGACAGCGGAGATGCACGAACCAAGATGATGATGATACGTGACAACGATGAGGATGCATAAGCAATACATGATAATGATGATAATGTACAGATGAAGAGGATTGGTATACTAAATGCCCACAATAGCAACTACGTTGTGCGATTATGGGAAACTGTTATCTAAAGTAGGTTCAATCGGGCATTGCGTGCACCTAGAAGGTGGGTAAACTTATCTGCCCAGTAACATTGCCGGCATTCTGGAACATCCACCAAATTACATTCTGCAATAATTTGCGCCAGCACATCACTGCTTTTGTGTTCGAACTTGTGACTGCTTGATCTATGTCTTTATTTCAGTACACTTTCAATACCCCTACCAATATGAGCATCTTCTCAGTGCATATGTACTGGCGCAAATGATCAAAAAAAATTTTGGCGTTCCTGCAACATAGTGGGAGCATAGGCACCAAGAACGTGTAATTTACTGTCACAATAAACAATGTCACACATTACTCATCAGCTTGACGTACACGCGAATACATTCTGTACTACCAAACCAGGCAAATTTTTAACAAAAAGAACGCATCCCCCTGATCTACCAACTGCATGGCTCACAATGAAAAAATACCACGAAGTGAACTTTTGCACCATGCTCTTTGTGCCATCCTCACCCTCCATTTTAGTCTCTTGCACTGCCAATATAACGAAAGTTTCCTCCAACAACAACCGATACACTTGGCCTTGGTTCTTCCAAGAAGCAATGCTTTGCAACTCTTGCAAGAAGAGTTGCGAATCTAAGGAATACAGCAGGAGACATTCTAGCGTTGCAGGTGAAATGAGCCCGGAGCGTGGGGTTTACATAGCACGTCTAACGCAACGCTAGATGCCTCCGGGACCGCCCGGTGGACGAGTCTCGCTGCCCACTGAGAACGGATCGTCCACAGCTTTCCTCTCCATAGCGCTACCAAGTCTTGCTCTGAGGCTCGTGCATCCACCAGTCGACGTCTTCACCGGTGGTTCTTCAAAGCTCTTCTCACCATCTTTGTTTTCTTGGCTAGGAGCTTCCTCCAGGGATCTTTTAAATGATGTGCCAACAGCGTTGCTCTCCGAGGCGCCAACGACGTTCCGTGACCCTTCCTCCGAATCCGAGTCCGTGCTCGCACACCACGAGATGCCTGTGGCAGGCCGGCTCTCTTTAGGGACCTGTTAAGACACTCCAGTAACTTGCCCGCTCAAATCTTTTCTCACTTCCTTCGAGGGCATGGCCAGTGATGTTGCACTATCTAGTGATCTTTCCGTAGGTTCTTGTGAGGCGTCCCCTGTAGATGTTGGTGCATGTCAGTCTAGTGCGACTACACTCCCATCTCCACTGCCTTGGCCGGTGTCTTTTGCCTCGGTTACGTCCATGATATCCTGTGTCACATCCGTTGTGTCCAGTCATCCCGTCGCTGTGGCGTAGAGATGAACGCACTGTGCGTTGACATCTCCCAAACGCCGGCAATGCGAACACCGAGGCACCTTGCACTGACGACCCACATGCCCCGTTCCGTTGCAGCGCAGACACTGCATAGGCCGACCAGGGGTGACCACTGGGGCTAATTTAGCCGCAATACGGATCTATTGGGGCAGATCATCCACTCTGATACTAGGGTTGAGCATAATGAGCACAGTGGGTAATGTTGAACTCTTCTTGCTAACAACTTCAACGCGCCAACGCTCCCGAGTCGCTTCCGTCACACGGCCAAACACTGCCAGCGCTGTACGCACAGCCTCGTGAGCCACACTATACCATAGCCAGTGAAGTCGCAGCCTCACCTGCTGCTCCGTAGAGTCGATGACAAGACAGCGTCTTCCCTTGACCTAGAATTCATTTAGTTGAATCAATCACTTCGTTGCCTCGGGCTGTTTAAGGTGACCGCCCACACGTGGTTGATCTGGTAGGCGCCCAACGCCAACACACCCGGAAGCGGTCGTTCTTTGTCCAGAGCGTCTCAGAAATTTTCGGCCTTGGAAGACCTCATCTCCATACAAAATTACTGTGTTCAAAACTACGCGTCCTGTTCGCAGATTCGGCAAGATGATCTCGAAATTCTTGTCTCTTTCATCTGTATACCTGTTTCCGTGGCCACAAAGAACCGCCTTTGCTTCTCCAAGGGAGTCCATGATTCTTGCATCAGACGCGTGCGAGTGCCGGGGAAAGAACGTACTTCACCACACTAAAAGACGGCGAAAGGGTGCTCATTTCTTCATGTCATAAGTAATGTTGGTAATATGTTTGCATTTTCTTCTTTAGATGCGTGGATTTGAATGTCTGCGCTTCTGAAAACTAGCGACACTGCAGCTAACGTGTGTAATGTGTTTGTTTTGTGCTTCGTGAGATCAGAACGTCTATCCGACACGTTTTCTACAGTATAAAAAGGTTCTTTAGTGCCAACCCACTACATGAACGTCATTTGCACTGCCTCGCTAAGTTGTTAGTTATTTCCGCGTATGAAACATGGCGCATCTGAAGTGTATACTAAACAATTTAGTTTTTATTTTTACCCCCTTGAACATATTTCCGGTCAGTTTTGTTCACGTTCTACGACTAAAGACATCATGCTTCACTGAAGCCGTACCAAACGTTAGGGTTATGGCATCACCGCGCCCGTGTGCGATGGTCATAGCGAAAAACATCAATATTAATAGAGGGAGAATGTTATAACTTTTGACATAGAGCTTCGATCATGACTGACTGAAGGAGATAGTATTCGCTTATTTCTCTACACTGATCCAAGGCTGAAAATGCGGATATTAAAAGTTCCACGTGCCTTCCAGTGCGCTGAAAATCACTGGCACGCGCTGAAATGCTGTTTTTTTTTGTTAATCATCTCTAACATTTCAACAGACAAACGCAACATGTTTTACTGCATATATTTGTGGTTATTAGGTAGTGCTAATCACTCGTAGTGTACCGACGCATCTAGAAGTAATCAGAAGCAGGAATATAACCGTGTTTTGCCCTCTCATGTCTGAAGAGTATATGGGCATCGCACTCTCTTAGAAAGAAAAAAGTAGAAAGCTGTTTCGCTTTGTCGTTTCATACAGAGCGAAAATGAATTTCGCTCTATCCAATGCTTTGCGAGAGTAGAAGAACATTCTAAAGATCTGACTTGGGATAGTTACTCCTGCGATACCCTCCGAAGTTTTTATACTACGTGCATGCACGACGTTCGGAGCTGAACATAATAACTAGCTGGTTGTAGCAATGCTGCGCATTGGGACTGTTGTGTCTATATCGGTTATTGTGTGCGGTACATGTAAACATAAGCGGAAGCAAATGGCATGTCAGTGCAGTGCAAGGGTAGCTCACGATATATATTTTGGTCAAATGTTTGCTTGAAGTCTGTGGACTGCATTCGATTCAGGTGAAAAAAATAGCAATTGTAACGCTCAACCATTGCACAGCCTGCGAGAAGTTTCAATAAATATTTATCCGTAGTGGCAGCAAACGGCATACGCATTGTACATTCACAAGACACTTTTTGACCTCCGAAATGCCCCGCCACGTTGGTCTACTGGTTAAGATACTCGACTGCTCACCCGCAGGTCCCGGGATTAAAATCCCGGCTGCGGCGACTGCATTTCTGATGGAGGCGGAAATGTTAGGGCCCGTGTGCTCAGATTTGGGGGCACGTTAAGGAACCCCGGGTGGTCTAAATTCCCGCAGCCCTCCACAACGGCGTCTTTATTAAACATGTGGTGGTTTTGGGACGTTATACCCCACATATCAATCTATTAACCTCCGAAATTACTTGATGCAAGCATCAGTGCTATGTGTTTAACGCGATGACTTTGTTTCAACCCCGGGAAGTGTTTCAGTTCCAATGGCAAGTTGAATAACGGAGAAAAAGTTTGATTGCAAGTGCAGCTGGCCACGGAACATGATCGTCCTCCGTAATACAGACCATGCAGCAGCTGGCCCAGCAAGCGGTTTGTGACATCACGGCTAGCGAGCGCGCCAGTGTTGCCCGGCTCTCATTCTGTTCGATTATAAATTGTTCGATTTTAAATTACCCGCTCGACTGAAATCGCTCAAAGTACACCAGCTTGCCCGTGAAAGTTCAAGAATCAACCCACACAACAGATATTAAGGTTTAAACTTGAGTGTCATGACCCCTTTAAGCCTTGTGTCAAAGCATTGTTCCTGTACCACGTGATAACTTACGGTGCACGCTGAGAAGATAGGTGCTACCAAATAAAGCTTGAGCAGTAAATCAGTTTACCCTGGTTGTAAGGTCGCTGCTGGGAAGAGGGCGCACTGCCTGGACCATCGGCAAACAGTTTTTCGTCGTGAGCTGTACCGCCCGGCTAACTTGCGTGGCGTGGAGAATCACTAGAAGAACCATTTATTTATTTATAAGTGCTCATAGTGCAATAGGTGTATATGCGACCAAGCAGAAGAGTGCCGGCTTCCCTATCAAGCAAACACTTGTAAGCGTAAACTAAATATTAGTGTAGCATTCAGCAAGACGCTATTCTGCTCAAATGAATGCCAGGAAAACAACACCAATCTAATCAATCAATCTTCCATTTATTGTGCCTGGCAACAATCAGAAGGTCTTTGTGCGGGCGCACGCAAAAACAGAACCATACAGATAAACAGTACAATACAAAGTGCTTTCAAAAAAAAGAATTAAGATAAAAGAGTGAGAAAACACAGACAAACAGAAATCAGTGCAAAGTAGGATGAAAAAATATAGGCCAAAAATTATGGAATGGTAGTGAAAAATAACGTGGAATGCACACAACTTTGCGGAAGGCTTCCTAAAACACGTAAAACTGAAGAATGTGTACATTGTAAAGACTATGTTACGACAGTGCAAAGATCAGATAAAAACGTTTACTGGAATCTATGAAAAACATCAAGATCAAGAAATTTAACACTAGAGTGAACTTGTTTTTTATGATTTGGCAGGTACATAATACTGTCGATTCTCTGGTTAAATTACCCTGAAATCAAAATTTCATACAACCGAGATGTAGACGGTCCACACCGTGAACTCAATTGTAAAGAAATGACAGATCAGTGCTATTTCGTTGGCAGTCAAGTAATCGCAATGCTCATAATTTGGCAGTCTTTGAACGAGATGTATAGTCATTTCCAGCGAGAAGGTGCTACTAAATGCTTATGAAACTTTTCTCGACTCACTCAGTAGCGTTACTGCCGGATTTAGCAAAGCCATTCCAAATCACCGATGCATACTGAAGTTGAGGAAGAAATATTGCGGCGTATAATTTGTGTAAGGCTGTAGGAGAACGAAATACTCGAGAGGTTCAGCGAACACAGCCCATAGAACAAAGACCTGTCGTAGAAGCACATTTGGTGCGAGCGGAAAAAATTACCATGACGTAAAAAAGAAGATCTATGTCACTGAAATATTAAGCCTAACATAACGACACGGTATTGACAAAGTGTAGAAGTGACACCATGGATGTTTGGCGAGATTTACTCAAGAATTTGGTCTTGGATGTATTCAGGGAAAGGTTATTGTTGTTACATCAATCTGTGAAAGGACATAACCTGCATGCAGCAAGTGAATGTCTCTAACTGAATGATTTTTTTTGAAACATCATCATATATTATTCTGATAGCTAAGTAGGGGATTCACGACAGACGAGTCAACATCAAAGTTGGCAAGTTAACCAGAAAGAGCGAGTGGCTTACCACGCGAAAAGCCTTGCTCAGGTCGCAGTGCACTGTGTCAAGCTGTTCTCTCTGAGAAATAGGTGGGCAGATTTGCGTCATGAAACCAGAAAGATTCGTGGTAGTTAGGCGGCCAGTGATAAACCGGTGATGATTAGGAATGAACTAACTTTTCACGCTAGTATACAATATGCTGTGAACAGTCAGCTCAAAGATCTTTGGTGTGGCACAAGGTAGAGAAATCAGGTGATAATAAGCAAACAGTTTTGGGACCCAACTTAAATACTGAAAAACACGCGCAGTTTTCCACGTACCGAGAAATGTGGAAATGTTCAGCCAGTTGTTCAATACTGTAGTCAGAACTGACGTAAATACATTACCATAAGTCTTTGTTAACAGATGAACTTTTTATCCAGCGACAAACCACTTGATGTGCTAAATGTCTAGGGCTATTGCCCGATTTGAGTGCTACAGTATGATGCCTTATAAACAAATGAAAAATGTGGGGCAAAACGTTCGGTGACGGCATGCATTGCGATACCATCCGAATCACGTCGTCTGAAAAACTCCCCCACTTTTGCTATCCCATTTGCGTGCGTACAACCAAAACTCAGCTGACCTTTCAGAAGCGTTTTTTCGAAGAATGCAGTATATGAGCTGTGGTCCCGTTTATATAGGCGTTTAGAGAGAGTTCACAAAATGCTGAGTTCTTTCTTCTACTTACCTGATGGAGAAAATCTACCCTTCTTGTGCGCGCAATCTTGTGCTTCAGAGTACTTAAAGGGTCAGGGACGAACCAGGTAGAATATTTACGTTGATTCAGTGTATATTGGAGAATAAACTTACCTATTCTGCTTAACACAAGATTCTTAAACTTCTCAACTTAATTGGTCATGATTGTTTGTTTTGTCAGCGATCTGGGACCAATCTACGGCTGAGAAATAGTACTACAAGCCCACGTAGTCAGATCTCTTGAAAGCAAATCTTGGAGATTGGTTAAAGTCACTGCTGTAGCTCGTTGTTTCGGCATATACATATAATCTGACGTTAAGTGGTGGATGGAGTATGGCAGAACGAACAATACAGATGTCGGAGCGTGACCCTTGAACGGGTTGATTCATTTGAGAGACAGAAGTCTAAGACGTTCTATCTGCTATTGACAAATGTGTCAGGTTGCAGCAGGGAATTAGATTCTGAAAAATCCAAGAGCAAGCTGCATTTTTTCTCAATGAAATGGTTATAATGAGGAAAGACAAGCGTGCTCCGGTCAACTCGAGGCACATTGAAATCACAAAGAACAAAAACTACGTGCTCACTATTACACAATGTGACAAGTTAAATACAAGGAGTTATATTGCCGCGAACCATGCATTGGGTTTGTTTATTTGTGTTTTGTTTTTTTCGGCCTGGCTGCGCCGGCCTGTGCTATCGCTGTTTTCACAGCGTTTCGAACAAACGCTACCACAGCGTTTCGAACAAACGCTATCGAACAACGCTTCAAGCGTTGTTCGATAGAAACAACGCTTCAAGCGTTGTTTGTTGGAAGCGCTGTTCGAGAGAACAGCGTTTCTAACAAACGCTATCACGGCGTTCTCGATACAATTCGACTATTCGAGAAACCCTCGCGCCGAGCAATATAAATTCCCGCACAGCCAATGCCGCGTCATTCGATCGCCGACGCTCACTAGCGTGCCCGTCGTTTTGCTGGCCGCTGCTTTGCCGCCTGTGTATTTTTTCAGTTGTTAGAGGAGCACAGGTTCGCTCCAATAAACTTGTTTTCCTCATAGACAACTGCGTCGTCCTTTGCTGCGTGACATCTGGTGGAGGTGCGCGGTACATGAACCCTAAGCCATTGCCAAGCCGACAAGCACGCCCCACTCGTGTCAGCCGCCGACAGCAAGGCCTTCAGCCAGAGTTTGGACTGCTCCCGGATAACAAAAGGGAAGAAGACGTAAAAACTACGATGATCAACGCAGACACCATGACCAGCGCTACCAACCCTCCCGTCGTTCTGCAACAACCTCGTGAGCCCCCATCATTCCGAGGATCTCCTGGTGAAGACCCGGAAGAGTGGCTGGAGAAGCTGGAGCGCATCCGCATCTTTAAAAGGTCGGATGACGAAGAAACGTTTCGTCATGTCTTCTTCTATTTGGAGGATGCAGCTCGAACGTGGTTTGAGAACCATGAAGGCTCCCTAACCGACTGGACTGTCTTTAAGAGCGAATTCCTCAAAACATTCGCTACGGTTGTGCGGAAAGAACGAGCCGCCCTTTTGTTGGAGACGCGAATGCAACACCCTAACGAAGGTGTTGTACTGTTCGCTGAGGAGATGAAGATGCTGTTCCGGAGAGCTGACCCCAAAATGGCAGAAGAGAAGAAGGTGCGCTTTCTGATGCGGGGAGTTAAACAAGAGCTCTACGCTGGACTCATCCACAAACCCCCTAAGACCGTCGCTGAGTTCGTCACCGAGGCTTCGATGATCGAGAGGACCTTGGATATGCGTTCGCGGCAATACGATAGACCACTCAACACCCTTTCGGTGAACTCGGTAAACACTCCTGGATTGGCGACGGAAGACTTGCGGGAGACCATCCGCGCCGTCGTTCACGAGGAACTGAGGAAATTGTTCCCAGCAACGCCGCAGCCTCAAGTCGCCTCCCTCACTGACGTCGTCCGCGAGGAGGTTCAGCAAGCACTGGGGAATTCCACGCCGTCGGAAGCATCTTGTGAACCACAAGCGATGACCTACTCCGCTGCTGCTCGTCGACCCCGACCTTTCCCATCCCGTTATCAAGAGGCCCCGCCGTACCGCCGCCCAATGTCGCCCGCCCGACCCCCTGTAACCCGAAACCAGGCGCCCAGGAAGACCAAGGTGTGGCGAACGCCAGATAATCATCCGCTGTGCTACCACTGCGGAGAGGCTGATTACGTCTACCGCCGCTGCCCGTACAAGAGGCTGGGTTTGCGTGGGTTCTCCGTCGACGCACCCCGCCCGCGAGCCGGCCAGCGCCCATTTGAGATCGAAGAATACCTGTCGAACACCAGCCGTGGACCATCCCGCTTCAACCGTTCGCCGTCGCCCTACCCGTACCAATCCCGCAACCGTCGAAGCCATGCCGAATTTGCTCGTAGAAGGTCCCCCAGCCCACGAGGGGGAAACTAAAAGCAGCAACTTCTGGAGGTGAAGTTGCACAACGGCGAGAAAATTAAAACCCTCCAACGACGCAAGACCGTGACTCACGACATGCCCTCATCCCGACGACCCGACGACACCCTGACGAGACCTCCAAAAACGACGACAGCTACGCTCCGTGACGCGTACCCGAAATGACGAAGCCTGCCGCTGAGAAGACGACGATGACGACGCATAGTGCCCGACCATCAACACGCGCAAGCCGCGATACGACGCCCCGACGCACCCGAAATTCGAGGAAAGTGGCATCCGACGTCCAGTTGTCCATCGACGGCCTTGACGTAGTCGCCGTCATCGACACGGGAGCCGACTACTCGGTCATGAGCGGGTTATTCGCGTCCAAGCTAAAGAAAGTTACGACCAGATGGGGCGGTCCGCACATACGCACAGCCGGAGGCCACCTCGTGACCCCAAGTGGAATGTGCACATCGCACCTCACCATAGATGGCACTACGTACCCTTCTGAGTTCGTCATTTTGCCTAACTGCTCCCGCGACGTAATTCTCGGAATGGACTTTTTGACGGACAATGGCGCAATAATTGATCTGCAGACCATGTCGATAACGTTTTCTTCCGATCGCTCTACGACGCCGCAGCCGAACCTCGGACACAGTGCTGCTGTAAGGATCGCCGACGATCACGTCACCCTGCCACCCCGCGCAAGCTTGATGATCGCCGTCTATTGCTAAGGTGCTGCTCCTGACGTCCACGCTATCGTGGAGACTGACCAAAGGTTGCTTCTAGACCGCGGTGTGTCTGTCGCAAGAGGCATTGCGTGGTTTCAGCAACGCAGATCCCACGTTTTGGTCACCAATTTCACCGAGGAGTACCAGCATCTAAACAAGGGCGCTGCAATTGCGTTCCTCGAAGAAACGCAAGAAGCGAGTCAAGTGATCGCGGTCGCCATCTTTGAACGCGCACGCGCAGATGCTTCCAGGCTGCCACATCCTTTCGACGTGAACCCGGAGCTGTCGCAAGAAAATCGGGACAGATTACTGGAGTTGCTCCGTCGCTACAGCGAGTGTTTTTCCTCGAACTCGAAGTTACGTCAGACACCTTTGGCGAAGCACCGGATAATAACCGAAGATGGAGCCCGACCTACCAGACAGTCACCGTACCGCGTTTCTTCACACGAGCGCGAAGCCATCCGGACTTAAGTTGATGACATGCTCAGCGACGACATAATACAGCCATCAAAAAGTCCGTGGGCTGCGCCGGTTGTACTCGTGAAGAAAAAAGATAGCACTTTAAGATTCTGCGTTGACTACCGGAGACTAAACAAAATCACCAAAAAGGACGTGTACCCCTTGCTACGAATCGACGACGCCCTCGACCACATCTGCCACGCCAAGTACTTCTCATCCATGGATCTGAAGACCGGCTACTGGCAAATTGAAGTGGACGAGAGAGACCGAGAGAAGACTGCATTTATAACCCTGGACGGTCTATACGAGTTCAAGGTGGTGCCGTTTGGGCTGTGCAAGGCACCCGCAACGTTTCAGAGAGTCATGGACACTGGGCTAGCAGGCCTGAAGTGGCACACTTGCTTCGTATACCTCGACGACGTTGTCGTATTCGCCCGGACTTTCGACGAACACCTCACAAGGTTGGAATCTGTACTCGAGGCTATTCGTACGTCGGGGTTAACGCTGAAACCTGAGAAGTGCCGTTTCGCGTACGAGGAACTCAAGTTCTTGGGTCACGTCGTGAACGCCGCGGGAGTCCTACCTGACCCGGCAAAAACATCAGCCATTGCGAACTTCCCAAGGCCGAAAGATAAGAAGGGTGTGCGAAGGTTTCTCGGACTGTGCGCATACTACCGGCGCTTCGTCGCAAACTTCGCACGCATTGCAGAGCCACTCACGCGCCTGACGAAAGAAAGCACCCCTTTCAGCTGGGAAAACGACCAAGAAAAGGCATTCTTCGAGCTGCAACAACGCCTGCACAACCCGCCCGTGCTCGCTCATTTCGACGAAAACGCCGAAACGGAAATGCACACGGACGCCAGTGATATCGGTTTGGGTGCCGTCCTCGTCCAAAAGCAAAGTGGTTACGAAAAGGTAATCGCCTATGCAAGCCGTGGTCTGTCGAAGGAGGAGAGAAACTACTCTGCCTCCGAGAAAGAGTGCCTGGCTATCATATGGGCCATTTCAAAATTTCGCCCATACGTCTATGGTAGACCGTTTAAGGTTGTGACAGACCATCATGCGCTGTGTTGGATCGCCAATTCGAAGGACCCCTCTGGCCACCTTGGGTGGTGGAGCTTGTGCCTGCAAGAGTTTGACGTTACAATATTCTACAAATCCGGCAGGAAACACTCCGACGCCGACTGCCTGTCTCGCGCCCCCATCGACCCACCACCACAGGACTCCGATGAAGACAGCGCGTTCTTCGGAGTCGTGACAGAGAGCGACCTAGCCGCCCAGCAGCGTGCCGACCCTGACCTCCGCGCCATGATCGACTACCTCGAAGGACGTAACGTCACCGTGCCTAGGGCGTTCAAGCGCAACTTACCAGCATTCAGCCTCAAAGACTCCATTCTAGTGAAGAAGAATTTCAACCCCGGAACGAGAACGAATTATCTACTTGTCATCCCCGCAGACCTTCGTGACGAAATTTTGGAAGCGTGCCACGACGACCCGTCTTCCGGACATCTCGGAACAGCTCGCACGATTACAAAAATCAAGGCGAAATGCTTCTGGCCCCGCCTTACATCCGATGTCACCCACTACGTCCGGAGCTGCCGTGACTGCCAGCGACGAAAAACACCACCGACGAGACCAGCCGGACTTCTGCAGCCGATCGCCGTCCCAACGAGGCCCTTCCAACAGATCGGAATGGACCTTCTGGGCCCGTTCCCTACATCCCGATCCGAGAACAAATGGATTGTCGTAGCGACAGACTGCATGACGCGCTACGCAGAGACCACCGCTATTCCTAGGGGAACTGCACAAGAAGTTACAAAGTTCTTTATTAACCAAATTGTGCTGCGACATGGAGCCCCTGAGGTCCTAATCACGGACCACGGAACGACCTTCACTGCGGAGCTTATGCAAGGAATCTTACGCTACAGCAACACAGATCACCGAAGAACGACGGCATACCACCCCCAAACGAACGGACTAACGGAACGGCTCAATAAGACAATCGCGGATATGCTGTCTATGTACGTCGACGTTGAACATAAGACGTGGGACGAAGTCCTCCCGTACGTCACGTTTGCGTACAACACGGCTATTCAAGAAACCACGCAGATGACACCGTTCGAGCTCGTCTACGGAAGACGGCCGACTACGATGCTCGACGCCATGCTTCCGCACGTAGAAGACGACGACCTCAACGCCGACGTCCAAGGATACCTCCAACGTGCGGAGGAGGCCCGCCAACTCGCTCGAGCTCGTATAACATTCCAGCAACTGGTGAATGCCGGACGCTACAATCTCCGACGCCGAGACGCCGAGTACCATCCTGGAGATCGTGTGTGGGTTTGGACTCCCATTAGACGACGTGGACTCAGTGAGAAACTTCTACGACGCTATTTCGGACCCTACTAGATTCTACGACGTGTTGGCGAACTAACGTACGAAGTGATCCCCGATGGGGACTCCCGTACATCACGACGACGCACGCGGCCCGAAGTCGTCCATGTGGTTCGCTTAAAACCTTTCTACGGACGATGACGAACTTTTAATTTGTCTGGACTGTCCCTTATGTTAGCATCGGGTCGATGCACTCTTAGAGGGGGGTAATGCCGCGAACCATGCATTGCGTTTGTTTATTTGTCTTTTGTTTTTTTTCGGCCTGGCTGCGCCGGCCTGTGCTATCGCTGTTTTCACAGCGTTTCGAACAAATGCTACCACAGCGTTTCGAACAAACGCTATCGAACAACGCTTCAAGCGTTGTTCGATAGAAACAACGCTTCAAGCGTTGTTTGTTGGAAGCGCTGTTCGAATAACAAACGCTATCACGGCGTTCTCGATACAAGTCGACTATTCGAGAAACCCTTGCGCCGAGGGATATAAATTATCGCACAGCCGATGCCGCGTCATTCGATCGCCGACGCTCACTAGCGTGCCCGTCGTTTTGCTGGCCGCTGCTTCGCCGCCTGTGTATTTTTTCAGTTGTTAGGGGAGCACAGGTTCGGTCCAATAAACTTGTTTTCCTCATAGACAACTGCGTCGTCCTTTGCTGCGTGGTAATATGAAACAAGGTAGGAGAAATGCAGGGCCATAAATAGAAACAACCAATCAGCAATTTTTCTCGGTACTCCAGGCTTATTTCTAACCAGATCTATTTCTCGAAAGATGCCAGG
Source organism: Rhipicephalus microplus (assembly GCF_043290135.1). NCBI lineage: Eukaryota > Metazoa > Arthropoda > Arachnida > Ixodida > Ixodidae > Rhipicephalus > Rhipicephalus microplus. The sequence goes on from NC_134702.1 coordinate 231,890,364, forward strand.
TCTTTCCGTCTCACGGATTTCAGTGAGCTAACAATGGCAATCAGTATGCCACCGCCTTTCTGTTTGCACTGAAATCTCGATCGCACGCAGAGGGTGGTGAAAGTCGGGAGAAAAACGTCAGACGAGAGAATTTCAGGGCTCAGCTAGGCTTCACAAATACCAAAAAAAAAGAATAGAAGACGAAAGAACGTTAGTAAAACCTCGTTTGTCTTGCTAGGCAGACCACGAGAATTCTGGTAGTCCAAGTTTCACGGAAATTTCAATACCAGGCACTAGCTCAGAGGGATAGACCGTGCCATCGCACAGCACTGCATGAAAAGGCTTCCGGAGGCATCTGAGAGCTCGCATGAAGGCATCATTCAGACGCTGTAGTGTTTCCTAGGCAACGTCATGTAGAAAGTAGAACAGAATCAAAATATAGTTTTAAGGCGCTGGCAATAGATGGGGAACAAACCCATTGAAGTAATGTGTTTTTTGATGACAGCGGCAGTGGTGTCCAGGCTCAGCTATGCAACAAAAATGGCCATTGGCCATTGCAACCGATGTTGCAATCAGGCTACACATGATGATGATGACGATGATCCTTGACACTCTGGCGCACACCCACAAAGGGGGATCGGCCAAGAACCGGGCGGCAGGATCTTAACTAAAAGGCTAATGGTTTTTCAAAGAAAACGTAATTTTGGGCTAAAAAAATATAGAAAGGAAAGCCGAAAATCGAAAAAGGAGTATATCTGAGCAGGGAGCGATGCAGGCCATCAGATGCGATTTGAGACAGAGGTAATGGTGGGTCTATATATATATATATATATACATACACACACACACACACATATACATAAAACCGATGTCGCCTTTAGGTGTAAACAAGGCATGTTTCTTCTTTCTTTCATCGTCTGGTGGAAAAGAGCAGCAGAAAAGGCAGGCGCAGGATCCACGCTGCCTCACTCAAACGTGTCTACAGCTGGCGGTGATTTCCACGTTGAAAGAGTGTCGGAGAGAGGTTGTCGGAAGTAAGCGCGAGACAGACGTTGCGATTTTTTGTGCGATGCAGTGCGATGATGCGGCAGCCAGAGTGGTGACGTTTTGTGATGTTTTATGGCGTATCATCGCATCGCACCGTCGCGTAGCTGGTGCGACGAGCATCAAACCGGCCAGATATTTTCAGCGGCGCATCGCACCGCCGCATGGTCACAGCCCATCACCACAAAACACCTACCAGTTTAGAGAACGTGAACTGTACCTTGGGCTGTTGTATCAAAATAACATGCAAATACGTAGCGGCGGCGTACTCAACTGCAATACCGCGAGGCGAGATGGCGCTGGTAGGACTATCATCATTAATAAACAGACGCATTTTTTTTGCTGCAGGGGGGGGGGGGGGGGACTCGCGGCTGGTTTGCGTTACTCGCTTTCTCTGTTTTTTTTCTGTTGCTAAATTGCGCTTCACATCTGTAATTATCGCTAGGTGACCTAGCTGGCCTCGACTGGCAAAAACAACGTCAATCAAGTAAGGTTTGCATCGTTTATTGCGAGTGTCCAAGCCAGTATCATCAATGTATATGGTCGGGTTCGAACAAAACAAGTCACTCATACATATCGAAATCTTTTAACCCACGTGTAAAGACTCTTGAAGGCGAACAAGCATATGCATATAACTGAACATCGAGATAACTCAATGAACGTCGCGCTCATTGTGTTGCGGCGCTCGAGTTTAATAGCATGGCTTCAGGACAAGGGTCCGATTCTGCCGTCAGGTGCTGCGCTTGCCCCGTAATGTTGATCTGGAAGCGAATGCATGATGTGGAATCGGGAAGGAAACTTGCACATTGCTGATAGATAGCTAGTGCAGTGAGAGCAATGTAGTTTTCTTAAACTTGTTAAATAAGCAACTGCGGATGCGTGCACTTCTGAAATTTTTTCGCTTTGCAATGCTACATTGAGTACTTTAGAATTGTGCAATGTCGCGTTGTGTCGACAGGGTAGGCACTAGTTTTATTTCTCAGCAGTGAGCCCATATTAAAGGTAATATATATTTAAGCGATGGGCCTAAAAATATTTCAGGCTTGCTACATTTGATGTTGGAGTTAAGTTACACAGTTACTACAGCTAGAATTTCTCGTCGCAGGTAATGACCAGTCTGCTGAGTATGCAGCGAACATGCATGCTAAGGCAACAGAGTTATGAGGTGTGTGCTTACAGACCGAAAATCCCAATTCTAAGAAAATAAGCTGTAGGCACGCATTGTACATTCTTGTTGTTTGTACATCTTTGTTGGTGCTTTTACAGTACACTATCTGCTCAGCTCTGAGCACAAACTCTTTTGCACAGACACATTGATAGAACTTGAGCAGTTTCTTGCAAACAGTCACTCCTGAAATTGAATGGTGGTACAAGATGTGAATCTGTCCGAATACTGGATCAATAAAGGTCACATTTATTTTACACTTGTTAATGTGTCTGCTTTCTCAGTATACTCTTGCTTGAAAACTGAAGTTGTTTTCTCCTTGCTACCTTTAGAGGTTAGGACTTGAAATACGTATTATCTTGCAGTGTGGCTGTGATTAAGCCAAGATCATTTATGTTTCAACTACCTGTGCAATTTCCAAGATTTTTTTCATGACCGTAATGCACAGAATTTCACTTCGTAGTGGCAGACACTATAGTTATGACAACTTAATTTAAACAAAAGCACATGTGCCCAAAGAAATCTGGGACGTTTCTCTGCTATATGAAAAAAAACAGTACCACATGCAATGAACACAATCTTGCTCTTCACGGCAGCATTCACATTTTTTGAAGAAGCTGTGCTGCAAGTGCTCGTCACCTTTATGATTTATTATTTTAGGAGCCCATTGTACATATGTGCAATGCTAAACAATTCAGTGCAGCCTTATGAGTTTTGGCGCATCTTTTTGTAAACTTGTAAGAGCTAAACACAGTTAATTAAGACAAAACAGTTCTGAATGTTGTTCGTAAACTGTCACAAGGCACAACTCAATGTCGGAAAGCCTACTAACGCCGCTCACTGCGGGGTTGTACATTTTGCAATTCATCATTTCTGACGATCCACATGCCAACTATGAAGTGATCGCGAGGCGTACAGTAGTGGGCAAATTTAGATCGATTCTGGCTTCCAGGGGTTCACACAAATGACATTGTAGCCTCACAGGAGACAAGACTACTTGTCGAAACACTTGCTCTGTCACCTTATGTTAATAGATTTTTTCATATTTCAAGCCATCTTTTAGGCGTCAGTTTAGTTCACCTGCACCAATCGGAACTGGTTGACAGTTGTGCACGAGAAGTTCAGAACTTGTGCAGCGCGAGTTTAGCAGTGCAGCATCACAAGTGAACGACAAGTGCCGACAAGGTGGAATCCTTGTTTTTTTTCGCCTAATTTAATGAGGCGCAAATATCTTGGCAAAACACGCCGCAATTGTAGAGGTGGGTACAGTACCCACGTGGAATGCTATGTTGTTTGTTAAGCTGTGCGTGCGGCTGCACCAAACCAGTGCCATCAGAGCAGATGGTACAGGAAAACCATGAACTAGTTTTGGTGCTGTACCTCTCCTGCGTTTTTGAAATGAATGGCACGATTTAGAAGATGTCATTGCTGCGACACTGAAACAAATGACGAGGTGCAGCACTTTGTGAAACAGATCATGTGGTGCAGGAGAATCAAACAAACCATTAAGCACACAAGCGTCTTAGCCTTTCACCCCCATCGAAATATGGCCACTGAGGCTGGGATCAAACAGTGTGTTGTTGAGCTCAGCAGTGCCACACAATCTAATAGTGTTACAGTTTCAACATTATTCAAGTGTAGATTATATGCCACGGTAGACACTCAATCCTTGTGGCCAATCTAAAGCACCCCTCCACGATATGCATGGTAAAACATTCACAAATACAGCATTACATGTGGGAGGTTCGAGATGACCTGTTGTAGTGGACATTCAGATGTTTCAACGTGCTTTCAAAGTGGACATTCGGGGGTGTTCATCCTGTCGTTGCATGGCCGTCTGGAAAAACAAGTAACATCACCAGATATCAATGCATGAAATCGATGCATAATCAATACATGAAATTTTCCAAAGTAAACAAATAAACTCAGTTAACTGGTAAACAGCAGTATTTTATACGTATATGTAATTGTAGGTACCTCATAACACGTGTATCACTCAGGGCTGCTTCTTCACAAGGCATGTCATGTAGCAGGTTCCTTGCCCATTGTACACAGCTGCTTCCATGCCAGGTGGGCCAGGAGGCTGTGGCAGTAAAGAAGTACTTCTCATGTATGTGACACTTTCTTGGTCACACTATTGCAAAACCAGAGTCATGTTTCTCAAACGCGACTACAGTAAACTACTAGCTAGTAGGTTTTTTGCAATAATATATCGGCTAGCTACGAAGACACATGCGAGGCGACAGTGATTTAATTTATTTGCCTTCTTACATCGCAAAGGCCTGTTTGATGTTACCTGGTGACAGAATTTCAGAATTAACTATTGAGTCAGTGACTCATTCCCACGTGAAGCCACGCCGTAAGTAACGTACGTTTTTGAGCTTACAGATTAAGACGTTAAACAGTTTTAAAATTGAAAATTGTAATGCGCTGCCACCGTGTGACGCCTATGCGCTGTCATTGGCAAAAAACTACATACGTTTAAATGAACCAACTAGCCCTGCAAGCAACCGTCTCTAAAAAAACGGAAGTGGTTTCTGCTCACCGGCCCGGGCTTGCAACGGGTGTTCATCCGATGAAAGCTTCCACGGTCACTTCGTTCCCCAGAAGTCACTTGAGTTCCCTTCGCGAAAGCATTTAAACGAGTCAAAATAAACAAAACGAGAAAGAGTGTGCCGGTCGACAGAGGCCCGAAAAATTTACAGCGAAACGAAACAGTCCGAGACACATCTGAGCGTACCGCGAGCCGGTACCTGCCGTCGCAACCGTTGGCCGCCACTAACTGTGAAGTGAGGATAATGATGTCAATAGGCTGCTGCTGACCTCGAGTCAACTAGAGCAAAAACTCTTACAAAAAATAATGACGCAGCACATGTTTAACAAAAACTACTTGCTAGAATAACAAGTTCTTTTTTTTATGTGTAGAGGAACGTAAAGAAGTGGTATTTGATCACTTTAAAATGAAACTTGGTCCCGACGAGGACGCCTCTACAAGAAAGTGCAATAGCGCGAGTGGCAAGAGAGGTTAGTAAATCCACTCTGGGGTGTTTGAAGCAGAAACGCGCCGGGGTTGATTTTTTCGCCCCCTACAGGTGAGCACTTCAAGTTGAGAGTTTCCGGGGCCTGCCATCACAGTGCGAGCAGCCGAGTGGCGTCACAACACTGGTGGCGCTACTCCCTGTCGCCAATCCTATCACCCGTGGCCCAGGCCATTTCAGGCGAGTCGATGGAGTGGTGCGAGCTTGGATTTGCTGACATCGCCGCTTGTGGTGGCGTGACAAAACGTCGAGTACATTTCCCTTGTGGCGTGAAAGTATTCCGGAATGAATCAAGCGATGTTTCAAGTTTGCCATTTCTGCAAATAAACGCCTGTTTTGAAACCGATCGGAGATCGTAAGCAGCGATGCAAGGTCATTTCACAGGTAAACACAGCTACACCGGCGTCTCTCTGAGCCAGCTCGCTCCTCTTCCGCCTTTGATCTGCACATAGATGAGATCTAGAAAGTAAGAGCGTATGCTAACGCATTGCATACGAGTGCAAAGGTTAAGAGTGTTGTCATTAAGAACTGCTCGATGAAGAGCTCGCGTGTGCGTGGCGTAGAGGATGACCCGTGCCTGGTATGCTAGGCCTACCTGTCAGAGTCGTGAATAACCAGCTGTCACCACTGTTGCGACGTGCTTGTCATGCACGAAGACATTTTATTCATTATTTCTTTTTAAAAAGAAGCGTGGCTGATCATTGTTGTTTGTTTTGAGCTTCATTATGAGGATACAAAGTTCACCGACCACGCATGCTGAGGTGCCGCATGGGGGTGGAGCCTGCCGCTGATAGCTGCTTCACCCCCGTGTGTCCTGAAACGTCGCATGCGGCACCGCAAGCCGCATCGCACAAAGAAACACGCGTCTGTCTCGCGCTGTACGCAGGTGACTTGGAAATCTGCTTTCACTGGCGCTGCAGCCGTGCAGTTCGCAGCGCCTCACACAGGCATCAGGCCTCTACCCGAATGACGGCGATGACGCGGGCTTATTCAGCATTCCGGAAATAATCCTTACGACTCTGCTCGTTTTCTTCGCTTAGTTGGGATATCTCGTCGCTGAGTAACGAGGTATCTCTAACACATGGAGGAAGATGTGACGCAGACAGGCGAGATCGCCAACCGCAGCGGCACACGTGGGGAAGAAGCCGGTTTGGGAGCTCCGTTGCTCACCTCAGTAGACCAAGTAGTTGTCATCGATAAGCTTAGCATCAGCATGGCTCGGATCACCTAAACTGCTGCAAAAGGAGCGTGATCCAGACTTTAGAAGAAGCTCTTCATCAAGTCAGAATAAACGGTTTGTGTGAACACGTTTAGAGCAAATTTGACAGTGAAAAAACAACTGCTTGCGAAAAACCGCCAAGACTGCAACGAACGCGCAGCACTGTCACAGCGAAAGCTGGAAGAGTGGCCTTTCAGAGCTTTTTCAAACGATCGTTGAGTAGCTGCTGCCAGCACATTTGCAGGGTACTCACTATGCCATCAATCATTGTGTAGTAGGCAGGAGTTCACTATGCCATCTCTCGTCATTTTTCGGAAAAGCGACCTGCTGCACACATGCAAGGAATATTGTGCATTGTTTTCTGCTGGGGCTGACGACGAGGAAGAACCATGCTAGAAGCTTTTGCGATCCGCACAATCTCTGACACTGGGCATCTGCCACAGTTAAGAGGTGAACAAGACCAAGCTTTTGTAATGTGTTAAGCATTCCATGACCCACTTCATGCGTTGTTTGACAACTGGTTGTTCTTATGCTGTTCTAAAACGCTTTATTACTCGTAATGACGCGATTCCTTTCCTGACATAAAGCTTGCCTAAGGCTAGTTTACAAAAGAGTCTCTAGCACAGGTGTCGCTCTGTGGCATGATAAAGGGCTGGCACGCAGAACTTTGGTTCGAATTCCACCGTGTTCTTGATGGTAATAACTACTAAGCTTTTTTCTTATATTATGCAATAGTGGTTACCGACACTGGCGGCTCCGGAGAACTGTGGCACTGCACGCAACCCTTGTTGTGATATAATAACAGATTTTGCTGTAAAACAGGCAGCGGTACAGCCATGATTCGTCTCGCTAGGAGCCATAGTGCGAGACTAGTGATAACCATTGAACTTTCATGAGCCTAAAACCGTGATAAAATAACCTGCAAAGCTTTAGTAGAGAGCTTCGGAAATTTTGCCTATCTGCTATCCTCTTTGTTTCATATTGAAATAGGGCTACGCTATCACAAATGACATTAACCGTAGAGTCCATCATTTTAGTCTGCGTTTCCATGCCCTGTACATTTTCACTGAATAAGTCCCGCTATTCCTCGGTAGGAACATAGACGCAAGCATTCTCTTGTTCTGCTCCCATTGTATTAGATGAAAATATATTGGTTCACAGGGCATACCAATAACCTTTTTCTGTATGTACGCTCAAAGCTGTGGAGACTGTCTGCAAAAAAAAATTTCTATTAATTTTTATGAAACTAGAAACCCGTGCAAATTGAATAGCAGTGCAAGTATATATATAGTCACGATTTATAAAGTGCGGTTGAAAAATGTGGAGTGACTAAATATACATCGATCTCCTTCCTGTGCAGTATGAAAACCACCGAGCACTTTGTTTTTAAGGACACATCATTGGTTTCAGCATGGTCTACGGATTCCGACTTCACTATAATTCACACTAAGAATGAGCGATTTTCTTTTACGAACACGAGATATTGGTTCAGGAAGAAATGTCATATCTTGACAAGAGAGCCTCCGCAGCCTCTCCCACCAGAATAGACAGTGTTATCACGTTACACGTCTGGCTTTGCGCCTTCTACTGTTGAGTCATTGGTCGCTTTCTTTTAATTGGTCATTGGTCGTCACCATTTGCCACTTCAAAAAAAAGGAGGAAATATTAAAGTGGAAGCTAAAGACTTTCTGTGATTGTTTTTGGTGTAGGACGTGAAGTAGCCGGTATAGTGGAAATATTCACAGTATGCGGGTTTGCTAGGTCGAAAAGACAAATAATGCCCACTAAATAGGGAAAACAAGCCCAAATGTGGGCAATTAGGTACATTACCAATAAAAAACACCAAGAAATAGCAAAATGGACGCGAAAACAACTTTACCATTTTTATCTATTTGGGCAATTAATTCAAGATATTTTGGTAGAGTTTCAGTAAGCGAGGGCCCTTCAATATTATGATTGCTGACACTAGAACGTGAACGGCGGAATTCAATCATTACGCGAAGGGTGGCAAAGTTTCTTATGCTGTTTGAGGAATGACACTCCTCCCTTCACGCGTCTTGTGTGACTATTCTTTAAAGAACTACAAACGTACAAGTAGTACCAGCTCCACGGCAACAGTAAAAATGAGTGTACTGTAGAAGCTCTCAAGACCAACAATGTTGTGATCGATGCAGCAGTAGTCCTCAACGTTACAGTCACTTTCAAAATCATGTCTTGCGTGATGACCAAGTACGAGCACTTCGTACCTCTCAGTTGTAACATCTCAATCAGTACCTAATCCTATGAAGAGGCTGAAGCAGTTTGTCAGATATTCGATTTTAACTCGTTATGAATGTAGAGCGTCCTGTATACGGAGCACTTTCGACTGTCCTGTTTATTTCCAATTACACTTCAATGTCGCGATGGGCAACTGCTAGTCGAAAAGTTGACGCCCCGTGAAAGTTCTCGACTGAGTGCCACCAACGGAAGCATTAGTTTTCGCGCTCGTTCAATTAAAGTACCATAAAAAATTCAATGACGGTAGCTGAAAATATGCCCTGGGTGACAAGTTTGTACATTGCATAGTCGAACGCAAGTGGCTTCGACATCGCAATATGTGGATACTTTATTTGAAATCGGGAAACGAGAAACTAGCGAAAGAGCAGCCATGTAGCCACTGCCTTTTTTTACGCCACCACCAGCTAAGAAAAACAGCCAAACTGTGGTAAAGTAGCCATACCTGGCCACCCTTACCCTATGTCATAACTCTTTCAGGCAGAGAACGTGACGTAGAAACAGCAAAGAAATGCAAGAAAAAAATGCTGAGCAAAAGCTTGTAAATTTAATTGAACTTTAGGCACAGAAATATCACTGTACGACCTTTTGGGCACCTTATCGGCGTATGCAAGCTGTGCATGAGCCAGAGAATGAATCGTGAAGGTACCAAGATGCATAGGCATACACATCTGTCCACGAGCTGTGTCAGAGGAAAAAAACTTTATCACAACTGGTGGAATGCCTCATGGGCTTTATACGCGAAGCAGCGTTTTATAAATCAGCCTGCCCAAGCCAACGCTTTCTCTATAGGCTACCGCTTCTAGGCACAAATAATTATCATTTACTCTATGCCGCAATAGTGTAAGTTCAGTTGTCCGAAGTTTTTAAGCAATGGCTGACTTGAGCATAGGAAGCGCATCCAACACACCTGTAACGAATACGTATTCAATGGTAATAGCATATTCGTAACAATTTTAAATTCATGACATGCCGCGAGTACATTAATAGGCATAGTTATATTTTCAGCTTGCTTACTTTCGCGCTTGTCCACGTTGCACGATGCGATTTGCCTCAATATGGCGAGCATTGTAGCCAGGAAGAGTGGTCGGTTCATGCCTATTCTTCTTGCACGAACACAATTCATGTGGCTCCCTTGACTCGGGTAGCTGCACTGCATCTATTCTGTGTACTCATGCTCCATTTTTCATGCCGACGGCGCTCACAACATAGTGACCATTAATAAACTGTACCAATAGGAAAGCAGGGGCCCCCAAAATATTAATGATTCGTCGTGTGCGAAAACTGCAAATGTCGTATTATTTTTTGTTACTTTCCTGAGAAGAGCGCTCATTCACATGTTTGTTAAGGCAAGGCTGCAAGAAGCGTCAGCAAGGTCCCAGCAGGAGTGAATATACCATTGCGAAATTTTGGATCTTTTATGCCTCGACCTTGTGCAAAGATTCCAGTTGCTAAACTCAGGAGGGCGAAATTATCCTTCTGAATTAGCCTGAGTCACTCCGGCAGTTCAAACGCAGTATCTAACATACATCGTATAGACCGTTTAGGCGGGTGTTAGGGGCGGCTCGGACATTTTTGTGGCCCAGATCATGTATTCACAGATGTTACGCCTTTTAAATAGCTTGATTTCACTGAGACCAAACCATGGCAAAAAAAGGCCTGCACACATTTGGGCAGTTCATTATCTATGAAAACAATGTTTAAAACAACCGCTGCTTGTTAGCTCGTACAAGCGCGTGAACGGTGTTTTGTATTCTTCACGATTGGCGCCCAAAAAAGAAGCACGAAAGCACAACGAAGTGCTTTATACAAACACAAAACAAGCTAGCAAAATGAAAAGGCTTGATAGACAATGACTCACCACACGTGCACATGCTATATAGGCTTTATGGGCGAAGCAATGTTTTAGAAACCACTCAGAAATTTTCACCCAAATATGCCACATGTATTTGCCCTGTTTTATGGGAAACCAATCAAGCATCTAAATTTATAAGCCAGCGTATTTAAACGTTAACACTATACGACTGTTTTTTTAACTATTTGGCCGTTCACATGAAGCCATGGTACAACATTAAATTCAGATCGCAATAATTTTGACGCAACAAGCACACAATTATTGATGATCTTTCGTTGTCGTGAAGGTAAATATGAATATTTGCCTGGTGTTTAAAGTTTTATTAGTCAAACTAGTGCCAAAATAAACAACTTACACGTCCAAACGATATCACTAATAATTGACGCGCTGCATCAAGTCCTGATTTACCAGTGTAAGCAGCATCGGTATAAGTGGCACCACTCTCAGTACTCGTCAGACATGCTCGCACGTACTGGCGCGCACCTTTCATAATGTGCACTATTTCCCACTTCATACGCTCATTCTCTTCGTCTCTGCAGTGTACGCAGCCGGGGGTATGTGACTGCCCGGAATATAAAACACAAGAACAGTATATTTCTAGTACACTCAACAAGTCAGATGGCCAACCACTATCAGAGGAAGGTACATTACGCCATCCACTAGACTTATGATCACCGAAGACGACCGTGCAAGCACTACTGGGCTTCTTGCGAACTACTGGCCTTTGTGAAAGAGCCTGAGTGGATTTATTTTCTGTGTGCGTGTGTGCTTTTTTTATTTATTTTTCTAAATCTCTCTCTTTCAACCCGACTATTCCCTAACCCCCGTGCAGGGTAGCATACCAAATCCTATAATATGGTTAACGTCCCTGCCTGTCTTCTTTCTCGTTTCTCTCTCTCTCTCTCTTCATATGCTCAGCCAGATTACACTAATAAAATATTCATGAGCCACCCTATCGGAGATACTTTCGTTACAGGCAAGAGCATCATGCGATGACCTAGAGACAACTTGTTAGCCAATCAAGCAGGACCCGCAGAAGCAGGTAAACAGTATGCAGGTCTCAGTGCTGACAAACATATTCTTGATTTTTTTTACCAGCATGTTTTGCCGTCTCAAATCTGCTGCTGCTTGACCGCGCGCGGCAAGCGGCACTTATGGTGCATTCAGACGACGGACCGAATCCGGATTTGTCGTGGACGCGGACGGCTAATCCGCGGATGATCCGCTTGCAGACGCATCCACACGACGCACGGTGTCCTAGGAGAAAACAGCCGGATTACCCTCGACAGCAAGTTCGCCGCTCACCTGCGCCCGCTGAAAGCAGACCGGTTTGAGAGTATTCAACATGGATGCCCGCAAGAAGCGACGCTTGACTGCGATGTCTGTCAAGTTGTGACAAATGAACGAGGCGTGTTATTCTGTCAGGAGAAAAGGGAGTTGCCGGCAGAATGTTCTTTCAACTACACTGTTCCCCACTTGTAGAACTTCTGAACGCGTCTCCCATCCTTTTTTTTTAGAAGCGGCACGTCGCCAGTTGCAGAAGTTATAACATTTCGCTACCATGACGTCTAAGAATCTCGCGCGTCAAACGACGGCGGCGACATTTCCCGAACCACTAAAAGTGATATCTGCGTATCTAATCACCAGAGAACAAAGCCCCCGGAAGCTAAGTAAACCATGCTCAAGCGCAGATGATGCCGACCAGTCATGCAGCTATCCGCGAGCCATGGAGGACATGCCGCGAGCAGACGAAAAGTGTACCATGGTTGCCAGAAACCCCGAGCTATTCCGCTGAAGTACCAGCTCTCTCCCGCCAGAATCCCGATGTGAGAAACAGGTTGGGTTCATCCGTCCGGGAGCCGCGCGGACGAGTCGCGCACGAGGGAAATCGCTGATGTGAGGTCACGTGACGCGCCGTCCGTCCCGCCACATCCGGATTCGGTCCATCGTCTGAATGCACCATTATACGTGTAGGAACCTACTTGAATGTTATCACCCATCGAATAGCGAAAGTACCTCCTTTATGAAACTGCATGCGGAGTGGCAGTGGTGTCGCACGCTCTTGATCACGACTACTGGCTGTGTTCGATTGCGCAATGACTTATATTTGAACTGCCAACTTATGTTACCAGCATAAATCATATTTTAAAATCTCAACAGCAACCCCGTCGCCAATTTTTCTGCAAGGGTGTTTTTGGTTCGGCTGAATGAGAGTTCGCCCAATAAGCTCTTTAGCCCTGAGATAGTGCTTTGACTGGTCTGTTTTCACAGCCACTATGACATGAAGACGTCATTATCAAGAACGTTCGTGTACTCGTATCGCATGAGACCATTTAAGTGTAGGCATCGTGCCATCCGATCCTAATTCTCCGTTGTGCCATAAACTCTGCAGAGTACGCTTATGCTATTGAAATATGCATACCATAATTCGTCGTGTAAATTGTTGCTTCATTTCAACTTGCCCGTTATAGTGATGATATATGGTCTCAATCACAAAAATCATGCTGTTTAGACACTTTCATTTATCGCTGTAAAGCAAGCATAACGGAAATGAAACCGATCTTTAACAACTCCTTAGTTCGCGGGAAGCAAGTTGGCATCTCAATCTTCCATGAAGTATACTCTCACAATGTCCCTGTCCGATCACTTTTTATACACCGACCACAATTCGTATTTGCTCGCAGAGACCATTAACTTTTATAAAGAAAATGTCTACTTTTTACTGCCACGAGTACGCAGTCATCTTTTTGAAAGCCTCAGTGAAGTCGAACAGCACAACAGCAAAAATAGCAAATATATGCTATCCAGTTCTTTTCAGAAATGCTCTGATCAGTTTTTTTGTTTGTTGTTTGGTGTTCAGAACATGGCATAATAAATTCGAAGCATTTCTCAGCACACTTCGGCGACTTTAAACGCATCTATCTATCTATCTATCTATCTATCTATCTATCTATCTATCTATCTATCTATCTATCTTTCTATATATCTATCTATCTATCTATCTATTTATCTATCTATCTAGCTGCCTACGACTTTTAGCTCTCCGGGCCGTTTCGATAATGATATCAATACTGTAGCGATGCTGAGACAGACAACCTAAAAAACAAGCGTCTTTATTAGGGCGAACTTTTGCCCACGAGTCTAATGACTATGGTTGTCGAGTCCGAGTAGCCGAGTGGCACAGATTCAACTATCTTCCCCTTCCTCGTAGCCCGAGCGCACGAACGCGTGGCGCATGCCAGCCGGGTCTTGCTGGTGCTCGTGCCACAATGATTGCGGCTGGCTACTTGAACGTGGCCATCCTGTCGCGGCATCATCCCCCTCCTCAGACGCATCGTCCTGATGCTTGAGACAAACAAATGATACATTCGCACTTTCACTCGTTTTCCGACGATCTGTCTTGATAGGGCTACATGCGGACTACGTGTACCACTTCCATAGGATTGCGGCGTCTTGAGCTAACTTGTCCAGCGGATCTGACTTCATAAGTGACGTCGCTGATACGGTTCAGTACTTCATAAGGGCCGAAGTATCGACAAAAAAGATTTTCAGAGAGTCCGTAGTGGCACACTGGGATCCATATCCACACTTTGTCACCGGGATGATGAAGTGCGTCACTGCGTCGCTTGTTGTACCGAATAGAATCGTTGCGCTGTTGGCGACGTATTCGGTTTCTTGCCATTTGTCGTGCTTCGTCGGCTCTGTGCAAGAAATCGTCTAAATCAGGTGGACAGCGGATTTGGTCCTGTAGTGGTGACATGGCATCCAGTGGGGTGGTTACTGTTCGGCCGAATACTGGTTCAAAAAAGGGCAACTTGGGTTGTTTCTTCAACGGCTGTATTATATGCGTATGATACGTAGGATATTATTTCATCTATCTATTTATGTTCAACGTCGACATACATCGATAGCATGTCAGTCAGAGTTGTGTTGAGACGTTCGGTTAAGCCATTTGACTGAGGGTGATACGCCGTTGTTCTTCTGTGATTGGAATTTGTCATGCGCATCAGACATTGCATAAGGTCTGCAGTAAATGCGGTGCCTCGTTCTGTAATAACGGCGATGGGCGCACCATGTCAGAGCACTACGTTCACAAAGAACTTGGCGACATCGGCAGCTGTCACACTGTACAGAGTCTGTCTCAGCATAATGGGTCAGATAGTCTGTGGCTACTACAATCCATTTCTTGCCTGCACAAGACGTCGGGAAAGGTCCTAAGAAGTCCATGCCGACTTGTTGGAATGGGGCATCGAAAGGGTCTATTGGCTTGAGAAGGCCGGCTTGTTTTACAGCTAGAGTTTTGCGCCGTCGACATTGACGACAAGTTTTCACGTAGCGCTGCACTGATGCGAGCAACTTAGGGCTATAGTACTTCAGGCGAACCCTGGTGAATGTTCGGCTCCCACCCATGTTTCCAGATGTTGGCTCGTCGTGGCATGCATGCAGAATTTCCTCTCGCATGGCTGTGGGCACGACCATAGCTCGGCATACTCACTCGTGAGTATACTCACTCACACTCAATCATACTCATTTGAACATGTTGAGTGTGAGTAGGAGTGAGTACTGATGAGTATGGGTAGGAGTGAGTAGAACATGAGTGAGTACTCATGAGTATGAGTAAGAGTGAGTATGGACGTGAATGAATACGTCCAGTGTGAGTATAGGTGAGTATGAACGTGAGTGGGTGCTCATGAGTGTGAGTAGGAGTGAGCATGAACGTGAATGATTATTCTGAGTGTGACTGAAGTGAGCATGAACGTGAGTGAGTAGTCTGAGTGTGACAAGGAGGGAGTATGAACGTGACTGAGTACTCATGAGCGCGAGTAGGAGTGAGTATGAATGTGAGTACATTGAGTGTGAGAAGCAGAGATTATGAACGTGAGTGAGTAGGAGTGAGTGTGAGTAGGTGTAGGTATAAACGTGAGTGAAGGTGAAGGGTGAAAAAATTTTGGTGAGGGAGTATGAGTGAGTAGTCTCTCAAAGTGCCGACCTATGGGCACGACTAGTAAAAACGTTTCGCCAGTAGGTTTGAAAATCCTTTAGTAAAGGACACTTCCTCGAAGGCAGAACGCGGAGAGCCCTCTGGAGAATAGGCGAGGGACTTGAACGTCGAGACCTTGCAGGTGCTGTATAAGCGCCACCAAATCCATGTCATCTCTTTGTTGTTGAGCGATTTCGGATGCGTTGACAACGCCTAGAAATGGGAAGTCTTCCTCTTCAGGTACACTTGGATTGACGGGAGAGCTGTGACAGGTAGTCGGCATCACTGTGTTTCCTTGCATATTTGTATACGACAGTAATGTCATAATTCTGCAGCCTAAGGCTCCATCTTGCTTGTCGACCTGACGGATCCTTGAGATTCACCAGCCAGCATAGAGCGTGGTGGTCACTGGCAGCTCTGAACGTTCTACCATAAGGGTACGGTCGTAACTTGTTTATTGCCCAGATGACTGCGAGGCACTCTTTTTTGGTTGCGTAGTAGTTTGCCTCAACTTTTGAGAGTTTGCGGCTCGCATAAGCTAACACTTTCTCTTGACCATTTTGCCACTGGACCAGGATGGCGCCAAGGCCGACATTGCTGGTATCGGTATGGACTTCAGTGTCAGCTGTCTCATCAAAATGGGAAAGTATTGGTGAACCCTGTAGCCGTTTTCCTAATTCATCAAAAGCTTTCTGTTGTTAGCTTTCCCATGTGAAGGTTACGCCGTCTTTCGTTAGTTTTGTAAGGGGTTCAGCAATCTTTGAGAAGTTTGCCACAAATTGCCCATAGTAGGCACATAAACCCAAAGTTCTACGCACTGAATTTTCGTCTATGGATGTAGGGAACCTCTGAACAGCGGCTTTCTTATCGGGAACAGGACGAACACCGTCAGAACTATTGACATGCCCGAAGAACCGCAGCTCTTCAAAGCCTAAGTGGCATTTTTGGGGTTTGATTGTCAAGTTTGCCGACCGGATGGCTTGCGATACTGTGCGTAGTCACTCTAGAAATTTGTCAAACGTTGCATAGAATACCACCACGTCACCGAAATACACTAGGCATGACTGCCATTTCAATGCCACGAGGACAGTGTTTATAATTCGCTCGAACGTCGCTGGCGCGGAACATAGGCCGAATGGAAGCGCTTTGAATTCATGGAGGCCATCCGGTGTTACGAATGCCATTTTTTCACGGTCTCGCTCGTCGACCTCCATTTGCCAATATCCGATTTTCAAATCCAAGGAGGAGAAAAACTTTGCGGATCACAGCCAATCTAGTGTATCGTCAATACGTGGCAAGGGGTAGACATCTCGTTTAGTCACACTGTTCAGTGTCCGGTAGTCGACACAGAATCTAAGTGTGTTGTCTTTCTTTCTAACGAGCACTACGGGGGACGCCCATGGACCGTTCGAAGGCTGGATGACATCATCCGAAAGCATCTCCTCCCCTTGCTTCTTGATGATTTTACGTTATTTCTGTTACACTTGATAAGGATGCTGGCATATTAGCCTCGCGTCGTCTTGCGTTACAATTCTGTGTTTCGTAATTGATGTGTGCTAGACCTTCGAGGCAGTTGAGAAGCAATCAGAAAATTCTTTCACCAAGGCGTAAATCTGTTTATTTTGACTGTCTGGAAGGCTCTGCTTGACGGTCACGGATGTGTCGACGTTGCAGGCCACTGGTCGAGTGGTAGACGTCGTTAAGCTGCATAGTTCGGTCGCCAAACAGAAGTCGTGTAAATAGGCAATAGCCATGCCTTGAGCGATGTTTTGAAGGTCAATGGAGAAATTCGTAAGTATGATATCTGCCTGGCCATTCGTCAAGTAAGCAAGAACCCGAGCTACGCAGACACCTTTGTTCAAAAACAGCCCTACATTTGTATCCACTATACCTTCGTGGTTGTACAATGCGTCATTCTCTACGAGCACCATTATACTACAGCGTGGCGGCCCAGTTATGCCATCATGAACAACGCGTAGACCAGTTAGGCATCGTTCCTCAGATTCCTCCACAGGTATAGCTCATTCAGTCAAAAACGATATGCTGGACCTACGCAGGTTAATTACGGCGCCATTAGCTCAAGAAATTCATTCCTTTAATGAGTTTTTTTGAACAATCTGGTAGCACAATAAAATAGGCAAGGTAAATAGAGCCCAGTATTTCAAGTCTTGCAGTGCATTTCCCGAGGGGCGTAATATTGTGACCACTTGCCGTGCGTATGTGCGATTCACTTCACTCTGTCACAACTTTGTTCAGCTTCTTCACCATCTTCCTACTTATCACTCATTAACCAGCACTGGTGTCGACTAAGGCATTCAACTCCCATCCTTCCATTCTCAACCGCAAATCTGATGTAACGCTTTCGTTGCTGCACTCATTTACCAGAAATACACCGCCGTCGCCCTTACGCCATATTGGAGGATCTTCGTAACTAACGTTATCAGTGGCCTCACCTCCACAGGTGACTTGCTTCACTTTTCCGGACGTGGACGTGGAGAGTGATGACCAGGCTGCCATGAAGGTGCATGTGGGCTGGATGACCAGTAGCGCATAGGCGATGTTGACCGTGACTGATGTTGGCGTAGAGGTGGCGAGTTCTGGCGCGTGGACAAGTATTCCTCAATCTCCGCTGGTCGTTCGCCGTTACGGGGGCATGGTGCGTAGGACGGGAAGCCTCTTAATCCAGCCTGTCAGTAAGGGTAGAATCTGTAAAGATGACCCGCTTCGCCACAATGAAAACACAGAGGCCTGCGCGAAAAAGACTGAACTCAGGTGAGTCACCTTGAATACGGCGACTTGCCTTCTGGTGTACAGGAGTCACTTCCACGGAGTTGACACGCTAGTCGTCGGGGCTACACTGTCTCGAGCTCGCGGGGCTTCGATTCATGACCCAGCGCCTCCACCAGAATTGTAGTGACGCTGAGGCAGACATGCTAAAAAACAAACGTCTTTATTAAGGCGAACTTGCGCCCACGAGTCTAACGACTATGATCGTCGAGTCCGAGTAGCCGAGTGGCTAAGATTCAACTATCTTCCTCTTCCTCGTAGCCCGAGCGCACGAAAGCGTGGCGCATGCCAGCCGGGTCTTGCTGGTGCTTATACCACGACGATTCCGGCGGGCTACTGGAATGTGAACAAACTGTCACGGCAATATCAAACTTGGTATGACATAACATGACTGTATGAGGAACATATTTGACTACTCATAACATGAAAAATCATGACTTGTATGTCATGAATGTCATGATTTACATTTCATCGTCCTGCCACTCTTGCGGTGGTTTGTTCACATGGCATGCTGCAAAACTTGTATGGCATGGCATGATTGCATGGGCAACACAAGCGACAGACCCTAACATGAAAATCATGACATGCGTGACATGCAAGAACGTGACTATATGCCACGCTCAAGATGCGCTCGTGGCCGTTTCGCTGGCGTAATATATACCACAGTTGGTATTACAGTACGTGAATGGATGACCAAGGTATGCGACTGGTGCGAACATGATAATCATGAGATGCGTGTCATGTACAACATGAATATAAGCCAGGCTCATAATGCGATGGCGGCCGTTTCGCTAGCTTCACTTATACCGAATTAGGTATTACGGTACGTGAGGGGATGAGGAAGGTATGATACTGGTACAAACATGATAAACGTGAGATGCGTGTCATGTAACAACGTGACGACATGCTATACTCATGATGCGCTCGCGACCGTTTCACCAGCTTCATATGTACCAAACCCAGTATTACGTGACGTGAACGAATGACATAGGTAAATGAAACATTCAAACATGATAATCACGACATGCGTGTAATGTAACAACATGACTACATGCCACACTGATAGTGCACTTGTGGCCGTTTCGCAAGCTTCACATATGCCAAATTGGGTATTACGTGACGCCAATGAATGACGAAGGTATGTGACCTGTGCAAACAGATTCGTGTCATGTGAGAACATGACTACAAGCCACAGTCAAGGCACCAATACATTTCGACGTGAAGTTGTGCGCGTGCTCGCCGGCGTTCATTTCGTCGCGTCACGCCAGCGTTGCCTTGCCAGGCGCCGATCCTGTCATATACTCGCAGGCGCGCGCCGCGCTGCGTTGCTTTGACGCATGCGCGTGTAAGTGTGTCCGGGGTCCCTCCATCAAGAAAATAGGGAGACGCAGCGTTGTTTGGGTAACGCATCGGCGCGTAATGCAGCATGTCGCATTTCGCGCAAGTTGCCGTCGGGCCGCGCCAACGGACGCTGGTCGCACCTGGCGTCTGACTACAGAGTGCTCGTGTTTTGCTAACAGAGTGTCACTGTGTCAAGCGTGCGTGTGCATAAACGCTACATTGGAGTATACTGGGCCCTTCATGATGCACTCGCGGCCGTTTTGCTATATCCACATATGCCAAATTTGGTGTTACGTGACGTCCATGGCTGACGAAATATATGACTGGCGCAAAAATGATAATCCTGACATGCGTGTCATGTAAGAACATGACAGCATACCACGCTCGTAGCATGCTCGCGGCTGTTTGGCTAGCTTCACCTATGCTAAATTTGGTATCACGTGACTTGAATAGATGACGAAGGTAAACGATACTTTAATACATGATAATCATGATACGGAAGTCATGTATGGCATCATTGACTGCTCCTGCGTGTCTTCAAGCTTGCTGCGCTTCTTTTAACAGAGAAACAGTGCTAGCCTTGATGGCAGTTGTTCGAAAATCGCTCCGACAATATTAGATAATGGAGTTCCCAATATTTTGTTTTTTTTTACAATTTCGCCAACCGATCAAAGAGACTCGAAAGCCTCGCCACGTATTGTTGTCCTGCCTCGTCATCTTGGGGCTTGCTTTGGCGGAACTTCTTCCGGTAGCCCTCCGCAGTAAACCGAAAGTGTTTAAGCAAAGCTCACTTCGCCTTTTCATAGTCGAGGGAATCCTCAACAAGTAACCGTCCAAAAACATTGAAGGCATGCCCACTCAAACATAAGCTTAAAGCTGTGGGTCATTTTTTTTTCGGTCAGTCTTGTCCAGTGGCGACGTTCTCGAACCTCTTTAGGTATGCATACGAGTCCGTCCCGGGTTTAATTAAATACTGGAATTAGGCTGTGAGGACCCACGATGCAAAAAGCATTCCCTCCAGATCCTCGGTCAGCCATTCTCTTCTCGTTATAATTGCCTTCTGGCTCAGCTACTTTCAGCTGCAACTGCAAATTTCTCTCTTTTTTTGTTCTAGCAGCTCCCTTTTTACCTCGCGTTCTGCAGGTTCGTCATCTCATGCTCGCTTCTCCTGCTCATCTAACCACACCCTCCGCTCTTCGCCTTCGAGCCACATGTGCTCGGCCAAACCCACTAGATCTGGTCCGCTTGTCATATTCTTAGTATGCCTACCGCTACCACAACTATACCACTTACGTCTTCGTCCTGTCGCGGACGCCAATTGTCACGAGGCTATTTATTGAGCAAGCTCTCCTGTAGGTATGTGTAAACCAAAGACTGATGATATAACCGTCATGGAGAAATGAGCCGACAGGATCCTTTGTTTTCACCAAATTCCCAACACTCAATATATTTCAGAAACACCTAAAATATAAATAACACACAAAAACACCGCATGCACCGCGTGCGGAACAAGTTAACAGGAAGAGCAAATGGCAAAAGACACGAACAGTGCATGGAAATAAATCATCAGACGAAAAGAAGCCATATCTCAACACAGCGGGGCGCGGTGCTTGCAGCTAAGGCTCTGCTACCAAAGTATCGGCGCACTCACACAAACAATGATGGCAGTGGTGTGGTTGAGACGCTCACATCAACCACTGTTTGGGAAGGAAACGTCGGGCTAGTTGAGGTCAGTGACCTTTCGTGTTTTGGCAGCCGCAGCTCGCACATGAAGCCGGATATGTTTCTTTGCCAATGCCAGAAGACCAGAACAACAATGACCCCCGCCTGGCGACGAGAAGAAGATCAATGTCCAGGTGGGAACACGCAGCAACCTTGATGCAAGAGCTCTGCCAGCCACCATCCCCACGCCCTCGCCACCTTCTTCACTTGGTCCCGACTCAACCACGTCTTCGTGGCTTCGCTGTTCTTCTCCCGTGACTGTCTTAAACCTTCGTGGAGGCCTCTCATTGGCTTGAACTCTTCCCGCCCACACGTGCCGCAACCGAGCGTCATCTTCGTCATTCTTTATGATTCAGGCTGATAGTGTCGCGCATTTTCAAAAGCGCAGATTTACATCAATGCCTACCCCCCCCCCCCTGGAAGTTCTACTGTGAAGGTTACAGCTCTCGTTGATGACATCACATTGTTTTTGAAGAAAGAAGACAACCTGTCTCGTTAATTATGCATTTTTGCTGAATGTGAGAAAATTTTAGTCGAGGCGTTCAATTTTAAAAAATGCCAAAATTTTTTTCATTGGTTCCCCAGACACCTCCCTAATTCCTTAGTTTCATATTCTAAACAGCAACTCTATTCGTATTTTGAGGCTTGACTGTGCTTGCTACCGAATATAATCGTCTCTGTGGGTTCAAATACTCGAAGATGCGAAACGACGTGCCAAGGAAGCGCAAGAGTACAATTTACCTTTATTTGAAAGGTGGTACCAGCACAGACTATTTTATGGCTGTGCATGGTACGTTTGTCATGTTGTACAACCTCCATTGAGAGTAACTAGGTCGCTTCAATCACTTCTTGGCTTTTTTTTTCTGGTCGTGAGGATCGGAGCTGGTTTGCTGTGCTGCTCTGCGCAACCCCCCAACAGCGTTGAATTCGCTCTCCCATCTGTGTCTGCTCGCTGTCTGCTGCTTCTTCTACGATTCTTGCTTCGCTTGCTACGTATTGATCACTGCCCGGCGCGTGATCTGGCCTGCTACTCCTTTGGTATTAAGACACGCTACTTGTTATCAGAAGCAAGGCTTAATACCGCACCGCAGGTTTCTAGCACACCTGCATTTTATTCAAGACCTGTAGCATTTCGTCGCCACGCACAGCAGGTTAGTCCCGATGTGGAGATAATAGAAAACCGCGTTGTAGATATAATGGCTCTGCAGTTCCCTATGATTCCTCCAGCCTGTCTAGCACGTTCTAGGCGTGTCTCGTGGAGGGCGATAACGGCATCCTTTTTGGCTGGCCATCTGCGTAACTTTATGTGGTGCCTGGGATGGCAAGTACTTGCAATACGAGGCAGGCTTGAGAGGTGGGGCATGGTGCCATATTCCACTTGCCCTAACTGCCCGCTACAGAAATCAAACCGGCATGTGCTACAGCAATGCGTAATATTAAGGGTAAACACTGGTTTCCACGGACTCGGATTTATTCGTTTTGTCACGTCTGGTCGCTGCTCGCGTTGTCGGTTCGCTCACCCTCTGATTTCTGTGGTGACTTTTTGTTTGCGGCGTTACAGGTCTGAGGCTGTTACAGCCGGTCGCTTATTCTAATTCATCATTTCTGATATTTTTTGTGTTTGTTTCCACATTGCCCTCTGCCCGCTTTCTTTTGTCGACACCATGACATCACTTCACTCGTCTTCGCCACCACTTTTTTTTCGCACGCTATTGTTGCAGCGCACTTTACACATCACTGTGATACGCTTTACCATCTAGAATCTGCCCTAACTACCTCTTCACATCAATCTATGCCACTCTCACTTCTCTTTCCCACCTCATTGCTGTATTATGCAATACTAAGTCATGATAGGAACTGCTTGGCACGTATAGCCGATTCCTGTGGCACTTACGCCTACATTTATCGGCGTACAACGCACGGCAGCATTACAAGATTAAACAGCGGCGCTGCTGAAATGAAATTACAGCAAAGTTTTATTGTTGCATGACACAGTAATCTCCACGACAGTGCCTTCAGTTTTAGAGTCCTGGACATTGCATACCTTCATGTGTTCAAGAATAGAAAACAACGAATGACATACATTATTAGCTCGTAAGAGGCAAACCAGTCATGGGCAACTGTGAGCAAGGTCTATTATTCTGCCCATATACACACCAAAAATACAAAGCGCCAACACGGCTGGGTATATTTCTGCACATACAGGTGTCAGGACGGGTGGAAGCTACGCAAACATCTAGGAGATCGAGGCGGTGTAGTTTCTGACGGTGTCAACAAAACTCAAGGATCAAATAATAGTTTTTGCTGAGGTCATTTTATGCACGTCTGTAATACACTATGCACCAGTGCATACACTACACACTATACATGGTAATTTATATGAAAGCTTCACAACCGTGGTGTGGTCATTCTGAACAGAGAACTCGACAAAAGAGAAGTAGCTGCGAAAAGATGAGGGCACACTAACTGTGCGACACACGAATAGAGGGGGTGTATGTTTGCACTGAGGAGTATGACAGTTGAGAAGCAGCAATGTGTTTGGTGGTTCCAAGTGTGAAACGAATGTCCATAATGCAAGAGGCATAATGGCGCTATAGCATTAACCCAACAAAATTAGCATGCTTAAATGTCCTGTTTTCACCATTTTGGTGGTAAATCATAGTGCTTGATGCTTCATACTACATTAAATAATTAGGAAAACGTGGATGACAAGCAATTTTGCAGAGGTTGCTTCATAAGCGAGTAGTGAGGCATACACTTTTCTGCGTACTGTCGCACTCGGTATGAGCAACACCGAGAAAGCACTGGGCCAAGCACTCTGTAAGATTATACGATCTTCGAGTTATCAGGAAAGCGCTTGACGATTCCTGTGAGTGCACATTGCCTCCACTTGCTTTAACGCACACCCTTAATTCGCCCTGTCCAGATATCAGTTCAAAAAAATTGGGTGACCCTTAAGCTTCTCTATTAAGAGTTGAACGCGATAGATATATTCGTTTTCTTTTTAAACAACTAGTGTATGAGATTGTTTCGTACTTGCTATGCACTAACTACATGGGCGTAAGTGTGCACTATCGTGTGTGCCGTTTGTAGTGGGTGACTGGCTGCTAATTGTGAAGTCAAGGTGATTTCACGTTTTGACACCCCATGGCAATGTACGCTTGTCCCCGGCATTATTATGCCCGTATTTTTCGTTGTATTGTAAAACATGTACATAGGATGCGTGTCTTTATAAAGCATGTAAGTTACATTCACTGCAATTCCAAGCAGAGGAAATTCATTTAATCCTTGTTTCAGGCGTTGCAGCCTGGTTGCCCGCTTTCCGTGCCTACTTGTCGGTTTCAATTTCCACTCAGACACGGAGTTTCTTGTTAATTATTTTATTTGCATCTGCCTTGATTTTTCGTTCACGCAAAGATGACCCTTTTTTCTAGCTACGCTATGACGGCTGAATTTTCAGTCATGCAAATATGATAACATTTCACTAACAATCACCGACACCGATGGCCAAATTGCGCGATAGGCAAATCATCGCTGCCGTGGCCAAGCCACGGCAGCACTGACTGCGATCGAATTCGTGTTAATAGCCATTTAACCCACCTACGCACATCAGAAAATGGTTCCCGTATTCTCAGCCTCTCTTTGAGGGGCGAAACTTTTTATTAGTGGGCTTGTCCGCTGTAGCCGTCGTAGCCACCCGCCAGTACTCGTAGTACTCACTAGATGGCGCTGCGGCGCTCGATCCCATCGATGTATGATAAGCTCAGGGGAATGCACGTAGATGAAGGTGGCTCCAGAAGTCTTGGTAGCGATCACAAACGTATCAAGCTAAGTTTTGGAAGAGCAGTGAAAGTGGGAAGGAGACAAGATGAGCAACTACAGGAAAATTTTTATTCAGAAAGGCAAATTGAAATAGCCACTAAACAAATTGAGAAAGTAATCACGGAGGATAATAAGACAGTGTGGACATACACGAATCTAATTAGACTCTTTGAGTTAGAGCTTGCTAAGACGCGTGAGAAGTCACCCCGGAAAAGAAGACACAAACCCAAAAGTTGGTGGGATGAGGAAGTTAAGAGAGCCATAGGAAAACGTCAGGAAGCCTCTAGGGAACACAGACATGCTAAGCAGCGGGGTGAACCGACAGATGAAGTTGAAAGAAAATGGGCAAACTTTCTAAGCTGTAGAAGGGATGCATCCCTTCTGATCAATGAAAAGATTAGAAGGAAGGGAGCTCAGTGGCTGGCAGAAGTACATAAAAAAGATAGAAAGGCAGCTGCGAAATTTTGGAACCATCTAAACTCCCTAAGAAATGAGACGAGCCTAGAGCAGAGTTTTATAACTACAGCCCAAGGTGCTAGGCTAGAAGGGGACGAAGCTATTGAATATATAAGAACAAGGGTGACAGAAAAATTTCAACTAACAAGTACTTTATGCACCACAATAGACAAGGACGAATCAAGTGGTGCAATGGCTCCATTTTCACAACAAGAGTGGGAAAGGGCTGAGAAAAGGGTCCCTAGTAGTACATCAACAGGCCCAGATGGCATTCCAATTAGGCTGATAAAGACATTAGGTCCGAAGTCTAAGCAGGCTTTGAGAGAGTAAGTGAGCACAATAATAATCGATGGTGAAATTCCCGATGGATGGAAACTTAGCAGGATGAGCATGATCTATAAAGGAAAGGGGGACAAAGCTGACATAAACAACTACCGTCCTATAACAGTGACATCAGTGGTCTACAGGCTGGCGATGCAGATTATAAAGGAAAGACTGCAGGCGTGGATAGATGATGAGGGGGTGCTGGGGGAACTGCAGAATGGGTTTCGGAAACACAGGAGGTTGGAAGACAATCTGTTCTCACTGACGCAGTGCATCGAAATAGCAGAAAAGGAACACAGGCCTCTGTGGCTAGCATTTTTGGATATCAAGGGAGCTTATGATAGCGTGGTTCAAGAGGAATTGTGGGGAATTCTGGACACACTAGGCGTGGAACATGTAGTCACTAATCTTTTAAAGGGTATCTATAAAGGTAACAAGGTAGTTATAAAGTGGGAAAAACAGGTATCCAAGCCTGCAGAGGTAAAACGGGGGCTTAGGCAGGGGTGCCCCCTGTCACCCTTATTATTCATGATGTACCTACAAGGATTAGAAGCAAAATTAGAGGGAAGTGGGCTGGGCTTCAACCTCTCTTTAGTCAAACAAGGAAAACTTATTGATCAGGCACTACCAGCATTAATGTACGCAGATGATATAGTGCTAATGGCCAACAACAAGGAAGATTTGCAGAGATTGATGGACATCTGCGGTAATGAGGGAGATAGGTTAGATTTTAGATTCAGTAAGAAAAAATCAGCAGTCATGATTTTCAATGACAACGAAGGTAGTGAGCTTAGAATACAGGAGGTCACGCTAGAGATTACACATAAATACAAATATCTGGGCGTATGGATAAGCAATGGGACCGAGTATCTGAGGGAACACGAAATATCCGTGACCACTAAAGGTAACAGGAATGCAGCAGTCATGAAAAATAGGGCCCTGTGGAATTACAATAGGTATGATGTTGTGAGAGGAATATGGAAAGGGGTCATGGTTCCTGGGCTGACGTTCGGCAATGCGGTCTTGTGCATGAGATCAGAAGTTCAAGCAAGATTAGAAATTAAGCAACGGGGAATAGGTAGGCTTGCTTTAGGAGCTCACGGGAATACACCAAATCAGGGAGTACAAGGTGATATGGGATAGACATCATTTGAGGGCAGGGAAGCTAGCAGCAAGATAAAATTTGAGAAACGATTGAGAGAAATGGGGGAAGAGCGTTGGGCTAGGAAGGTTTTCAGCTACTTATACTTAAAGAATGTCGATACGAAATGGAGGAAGCGAACCAGGAAGTTGACTGGTAAATACTTAGAAAACAGCAGGTGGCGAAACCAAAAAGAACTGTCGGTTAAGAAGAAAGTGAAGGAAACTGAGACTGACATGTGGAGAATGGGCATGATTAAGAAGTCCGCACTAGAGACCTATCGAACCTTTAAGCAGGAAATTGCCAGGGAAAGGATCTATGATAATACTCGGGGTAGTTCTCTACTGTTTGAGGCCCGGACGGGAGTACTGCGAACCAAGACATATCGGGCCAAATACGAAGGGGTAGACACAGTATGCAGTGCGTGTGGAGAGGAAGAAGAAACTGCCGAACACTTGATAATGTTCTGTAAAGGGCTTCACCCTATAGTTCAGGATGATGGCGCTGTGTTTTTCAAAGCACTGGGGTTTAGGGACCAGGAGGGCAAAATAGACTTTAAGCGGGTAGACTTAACTAGAAGGAAGTTATCTGATTGGTGGCTAAAGTCGAGGCACGAGTGAAAATTAAACTCTTCACTGCAAAGTACGAATCCTCAAACTCACTTTTTAAGGAAAAAAAATAAATATAGTTTTTGGTTCATTAGGTATTACGGCTTGGTGGCGCTAGCCACCGCCCGATCTAAAGGGTACAGCCATATCCATCCATCCATCCATCCATCCATCACCAGCTAGTTCACGCGGCAGCAACTCGAAAGCGGCGGGCGCGCATTCATGAACGAAGCGCACAACCGAGACCTCGCCTTTATGCGGGGCGCACCCAACACGGTGCGATACTGTCCAGAACGTCACACGGAACTTTTTGCCATGATTTACCACCTGGCAATACCACAAGTGTTTCTCACGCTTTATGCCATGAAAGCACACTGGGACAGGCTCCTCTATACTCTGGAACGGCTAAGAATGAAATCCGCGGTTTACCGATGTACCTCCACAGCTTCACCCACTCGTCATCATTTACTACGTGGATATGCTGTGATTTTTTTTCGTTCTTTCTTCCTCATCTGCTCGTAGCACATGTTCAGGTGTCGGCAGCTGTAGCTGAACACTTACACAGCGGCTGTATTACTCATATTGCTTTACTGTACCCCATTTTGTATGTGTTTCAAGAAATAAACGACCACTTACATCTACTCCCTGGCAGAGGCGTGATTTTGACATCTGCAAAGGAGAAATAGATACCCAGAGAGACTCGATAACCGCAGGGACGCATGGCGCTCTGGTATTCAGGCGCGTTTCTAAGTGCAATGACTGCAGGGCCTCGCCAACGTCTTAAAATAGAACTAAGCAGAAACAGTCCACTTGATTATATCAAGAAAGGGTACTCCAAAAACGATAATCTGTTTAATCTCAGCATCACAGGCACAAACGTAAAGGAAAACCTTTGAAGTCAACGTTTCACTTTCCAACTTTCCGGCGAATTGCTGTGCTTGACCTCACCAACTTCAAAGTAGTATTCATTGTATTTTCCCGACGTTGAATCTACAAAACTTGTAAGTGGTTAGCACATGTGACCATCCTTAGAGAAAAATGTACTTACTACACAAATTACATACTACGTAGGGCCGAGCAGGCGCCGTCGAAATCTGACGCTAGAGCGACATGTACCGTGCTTCTGAGGTGGCGTTGTCATCCACAGTTTTTTTGTGAGCGTCTTCTCGTGGCAAGCATTGTGATTTTGCTATTCTGTAAGAGTACTAACCCGAGATAAGTCGATTTTCTCTTGGATTTCCCTATAAAATGTGTGTCGTTGTACAAAGGAAAGGAGTGCATCATCAAGCCCTCATCCTGCATGCTACAGATATTATTTTCCTGCTCCTCTTATTGGTAATTTCTAATAACGTTGTTCTTTCTTTCAGTTTCAAGTGAGTGATATGACTCTTTCCGCACGTTTCCCATTCAGTTGCAGGAGGCCACGGCTGTTAAGGAAGACTATGCGCACATGTCCCCAAATTATGGTCATGACTTCTGTATGAAAATCGGGAATATTGTAGTGGCCTTTTATATCCCATTTTAAGGCACTCAAGGCACAGTGAAAATTTAGCATCTCTTGCTTTGAACGGTGATAAAAATGTCCTACCGGATGCTGTTCTTATTCTACAGAGTAAAACTGACTCGGCGTAGTTCAGCCCTCTTACCCCGTATTCTTTATGTGGTGAATAACACAACATCGAAAATGACTTCCAGTTGTTGTCACGGGTACCTTTAATTAGGGAGGCGATCGCCGGTCTAATTCCAAGGGCCGAAGTATCGGCCCCCCGAACCGCACCACGAAAGCGTGGACAATTTAGAAGTGGTCCTTTTTGGCGCGCCAGCGGACGCCGGCTGTGGCCCAAAGAACGAGTCAGAGACGAGAGTTGATAAACAAAACAGAATTATATTCTTAATAGTGGCAGATCAAAAACAATACGCAAGTATGCACACTCCACAATAGTTGAATACAATATGTCACCCACCAAACAACGTACTACACAGTACAATCAGCCACACTCGAAACAACGGACACAGACAACGATACGCATTACAATGCAGTCGCATGCATTGAACAACCAAGAGACTTAAAGACTAAAGAGATAGAAAACTTATCCAGTCCAAAGTTCTTGGAACAAAAGTCTGGACGATACTCTTCCGAGAATCACTCACTCAAAGTCCCGCGTTGTTGTCGTTCCGCAGCCCCCGAAGTTTCTCTTTCAGGAAACCTCGCCGAAGTTTCTCTTCCAGGAAACCTCACGTCTTCAATAGGCCACTCTCCAAGCTTCAAACTTCTTCGCCGGAACCACGTCGGCTTCGCACACGCAGCTGTTGCCACACGACTTCGCTCGATAGCGGTAAACACACACTCTTGCCTGTAGCTCGAGTCGTCACCCCTCAGGTGGAAATCCTCTTCTTCTCCTGCTTTGTCTCTACGGACAAAACCTTCGCCGACTACACGGCGGAACCCCTACGCGCTCTGGCGCTAACTTCCGTCTTCTCCTGCGAAGTTTCTTTTCCAGGAAACCTCACGTCTTCTCCTGCTTTGTCCCTACGGACAAAACCTTCGCCAACTACACGGCGGGATACCCTACGCGCTCTGGCGCTAACTTCCGTCTTCTCCTGATCTCTCACCTCGGCTGCTCGATTAAATACCCTCCGCGCGAGATTCCAGAAAGTTCTCGTCATTTCGTCGGCGCGATACGCAGCGACGGCTGGGGAGAGGTCGAGACGATACGAGGGCCGTCCGCGACGGATGACTCAACCCGGCCTCACCACGCCCCTTTACATCTAGAAAGTTCGAGTGCTTGCTCGGCCGCCGTTGTGGGGTGAGGAGGTTCGTCGGCGAATCTACGCTTCCGAGAGAGAGAGTTGCGCCCGGGGGGTCTGGATGTTTTTACTTTTTTTATTGTTGACCTCGTGGCGTCATTCCGGTGTTTCGTCGCGAGAATTTGGCGGCGTGCCCTTTTTGAGCGCTCGTTCTGTGACAGTTTTCTTGTTTTGGTTGTAGCTCATTTCTCAGGAGCTCTATTACTGGTGTTCTTCAACGTAATACTGTGGCAAGGTTTCTCGTCCTATAGTTTTCTCATCAGCATTAAAATATTGAAGACTGATACAACATCAGTGTATAACGTATCATTATAGCGTAAACCACGACGAGCTCCAAGCAGCACTCAACTCTGGTGCTGCGGTTGTCCGCCGTGGCTCCAAGTATCAGGGGGCGCCTATAGACTCCGGCGAGCCTTAAGCCCTTTTCATACCTTTTCTGATGTCTGTACATAATACACCCACATAAACACAAACATTGCATGCATATTGAAGCATTTTAGCATCGAGGATGTCCGCTTCGGTAGTGTCACCACCCCCCTGCTCCCTGATTTTGCTATTCGTTCTCTGTATCGAAGAACTGCGTGTTTGCTTTTCGCAATAAAGCAGCACGAAAGAAAGGCAGAACGACACAGTACAACAGGATCATGGTTGTTGTACTGTGCCTTTCGTACTGTGCCTTTCGTTTGCGATGATTTATTTCGAAACTGCCACACCAACTTCCACAGAAGAAGTCACTGCTCAGCCGAATTTGGTTTACTGCGTCGTCGGCCAATACAATGTTCTTTCTCATAACCAATATATAATACACATTTGTACATCGTTGGGTGCCTGAGGTGTGCAAAAGAACTAAGTGTTAAGTATGCGTGATGTTTGAAAGGAAACCAGCACTCCAGTTTGTGTTAGATGACGCAAAGGACATTGACAGAACCTTGAACATTAATCATAAGCGTTTTTGTATTCACCACGCCTAGCACACGCATGAAGAGGCACTCTTTATGTTCGAAGTTATCAATGTGCAAGATACGACAATCATCAGCGAAAGCACCGTATGCATGCCCTAGCCCCATACGGTTCCCCTGGCGGCGCTCTTCCGGCATGACTTGCTCACTTAGCGCCCAAGAAAATTTATATTTAGAGATACAAAAACATACAAGGAATGTATTATATCATACAGCATACTTTATTCAGAAGGACATAAACACACACGTCGTTCGTGGCATGATTCAGCGCTACATATAGCACTAGATGATCGGATCACCAGGAACTCCTGCGCATGCTCATGAGTAAGCGATATGATGTGGCCTCTTCACACATAATTAATAATAGTGCGTGGGCCCCTACATCCCATGCAATACCACAGTTTGGACATGAGGGACAGTGTGAAGAGGGGCTCCTGAGATTGCGGCCATCTGGTGCTATTTAACGTGCACTCCTATCGCACAGTACATGGGCCCCTAGAATTTTGTATCTACCTGAATGCGATGGCCGTGTCCCGGATCTTCACGTCAGCAGCCGCGCATTGCAACCGTCAATCCACGCCGGCGGATAGTTTCGTAAATAAACTACACATGCCTGCACACTGCATATGGAGCCCGCACTGTCGCATACTGTCATAGTCGGTTGTCGTGATGAAGACAAAACGTCGTTCAGCCTCTCTGTGAAGAGCTACTGATGCCTGCGTCGCCGCGCTCGAGCATTTCACCTCGCTGAGCAACTGTTTCGCATGCGGCAAAATATATACTGTGCAAGGCGACTTCGTCTATAACGTTGATTACATGTTGCGAATATGTAAAACGCCGCGGCTACGAGAGCGACAAAGCGAGAATACGCGGTCAAATGCCGATTTCTAATTCATGTTTATTATCGAAAGCACCGATGAGAAAGTCCAGGTTTAGATATCTCGAACAAACTACCTGGAATAATAATACCAGAACAGCTCAAAGTCGGATAACATGGCGTGCTGACAAT
The DNA here is from genome assembly GCF_043290135.1 of Rhipicephalus microplus. NCBI lineage: Eukaryota > Metazoa > Arthropoda > Arachnida > Ixodida > Ixodidae > Rhipicephalus > Rhipicephalus microplus. The sequence goes on from NC_134702.1 coordinate 231,922,896, forward strand.
CACCCCGGTAATGCGACACTTTGGGCATCCTCAAGAATGAGCCGATTGTCGTAGTGCCTCAAACTATGAAAACGGCGCTGTGCAAACAAAAACAAGGGCACGCACTCGACTCATCCTGGAGGCAGTCCAACTGACGTGACCGTCGGGTGGTTATGTCAATAAGCCATTTATTGCTCTGGCTGATAACAAGGTCATATTTTTTTGCGCGGCGCAAGTGCGAGCAGAGATAGCGATTCTTCTTTCAGCTGTGTTCTATGTTTGGTGTTTAATCTTTTCTAGAATAAGTGAGGCTTGCCCACTTATTTTATTTTCGTCGTTCGGCATAGCTGCGCCCTTAGTTTCTCTTTTGTATGCAGTCATACGCCTTTTATAACATACCGAGCTTCAGGTAAACGCTCGTCTGCATCCCTTTTTATTTTCATCCTGCCAATTCTATTCGCTGCGTTGGTAACCATCGATGATGCACAATGTCTATGCCTCTGTGTCAGCCATTATTTTTACTCTTGAGCGACGCCCACCAGAGAACAAAGATAGTGTGAATGCGCGAACAGAGCAGGACGAAGTGTCGACACATTGATGCGTGTGTGAGCCTCACCGCGCCGATTTCGTGTTTCAGTCATTAATCCCTGATACGCTTGATCATGAACAAAGAACGTTTGGTGCGACGCAATGCAGACTCCTTGTAAGCTCAACCTTTACTTTCCACTCTCTTTATTTAGTGCTGAGGTTTGCTTTGCTTAGAAAGAGTAATAGTGAAGATCTCTTATCCACGTACCAGACATGTGTCAGCTCTGATTAGGCACTGCTCAGCAAGTCAGTCTAAGCATAGGCTCACCTTAGGGCCTGCCTTAGTACAGAGGCTATAATTACGCACAGCTCAGGAAGTCATTCTAGGCGTAGGCTCACCTCAGGGCCTGCCTCGGTACAGAGGCTATAATGCAGTAATGTGTGACGACTCCCAATCGCAGCAGTACCATAGTCCTTCCGTTTATTAGGAGCACAAAAGTAATAGAAGCGGCTCCTAAGAGTGGGCTGGTAGTGACGTCTCTCGCTTACCTGCCTGTGCCGTAGAAGCTTTGTACAGAAACTATCCTTCTGTAGAATATGAAAAGATGCACTGTTTGTAAAGGGTTCAAGAGGCTTCTTTAGTAGGAAAAACTCTTGAATGTAGGGTTCTAATTTGCGAACCGCGTCTATTTACGCACGCTCAGAGCAGTGTCAGCGCTAAACCAGCTATCTGCTCAATGTCAGGCGTGACTCTATGATGCATTAAACTGCATGAAGCGTCTCTTGTTTCCAAGATGAGTTGAACAATAAAATTGAACAAACCGGGACACTTTTTCAAAGTGGCGCTAAAGAGAAAAGAGATTTTACTAATATTTTAAACTCAATTGCCCTTTCACAATCACGAAATTACTACGCTTGCCGCGAGAAGTGGCATGGTAAGCGGGAAACACACGCACAAAAATTATGGGTAGTGGAGACACCTGGAAATTCCCACGCCGAACCGCGTGACGCCATTAATTTTGACGGCGTTTATTAAGGGCTTCGTAGCTCCTAATTAGTGAAAGAGCACAATGCTTGCTGACGGGGCCAAAAAAATAACACTTCAAGAATCCCAGGTGTTCAAAATTGTCGGAGCGCTCCTGTACGGCGTCTCTCATTATCAGATGGTGGTTTTGGGGCGTTAAACCTCACATATCAATCAATTCTCTAACGCATTGTGTACAAGAATAACTTGTACGTATATTCATTCGTGCTGCGAGGGTACGTGCACAGCTCTGAAAATCAGGGGCCTCTGCTGTGTTTACTTTTCCAGCTTCCCGAGAACTTTAGCGGAACACTTTCGTAGTTGTTCCTCGGCCTGCAATGGAAAATTTGCAATATAATGTTCGCAATATTTTATTATTACCAGTGTCCCGTTAAAGGTTTGCATGTCCTACTAGTGGCTGAGTATTACAACTACACTGCTACAAAAGTAAGGAAATGTGGTCGTGTGCTTTTTTTTCTTTAATATTGACAAAATCATCGTTTCAGAGTGGTCGTTTTCTACAATTAGAAGCATTTGTCGTCGGTCTATAGAAAATGATGTGCGTGCGCGCGTTTGTGTGTGTGTGTGTGTGTTTGTGTGTGTGTTTCTTAGCAGAGTTTCTTTCCATCTTTTATGCTTCATACAAAATTTTACACTTCCAAGGATGCCTGAGTAAGCAGGTTAAGCTTCTCCCTCTTTCTTTTTTGTGCCTACCATAACAGATCTGAATTGACATAACCATTAAATGTTTGTAGCTTCCGTCTCAAAGTCTACGCCACGGCCACATCTTAAAATTTTTGTCCCGTCATCTTTGGATGCAAAGCAGCTCTTTCAATAGCCTGAGTAACGATGTCCCTCCGAACGCGCTGCGCGCCACTGATGTTGGTGCGGTGCCAAGTAAGTAACACTGCTGCTGCGCATTGCCGTCGTTCTCTTCCTCACCTGCCGTTCGCTGGCCGTGGCACCCGCAGCTGACGCCGCGTCCTGCCGCAACCGCAGCTCGCTACACCACCGGCTCGTCGGTACACGCGCAATAAACCTGACGCCCGCCTAACGTACGCATTGATGCATGCATGTAGGTGTCCCCTACAAGACCTACGCCAGCCATTGCTTTAAATCTTCCAGCGCTCAGTGCAGCACCCGCGTAAGAGCCGTTCAACTCGTGAGGCCACCCATGTGCAACGTTGCTGCTTTGCATGCCATCAGGATTCCCTTCCGGTAGATGGTCTAAGTTTATTCTGGGAGCGCAGAAGCATGCTGAATAGAGCACGAGTGACCTTTATTTTGACGTTTCGGCTTTCATTTGCAGATCATGACAGCTGGGAATACCACCCAAAAAAATCGAGGTGTCTGCGCTGCATTCCTGAACCTCGGCAGTACATAATTCGTAGGACATGTTTATTATAGAAGAAAGGGTGAAATTGAAACAGCTTCTGACTTTTCACGCTGTTATGTCTTAGAAACAACCGCGTGGATTCTCTCAGCCTTGGAAAAAGTGTTCGAGCTAAGTAGCTTACCCTGCTGATATAACGAAGACCTGAGCAACAAAATGTTAAAACATGCTCAAAGATATTGTAGTTTTCACCCCCTACTTCTGGGCAGAACACTCGAAATATGCGCTATAGCTGCAACATTAGTATGTCTGAACGTCCAAACCGCGTCATCTCACTTCTGTGAGGGAGAAGTGGTGCTGCTGTATATAAAATAGGTTGGAATTTTTTGCAACTGATTTGCTGAAGAGTCACAGCAGATGCAGTTTTTGCGATCGTCTTTGATCATGAAAGGACGAAGATGGCGATAATTAGATAAATGGATAGTGGTAGTTGAAAACAGCGGATATTGCAAGTGGCAAATGCACGTTTATTACGTGTGCTGATGAAGTGGAACGTGGAAAACATAAGAGTAACTGAAAAGTGTGCATCAATCAAGCACATGCAGCTTTAACACCGTCACGATGAAGTTCGAGCTCGTAGGACATCATAAACAAGCACCAGGGAGTAGGCACTATGACGTGACTAATGCAGTGCAGCTGCACGCATTACCTTCAGATTTTTTCCTTGTTTATACAGTCGTGCAAACACTGCAATGCCTTGCTAACACTGCACGTTTTAAGAGTGCGTTGATCTGTGTTCTGTCGGCCGCCTGGCCCCGCACACAAACGCAAGAATTGATGTAAAACGTAATGAAAACCACAGCCACATTTTTGTTTACTTCTCGTCGTGCACACATTCATTATTATTTTAGGAGCGAAGGTCCTCATAGTGGCACCCGTTTTTCCCTCGTAGCCGTTGTAGTAGTATATAACAAATATAACATTCTGACCTCCAAGGTAGTGCCAGAGAGATTTCTTCTGTGCGTTGTTGAACAATAAAAAATAATGCTCAATGTACATGCCATTGGCTGCTAAGGGAGAATGAGAGGCAGGAGAATACGGCTTTTAGTCAACGCGCACGCTGCGAATTTTTTATTCTTCAACAACGCACAGAAGGCAAGAAAGGGTTGCTACGTTACGCTCGCTGGGCGTAACCTCCCAGGTTTTAGAAATGTTTAGCGAGCGTTGGGTCGCAGTGCCATGAATACAGTGAACTAGTATATACCATGAACCCGAGGTGGTTAAAGGTGGGAAGTAGACACGAAGCGCAAGCTGTAAGAAAGTGTGCGTGTGCCTCCTCTCGTTCAGTCCTTGGAATGTCCGCTGGATGGCGTTGCTCCTATATGAGGAATATATGATTAAAAGATGCGAGATTGTAGTACTTGAAGTGTTGAATCGGTGAATGAACGGACACACAGACAGATGCTTGGACGGACGCACGGAAGCTGCATGGACGGATGAACGCATGGACAGACGCAGGAGTATATGAATGGAAGAAAGCAGGGATGGACGCACAGATGAACGTGCGGACGCACGAACAGACGCACGCATGGACGGGCGGATGGACGCATGGGCGGCCACACAGACGCACACATGGATGGACGGAAGCACTAACGAATGGACGGACGGATGCTTCGCCCCACTACCCATCCTTCACTCCGTGGATATGCTGCCATTTTTCTTGCGTAAAGAACTTACATGAATGTTGTTGAGTTAATGATCTTTGACTATAGTGACACATCTTAAGCTCAGGCACATCGGCAGCTGAAGAGGCATATGGCTATGTGCATTAGCTAGTCAGTGGCAAAGGCAGCAATTTCTTCGGGGGGGGGGGGGCGTAAGGGTATTGACTTTTCCCTGTGTTGGCAACACCACTCATACGAATGTCTATATACTGCGTGCTTTTATTACACAATGAGTGCGGTATTATTCGTAAGCTTGAAAATAAAATAATGTTATCAAGAAATAGCTCCGCTGTATTTCTAGTACATATTTTAGGGCTCTTACACGACATTCCATGCATTTGTGCGTACATGCAGGTTCTATAAAGCTGGTCTTTGTCGTTCATTGGTATTGTGAGCTGCATAAACACTATATATTGAAGGTATTTTTCACGGGTAGTAGGCGCAACAGCACACGGGTTGAGCCCAGTTACGCTATCGTTTCTTATTCTTAAACTCTCTAAAAGATATCTAGTCGAAGAAAAGGGGGAATGTGACGAAACATTACTGAAGAACTTTCCTTCGTGATACAGAAGAACGCCTAGCAGAGGTTTGCTTCGCGGTATCTTTAGCTCAGGGTAGCGAATAATAACTTCAGAGAAAGCTGATAAGCAGTACGGTGAATACAGTGCATCGAAAGCTTTCTATCACGTTTCCCTACCATTTCTTTGTCAATCTTTCTTGCCATGCTTATACTGGTGCAGCGTGCTAGCACGTAAAAGCACTGGCTTGCGTCCGTATTGCAACGAAGATTCGCGAGCCTACAGGGCGTGGAAGAAGAGGAAGAGTAGTGGAGAGATCGGCAGCTTTAGATCAGCGACTGACGTTTGCCTGCTCTCGGGGTTTTGTCAAGGATTTGGTAGTTGTGATTGATTTTATTTATTAGTTCTTCATGAGCATTTTTCTAGTGTCCTAATTGATTAGCGAGTGTGTTTTCAGATAGTGAGACCAGACAGATGCCGTTTTTCTCACCTGGACCGTTCGCTTTCCTCTGGTCTGCTTCTCTTCCTTCGCAGGAATTGCCAGTTGACTTGTTTTTACGCAATAGCATCTCATCCGTTGATGTGGCATTGGTCCCAAGCAACGATTGTATCATACGGATGAAGAATCCAAAGATGATTCAAACGGAGTTGAAAGCCGCTACAACTCCCTACCAAAGCATCACAGATGTGAGGCAGTTCGGCAAGGGCGGCATTCTCTGCTTCTCGTCTCTTCAGCTCTGTGTTCGAGACCTACTAAAATGCTCGGTATTCGCTACCAACCCGGTGAGCGCATTCATTCCACCTCACCTAGCTTGTGTCAAAGGTCTCATTTGGGATGTCGATGTCAACTTGACTCCAACTGAGATATTAGATACGTTTTGAGAAGCAGGTGTGATAGCGATGTAAAGATGTAGTCAAGTTGTGGACAAGAACAAGGTCCCAACGGAGTCCGTGATTGCTACATTTGCCGGGTTGAATCGCCCAACCGAAATCAAAGAGTGGCCTTTATTATACAAAGTGGAACCGCTATCACCTCGTCCTTTACAGTGTATTAAGTGTTGGCGTTATGGGCACACAGTGAAAGGATGCAGGTCAGTACCTAGATGCAGAATTAGTGGTGAGACGCACAACTCAAACGACTGTAAAAGTAATGAAGAAAAGTGCTGTGTTTCCCATGAAGCACACTGTGCTAACCCAAATCACTCAGCCAAGGCACGTGAATACCAAACTTTCTTGAAGTTGCAGAGAGAAGGCGATGCTACCGAAAGGATGCCATTGCTGAAATTCAGGCCAGAACTCAAGCGTACGCAGGAACAGCTGCCCGCCATAACATATCAATGGAAGCATCATATTCTCTACCAATTGCGGACATGATGGAGAGTGCTGTGAATAAGGCTATGCAACGCCTTGCTACCACTCTGTGTGAGTCACTGTCACGTATTATAAATAACCAAATCGCACAAGTCTGTGGAGCACAGATAGATGTAAGTACGGCTATAGAAAATGTTGAGTCTGCACACCCGACAAGTGAGGCAGAATCTGAGATACCTCCACCGGATGCACAGTCTGCAGAGCCCTCTGGAGAAGGCGTTCAGAGGCAAAGCGAGGATGCACAGGAAGCTTCTCAGGACACACCAGATATGAACATGGATCTCAAATGCCTAAAGCGTTCTAGATCCCCTGTATCAAAAAAACCTGACTCGCCGAACCATGCAAAAAGCAAAAAATACCAGAAAGAAAACTTTTTAAAAACCGATTTCCTAAAAGAAAGTATTTTAGATAAGGTAGTTGCCGAAACCATTCTAACGAAATCATAGGGTCTCTTAAAATTATACATTGAAATTACCGATCTCTTCACTCAGCCATAACAGATCTGTTATACCTGTCTTCCAAATTCGATCCGGCTATTATTGCATTACAAGAAACTTGGCTTTCCACACATTACTTGTTTCACCTAGCCAACTTCCAAACCTTTTGTCTAGACTGTCCATCCAAAGGTGGAGGTTTGCAGTTCTTTATAAAAAATAAAATCACTTTAAAAGTCAAAAACTCATACAAATGTATGTTTCCTGAATGCGAAATTTTTGCGTTAGATATTACCTTGCCAGGATACTTGCCTTTCTCGCTAATAAACGTCTACTTTCCTGTAGGCGTTCAAGACACGAGATTGTTAGATAAGGCTGCTAATTCAGGCTGTAAAGAAAAAATTATAGTTGGCGACTTCAATTCTCACCATACATGCTGCGGTTTTAGAACCGATAAGTGTGGACAACGCTTGTGGGACAGGTCGGCAGACAACAACTTATTGTGCCTTAACCCTAGAGCTCCAACATTTATTCGAGGTCATTCACGCTCCGCCTTAGATTTAAGCTTTGTAAGCTCGGCTATTGCTAGTACATCGTGGACAGCCCTTGATTGCGGCTCCACTAGTGACCACTTTCCAATAATGTTCGAGATCGCTTGCCCCGTCAAACCATCATGCTTCCATGCCCGGACATATATAAATTATCCAAAATTTCAACAGGACCTAAAAATGCTTTAGACTCTGCCTCTTAGAATTAAGATGAAACTAAACATATAAAATTCAGCGCAGTAATTTAAAGGGCATACAAAAATGCTGAATTTGCTGTTCGATCGGCGAAGAGAGTACCCTATAGCCCCTGGTAGAATTCCAGCTGCTCGCGAGATCACAGACGACGACAGGCAGCTTGGAAGAAGCTAATACATAATCAGTCCCCTAAGAACTGGTCACATTATAAATTTCTTGCCGCTGTATTTACACACACTGTGGCCCAAGCTAAAGAAAATTATGATAAAATACACTAAGATTTTCACTCAAAACCTAAAAATAAGAAAGCTTTATTCCCATATATGCGATCTCGCAAAATCCTGCCGTGTACACTAAATACTGATTATGAAAAACTATCAATGAAAGAAACGAAGAACTCTTCAGAATCAATTGGCAGAGGTCTAGAAATTAGATTTTCTTCGACTACGGCTTTGAACTGGCAAAAGTCTAGCATAAGCACTGACTTCGAAGCATCAAAAGTAATTCCAGATCTACCCTGGTCACCTCCTGGTCCAGGTGGAATCACAGTTCTTATGGTTCAAATTTTATTCAAGCTATCCCCCGGCGACGTCCTCAATCTTATAAACTACTTTTTAAAGAATGCCTGGATACAGTATGACTGGAAATAGCTAAGGTAATTCCATTATTAAAGCCAACAAGGAATATGTTTTACCATAGAAAATATCAGACCCATCTCGCTAACTTCTAACATGGTGAAACTCATAAAGAGCATCCTAAATGGCCGAAAAAACTTCTGGATGACGAATAAGTTCATATTAAAGCCAAACCAAGTTGGTTTTTGCAGTGAATGCTTAATTTGGTGCGCTCATGCGGATTTAGAGAGTCGAACACAGCTTGTTCGTAAAAGGAAACAGTACGCCGCATTAGTAACTCTCGACATAGCTAAAGCGTATGACAGTGTCGAGCACTCTATTCTACTGAACACCTTGCAGAGCCTAAAGTTTCCTCAGTAAATTACTGAGTGGATAGCGGAATTCTTAAAATCAAGAGAATTGTACTGCGTGAAGGATGGCTGTTGTTCACATAAATTCAATTAGAAACGTGGTGTTCCCCAAGGGGCCGCCCTATCTCCAACATTATTCAATATACTGATGAGCTCTATTCCAATTGTTCAGGATGTCAGTGTCTACATTTATGCAGATGATATCACGTTTTTCGCTGCAGAGAGCGACATTTGCTCACTACATCAAAAATCGCAAAGATAAATAATACGCTAGAAATTTGGTCGCAATCCATTTCGTTATCATTGAACATCAGTGAAAGTGCGCTCTTGGTTTTTCCCATAGCAGATACAGTTTCACTTTCTGTATTATATAATCGGGAACCTATTCCACAAGTAGATTACGTCAAGTACTTAGGAATGATGTTTAATAAAAAGCTCAATTGGAGCCCACATATAGAATATATAACAGCAAAGGCACAACGGGCGTTAGGTTTATTACGCAGGTTAAGCAACAGAAAATACGGGCTGCGCAGAGACACGATGTTAATGATATATAAAATGTGTGTGCGACCACTATTGGAATTCGGGTGTGTATTATTCCCGGGGGCCACTGGTTATCAAATTGAACCACTAGTAATGTTAGAGGGAGAAGCCCTGCGAATACGCCTGAGACTTCCCAGGTTCGTGGCGAATTATGTATTGTACCAAGAAGCGCGATTGCCACCACTCCTCTGGCGATTCCGAAATCTAACGGTTCAAGCCTTCTTGAAGCTTTACAGTTTACCGGTGCGAAGATCAGAGTACACATTTATCAGCGACCCTGACTCTTTTTTTCTTGCACATTGAGCTCGATTTCATACCCCTCAGATAATTTTTGTTAAAAAAATTGGATTGCATAAATGTAGACATCAGCACGGTTATTGAAACTAATTCCTCAACCCTCAACATTAGAGTAGAGTACGATGAAATCTTCCCCCCACAAGCCAAGCTGCAATCTCTCAGATGTTTGATCACTACATTAAAAGATTACTTGGTACATGCAGAAAGAAAGAATATGTAATAGCTACAGATGCTTCTGTTAACAATGAAAAGGCAGGCGTAGGAATTGCGTTTTATTTTCTTGGCAGGTCTTTTCAGGGAGGCTTCAAGATTTCACTCCTATAATTGAAGCCGGGCTAGTAGCTATTATTCTAGCTCTTCGAAAAATTCCTACGACCAAGACTAGTTCAATTATCCTAACAGACCCACTTTCGATGTGTGCACCTCTGAAAACCACAGAACGATCTCGTGCCCTAGCAGCGTTCCACACATTAGCACCGCCGCATTTAAAACTCCTGAAATTAGTGTGGGTCCCTGGTCACTGCGGATTACAATGAAATGAATTGGCAGATGCTTTGGCACGACAATCACTTGATGGACCAGTAATTTCAGTACTTCCTGAGTTAGAACACTTATGAGGGGCTAGATATAGAAAATTCTCTATTTTTACAGATAGTTTTTAAAATATCACACAATAAACATTTTATCAGACCCTCGAATTTCCACGGAAAGCCCAGTGGAGTCCGTCAAAAAACTTGAAATTATTATCTCCAGACCCCGGTACCGTGTCCCCCCATTAAATTTTTATTTACACCGAGCTGGTCTGACACTTTCCCCCTTTGTCCGTTTTGCGAAGAATCAGAAACTATTGAACATTATTTTGGCTCATGTCGGAACTATGCAGTAATTAGAAAAAGGCTTCTATAAATTCTATTTGCGAAGCTAGGTTTGAATTTAACCACTGAAAATGATCTAAATTTTGGTGCCTCTGTTTTGGGAAACTGCCACAGAGATGCGTTCCATGCGGTGTGTAATTTTATTCAAGACTCTAAGCGTTTTTCAACATAAAGCCTACGTTAACAGATACTGAAAAACGGGTCGAGAAGTAGTTTTCAAATCTAGATAAATTTCTGACTTACAAAATTAATCGAGTTCGGAAAAACCAGCTGTCTGGTCGGCTCCCAAAATCAAGGTATAGCTATTAGTGTTTATTGTCTTGTTGATTTTTTTCTCGCTATCTGAATCTTTGGTTTCTTTCTTTCTTTTTTTAGTATACTGTCTTCATTCTACAACTTTTTCTCTTTTTTTGCAGTAAGCAATAGCGCAGTAATCGTTCATATGAGACTATACGTTCCCTTGGCCAATCCCCCAGAGTGGGTATGAGCCATGAATTCTAGGCTACAAACAAACAAACAAACAAACAAGGCGTATGAATTGTGCGCTTCGGTGAACCGGACTAGGCCTGTCGCAGAAGTACGCTGCCCTTTCCCAACGCCATTTCACCTCATCTCTAAACAAACACAATCACTCGTAATAGTTTCGTGGAAGGTGCCGAGTACATCGCTCTGGACGACCCAGCTTTACTGATTTTGCGACGGAGCAGACGCTTGGCAGGCTCGCCACCGCAGCTACCAGACATGGAGGACGTGGGACCAGGTGATAACCTCGTCGCTGATGAGTAACAGGCTCACCCGCCAGGACAAGCTAGCTGCGGCACGCCGGAACGTCAACCAAGGACCTTTTCGGGGCAGTCAGATTGGCTCAAGTTCTACCAAAGAGTAAGTCGCAGCGACCGCTGGAGCACTGCTAAGCAGCTCAAGAACGTGGTGTTTTTTTCTCCTCGGCACCACGTCTTTTTGGTTCCACAACAACGACAGCGCATTGACCACATGGGACATTTTTGTGGACAAGCTGAGGAGGTGTTTTGGTGACTCAGCAGCTAAGGTCAGCAGGCGGAGCAAACGCTCTCTCGCAGAGCTCAGTTACCTGGCGAAACAGGCACCACCTACGTCGAGGCCGTCTTGAAGCTTTGCAGAATCATTAGTGCGACCATGTCTGACGATGGTAAAGTAGGTCATCTGCTCAAGGGAATCGCGGAATACATGTACAATTTTCTTATCACTAAGGAAGACCTACACACACCTTCCGACCTAAGGAGACACTGCCGATCATTTGAAGCGCTAAAAAGGAGGAGAGTCCTACCAAAATTAGGACGTCTAACAATGTGTCCATGATTGCAAGTGTCAACCTTCTATCGCAGGACGACATCTCTTCTCTTCTAAGATGATTGATTAAGGAAGAACTTGCTCAACTGCAAGCTGTGGACATCGCCGGTGTCTGCCATCAGTGTGCGTTCGACCAACGGCCCCGTAAACCACTGGTACCTCAGATGCGTCAGAGTTACTTGGAGCCTCGCCCGAATCACACCGTTCAGCTCGAACGAAGGAGTGAATGGCCACTCGAAAACCAGGAACGCAGGCAAGCTGCATCACGGCGATTTACTCCTCAGCCGCCATCGCCCGGTGTTTAACAACCAACGATGTCTACTTCGCCGGGGACGACTAGATGCGACACTCGTACTTGCTACAAATGCGGGATACCTGGACACATCGCTAGGTACTGCTGCCGTAGTCAGCAGTGAGCTCCATGATTCAACGTGCACACGCCCTATGTACCTGCTGACGAGTCTTGACCATTTCAGGCCTCTTTCCAACGGCAACACGCAGCACGCGCTGACACGCCTTGCTCTGACCGCAGCGTTACCCCACCACCCACACGCCAACAGTGATCCCCGTCCCCGCGTCGCCGCTCGGGGACGCCATTACCACTGGGAAACTAACTGGTGCGACCAATGGGGCCGAGGCCGCAAAATCAGCTTCCGCAAGACCCCCTAGTGTTGTAATGGTTGAAAACAAAGTGATTGTTTTGTTTACAATGTGAGTACAGTTGCACTAGTTTATACCGGTGCTGCCGCTTCCATAATGAGCATGTCTTTTAAAAATCACCTTGGGACGAAAGTAATGTTTGCTTGGAATCGGAGTGCTACGTTCCGCGGCATAGTGGTAGAAACATTGAGCCCGGTTGGGGTTTGTTCTGTTTTACTTTCAGTAGGAAATCAAACGTTTAGAGCTGAACTAACGGTGTTTGCACGTGCAACCCACGACGTCATTTTAGGTATATATTTTTGCTTGAATGCGGTGCCACGCTGGATTGTGCTAGTGGTGGGATTATTTTTCGTCCCGTGTTGCCCTCTCCAGTGACGAAAGATACCGTTGATGACAGTTCGGCAGTGTTTTCCGTGTCTGAAGACGTCTGCTTGGCGCCGCGTACCGCAGTGTTTGTGCGTGTCAACTCTTCGCGTTCTTGTGCGGGTTCTTACTCAGGTTTAGCCGAGCCGAACTTCAGTAACGCACTTAAGAAAAACGTTATTGTGCCTCTTTGCCTCGTGGTTCCGTCGATGGTTGTGTCAATTTGTGGATTGTGAACGTTTCCGCGCAGCCCATATCTCTGCCTGTAGGACCTAAAGTGGCAAGCTTTCAAGAGCACCATACGGTGACTTCAGCTGTCGGTGGATGTAAGAAAACCCCACGTCAACTCGTACCCCGATTATTCTGCCAGCATTGACCGAATGATGAACAAGTCACTTCCTTCAACTGCTGCTGCAGAAGGTGATCGCAGGCTACGCCTCGGTCTTTGACTTTGATTAAGACGAGGCGTCTACTGTTACGCCACCGTCTTCACGTACGCAAAACCGCATCTATACAGGCCAAGCGCCACCAATACGCCAGAAAGCCTATCGTGTATCGCCTTCCGAAAGGAAAGTCATCGCTGAGCAAGTTGAAGACATGCTAAAGAAGGGCGTCATACAAGAATCGTGTAGTCCGTGGGCGGCTCCTGTCATTCTAGTCAGAAAAAACAATAATTCATGGAGATTCTGCGTAGACTATTGTCACCTAAATGCGATCGCAAAAAAAGATGTCTACCCTTTGCCACGTCTAGATTACGCCGTGGACTGCCTGCATTCTGCCTTCTATTTTTCTTATGTAGACTTGAGTTCTAGGTATTGGCGAATTCCAATGGATCCCTCCGTAGAAAGTTCTCCGTGGACTAAAATAGAAAACTTGCATGTGACGTGATCATCTACGGCAAAAATGTTCAAGAGCACAACCACCACTTGTCAGTTGTGTTTGAATGCTTATGCAAAGCTGGCCTTGTTTTAAACTCGAAACTTAAAGTGCCATTTTGGAGAACGTCAACTCTTCGTATTAGGCTTTCTCGTAGATAAAGAAGGCATACGGCAAGACCAACAGAATACCGCAGTGGTTCGCCACTTTGAACAACCACGAACAGTGAAGGACCCACGCAGTTTTCTGGGTCTGTGCTTATACTTCCACCGATTTATTAAGAACTTCGCACTACTTGTCTCCCCACTGACGTCCCTTCTTATTAAAGACACACCGTACATGTAGGATGATAAAAGTGAGGCTGCATTTCAACAGCTGAACTTTTTATTGACTTCAGGACCCATCCTAAAGCATTTTGATCCTGACGCTTTGGCTGAACTTTATACTGATGCTGGTGGGCTAGGTGTTGGGGATGTGCTGGTCCAACTCTGCCACAGCCGTCAGCACGTCGTAGCATATGCCAGTCTGACACTGACCAGGGTGCAGAAGAACTACACCGTCACCGAGCTCGTGTACTTAGCAGTCGTCGGCGCAATTCAGAAATTACGACCGTATATACATGGCCGCAAGTTCACAATGGTGACCGATCATTACTCTCTATGCTGGCTTGCGGGACTTCACGACCCGTCTGGCCGACTGGCTCGTTAGGCGTTGCGCCTCCAACAGTACAGCTTTTCTGTCACAAATAAGAGCGGACGATGTCACGCAGATGCCGGCTGCTTATCCCGCCTTCTTTCATTACACACCGATGCTGACGACAATGACATTGATGACTATTCAGTTTCTGTCTCGTACGACTTCCCAGATACCAGCAGCTTCAAACGTGAGCAACAGCACGACCCTACCCTGAAACCCTTGCTCGAAGCTGCACATAACTCCACCAACAAGCACTTTACAATTTCAAATGGCTTGCTGTACAAGAAAAACTATTCAGCCGATGGCCTCCCGTTGCTTCTAGTGGTGTCAAAAAGTCTTCGCCTGGTCGTCTTTCGTTCTATGCACGAAGAAATAACATCCGGTTATCGAGTTTTCACACGTACACTAGATCGACTACGTGAGAGGTTCTACTAGCCGAAACTGTGGAAGACCACAAAACAGTACGTCGCCAGCTGCGCTTTACGTCAGCGCCACAAGCGATCCACCACTGTCCCGGCAGATTATTTGCAGCCCATCTCTCTACCGACATCCCCTTTTGAAAAAGTCGGCATCGACTTTCTCGGGCCCCTTCCTAAGACCCCATCCGGCCGCCGATATGTTATAGTGTGTGTGGAATATTTAACTCGTTATACGGACACCGATGCACTGACATCAGCCACATGCAGCAGCCGCTCTTTGTTCTTTTCTGTTACAACGGGTCATACTGCATCACGGTGCTTCACGGGTTGTCATGAGTGACCGTGGACGGCAATTTATCACCGATGTGAGGGAAAAAGCTTTTGCGCCTCTGTGGCTTCTCTTATCGCCACTGCACTCCTCACCATCCGCAAACTAACAGTCTCACTCAGAGAACAAATTGAACTCTAACGAATATGCTATCGATGTACGTTGATTATGACCACAGGAGCTGGGACACCGTCTTACCGTTTGTTACTTACGCGTAAAACACCACTAAGCACAAAGTTACTGGACATTCGCCCTTGTTTCTGCTTTACGCATGAAGTTCGCGGAATTTTCTGGACACTCTATTACCTTTCTCGCATCAGGAAGATCTGTACATCACTCAGACGTTGTGTCGTGCTGAAGAAGCACGTCAACTAGCATGCCTTCAAACGTTGTCTTCTCAAGAACACAGCAAGAGTTGCTACGATGACAAGCATATCCCCGTAGAGTTTTCTTCTGGTGACTACGTTTGGTTGTGGACTCCCGCTCATAGAAAAGGATTTTACCGGAAGTTTTTAGCAAATGATTACGGCCCATTCGTGATAGTCACTCGTCTCAGTGACGTGAATTAGATGTCGCCCGAGTCACAGCCAATAACCGGCATCCATGCACTACGCAAATTGTTCACGTAGCCCACCTCAAACAGTACCATCATAGGCCTAATTAACTTGCTCGGCGAGCTTCATCTGCCGCCGGGGAAAATGCAACGAAGATGCGCGAGCCTACGAGGCGTGGAAGAAGAAGAAGAGTAGTGGAGAGTCACTTGAACTGTGTGGTCGACTGAACCAGACTAGGCCTGTCTCAGAAGTACGCTGTTCTTTCTCAACGCCATTTCACCTCATCTGTAAATAAACACCATCACTCGTAACAGTATTAGGACTTGGAGCACTCGCACGACGACTATACGTGTACCCAAAAGCAGGTAACCAACAGAGTCATGCACGAAATACAATATATCAAGGCACTATTGATCAATCCTCCTGACACCATGTCCACCTGTCTCGATACCACAGTAGCCCTTGCCGAACCGTTGGAAGCCGTCATGGTGGCGGCTTTGTTTGTCGAGAAACGCCGGCAAAGCGATGCACGCTCCACTATGGACACGATGATGGCACAGAAACCTCACTCAATGAACGATTAAGGTAGCTCGATTGCTTCCTTGACAATTGCGACAAAAACACACGAGAATTTTTCAAACTAACGCGTGTTTCAAGTGAAAGGTGGTTCGTTAATGGAAAGTTGTCCCTTGAGGAGCTTTTCGAGTGAAGTTTTGAGTCGAGGAGCATTTGTGAATATGGGGTGAGTGTTCACAGATTTGGACGCTAGGCTTCTTCGTAGCAAGCAGCCGCTTTCAAAAACAGCTCGTATGTAACGCCGTAACCATGGGGTTGCCCACCGGACACATGCATGCCGACCTAATTTTTTTCTCCTGAGGAATAAGATCAAAGACGCCCCCCCCCCCGCCTCTCACATACGCAAATTTCTGTCTACGCCTCAAACAGTGCCTAGCCAGCGCAAGTATATAAAAAATAGGCTCTTACCAAGCATCGCGGTCTTAATAGAAACATTTTCCGAGAATTCATTATCCGAAAGTAGAGTACAATCTGGAATGGAAATCGTTTCAATCATCTAACATGAACCGTAAATATCTAACAACGTGCTGGCTTGAAAAGTTTTCCTAGCATATAGAAGTGGATTAATCAACATTGCCAACAAATTACAATTGACTGAGCACATGATTTGTGAGTGCATTTATTCTAGTGAGACTGACAAGGGGGGGAGGGGGTTGAGTAAGCAAAGATTTTGAAGCATGGGTATATCAATGAGCGCCACGCACAAGTAAAACATTCAACTACAATCGCGATGCTGCCTCGAGTTCAGACCGAAGGTTTGTGTTGGGGGCAACACAAGTGCGTTTAGAGCTCTTGTAAGTTTTAAGGCTATACACAGTGGTAGCAATGTGACATGTATTGCGCATTGGATGAATTAAGAGTGAACTTGAGCGATTTTTTTTGTTAGACAATATGGTATTGAGAAATAACACGCCATATTGGCAAGAAAAATATAGAGAATATTATTAGATGCCACCGTTTCGCAAATGTAAATAAGGGAATATGTGCGAAAAGGTAATTTGCCAATTGTCATTACGCGCCGCGTGACGCCAACATTCAGTATAAGAGTGTTTCACTGTCGTCATATTCACGGTCTGAAGTGGACGGAGGGGACGATTAACCTCGTAGATCAGCGGTAGGGCATCGAACGCGTTACCCGAAGGTCGCAAGTTTTGTGCCTTCCGGCGGCAAGTTAGCAATCCATCTTAATTTTCTAGTTACGCAACAACCACTTCTGATAACATTCTATTTATGTTCCTAGGCCTAGTAGTCTATTAGTTCTCATTATATGTATAAAACATTGCCAGTGCTCTTGTGCTACGCGCACCACTTTGTGCATTGCATGCGTCGCGGACCAAACGAAAGGTCGACAGCCCCGTTACGACAAGCTAGCGAAGTTGCATTGCATGTGCCAGCCCTGCATGCGTACCAGCTAAGGGATAGGCCAATGCGCGTGCCGGTGCTTGGTGGTTTTGTTGGTGGTGGTATTAGTAGAGGTGGTTAGAAGAGGAAGAAGGCGCCTAATTTGTGCAGTCCTGTAGGAAGCACAATTAAGTTACAAAAAAAAATTGTAGGAATGATGCAATGCTGAAAGTTTAGGGCAAATTCATCATATAATCGGCCAATCCCCTTCTTTGGGTACGAGCCATTTGCACAGGGAAACAACAACAACAACAAGCACGGCACACAGCGCAAACGCAAGGCACGAGAAATGAGAGTGGAAAAAAGCGATGTTAGAGGCCAGTAGCTCTTCCCAGACTCCGCGGTTGCTCTCTTCCGTCCTTGTTCGACTTATCGGTTCCGCCAACGGTAGAGACGGGCGTTTAAGAGCTTCTTTCTAAGATAAACTTTCAGTGGATAGTGGTCATTTTGCAGAGCAGAAGAGGCTTCGCCATTCTTCCGATGACGAAGGCCTGTGGGGGGCACAAAGCGCAGATTGTAGAGGTGCATGAGACAAGATCCCGCACAGGTTTACACAGCCATCCGGTGTAGTCGTACCACTGCTTTGCGTCGTGGCAGTAAAGCCATTCTCGCGAACGCCGGGTACCACCTTTACAATCATCCTTATCGGAGCAAAAGTAAAGCAGAGTGAGAGAACGCAACGTCGAGGCTTGCACGCTGCCGCGCTTCGAGCCCCCATACTTGTGCCAACTGCGATTGTGTTGCTGTGATATCCGTCTCGACGCTGCACTTGATGGAATTTAATAGGGAGAGGTAAACGAGGCAAAGAGAAAGTAGGCTGGCGTAGAAGTGCGCGAAGCCCGAACGCAAGCGAGCTCGCATTTTATGACGCGTAAGTTCAGCCCTCGCCATCACTGTGGTACGCCACGACTGTTCGTTGTTGTCCGGATTGAGGGAAATCGGCGAGGCGACGACACCGGTAACGTTTCTCCACATTTTAGTCGGCGCTATTGCAGTTTATGCTCGGTTCTTGCTCGAACTTTACCGTCTTTTGTGCGCACTGAGCAATTGCGTTCTTGCTATTGCACGAACGCGGTGCTCATATCCTGTAAGTAATTCTATTTGCCCATGATGCTGTGCAGTTTGACACGTGGCAAGAAACGCAGCACAGTCGGTGGCACATCTTGTAAAAAAGAATGAAAAGGTTGTATTGTTTTCAAGCGAAGCTTCTGTGACTTACTGATTTTCGGTGGGGAAGGCATAATTCGCGAGGAACCCGACTTCAGCAGGCGCACGCGAATGCGCTTGTACACCGTCGCAGTTTCACAGTTCAGGTACATAATTGTGTGCCATGTTTTCAAAAAACTGACGCTTCCTCCATCTCTCCCTTATCAGGGGTCAGCCATATCTGAAACGTTGTCTTTTACTAAGATCACTTGTCATTTCATTTTGACACTTTTCCTCGTTGCATTTCTTTAACTCATGAATGTCGTAGTTACCCGAAGCAACATGAGTGTTGCCTTGCCAAGCACAGCCTCGAAGTGAAGGTCCAGCACTTGGAATGGAGGAAGAAAAAAGTTAGCAGTAATCATTGCGCAATGCGAAAAACAAAAGACAGTAAGACAGGCGCTCACACAGCAAGTTTCGCTTGTCCCGATTTTCTCGATAGGCGTATAATTTATTTTTATCTTTTTATGCTTCTGTCAAATCAGACCTGCCCGATTCCCAGCGTCTTTCCATGCTTTCGAAAATGAAGAACAACAGTAGGCGGCACCAGTATACCGACAGTGGTGCTCCAAGCAAAACGCTCGGTGGAAATTCAAGATAAATGTTTTCGCTTCCATTATGAAGGAAGGCATGTGAATGCTGTCACCAAAACAGGGAGGGGGTGGCACAGAACTCGAGTATGCAAAAGGTTTCATAGGCGCCACTTTTTAAGGCAACACGATAGATTCATGCTACGACATTATTACTTCACCTCGACACGTCTACAAGTACGTTCCTTTTCTCGTTACTTTATCAGAAACTACTGCTCTTGAATTTGCCTTGGTTGACTTGCTTTGCAACGACACGTTATTGATCATTATTAATCTGTTTATTTTACATAATACATACATGTAAAAATAAAACTCCAAGACTGGGATTATACTCGCACAGTTCATAAAGGGTCCCAACAGACCAATGATACAAAATATGTAACAAGAAAAACCATTTCAGGCGACAAAGTAATTTAGGTTCTGGTATATACACTATCGATTTCAACAATATTCACAACGTCATTCAGTCAGAACGATCGAATGGGCCAGACAGAGAATTTCATAATGATATATTGTAGTGAGATGAATTATACCTAAATCTATCACGGCATGCAAAAAAATATGTAGCAAGGTTACCTCGTGGAAGTCACGTGTAGAGGAACGCTTGGCAGAGGACAGGCAAGATGTGTTGGAAATGCGATAAGAATTGTTGAATTTGTTGTGCAAAAAATTTAATGATTTGACATAACGACGTACCAAAATAGTCTGTATATATGTGTATGAACAAAAAGTAGCCAGCCTTATAAATGCACTACTCCTTTCCGGACCGTAGCGCACTTTCCAGAAAAAAAAATGTGGTGAACAATTATGATGGTTTTTGCAACTTGCGAGTTGGAAATATGCATCTGGCCTTGTAAAATATTGAGTATGTCCTGACCCTGTGACCTCATTTCAGAATGTGCGGAGTAGAAGGAAGTATAGTGGCAAGAAAACATCGTCCTTTTCCCGCCATGTAGGCTTCTACCTGCCCTGACATAAGTGCAGTTGTGTTCTGATAAGGCTGCATTAAATTATTCTAGAAGACTCAGTCATTTGCAAGGTGACGAGTGGTACTCACAGACATAGGCGTGCGCAGGGTTGCCATTCAGGGGTTGGGAGGGGGGCAACGGTTCATAACAGGACCCCCTCTTTATTGAAACAACGTGTGACACAGATTTCTTGTCCCCCAACCTCTTGGATAACTATCATGGCGTCCCGTTCTCTAGCCATTGCAAAGAAAAGATTTTGCACCCCCCTTTTTGATGACTTGGAATTCGATATCCTTTTGGAATGCGTTACCTTCTAGCATTAGGCGTTGCACTTCATTTCCTTTGTTCGAAAATCCGTCAAAAATCATTTTCTCGAATAACCATACTTGTGATCGTTTACCTGTTTCACTCGTTTGTTGTTAGGTTCTTTGTATACCATGTTGCGTGTTTTGGCTTGATTTGTGATGAAAAAGTGCATTTTGATGTCCGTATATTGTAAGAATTTTCTGTTGCTCTGTATAAATTTTACCGTCGATTTGTATCGACAAACTGAGGATCCCGCTAAAGTCTCTGGCTCTGGGACCCTCGTCTGTGGATCCTAAGTTTTGTCCTTTCTTTTTGGAAATAATAAAACTTGAAACTTGAAACTTGAGAAGCGGCCACCCCCTCTGCCTCCCTCGTGCGCGTGCCTATGCTTGCAGAAGCCTTCCGCTCGCTTATGAGTTTTCGGGTACCTATGTTCGCATGTAATATGAATACACAGGCACCATTCAGGCTCTAAACCTCTCCAACCCACTTGCTTGTTACGCCGAAGGTCATTTCACGCTTTACTAAGCTCGAACCATGTGCTCTTCGCCGTTTAATTCTGGCTCCCATTCAAACCCACGGGCGCTAAGCGTGCGATAACAGCAGCCGCTGCCTATTGTTATAAAATTTTACGAGCACTTTAGTTACGACACTATCTGCAGGCACAATGTAGCTGTTTTGTTTTCGCGTCTTTATGGGAGGGAGGCCGTTTGCTGTGTTGCGCTGCGCATGTGAGCCTCTGGCTTCCAAGTGCCCAAACAGACGACAAACACCTGTGCGCAGCTTGTAACAGCACCACGCGCAAAATGTGGTTCACGCTTTTGTAGGAGAGAGAAAAGCCCGTCCAATGAACCCGCAGCTACCGCGCTGTCCTCTCTCCAGTTCGACGGAAGTTGTGATCATGCATTACTGCTTTCGCTAAAAACCACGACGGAAAAGGTCATCCGGGGATTACTGTGAGTTTCCCCATTTTCACGTTTGATACTGCTAAGCTGTAACCGGCTAGCTCGCGCATATCCTAGCGGCAGCAAAATAATACGCTTATTCACCCAAGCGCGTAGCCCAAGCAGCGTAAATATTGCAAATGGCTTTAGAATTATTATTTCTTCATATGTACTTAGTATGTGCAGTTGTGCAATGCTAAATAAATGTGTAATGATTTGGTCAATAAGAGTGTCTGTTACAGCCTCATCATTTCATTCGAGGTATGATACTGCTGATTTCTACTGAATCAAACGTTTCTCGTAATCTATGAAAGCTATGTATAGTGGTTGGTTATATTCTGAGCATTTCTCATTACCTGATTGATAGTATGAACGTGGTCAATTGTTGAGTGCCTGTTCGAAATCCTCCTTGTTCCTTTGGTTGATTGATTCTAATCTTTTCTTTACTCTGTTAGCAATTACCTTTGTAAATAGCTTGTATACTACAGAGAGCAAGCTAATCAGCCTGTAATTCTTCAAGTCCTTGTCATCTCCTTTCTTATGTATTGAGATGATGTTAGCGTTCTTCCAAGACTCTGGTACTCTTCCCGTCAGGAGACACGTCGTAAACAGGGTGGCTAGTTTTTCTAACACAATCTGTCCTCCATCTATCAGCAGATCTGATGTTACCTGATCCTCACCAGCAGCTTCGCCTCTTTGCATGCTCTCCAAAGTTTTTCTAACTTCTTCTATCATTACTGATGGGGTGTCATCTGGGTTACTGCTAGTTCTTATAGTATTAAAGTCGTGATTGTCCTGGCTACTATACAGATCTCTGTAAAACTCCTCTGCTATTTTAACTATCCTATTCATATTGGTAGTTATTTTGCCTTGTTTGTCCCTTGGTTCATACATCCGATTTTTGCCTATTCTACGTTTCCTCTTCACTGCTTTGACGCTTCCTCCGTTTTTCAGAGCGTGTTCAATTCTCTCCATGTTATACCTTCTTACATCGGATACCTTACGCATATTATTCAACTTCAAAAGCTCTGCCAGTTCTATTTTGTCTGTTGTACTTGAGACTTTCATGATTTGACGCTTCTTAGTGAGATTCTTCACTTCCTGGAAAAGCTAGCCAGTGTCCTGTCTAACTATCCTGCCTCCAACTTCTCTGCACACTCCGTAATGATACTCGTCAGATTATCATTCATTGTATCTATGCTAAGGTTGGCTTCCTCACTAAGAACCGAGTACCTGTTCTGAAGCGAGACTCTGAATTCCTGTACTTTCCCTCTCATTGCTAGCTCATTGATGGGCTTCTTGCGTATCAGTTTCTGTCGTTCCTTCTTCAAGTCTAGGCGAATTCAAGACCGTACCTTTCTATGGTCACTGCATCGTACCTTGCCAACCACTTTCACATCCTGCACGATGCCTCGGTGTGCACTCACTATAAAGTCTCCTTTGTTCTCATTTTCGCCATTAGGCCTCCTCCATGTCCACTTGCGGTTTCCTCGTTTTCGGTAGAAGGTATTCAAAATCCGTAAATTATTGCGTTCTGTGAATTCTACTAGTAACTCTCCTCTGGCGTTTCTAGTACCGATAGCATAATTTCCTACTGCCTAGTCTCCAGCCTGCTTCTTCCCTACCTCTGCAATAAAGTCTCCCATCAGTATTGTATACTGTGTTTTTACCTTACTCATTGCCGACACTGCCATGCAGACACTGCGGAATCAGGGCGTCGATGAAGTATATATAAACATCCTGGAAGAAATCTACAGAGGATCAACTGCTACCATAGTCCTTCATAAAGAAAGCAACTGAATACCAATCAAGAAGGGTGTAAGGCAGGGGGCACAATCTCCCCAATGCTATTTACCGCGTGCTTACAGGAGGTTTTCAGAAGCCTAGAATGGGAACAGTTAGGAATAAGAGTTAATGGAGAATACCTTACTAACCTACGCTTCGCCGATGACATTGCATTGCTGAGTAACTCAGGGGACGAATTGCAACTCATGATTAAGGAGTTAGACAAGGAGAGCAAAAAGATGGGTCTTAAAATGTATCTGCAGAAAACGAAAGTAATGTACACCAACCACGGAAAAGAGCAGCTCTTCGAGATAAGTAATAGTGCACTTCAAGTTGTAAAAGACTGTGTCTACTTAGGGCAGGTAATAACCGCGAAGCCGAACCACGATATTGAAGTAACTAGAAGAATAAGAATGGGCTTGAGCACATTTGGCAAGCACTCACAAATTATGACAGGTAGATTGCCACTATCCCTCAAGAGGAAGGTACATCACAGCTGTATCTTGCCGGTACTTAGCTACGGAGCAGAAACCTGGAGACTTACAAAGAGGGTTCAGCTTAAATTGAGGACGACGCAGCTAGCGATGGAAAGAAAAATGGTAGGTGGAACATCAAGAGACAAGAAGAGAGAAGAGTGGATTAGGGAACAAACGGGGGTTAAGGATATCATAGCTGAAATCAAAAAGAAGAAATGGACATGGCCCGGGCATGTAGCGCGTAGACAGGATAACCGCTGTTCATTAAGGGTAACTAACTGGATTCCCAGAGAATACAATTGGGTTAGGGGGAGACAGAAGGTTAGGTGGGCAGATGACATTAAGAAGTTTGTGGGTATAAATTGGCAGCAGCAAGCACAGGACCGGGTTAACTGGCGGAACATGGAAGAGGCCTTTGTCCTGCAGTGGACGTAGTCAGGCTGATGATGATGATGATGATGATGATGATGATGATGATGATGATGTTACTGCTGTTCACATTGCAGTATCACGGCTATTTCTTCATTTTTCAATCGACTTCGAAGCAGAATAATTTTTGTACAGGGAAATCTGTGCATGACAAGTACAAACAAAAATCCGTTCGGCAGCGCTGTAAGAAGCGGTCCCCTTTCGCTGTATTATCAGTTAAGTCGTTCGCAAGCACGCCCCAATGGCTGCGTAGTGAGTGACGTCTTCGCAGCCGTGGTGCTTAGTCTGGTCGCAACAGTTACTCCTGATACCTTCCTGACGAGTTGCCTCACGATGTCAGACGCTTGAAACAACGCAGCGTTGTGGCGTCAATAGATTAATTGCGCGTCCACAGTAGCTTACGGACGCAGCCAGCTAGCTATTTGCATTGGCTGGCTGCGTACGCGACTATTCCGCGAACACCCAAATGAACCTGTCTTATGTTATTGTGGAAGTGCGTTCGCCAAGGGCAAATGCCACTTTCGGTGGGAGTTTCTCCAGCGGCACATTGCCTTCGGCGGCGACATCTGTGACCACCTGTGGTTTGAGAACAATCATTGGTATAACGCATTGCGAAACGCATATAACCGCTCGTTACACTCCTCCATGACCGTGATCATATGAGAAAAAAATGTATGGCATGTGAAATAAACACTCTAGTGTTTCTATTGTGATGGTGTGTCTAATCTGAAGGTGTGCCTAACCTCATTAAGAAGCACGAACATGTGAACAGTGAATTGACACGCTTCCGTGCCATGTAAGGTTGAAACCACTGCTAAACACCAGGGCTGCACGTTTCAGCTTTCGCTGGTTTACCAGTTCTACAGAATGCTTCAGCAGTGATTTTTTCGGAATTATAGTAAGCTCCTCAGTGTGTTAATAAAAGTGTCAGTAACACTAGGGAGACTTTGCTAAACTCAAACGTGAGCACGCTACATCATCGACGTCACATAAGCGTTCTATGTGCGAATCTAAAGGAACCCTCATTCTCTTACACAACATAACGGAACCTTACTAACTACTAGCTTCCCTTGGTAATCTAGTTCTCTTGAGAAAGGTTGGTAGTAAACTAATAATAAACCCGACTAAGTGCAGACATCATTGAGATGTAAATACCGAGCTGATGAAGAAAATTGAAACATAAAAGTTTATTTTTGTCTCAGTTTCCCTGTATTGGTTTCAAAAAAGCTACAATATAAACAAATATATTGCGGCCGAGAAGCTGAGAGGTCGGCCGGAACACTGCGCATCAGTTGTAATGATAATTGCAGGGTTTTACGTCCTGAAGCAGAGACATAAGGCAGACGCCGCAATGCAGGACTCCGCGGGCATTCAGACAACGTCGGGTTGTTCAACGCACACAGTCTACAAGCACTTTTTTATAAACCGAAAATATTGATAAGGTATCACTACCAGGAAAAACAAGGGAAGCGCGGGTAGAGAATGAAGACGACGTTGCCTTCACTGCAATCCCTCTGAGTGGGTACGAGCCATGGCAGTGGAGATCATCATCTTTATACTGTGATCGTGGACTCAGGGCCCATTAAAAACGCCATAAAGTTACCTTGTATTGTGTAACAATTTGGTGGAAGGTGCTGAGTCGGACGAACCCAAGGACGAGAGCTTCACTACCAGGACTTCATCGCAGCCTCCGCCTCGCCGGACTTCCACCTTCGCCGATCGTAATGGCCCAAGAGCAGCCATCCAACGCTTCGAGGCCAACTCCGATGGGTTCCGTGCCGTACTACAGAGTGCAAGCAAACTTCGGCGGGACACCAGGAGAAGACGTCGACGTGTGGCTCAAGAACTACAAGCGGGTGAGCAGAAGCAATGGCTTGGACTCAAACGAACAGCTCAATCATGTTGTATTCTCGTTAACTGACACCGCCTTCATGTGGTACGAGAAGCACGAGGACATGTTCACGACTTAGGAACGTTTTGCTGAAGAAGTGCAGAAGTGCTTCTGTGATTCGGACGCAAAGAAGAAACACGCGGAGCAGACGTTCTCTCAGAGGGCACAGCTTCCGGGAGAAACATGTACGACATACATTGAAGAAATGTTGAAGCTGTGCAAGATCGTGAATGGGAGGATGTCTGAAGAAGACAAGGTTGGACACGTTCTCAAGGGTATAGCCGAAGACGTGTACAATTTCTTAATTGGGAAAGACTGCTTCAACTAAGTGTCCGACGTGATGAAGCACTGTTGTACCTTCGAATCCCTCAAGATGCGACGAATTTCTCCGAAATTCAGCCGCCTGTCCAAAGTCCCCACTGTGGCTAGTGTTGAAACAGTGCCGCCTATCGACCTTGCTTTGACCATACGGCAGATCGTCAGAGAAGAGCTGCTTCGATGTCAGCAGACCTATCATCGCCCCAGCGATTTTCAGGATGTGTACGTAAACGAACCAGAACGTGTGCGGACTCCTGTTTCTCTTCCACCATGGCAACCATCGATCAACGCAGCAGACGCTTATAAATATCCAGGCACACGGCCGGCTGGATTCCCCCGTCAACCAACTCCACACAACGAAGGAAGTTTTCGCCCGCCTGTTTACCCAACGTCGCCTGCCTACAGTGCCCCTGAAGGGCGGCACCACTATTCCATGCCTTCCGAGAGGAGTCGTTACTCTGAGCAGCCACGTGCCCGTCGACCAATTCCGGTATGCTACAACTGTGGCGTCCCGGGTCATATTGCACGTTTTTGTGAACACCGCCCATATCAGCGACAGTCTTGGCACATGTCTCACCCACCTTTCGACCATGCGCTCTCCACGTCACGGAAACCACGCGCACCTATCGGGTCACGCTACCTCTCGCCGGCCTCTCATCGAAGTTTGACGCCACCACCAGCTCCCCGTGCTCCACGATCGCCATCGCCACGGCGACGCGCACGTACACCGCCGCCGGAAAACTAGTCGGTGCGGCCAGTGGGGGTGAGGCCACGAGATCGCAGGTGCTATGTACAGATATACCCCGGTCAGCACTTATGTTGAAGAACAAAGTTCATGTAGTTGTCGATGGAGAGGCTACTATGGCACTTGTGGATACAGGTGCGACAGTCTCGGTGATGAGGGTAAATTTTAAGAACCTGCTAGAACCAAAAGTGATGTTTTGCCTGAACCGTGGGGTGACATTTCGTGGTGTAAGTGGTGACGTGTTGTGTCCGGTAGGATATTGTACTGTGGACGTCTCGCTGTGTGGCAAGGTGTTTTTCACAGAGTTTGCGGTTATTCCGCGGTCTACACATGATGTTATCTTGGGTATTGACTTCTTGTGTGAGTGTGGGGCGACTGTAGACTGCAGAAGTGGGCATCTTTCTATACACGGTACTTTCCCAACGACGCTCTTGGAAAATTGCTGTCCGAGGGAATGCATCTTTTTCGTCTCCGTGGATACAGTCGTTTTTGCATTTTCTGCGGTGTGTGTTCCCGTGACATGTTCCAGTAACAACTGTGACACTTTTGACGCCACGCTCGAGCCAATTTCCTTGGCATGCCTGAAAAAGAACATTCGCATTCCCCATTGTATAGTGTCAGTCGTTGATGAACGGGCAGGTGTGTCGACAATGAACAGCTCAATGGAGCCTGCGATTCGGCCAGGCGGCATTAAACTTGAAGTATTTAGACCTGAGTCATGTGCAACGCTGGTTGCGATTGTTGATGCTGCAAACCAAAATGAACATCTAGGCTTAGAAGATTCAGAAGATGCCCGGTTGCTACAAATGGTCAGCAAGTCACTTGACCAAAGCAAACGTGATACACTGTTCGACGTTCTGTCTAAGCAGTCGAAAGTGTTCGATTTTTCTAAATACAGCCACAGGCCCTTAATCACAGCGTCCCGGATACGTCATCAGATCCACACCAAGTCGGCACATCTCATTAGGCAGAAACCTTACCGAGTGGCACCATCGGAGCGCAAGATAATCAACGAGCAAGTCCAAGAAATGCTGGAAAAGGTAATAATACAGGAATCGGCAAGTCCCGGGGCTGCTCCCGTCATTCTAGTGAGGAAGAAGGATGGTACGTGGAGATTTTGCGTTGACTACCACCGACTGAATTATGTTACCAAGAAAGACGTCTATCCACTGCCTCGCATCGATGACGCTCTAGACTGCCTGCATCCCGCGTCCTACTTTTCATCTGTCGACCTGAGATCAGGTTACTGGCGAATGCCGATGCACGCAACTGACAAAGAAAAGATGGCATTCGTCACGACTGACGGTCTTTACGAATTCAACGTTATGCCATTCGGATTCTGTAATGCTTCTGCGACATTCGAAAGATTTATGTACTCTATATTGCGTGTTGTAAAGTGGCATATATGCATGTGTTACCTTGATGATGTCGCAAGTTTTGAACGTACGTTTGAGGAGCACAACACTCGCCTAGACCTCGTGCTCAGCTACATTGAAAAAGCTGGCCATCTATTGAATTCAAAAAAGTTTCACTTTGGCGAGTGACAGACATTGGTGTTAAGACATCTCGTCGACAAAGATGGCATTAGACCTGACCCACAAAAGACAGCGGCAGTGAAATCGTTCGAGCGTCCTAAATCTGTGAAACAACTGCGTAGCTTTATCGGGCTCTGCTCGTATTTCCGCCGGTTCGTACCCAAGTTTGCGGATGTCGTTCACCCCCTGACGAGCCTTATACGCAAGAACAGCCCGTTTCAGTGGACCTCCGAGTGTGATGCCGCTTTTCACAAGCTGAAGTGTTTGTTAACTTCGCAGCCAATACTTCGGCACTTCAATCCTTCGTCGCCCACGGAAATTCACACAGACGCAAGTGGCATCGGTATCTTTGCCGTTCTCGTTCAGCGTTCTGGCAAGAAGGAACACGTTGTGGCGTACGCAAGTTGTTCTTTAAGCAAGCCTGAACGCAACTACACAGTGACCGTACAGGAATGCCTAGCGGTAGTCTTTGCCGTGCAACGGTTTCGCTCATACATCTATGGTCGCCCGTTCACTATCGTCACACATCATCATTCCCTGTGTTGACTGGTCAACCTTCGTGACCCATCCGGCCGCCTCGCACGATGGGCCATTCGTTTGCAAGAACATGTTTTCACCGTCTCATACAAGACTGGCCGTCTACACGCTGATGCGGATTGCCTCTCCAGAATGCCACTACCATCGACAGATTGTGAAGCGGATAACTTTGACCACCTTATCGCTTCTCTCTCGTCTGGCTTTCCCGATGCCGTGACCTTCGCCGCTGAGCAGCGTAATGACCCAAGCTTAAAACTCTCTTCCCTGGAGCAAGAAATTCATTAAGCGAAGGCCGATTCTGCGTCCGAAATGGTCTTCTTTACCAGAGGAACTTGTCCACGACGGGCGCCTGCTTTCTGCTAGTTATTTCTGCGTCCCTCCAAACGTCTGTCCTGCGTCTCACGCATGGTGACCCCACCTCTGGCCATCTAGGCACCGCA
Source organism: Rhipicephalus microplus (assembly GCF_043290135.1). Taxonomy (NCBI): domain Eukaryota; kingdom Metazoa; phylum Arthropoda; class Arachnida; order Ixodida; family Ixodidae; genus Rhipicephalus; species Rhipicephalus microplus. The sequence goes on from NC_134702.1 coordinate 231,952,622, forward strand.
CGAACACTTAGTCGCACGAAAGAACGGTTCTATTGGCCGAAAATGAGCAGGTCAATTCAGATCTACGTGGCCAGCTGTACGCAGTGCCAGAGCCACAAGCGGCCCTCCTCGGGTCCAGTTGGTCACCTGTAACCTGTAAAGCCTCCCGGTTCCCCTTTTGAAAAGGTCTGCATTGATCTGATGGGATCATTCCCACGCTCCTCAAAAGGTAACCGGTGGATAATTGTATGCGCCGACTACCTGACGTGGTACTGCGAGACGGCTGCCTTATGCTCCGCCACGACAGTCGAGGTTTCGGAGTTCATGTTGCATTTAGTCATCCTCCGACACGGACCTCCTCGCGTGATAATAAGTGACCGTGGACGACAATTTACCGCTGATATTGTCGAATCATTACATTGTTTGTGTGCCTCCAAGTTCCGACACTCAACTGCGTATCATCCGCAAACTAACGGCCTCACCGAGCGCACAAACCGAACGTTGATCAATATGTTGTCAATGTACGTCGCCTCCGACCACGTAAATTGGGATGAAGTTTCACCATTCGTCACGTACGCCTTCAACACGTCGAAACACAAAACGACTGGTTACAGCCCTTTGTATCTGCTCTATGCTCGCTCACCTCGACATACGCTGGACACTATCTTTCTTTTTGTCGTCCATGATGATTTAACAATTGCGGAAACTTTGTGTAGTGTGGAAGAGACACGTCGACTAGCCTGCTTACGTACACTGGCAGCGCAAGACTTCTCCAAAACTCGCTACGACACTCAACACAGGCATATAACCTATGCCCCCGGTGATCTAGTGTGGGTGTGGACACCAATACGCAGACGTGGCTTGAGCCAAAAGCTATTGGCACACTACGCCGGTCCTTTCGTGATGCTCCATCTGTCGGCGAGGTCAACTATGAAATTGCATGTGTCACCACCAGTGGCCGACGTTCATGCAAGACAGAGGTGACGCATGTTGCCCGCCTGAAGCCGTTTACACTAAGGATGCAAGAATGACTCGCCCAGAGGGCTTCGTCTGAGACCGGAGGAATGATAAGAAGTATCACTACCAGGAAAAACAAAGGAAGCACGGGTAGAGAATGAAGGCGACGTTGCCTTCACTGCGATCCCTCTGAGTGGGTACGAGCCATGGCGGTGGAGATCATCATCATTTTGCTGTGATCGCGGACTCAGGGCCCAATAAAATTTCCCATAAAGTTACCTTGCCATGTGTAACAATATATTCGCCGTGGCTATGCTTTGATCCAGTGACCTACCTTCGCGTCAGCAGTGTCGAACACCATAGCCCCTGGACAGCTGGGGCGGATTCGCATAAGTTCTATAACCTACTTCGTCCAAAAATTGTTAGCTGTCACTTTTTACGAACTTCCCGCACTGTTTAGTTTTCGCTGAAATAAGGAAGGATCATCATTTACACAGAACAAAAAAATGGCAGCATATCCAGGCAGTGAATAATGGAGAGTGGGGCGAAGCATTCGTCCGTCTATTCGTTTTGGTTCCGTCCGTACATGCATCCGTCTGTGTGACCGTCCGTGCGTCCATCTGCCCATCTGTGCGTGCGTCTGTTCCTGCGTCCGCACGTACATCCATGCGTCCGACCCTGCGTTTGTTCATGCATCCGCCCCTGCGTCCGTTCATGCGTCCATCCGTCCGTGCAGCCATCCATGCGTCCGTCCATGCATCTGTCTGTGTGTCCGTTCGTCCATCTATTCAGCACTCCAAGTACCACCATCTCGTATTTTTTCATCATATATTCTTCATATAGAAGCACCGCCATCCAGCGGACATTCCAAGGACTAAACGAAAGGTGGCACACGCACACTTTCTCACTGCTTGCGCTTCGGGTCTACTTCCCACCTTTAACCACCTCGAGTTAATGGTATGTACCAGTTGACTGTATTCATGGCACTGCGGCCCAATGCTCGCTAAACCTTTCTAAAACTAAGGAGGTTACGCCCAGCGAGTATAACGTAGCAACCTTTTTCTGTCAGATAGTGCTCAATGTTCATGCTAATGGCTCCTATTGGGAAATGAGAGACAGGAGGATTCGGCTTTTAGTAAACGCGCACGCTGCGAGTTTTGTATTGTTCAACAACGCACAGAAGAAGTCTCCCGCCGGCCCACCTTGGAGATCAAAATGTAAGACTGGTTACCCACTACTACTACGACTATGAGGGACGAACGGGTGCCCCTATAAGGAGCTTCGCCCCTAAAAAGCGCAGATGATTTATTCTCAACGATAGTCTGCGAAAAATAGAAGCACGAAAAGAGAATAGCTGGACACAGCGCATTACATCATTGAATTCGCAATGATTGTGAAGTATACATGACAATTGCTCTTAAAGATGACGTTGTTACACCAGTGGCAGCGCTGTAAAAGGCACGACATATGTGCGGTCTGTTGCTGGGAAATGCATTCTTATACGCAGAATATGCGTGATTAATAAATAGAAATAAATGCCAGAATCACGCTGCTCCGTGATGTTGAAAAAGGCAGCAGCTGGCTGTTTCAAGCTGAAGCTTTTTGTTCAAGCGAGTTTGTGCCGGGAAATGAAAAGCAACGCAATCAGCTGATAGTGGCGAACATAGCGTTAGGCGTCGATAATCTTATCTGCGGTGAGTTGTTTGGCATTCATATATGCAGCACCGAATATTACAGCCTTATCGATGGTGCGCGCTTAAGCCCTGGAATAAACTAGGAGCACCTTTCTCCACAGAGCCCCATTTACCCTCGAAGTTTCGTCGTGTGGTTTGTTTTACCGATAATGTGAAATGAAAATGGAAAACAGCGAGCTGTTGCTGATGGTCGACATTTCGTCGAGCATACTTGTTTTTGCCAGGACTGCAACCCCGCCAGACAGTCCGCTTGTCGAAACTTAGGCTCCTGCTCTCACCCCGTGTTTTATGAATTTCTCATCGCAAGCTTAAATCCTCCCTGTTCATGTCTTCATAATAAAAATAGGTTTGTTTTTCTCAAATAGACAAGGCTTTTAGCAAGTGCTCCTCCCCTACCTCCAAAAAAATGTTCTGGTTTTAAAGTGCGTAAATATTGTAAAAAGCGCATATCTTGTTTGACTTCTATACTCAGTAAACTTCGGAGCAATGAAACCTATTCACAGAGTAAACAACTATGATTATTAGATTGATATGTGGGGTTTAACGTCCCGAAACCACCATCGCCGTAGTGGAAGGCTCTGGAAATTTCGACTACGTGGGGTTCTTTAACGTGCACCCAAATCTGAGCACACGGGTCCACAACATTTTTGCCTCCAACGAAAAGGCAGCCGCCACAGCCGGGATTTGATCCCGCGACCTGCGTTCAGCAGCCGATTACCTTAGCCATTTGACCACCGCGGTGGGGTAGTAAACCACTACCCCGTCGATATAAATGCGAGCACCAGACAACCAGGCCTCTGCCTCGGAATATGCGATTGTCAGTTGATGTTACTGCGTTTGCTTTTGTTTGTTATTTTGTTTATTATATTCTCTGTAAAGATTTCCGCGATTCAGGGTGAAATAAAGTAAATTAATATTATGGGAACAATACGGCTTTCGCATTCGAGTTGTTTTAAGCAAATGCAAGCGAAACCACCTCACTAATTTTGTTGTTAGTGTGAAATACAATATTACAGTGACGCAGTAGGATAAGGCGCTCACTGTGCGAATTTTGTTGAGGACACTGTTGAACAGAAGACGGTATATTCACAGAGGATATATTTCTGTGCAATACATTTACTGTAGGATAGATTTCTGTGCGTGTAAAGGTTGATGTTACATAGAGGGTAGCTCTCAAGCTTGAGCGCTCAAGCACGCTATGCGTGCGAGTTGAAGAAGTGGTGAAAGTGAGCAAAATTTCATAAGACATGTCAATCACAACGTGAAGCACTCAAAGTAAACACGTGCAACGAACTGTCGTTTTTTCATCCCGCCAACGCGACAGGACGGAGACTAGAGGCATACTAAAGCCCGGGTCAAAAGTACACGTCTTGGTATCGTCGTTTGCACTAACACGTTTCGCGTTCTTGGGAAATTATAGAAGGGGAGCACGGTCAATTTCTTGCGTGTGAGATATACAAGCAATGGTGGCCGGTGAATATTTATTGACCGATTCGCGGAACACGTTTGGGGCGTATCTTTGGCCAGTGATGGTCATCCGCACAACAAGAGAAGGAATGGAGGAGAGCCTACATTGTCACGATCGAAATAGTTGTGTGCGAATGTGACATTCCGTTAGAGCGATATCTCTCGAAATGTGAGCTGAGGAAGCAGTCGCTGGAAGCGCGTGTGGAGCTAGATTAAGAATCTCTGTGGAGACCTTTGTTTGCGAATGCTACGATGCGCCCAGATTATGATTCGTTCATGGGGGCTATATTCTGCTGGCTAACACTTGACGGTGGCATGACCGGACGTAGTAAGTAAGCAGCTGCCGCTAAGGTTTGTGTTGTAACTTGTAAACACTGGCGACATCGTTTACTATCCCAGGATTGCTTACCTCTAGAAAATGTGCCTAGCGCTGTTTCTTAGAGCAATGTGTTCTCTTGTTGCATGAGGTACCGAAATGATGAGACATCCAAGTTAACGGTGTAGAACCGTCCTGGCGGGTGGTCAAACGCTTGAAAGCACTCCTCCCGTGCCGTGAGTGGTGTTTCGTGCCACAAACGCTGATCACACGCTGTAATCTATACATCTTCGGATGATATGGGAAATATCCAGTCTTTGTTATGTTAGGATGCTGATGAAAAATGCCAAATTTTCATTCAATTCAAAAGATTGAGCACACAAGGAGCGTAATGGTATTTTGCATTGAGAGAATTTAACGCACGCCCTTGTGCTTGGCAAACAGCGACTTCATTGGTTCTCCAAACAAAGGTAGGCATACAAAAGTCACAGAATTGACCTCGGGAAATATTTCTACTGCATCCCGTACCGGTGAATTTCACTCGTGCCGTAGCAGCCGGAAAATTTAGTTAATGGCTCAGAGCTACAGGCGCACCCGCATATGGTGATTTTGGGACTTCAAAACCCAGATAATAGTATTACGTTTCTCTAGAACGCTTGCATAGGGGCACGATAAAAGGTGGACGTTAATTGTAGGCACTGTCCAACAATAACTAATGCCGAAGGTTGTACGCTATCGACCATTAAAACTGTATTTACGACACACATAATGAATTTCAAGTGAGTTCGCGATTTTTTTAGCATCAAAAGCGAGCAAGAAAGTGAAAACTGATTGTCACGTGATTAAGAGATTGACAGATAACATGTTTATGCAATATTGAATCAACAGAAACGTGGAGTAGTGAGTCTAATACCATGTATTTGTGCTTGGCGGAACAAGAAAGCAATATTTTTTTTCAAGTCATGAAGAATGCTCTAAAACATTGCTTCTGCCAACAATGTCCGTGCAAACGCTTGGAGGTCATCGAAGGTGATTCACGTAGAGGCGTAACGACGTGCTCACCAGAATTCCAGGAATTTTCTTTTGCACTGTCCCGTTCGCAGGCCAGCGTTGTTGCGTTGTCCCGGTCAAAAGTACGTCTCGTAAGTCAGCCCTGTTCGTGAGACAGAGATAGAAAGAAGCGCTTTCTTTTAGAGAGAAAAAGGACATAAAGGCGCACAGTTTGACAGTTTTACGTGTTCTATCAAAACAACATAAATCCCCGTCCCCCCCCCCCTCCCCAGAAAAAAGAAACAACAGAAAACTGCATTCACGGCCATGACAACAGGACTGAAAAGGCACTAAAAACATGGAGCAACGCACTGGTACTCTATTCCGTGATCAACACAGAATATACGGCTAGTTTCTCTAGTACGTGCAGTCTCTTTTCTTTCTTTTACTATCATTTGCCCTCCATCCTACGTTGTGGAGTCGGGCTGTCAAATGGGTTGCAGAAATGATTTTCTTTTCTTCTGGAACTTATTCACTAAATCCCTTCCATAAAAACGTCGAGAGCCCCATAACCCGTTCTGCCAAGTGAGTGTTCTCTTCTTTCCGAATTCCCCGTCACTGGTTTTGTCAGCTCTTTTCCCCCTCTCTTTGTTTTCCTGAGCACACTACGTCTACGAATACTTCTACATCAATATGTCAATTACCACTCATATAATGAAAGTAATTGTTGCTCTAAAAAGAGTGCGTGTATGCGTTCTAAAAGTCTGCCCAACATATCACCCTAGCTCAATTCCCTACAATTATAAAGAACGCTGATTTCTGTTACTCCTGTTTTACTAGTTTAGTTTACACAATAGATCGAAATAATATATACGCAGTGTTAGACATTGACATGGCTGTTATTATAATGGAAAGTGGACAAATTTTATAATTTATGTTTACTGACAAGACGAAGAGGATGTCTGAACCAGTAATGTTTACTTATAACAGATATTTACTTGCTTTAGAGTCAACACACAACTAGGATATTTTCTATTACTGCACATCAAAGTAACTCTGCAAATATTACAGTGCTGTGATTAGTATTACCGACGTTAGGTTAACACATCACATTGTCCAAATAACGCATTATCACGAATTCAGCGGGCATTTTTACTGACATCTCTTAAACTAGCCTATCATTCATAACATGTTTCATTATCAACCCAATATTGCCCAATCTTAGCACTACCTGACGAGAACATAGATGAGTCATGGAGAGCTGACTGACCAGTTTTGCGCCGCATCAGCAACCGCCGCGTGAACCACCACTCGCGAGATCACAACGTGTTGTTCACTGCTCGGAACCATCACATGATTAAGGTTGCCACAACTCCCTTCTGTCAATAAATACCTTCGTTACCAGTTGTCACTTGTAATATGCAAAAGGTGCACAGAACCAGTTTACTTTTCCTGAACGTGGCCGACGGCTTTGCACAATCCTGACTGCACTGGCTTGGTCAGCACTATGTTGGTTTGTGTAGTGTGGCTGCCGGGCGAGGATTTTTATATGTCACTCCTCCGACAGCCAATTAGAGCTGCTGAGCCATGCGCCAGGCGATTGCGGAATGTGTGAGTGGAAACATTTATTGAAAAAAATTGACCCGTATCTGCATTCAATCTGCAAATGTCGTCGAAAGACGGTAGTCTTGCGTGTAGAGAGACTGAAAAAAACATTTATGTGATGTTCTGCTCAAAAAAATCGGTGAATGGTAATCTGCAGGCGCTCCGTTAGATTGCCTCGATCGTGCAGCGGAGGCGAACGAGCGCATCAAGCCACGTCACACGTGAGACATGAGCGCCATCTGGCAGTTTTTCTTTCAAAAACAAAGCGCGTGGCTCTGAGACGGGTGTGCGCGCCCGCCTCAGAGGTGATAAGGTGTAGAACGCAAGGGGACGGGTAGGGGCCACCACCATTTCATTTTAGCAAAGCGTTGGAAACACCCGCCTTTCCGTGCAAACGTTGGATGGTCAGCGCAGCGTGATAAGCGCTACGGTCCTTAAAATTACTTATGTATGCCTTTTCAGTAAAAGGCGCACATGCAGAACATATACATGTTCTTATGGTTTCCCAGACACGCACACTATTTGCTTTTTAATCGACAATTGCACAAGTACGAACGCTGAATCTTGAGCAACATAGGTGGGCGCTGCGGTTGGGGTCGGCCGTTTCAAATAGCCTGATGCTGTTAGGAGTGGACAAACAGACAAATGTACAGAGAGACAGACAGACAGACAGACAGACAGACAGACCAAAATTTTTGCATCGAAGGTCCCCAAGAAAGACTGTCATTTTTAAAAAGGAGGAGAGGTGCAGCCCTTTCGAAGCGTCATAGTGGGTGGAGTCCTTATTTCGGGACCCCATTGGTGACACTTGCTAACCTAGCCCGCTGAACCAGGGCCCTTTGAGCTTGAAGGTCGGAGCGACCCGGCAGGGTCGCCTCCCACTCCTCTCTGGTTGGGTTAGGGTTGGGGGAAGAGCTGAGTTGAGCTGGCAAGCCCAAACGATGTGGTAGGTGTCAGCCGCTTGCCCACAGTATTGGCACTTGCCAGTGAAGGAGAAATCAAAAGGTTGCATGATTGCCGGGCACAATTAAGTAGTGGTGAAAAGTCTCAGCAAGATGCGTTCATTGGCCTTCCCCAGCCCCTTTGCAGAAGGTGGGTATTGGCGATGCTGATCCGTGTAATAGGTCGTAATATCTTTCAATGTCAAGAGATATCCGTCTTCGGGTTGCAGGCACTCAGGATCTAAGCGGGATGCCAGGTGAGTGAGTGATCGGGCCGCCGTGTTAGTGGCTTCATTCCCCATTAGGCGCTGGCGGCCTAGAGTCCAGACTAGGCAACGAGGTGTAGGGTCGATTCCCCGGTCGCTATAGTTCTGCTAAGTTTTTTCCGCAAGTGGTGTGATCCAACCAGCTTCATAATTTCGATATGCCCCACGCAAATCTGATATGATACATTGAGATTGATGGTCAGAGGCAGCTAAGGCACTAGCTACCTCTTCAGCTTGTGTTGTGCCAGGAGCTTCGAAAGTGAGTCCATCTACTTGCTTTTCCTCGTTAATTACCGCTGCCGTATACCACCCACCGCAGTCAGGACAGCCACATGTACGCAGAAAACTCCGTGTTTATTGCTATAGTGACGCTGCAAGGCGTGTGCCCTTGCCTGGTGACGACCACTATAGTCTTCTCTGTCCATCTTTGTGGAGAGGGGTCGAACTCTGACGGTGCGTCTCTAGAGTTCGGGCACTAGGACGCCCTCCTGATCGTGTAATTCGCGTTTCAAGTGAAGCCGGTCCAGCAGATGCCGTCCCGACATTGACTGTATTAGACGTGTGTATTGGTTCGTGATGTGTGCTTCCTTAAGCTCCTGAAAGGTTATCACTACTCCCAGCGCGAAAAGTCGCGCGTTAAATGCTGTGACAGGCAGGCCCAGGGCCCTCTTAATCACTTTGCGGATGATTGCCTCGACTTTCTCTGCGTCATGCTTGTGCAAGTAGATATAGGAGACCACGTATAAAATACGGCTAATTACGAAGGTATCAGCTAGCTGCACAGCATGCTTGCTTCGTAATCCCCCTCTATTGTTGGAGACGCAACGGACCATTCGGCCCACTTTGTCCCTAACCTCCCGAAGTTTTTGTAGTGCTGTGTCAACTCTCCTTTGATTGTGGATGAAGAGTCCAAGGATTTGAATTTCCCTAGCCTTGCGTAGGGGGCCACTAACCAAAGAGATTCGCAGTTTTGTAGCGTCCTTAGGCGATGGCCTTAGATGCGCCAATTTTGATTTGTTTGGTGCACACTGGATTCTGCAGCGCTCTGCGTCAGTACGCATTTAGACGTGTGCTGTCGAACATTATAGAACTGGTTGGCGCGCAAGCTCTGGAATAAACCCGAGTGTTCGTGTCTTGTCCACATTCTTAACAGAACGATCTACTATAATCGGAAACCTTCTCAAAGAATGAGCCCCAGTCTGCACTCAGTATTTCTGACAGGCTCTATGGGCGAAAACTGAATGAAACAAAAGTGAAAATAAGGAATGTGCATGATAATATGACGGGAAAGCGGCGTTCGGTCTTTAATTTCACCTCTTTTTGGGGCAGCTAGCTTTGCAAACCTTTGCTGACGAGATTGTGAGACTCAGCACACGCACTTCTCTTGCCTGCTCGAAATTCTCAACCCTGGTGAGGCACTCTTTAGAGTGTTCACACAAAGAAGAGAAATTGACCCTCAGTGATTATAGACCCGATGAATACGTGGCGGACAGACCGTCCGGACCTATTAGTGGTCTGGCTACTTGCTCCTGTGCTGCCCTTTTCGGCCATGCTCACATTCAAAGACACAGGAGCATGTTTGGTGGTAGACACTTCACTCACCATGCTGGACAATAAAAGGAGAGACCGTGCTCGGAACCTCCTCTGAGAAAAATTGAATGATTATGCTGAACCGTTGGTGCATTTTTACCGTCATAAACTTAAACATTTCTTGTTTCTGTGTCTTAGACACAGGTTCTGCACGTTTTCTTAGAAAATTTGAATTTTTTGTTACAAGCTGTACTTTTTATATGTACGGTTTTGGGGGTCTAAACTTTTGTTTTGCCAGCCTATTACCAATATTTAGTGCCTATAAATCTGGCCTTTGCTGATGACATCACACATAAGTGAAGCACGGAAACTACGCACACTACGACAACGTTTTGATCATGTGCTGCTGATTGAAAGAACCACACTCTAAAGGACGAACGGATAACTAGCATGACAATGAGCCACTTGCAACTACTTCACTTTTTTCATGCATTGTACACTTAAGTATTAAGTACAAGGCACTTGTCATATCTACAAAGCAATACCTTCCTCAGTAGCATGTGTCTAGGACTGGACATTTATGTGAACTATGTATGAAATAAAACGTTTGCAAGTTGCTCCTCAAGCCGTTAACCAGTCTAGGTCTGCATTCTTCTCGGCGATTCCTTAAATTAGAGCATAAGATGAAACTCTGGCATGAACCAATGTCTCTTATATATCACCTTACTGACCATGACAATAGTGGCACCCTACTGGCCCACCGCGAAGCTCACACATATAGTCCTGTCTTCAACGTAATCATAGTTGAGGCCATGCACGAAACAAAGTGTCGTATTCGTGGGGGTGTGCTGTTATTCACTTTTATAGCTGCACTAGCATCATTATCACCTAAATTCATGTGGGATTTAGTTCTTTCCACCCAGAAAATGACTTTTGTAAACGTCGGCAGTGTAATGAAAAAATGCTTTCGTTATTCTGCCTTTTTGAGCAAAGTAATTGAAAAACTGATCTGTACACGTCTCACAAATTACCTGAACAAATTTAATATACTATCGCCTTGTCAATTTGGCTTCCGTTCCGGCTACTCCAGTGACCATGCGCTAATCTCACTTACTGACCAATTAAAAAAGGCTATTGACAACGGTTACTATGCGGGCAGCGTTTTCATCGACCTAACTAAAGCTTTTGATTCGATCAATCATCACATTCTTTTCAATAAAGTTGAAGCATTTGGTATAACTGGCCCAACATTACTATTATTGCGTAGCTATCTCTGCAACAGGTTACAGAACATGGTAATTTTTAATGCATATTCGTCAACCAAATTAACTAATATTGGTGTACCCCAGGGGTCCATTCTGGGGCCCCTTTTGTTTTTACTCTATATTAACGATTTGCCGAAATGCCTTTCTTCATCCAGTTGTATATTATACGCCGACGACACTACAATTTTTGACTCCGATAGCAGCATTACATCCTTAACTGGAAAACTAAACTTTGATCTGGCACAACTCGTTCTATGGTGCAGTAATATCATGTTAGAAATTAACACGTCTAAGACAAAATTTCTTGTCTTCTCTTCACCACAAAAAATTCTTACCTTCTATCCCTCCTGTTATAATTGCGCGCAATGACATCCCTGTGAGCGACTGCTGTAAATTCCTGGGCGTTGAACTCGACAGTAACTTGAAATACCACCGGCATGTTGCATATATTAGGAAAAAAATGACGTATGGCATTCGACTACTGATTATATCTCGTCTTCATTTCAATCCATCAATACTTATGTCACTCTATTTTTCTTTTGTTCATTCGCACATTTCTTACTGTATTACTTCATGGGGTAACACATACACCACTCATCTTGCTTCAGTTCAGACAATTCAAAACCAAGCGATAAGAAATCTCACGTCAAGCCCATATCTCTCTAACGCTAAGTCACTACTTCACGAAAACAATATGTTAACTGTATCTGAGCTAGTTAAATATAACCTTGGTATTTACATGTATAAAACTATAAATAACCAACTTCCACATTTTACTACCATTCTCTCAAATAACAATGTCACAAGGTTTGCCCTTAACAATAACTTTCTACTGCCAAAAGTTCGCACCAATTATGGCAAACAAACCATTCATTTTTTCGGAATTTCCTTTTGGAAAAGTTTACCTTTCGACATTAAAGTATGCCGTTCCCTGAATGTAATTTATTTGAAGTTAAAAAATCATATCATGTCAACTAACTAGCCTGTTTTGCTGTTTCTTAATTGATTCCTGTTCATTGTGAGTTGCGTTCTGTAATCACTTGTCATTGAAGTTAGCGCGTTATTCTTACTTTTAAATTGTTTCTGTGAGATTACAAGGGTTGATTGATTTGATTGATTGATTGATTTGTGGGGTTTAACGTCCCAAAACCACCATATGATTATGAGAGACGCCGTAGTGGAGGGCTCCGGAAATTTTGACCACCTGGGGTTCTTTAACGTGCACCCAAAGCTGAGCACACGGGCCTCGACATTTCCGCCTCCATCGGAAATGCAGCCGCCGCAGCCGGGATATGAACCCGCGACCTGCGGGTCAGCAGCCGAGTACCTTAGCCACTAGACCACCACGGCGGGGCAAGAGAGATTACAAGGGTATATTCTTACTTTATTTGTTTCAATTTCATTTTACTGTAGCTCTGTCTCCCTGCTATGTACATCACAATTATTCTCAATTCTACATTGTACAAGAGGCTCTTGCAGTCTCTGACTATGGGACCTCTTTCTATATATCATGCACATGTATGCTTCATCATTTAGCACAATAAAACCTTCTGTTCTGTTCTGTTCTGAAAACACTCGCTAACTGAAATGGTGCATTTGGCGCATGCTTACTTGTCAGCGGTGGCAATGGTGTCCAGCACCCCTACTATGAGACAAATATACAACGTCGATAGGGCTGAAACGGCATGTAGGTGGTACTTCTTCGTGTTCTCATGCTGTGCTAGATACGACACGGGCGAAACAAACGCGAAGCAACGCGCGGTGATGCGTGCACTGACAACTGTATAATTTCGAGCCTTCGAAGATTTATTTAAAACAGAGAAGGAACACGAACAAGGAAAAATTTCAGTAGTAAAATCATTTCTCCATACAAATGAGTAAAAATAAAGCGTATCAGGGTGTCAACCAATGACAGCGACATATGTGGGTATTTTAGAATGCGATGAAATGATTTCTTTCAAAAGTTCAATTTCATTTTGAGATAGGGTGACAGAGAGAGCACCCAAAAAGTTTTTGTTGATATGATCATCGAATACTTTGTAAACTGCTGCGGGTGCGGCAATGCGGTCTTGTGCATGAAATCAGACGTTCAAGCAGTATTGGAAGTTAAGCAACCTGGTATAGGTAGACTTGCCTTGGGAGCACACGGGAATACCCCAAATCAGGGGGTACAGGGTGACATGGGATGAATATCGTTTGAGTGCAGGGAAGCTAGCAGCAAGATAGAATTTGAGGGGCGATTGAGAAAAATGGGAGAGGAGCATTGGACTATGAAAGCTTTCAGCTACTTGTATATGAAGAATGCTGATACTAAATGGAGAAAACGAACTCGAAAATTGTCAACCAAGTATTTAGACAGCAGCAGAATACCAAACCAAAAGAAAACATTGGAAACATCGGAAGAAGATGAAGGAAACAGAGAGGGACATGTGGAAAATGGGAATGCTCACAAAATCATCACTGGAGACTTACCGAACTTTCAATCAGGAAATTGCAAAAAAAATATCTACGATAATTCTTGGAGCAGTTCTCTGCTGTTCAAGGCGGGAACAGGAGTATCGCGAATTAAGACGTACCGAGCCAAATACGAAGGCACAGAAACAATATGTAGTACGTGTTGAGAGGAGGAAGAAACGGCTGAACATTTGATAATGTTCTCTAAAGGGCTCCGCCATCAGGTCGAAGACAATGGCGTGGAATTTTTCAAAGCATTGGAGTTTAGAGACACAGAAGGCTAAATAGACTTTAAAGGGGTGAAAATAACCAAGGGTACGTTAACTGATTGGTGGCAACAATCAAGGCGCGAGCGAAATTCAATCCTTCAACACATAGTGATAGTATTTAACTTTATGGCTAGTTGTCATGAGCAACCACCCGATCTAAAGGGCGCAGCCAGATCGATCCATTCATCCATCCATTCATCCTCGGCGCAGCTCCCACGTGTGTGGAAAGCGTGTAGGAGAGTCCAGGTGCAGTGCTTTGCCGCTTTTTCTCTCACCGTTCGCTCCCTCTCTTCCCTGGGCCCCACTCTCCCGTCCACAAAATCGTACATGTATATAAATGGAGTAAAGCGCGCGCCTCCCTCTCGACGGTTCGCTGGCTGATGAATGTGTATATAAATGGTGGTAGTAAAAATCCCCGTCTCGTCGATAATTTACGCCATTAAAATTATTACGCCGTGTACTCTATGCGCAAGAAACGCATTCACGTTTACTCACAATTCCCTTCGAGGAGAGGGGAAGCGCAATTTTTCGTGGTTTTTTTTTTTAGCCGTGCGAAACGTAGCTGTGCATTTAGACATGCAGGTGTATGCAACGTCATTTCGTTTCTTTTCAGGCGTACCAGGAGCTGCACAATGGCAGCTCCCGCGATATCCAGGGCTGGTGCACCGTCAGTGCGCAATGCAGTGCAAGAAGGCACCGGTGCTTCCCTAGTAGCGAGGCCCGCCGCAGGCGTCGACACCCAGTGGCGCATTGCCGTTGCGGCCACGTTCATCGCTTTCTTCACCGTGGCGTCCTCTTCTAACCTGGGCTTCTTCTACGTTTACTTTCTCGAGGAATTTCAGACGACACGGAAACAGGCCTCTTGGCCGGGTAGCGTCCTCCAAATTATGGGACACGTCTCAGGTACGTTGCTGCCATACCCACGAACCTTTCCTGGTGGATCATGAAATCCACTTGGTTGCGCTGTAAAACTCGGGAGCTGTTGTACATACCTAACCGTACGCGCGATGAACAATGGTATAAAATGAACAAATAAGCAGGATTGCGCATACTGTTTACTTCTTTGTGTTTCCCCGTCTTTCGTCCTGTTTAAGACATTTTGTATTGCACCAGCACATGAAACTTTAAGCACTGATTTCTTATGGTACGTACCTGGAGATTTCTAGCGTACACTTAGAAGCAAAATATGGTAAAATGCGCATTAGTGTTGCGAAGACTTAATTGAAACGTTCATGAGCAAGGTTACAAGACATACGCAAACAACAAGAGATACCCGTACCTAAAAAAATGCTACGTACGTAATAGTAATGAGGTTTTTGCGTCCAAAAAATTGGCAGATCCCACGTACACTGAGAATCGCGGATATGCACTGCACGAATGAGGAAGGTGGACATGTCACTTCAAAAT
Organism: Rhipicephalus microplus; assembly: GCF_043290135.1. Lineage (NCBI taxonomy): Eukaryota > Metazoa > Arthropoda > Arachnida > Ixodida > Ixodidae > Rhipicephalus > Rhipicephalus microplus. The sequence continues at coordinate 231,967,762 of NC_134702.1, forward strand.
CAGTACAACGCTACATGGCGGACGGACGTACTAAACAGTAAACACAAGTAGAAACGTTACATGCACTCGCGTATCTAAATAAGGTGCAAGTATGTTATCTTGCAGTCGCGCAACGATGGCACCACTAACGTTTGCAATACCAGCAACGATTGCGCCCGACATTTGTGTTCGCAGCCCATTCCTGTCACGTAATACCAAATGTTGTATACGTGAAGCTAGCAAAACGGTTGCAAGAGCGCTATGAGCATAGCATTTAGTCATGTCTTACATAACACGTATGCCATGATTATCATGTTTCATCGCGACATTTATCTTCATCGCCAATTCACGTCACGTCAAACCATATTTGGCATACGTGAAGCTAGCGAAACAGCCGCGAGCACGCTAGGAGGCTAGCATGTAGTCATGTTGTACTTGACACGCATACCTAGATTATCAAGTTTGAACATGTCATTTACTTTCAATGTCTGTTCACGTCACGTAATACTAAATTTTGTACATGTGAAGCTAGCGAAACGGCTGCGAGTGCATCTCGAACGTGGTATGTAGTTATGTTCTTATATGACCATCATGTCTTGAATATTGTTTTTTTCACCAGCCCAATGACCTTCATGGTCATCACCGATGAACATCGCCATCGATTCACATCAAGTAACATCAAAATTCGTATACGTGAAGCTAGCTAAATGATCGGGAGTGCGTCATGAGTGTGGCATGTAGTCATGTTCTTAAATGACACGCATGTCATGATTCTCAGGATTGCACCAGTCATATAGCTTCTTCATTCATTCAAGCCCCGTAATACCAAATTTGGTCTATGTGAAGCTAGCGCACCTTGATTGTGGCGTGTACTCTTGACTCACATGACATGCATGTCATGATTTCCACGCTAGGGTCTGTCACTTATGTTCGCCATGCAATCATGTTATACCATACCAGTTGCGCAATATGCCACGTGAGAAAGCACCGCAACAGCAGGACCATGACATGTAAATTATAACATTCATGACATACTTTTCATGATTTTCATGTTATGATTAGTCACTTTTGCACGTCATACAGCCATGTCATGCCATGCCAACTGTGGCATAGATCTCAATATCGAAACGGCCAGGAGCGCTAAAAGTTGTAGGTGGCTAGATGAATTGATGAATGGATGGACGGATGGACGGATGGATTGGCGGACGGATGGATGGATGGGCGGACAGATGGATGGATGGATGGACGGATAGGTGGATGAATGGATGAATGGATGGATGGATGGATGGATGGATGGATGGATGGATGGATGGATGGATGGATGGATGGATGGATGGATGGATAAATGGATGGATGGATGGATGGATGGATGGATGGATGGATGGATGGATGGATGGATGGATGGATGGATGGATGGATGGATGGATGGATACGATTGAAGTCGCTGAAGTTCGCTAAAGACAGGGGAACCCATGGTGGAGGGCTACGTAAATTTTGACGACCCGGCGTTCTTTGCCATGCACTGCGATTTCTTCGTACACGGTCCTTTATCATTTCGCCTCCACTAAAACGCGATCTCAGCAACTGGGATTGGACGCGTGACCTTTGGGTCGGTAGCCACCACTATACTACTATGTACACTAGCGTCCACTGTTAAAGGGAGCATTACAATGAGCACCGTTATTATTTCAAGCCCTCCAGTACAAGTGGATACGATAACAATGTTTATTCATGGCACTAGTCTGTCAAAAGGAGCCAGAACTGCGCACAACTGGTCGTCTCATTTGAATCGAAGCCATTGCAAGAGAGTGAGACTTAAGCACGTTGTGTTCGAACTTGTTTCCTTTAACAGTGGACCACTAAAGTTGATGCATCGATCAAATATTACAAACTTATCATTGCAATGTTAACTAACGAGCTCAAAGACAATCGGAAAAGGATAATACGCAACAATTTCGTGCATATTGCCACGGTTGTTTTTATTTTTACTTTTAATTTTAATGAACTCGACGACATATTCACCGCTAACAGACAGGGACGTCAGAGGGACGGCAACACAATGAGCAAACATCGACAATTTTATTTTCATGAAATGCTCACTGATATATCCATGCACAGTGGCGCCACCCGTCTATCCACTAGCCAAGCAGAAAAGACCTCTCCTGATCTAAAAGGTCTACTGATGGGGCACTCACACGCGTGTCACACTATTGAGAAATATAACATCGGCTTCAATCGTCTCTCGAACATTTTTATGTTTCGCCAGCACAATGCCAGATTTGTACGCAGGTGCGTAACCACATTCCAAGCAATGAAAAGAAAAAACAACTGGCCGTAGCTATTCTTGTTTTTAACACTAACCTTGCGTTGATTTGTAGGATTTAATGTCCCGAAACCACCATATGAGTAAGAGAGACGCCGTAAAATTTCGACCACCTGGGGTTGTTTAACATGTACCTGAATCTAAGTACACGGGCCCACAACATTTCCGCCTCCATCAAAAATGCAGCCGCCACAGCCGGGATTTGATCCCACGACCTTCAGATCTGCACCCGAAAACCTTAGCCACTAGACCACCGCGGCGGGGCTTATCTTGTGTTCGCGAAGACGATCTTTAAAGCCTCTACCCATCTGACCTATACATTTATTATCACATGTGAGCGGAAGCTCATAAACTACCCCTTGTACACAATCCACAAAAGGGTCGCGACGGTTCTTGGAGCACCCGACAGAAGGCCTGCGATGCGGGTCCCTCAAGCGACTTATCCTGCCAAGCTTTTGTGGTGCAGGAAACACTACTTTGATGTCTCTTCGACTAGCTATTTTCTTCACATTATGAGCTGTTTCGGGCAGATAAGGCAGTACTGCCACTCTGCTCCTGCTTCCCGTCTGTTGGATGGCCGCTTCCCAAGGGCCACTGTTCAAACGTCATATTTTAAGAAAACCCTCGATAACCGACACCTTTATGGACTCTGAGAAACCTGCTTCAAATAACCTCTCGGACTGGCTCATAAGGATTCTAAGGTGGCTGGACTTCCACAATGCGCTTCCAAAACAGATTGGCAATGCTTGTTTTAACTAGCTTCGAGTGAGCAGATTGGTATGGCAAACAAGGCTTATTAGCTCTAGGTTTGTATTCGCAACACGTGTGCTGCTTTATGTATTCAAGCTCAATGTCTAAAAACCACAGCACGTTATGGGGCGGCTCTTTCACTGTTTTAGTAGGGGGCTAAGGCAAGGGGAAAAACAATTTTTTAGTTATTCTACTGTTACGTGTACTTCCAGCTCGAACAGGACAACGTAATCGTTCATGTATCTTAGACATTTGGCCACTCTGTGCTCTGACCAGACATGTACCAGGTTTCTGTTAAGGTGAGTAAGAAAAAATGTCACTTAATACCGGCGCCAAACAGAAGCCGATAAAGACGCCCAGCTTCTGAAGAAAAGTTTTCCCATTCCACGTGGCAAATGTCGCGCGCAGATGCCAGCGAAGCTAATCTAAAAAGCATGGAACAAATATCCCGGCTGAGATCTGAAACGAACCACGCCAAAGTCATCAATGCATTCTTCTGCGCACATCATTAGTTCACTTTGAAGGAAGGAATAATGCAAGTTCGTTATGTCAAAAGAGTAGGCCAACGAGCATTTATCTGTGGTACTCTTCAGGAAATCTAGAACTTCTACGGAATGCCTAATCACAACAGGGTCGTAAATTTTAATATTGCCAAGCTTTTCTTGAAAAACAAAAGAAAACAGCTATAATCTTCTGCCTTGGCCCTATTTTTGATACAATTACCCTCAAAGGCCATTCGGGCTTGTGCGTTTTTGCGCTAAAAATATTTTTAAGGCTACTCTTCTTGACTGCGTAAGTATCATAGAACAATATACTCAAGCCCACCTTTCTACAAATAAGTTTTGTTTCTCATTTTATATTTCTAAGGGACACATTGATACACTCATTAAAAACATTGGCAACTGCAGAACAGGCTTTCTCCTTGTAGTCACCTTCGCCTAGGACAACACGTCCGCCCTTCTTATACGCTGTCAGAAGGCACAGTTGCTTCTGCTTCAAGAAAGACGCTACACAGCTTACAGGCACAGGTAAGGCATCGGTATTTTTTCGCGAGATCACTTCTACCACTTCCTATATACAATGATACGCTTAACCTTCCAGGGCACACTTTGACATTTGTCGCACAAGGCTCAAAAGTTTTGGCGCACTCCACCTTGGCTCGACGGCGAACTTAGGTCAACATTTTCAACGTAGCCTCGTATACTAACCTGGCTGGTGGTTCTGACGCTGCATGTCGTTGGACCTGTCGTGTTCGGGATGCTGGCACGTAAGCCTGGCAGAGTCTGCTGCCACATGAATTCCTTGCTGCTGGTGGCAATCACTAGGAAGTTTTTACACTCTCCGTTAACGTTTCGTATCCTTCCTGGATCTTCCAAGGAGATCCTCAGCAAGTCCCTTAACATCCAAGCCTCCGTTTGCTACTCACTCCTAAGAATCTTGAGGACTCTGATGCGATGCCCGGCTGAAGGGGCAAGTCCACCAAACAACCACGCGACTCCGTCGGATAGATGCTTGCAGCGAATGAAGAAGGAAAGCGAATGAGCTTGACAGTTGGCATGAATGAAGAGGGGAGCAACTGAACAAGATTCGTATGAAGAATACAGAAAGGAGCCCGATGTACTAGAAATGAACTTTAGCAATGCCATCTTTCGGGCATGTTGGTAAACGTAGCTTGATGACATATTGAGCGCTAACAAATAGGGACATGAGAGGGACGACAACAAAATGCGCTAACTTCCACAATTTTATTCAACAAAATAAAAAATCACGGCCTGAATTCAGGGACGTCATGAGTTTGCACCAAATTTTCTGAGTGGAGAAGTGGTGTTGAATAGCTCTTTAACATGCCGAGATGGTGACCATACACCAATTTCTGCGTCGAGCCATCGACATTCTACTCGCTGTCACACCGTCAGGATGGACGGTGTGGCAGCCACATCACGCTTTCAGGATGGACTAGAACTGCTACCTCAAGAGTTTGTTTAATCGCTTATTGTGGACGTTAATCTTTGGGATGGAGACATACCGCCAAGCCAAGGTTGCCACCTATGGCGACTTTTCACCAAACTGGTGAATTAACAGGCCCGTGGCGACCTAAAATTATGAATGGTGATCTGGCAAGTTTTTGGCGATTTTCGGCCTATCTCTCGACAGTGTTAGATATTCTACACTCAGTGTCTTCGAAACGAATGTACAACAACAACTTTCCACATTTTGCATATTTTAGACCCTCCATGCAGTAGAAGGCTCACTTTCTGCGCAATCCTGTAAGTCTGTCGTGTATTTCAATTCACCTATATCGTTGAAGCACTGGCGTACTGGTGCTTCTAACAGCAACATCCCAGCAAAATGTACTTGAACAGAGTGCTTCGCGTGTCGCGAAGTGGTGGTTCAAGTTTTGTAGGTGAGTCAAAAAATTTAAGCTTCTTTAAAGTTTCACTTCTCAAGTGGCTAGTTTAAGGTTAGGCCGCGCATGTTCTGACGAGAGCTCCAACTGTCCTCCATAGCTTGTCGACTTATTCACTGCATGCGGTAGTACTCCCTGATTTGTTATGTAGAGTTTAAATTTGTTAACATACTTTTTTGGCTGGCCCAGGAGTCGATTTTTCGGGGCAGCTTTCACAAACTGCAATAAGGCAAATGTGTACCGTACGCGTAATTGCAAATAAAGTGGGGTGCGAGAATTGCCAATGTTACGCAGTTCTACCAAATTGATTTCTGTTATTTTATGAATAAGTTCGATTGTTGGACACACTGTTCCACTTCATTAAGATTCTCTAAAACCTGCAGGAAGGCTACCTACGCCGTCTCTCTCTTGCTTTAGTGACTGTTTCGCTCTGTATTCTATACAACTAAAACCATAACAACCTGTTGTAATGAGGCGCTAGACTTCAGAGACGCTGTTGGTGCGTGCATGCCCCTTCTCAGTGCCCCCGTGGTGAAGCGGGTGACAGCATTCCAAGCCCAGTAGCCCTCTCATGATGAACTGTCGACTGGCATTGGAAAAAGTCAATACAGTTCATGGGTTATGAACGACACTGTACTCTAAAGAGCAATTCATAATTAGCAGTTTATTACCAGGTTCGTCGCACATATGCTGAGTGTTGACGTTTTTGGCGAAACTTGAAGAAGAATGGTGCCCTTCTGGCAACTTTTTGTTCGTAATTTGGCGAAATTCAATGAATTGACAATGGTTACCCTGCGCAGGGTAACCTCAACGTGAGTGCGTCCACTTTAAACGGTGCTATTAGTACCAAACACCAATCATATTTTGCAAGGTTTTATACCCATGTGCAGTAATAAACATTCAACAATTTCTGTAAGGACACATATTACTTTCGCGTTATTTCGACTCCTACGGCGGATGTGGGATGAAATGCTACCTTTGCCGTGTTGGTTCCGATCTCTGTCTGTTTCAAACCATTTTGCGTGTAGCACACCGCGCAATGCTTTTGACATGTCAAAGAAAAGGTCTTCCCTATTTTCGTCATTGTTTCAAGTCATGCCAAAATCATTATTTGTTGCAACAAGTGTTCTTGTGGAAAGCACTCTTGATATCTGTGCTAGGTGGAAGAAAATGAATTGGCGTTTTCAATGGGCGTCTCCAATTGACATCGCGGTCAGCGATATTTGACGATACTTTCAAATTCTCCATCCTCAGACTTGCGTACATGCTTAACTGCAACCGTAATGCAGTCGGAGTAATGTCATCGGTTATATCTCGAGGCGACTCTCTATCTTAAGTGCGTGACAAATTCTTCTCTGGGCACCATATGGATAATATGGGTGACAGCACTATACATTTCGGCCTCTTCCGCCAAAGGCATTTGAACATAATAATAGCGTGTGTAAACGTTCTTCTTTATTATTACTTTTCTTTCCTTATTAAGGCAAAATGCTCAAGTGCCTCTTAGGACACTTGTCACTTGCCTTGCATACCACAGCACCTGGTTAAAAAAGTAGGCTACCATTATAGGTTCAAACAAAATCAGATGAAATGCAGGATGCAAGGTGGAACTGAACTTTCGAGTTGTACGTGGCAGTCAAATAGTACACCCCAAAGGCACACCACTGGAACTACTTAGGCGAAATACACTTTTTAGGGAAAATATATCACAAGAAATTGTGAGAAAATATATAACGTCTCGCGGAGGTAGTTCAAATCATATCCGGCATCAGACCACGTGAATCGCGCATCAGCAGGGTGGATTGAAGCTCGAGAGGTTGTGTTTTGCAGTCGGTTGCAAATCGGGAATTTCTATTCAAACACACTGACGAGCAAAAACAAGTAAAACGACACACTGCTGGACAAGGAAGTGTATGGATGGTGCTTCGTACTCATAGCAAAAGGTAAATTCATAATTCACCATGAGCAGCAGTAGCAGCTACAGCATCATGAAAGCTTGAAGCTACTCACGTGGCTTCGAAAACAACGATGGTGACAATTAAAACTAAATTAGCCACACCCATTAGCTCTCACGTTCGAGTAGTCTTAGGGGCATGCATAAGTGACGTTGTGCCTGCTATGTGCACCACTTTGCGCCCGCCTACCCATAGCGCACGACTGTTAGTCCAGTACTTGTCACACGGCTGGTTGAAGTAGCGGAGAGTAACATACAATTCAAATGCCACGGTTGTAAACGAAAACCAAAGAGGTTCGCTTTTGGCCCCACCATCATTATTGCTGGAGGGTGCGTTGGTACGGGCATTAGCCTCTCTACCCTGCCTCTCCTCGCCCGAAGAGTACTGCCGCAATAATAATAAACAAAGTTGATTCATTCGTTCTTTTCTTGCTAATTAAACATGAACTTCGTGATTTTTAAAGAGCCGACTCCAAAGCAATCTAAACTTACATGTTGTTATTATGTAAACGAAGACTATAATTTTCCTACGTGAAGCTTCCGAAGTATATTTAGCTGAATGTCACTGGAATGATGGTGAATTGCAATGTTTCTTAAAAATAAACTTAATTATTCTTACAGGCATCCTCGTGGCCGTTCTTCAGCCGATCGTCCCGATATTTTACATTGCCTTTTTCGGAAGCATACTGCTCTGGTTGGGACTACTAGCCGCAGTGTTCGCTCCAAGCATAGCCTGGACCACTTTGACGTTCGGATTTTTACATGGTAAGGTAATGTAAACACACCTCAGTATTTATTATTGCGTATTATTTTCAGCCTCAACTCGCGGACGTTGTGGTCGTTATAACAGTGTATGTTAGGAAGCAGTGTTCGCGAAAGGAAGACTAGAAACGCAATGACTTCATGCTTCAATGAAGCCTTTCGTTCTCATCGCAATAGCCCGATGCTTTAACAGCGCTTGATAAATATTCTTCATTCACGAGCTTGAATTATAGCTTCTTCAATGACACGCAGCCACCTGGAAGCAAGCTTCGAAATTCTAGTCCAGTGCATACTCGTAAAACAATTCGAACACTTCTAGCACCGCAGCTTAGCAGCATGAGCATGGTCAGTGTTACACGTATTAGAACTGAGACTTGGGCTAGCAGGAGAACTTTTTAGCTGGAACTATAATTTACCTATAATACAAAGCATACGCAAAACAAAGCTGCTACCCCGTGTATCGGTTACCGCCAAGACCATCGATGTACGCCACCCAGCGTGTCAACTCTTTATAGCAATAACAAGTGGGCTTACTCACTCAGAAGACTCACGCATCCTGGCTATGATCCCCGCTGCCTCTAAGCGATCAAACTCCTCTTTCAACCACGGTCAAATTGCGTGAGGTACTCGTCACGCCGGCTCGATGATTGGGAGGCCGCCATTTTGGAGCGTCATGCTGTATTCTCGCTTTAGTAGTCCGACACCCGCAAACAATTCCGGATACTTTCTGCGAATGCAGACCGATAAGTCATCCTTGTTGACGGCTCGAAATCTGTTCACGTGACCAAACTGCACGCAGGCGTAGTCCTAAGATCGCCTGCCGACCTTTCTTCACAACAAAAAAACTCAACTATCCTGGTGCCTTCTCTAATCTGAAATGGGAGTAATATCTTCCCCATGTACGCTATTTCATCTTCGCGGTAGCTACGCAGTACTGCTCGGGCGCTCTGCGGCTGACACTGTTCTCAGGGCGTCAAACCCACGGCGCGGCAGCTGGTTGGCCTGCGTGCCGCTATTGACTTTCAGCCGCACTTCTATCCTTGAAATATGAGTTGCAACCTCCCAGTCGCGTCGATCGGCCGTGTTCGCTTTCTTACATGCCGTAGATATGTGCAGCCTTGTCAAGACGCCCTCATCGTCGTCGTCATCCCACTCGGCGACGTCGTTCGCATGCGTTGCTCTTGCTTTGCCGCTAATTGCGAAATGGTTCTGCTTCCGGCATCAAGCACAATATTTCCCGTATGCTGGACACTCGCCAGGTCTATGCGAGCGGTCGCAGTAGCCGCATTTCTTTCCTTGATGTCGCTCTTTGGTGCGCCCTTCATGCAAGTCATTCATGTGTTTCTGGTGCTTCCTTTTTTCTTACGTCACTGCGTCCACGCTCTTGCTTTCACTCCGCGCTTTCGTTTGCGCGGCAGCGATTTTCTCAGCTTTTGCCCACTCAACAGCTGTGCTGAGCGTCAAGCCCGTTTTGGCTAGAAGCTTTTCTCTTAACGCTTTACTAGATGCGCCGTACACAATTTGATCACGCAGCATCGATTCCCGGAGGTTCTCAAAGTTGCAGTTCTGCGATTTCAGTTGTAAATCCTGATAGAACTGTTCGAAAAGCTCACCTTTGGTCTACGTGCGGCTCCGCAACACGTAGCGCTCGAACGCTTTGTTGCTGTGGGGTAAGCAGTGTGCTTCGAATGCTTGAACTAACTTGTTGGTGTACTGCTTTTCTTCCCCATTGAGGTCGAAAGTGTTGTAAACGTTGATCGCCTCTTGGCCCACCAGCTAAAGCAAGTCGGCGACTTTCTGGGTGGAGCTGCGGTGCTTTCCAAGTTCCGAGGATTCTGTCGCAGTGAAGTACAGCTCGACCCGCTGCTTGAAGCGAATCCGGTTCACGACATTATTACCGAAACGTAATGGCTCTGGTGGCGTAAACTCAGTCACTTCGTAGCGTCGTGATCTGGCCACTTTTGACAGCATGAATTAAACGAGACTGACACGTACAGTTGCCATGGAAGGACTTATGTTCAATACTTGCGCACCTTAAGTGCTCAAGAAAGTTGCCAGACTGGGCTGCGTACATCGATGGTGTTTGCGGTAACCGAAACACGCCGCTTCTCAGTTGCATGCATCGTTTCGTCCTAAAGTGTGCCTCCACATAATCTGCTCAAACGTAACATTTTTTAGCTATGCCTTGAGTTCAATTATGGGTTAGTTTATTACCAGATGTATACGATTAGATGATTCTCCCTGCACATGCTTTATAATTCGTTAGCTACTGTAGCACGCCAAAGCATAGCTTGGTTGGTAGGTGCGATATTTACTGATGTCCCCTGTGCACTACCACTCCACACTAATCTGGAGCGTAAGCGCACGGCGGGCGACTCCAACGTAGAGATTGTAAGGCCAAGCCTCGCGGTCCTGCGCGATCCTGCTGAACGGCCCATATCGGTCGGCCGGAAAAGAGCTGCGGGGGGGCCACCTCCCACCTTGACGAAGCGATAGCGGGGTTTGTGTACACTGCCTCGCAATACAGGAGCATGTGTACTAACGTGGATACATCCCCGCATGCGGGGCAGGCTTCTTTTGAGCCACGACACAAATACCGCGTGAACAAGGAACTCTTATGGGTCCCGAAACGTCTCTTTGTTTTTTCACCTTGGGTTGGTCAGCGACCGCATCTACATCTTCATCATGATAGCTGACCCGACTAACTTTCGTCCAACTTTTGACTGCTATAAATAGCGTGTAGAGAGCTCTGATTGGGGTACGTATTTGTCCAAAACATAGGACTAAAAAAAGAAAAAAGAGTTATTACCGTCATATTGTGTCATCTGAAACCCTCCCGTATATGGGTGTCAGAAGGCTATTACGAAAACGCCAGCGCCACGCCTCATGTTCGGTAAGTAGGACAGCGAAGGCCAGGAGCTGCGCAACAGCTTTCAGCTAAAGTTGGTGGTAGCGCCCATCCTTAGGGGCAGTCAAGGACCAGTCCTTTGGGCAGTACACAGAGCTCTCCCATTTAAACCACGTAAGTGGGTTATGACAACCGTTCATAAAACCTTTCTCTACCGCGTTTCATTACTCAAAGTTTCAAATCTGAGGTAGCCATGTAAGAGACTTACCTATATATCACAACAAAACGTGCAGTGCGGGTCATAGAAGCCAGTCTGTGCGCTTTGTAAAAGAGAGGTGATATCAGCGTCAAGCTACACAAGGTTTGAAATAAGGAAACTGTGTGGTTCTGAAGGCTAATCTTATTTCTTATTGGTTTTTCCTAGACTTAACAGTGTGGTTCAGGCTCTTTCTAATTTGTTTCTAGATCTCTCTCATTCTAGGTTTTTTTTACGTTTATTCTCGGCGCTAAGAAGTTTCTGTAAAACTACAGAAAGTCACAGAAACTAAACTGATATGTACAAACTCAACGTACCGAACCTCGCACTGAAATCGCACCTCTCAGACCTACGAGCACGTCGTGGTTAGAGTATAAAGGCCTTCTATTGCTTTGGCGCCTTGTCACTGCCGCCATTGCCATTCAGTTCCCGAGTGCTCCACTTACTCGTGATCTACAGCTCCTCGCCATCACTTCGCAGACATAGGTCTCACGGTCGCCTTCTCCATATTTTGTGCGCCAGTTGTGAGTGGTGTGATTTAACCAGTTTATGCGGCCCATAGTCGTTTATGACGGTACTTTTCTGACAGGCGAAACAATTTAGAGTTAGGTTAACCAGCTTCACTGTTGAAAAAGAAAGCTATGTTCTGAACATAATCTACACTTTGAAAATGTAGAGATAGGTTTCAGATTTGCACGCTTGGTCTTCTACCATCTTCTAACCATTAAAAATAAGGCTCCTCTTTTGTGTCGCCCATGAACCCCAAGTTGCGCTTCATTCTAGTACACAAGCAGGTCCACGTACTGTCGCGCTCAGTATGACCACGCAAGCTCGTGGCCATGCGCACTGCCTGGTAGTACAGCAGCCACGATCGTGACATGTTTTCGAGTTATCGGGAGAAAGCTTGGCTGATCTTGCGAATACTCATCCTCCCCCGTATCCCTGCTTTCATCCCCCTCTTCTTTATTTGGAAGAACATTTTGCCAGTGTTTTTTATCGATTCTGTCTTTCTTGAAGAAACATTTGAGCACAATACAGCGACTTGATCGCCCACTATCTACCCTAGTTACGAACATATACCATTCTCCCGTCAGTTCGCCAAGGGAAGGGGTAGGCAGGAAGCGCTTTTCGTGAATACGTCAACGTGAGATCGTGTGCAGCGTTCTTGAATAATGAACATACCTGGCTTTCCAAAATAACTGTGAGGTCATCGAAGGAGAACAAAACATTCTTAGAATTTAAGACAAAGTTACTGCAATTTAGGAGAAAAAAAGAAAACCAGTGGTAATTTTTGTTGCCTTTTTATTCTGTGTAATATTCAAAATTTGTAGCTTGGAATGGCAAAAAAGTCAATTTCTCGCAGTCGAAGAAGTTAGGAAGAGGAAAATACTACGATTATTCTTTCACTATAATACAAAGCAAATAACCTAGTGAACAAGCCATAGTCGAAATATCTATATGAACAACCATGCGGATAATTCGCGCTGACTTCATTCAAAACGCATTTGAAAAGAAAAAATTGTACACAAAAATGAAATATAAAGATCTTGGACTAAGATGAATAAACTCGGAAGCAACTAAATGAAATATCTGCAATTCCTTCTGCTGACTTCGTCGATGGCGACTGGCAGCGGACTCAATCCTCCCCCTTTGCTGCTGAACCGATGGCGCGTCGGCACTCATAATATTAAAACGAAAGAACTCAAGGGAAATGACACAAAAGGTAATGAAGCGGTCGCCACGCTTTAGTAGCGGGTCATGGCGCCTTCCACGGCAATCGCATTCGGCATAATAGACGATAGTGGCGCCTGCAGATCATCAATAAAACTGCGTTCATTTTGCACGCACTTTCCTTCTTCTTCGACAGCGGTACATAACTCATTGGCGGATGAGCCTGACCTTCATTCTGCCCAATACGGCCTCAATTATGTTGAGGTATGCCCCTTTGGGGACCTATCTGAAGCACCGCACCCCTCGCATGTTGAACTGTTGAACAACCTTTGGAGTGTGGACAGGTGACAGGTCTTGCTTGAACAGGAAGTCCCCGTCAGGAAAAGGCCCGTCCAGTGCGTATGCTATCATGACGTAACGCAATCGAGGATGTCGCAACACTTTGCGTATGTCAGCGGTCTCTAAGTGCTGTACAAAACGCCATGCATATTAAGGGACATGGCACCCGAAGCTTTAACGTGCGCGATGCTACTTTTGACAGGGTGCCATAAACGATGAATCTGGTCCCAGCGTGTTGTTTACGTACACACACACACACACACACACACACACACACACACACACACATATATATATATATATATATATATATATATATATATATATATATATATATATATATATATATATATATATATATATTAAGGATAGTGCGAAAAAATATACTGCTTTCCAGTCGCCTCTGGTCCTTGAGCCGTGTTCTATTGCGAAGTTAAGACTTACCGGCTTGTTTGACAAGGAGAGGCGCGATTTCGGAGCCACAGTCTACCTTCCACTATTTGCAGTTTTATTGTCGACGCACTTGCAGACACTGCAACGGCCCCGCCGACCTCTCTGGCAGTGCTGAAGCGGCTTGCCTTCACGGCGTCGAGGATTTCGGCATCGAGGATGTCGGCGTCTTCAGCAGCAGTCGTTACACGAGGCCGCCATTGATGCAGCCTTCTTTTTTATAAGCTTGGATGATGCGATTTACGGTGTTACTTGACCTCCACGTGATGTCTGCTATTTAGCGTTCAGTACACTGCTTCTGGGACAGTTCAACTATTCGCAGGAGCTCACTGCTGCACTCTTAGAAAAAAGTTGGTAGTACTTGCTAACTTTGGGGTAGTAACGATTTGTCACATATGTTACAACCCTGGTAGTAAGCGCAGTTAGTAACGGCGAGGGTGGCAACAGTTACTACCTCTGCTGTTACTACCAGCAGTTAGTAACTGTTACTACCCTAGCCGATACCACCCATTGGTAGTAACTTATAAAGGGTTCAAAAAATAGTAACCGATACTACGTAGTTCATTCATTTTAGCATATTATTTCTCCACTGCTAATGCTGGCTAATCAATGTCTTACAACTAGACAATTTCGAGTAAGAAGCGGGGTGCGCCATGAATGCGAAGAATGCATAGACCAAAGAAGTTCACTATTTTTTACGTATACATGTAGTAAGAAGTAAGCGTGGAGTATATATATGTAATGTATGTAATGTTTATAGTATTCACTGTTTTTCAACTTGTATTGTATTTCAAAATATGTTATGGTGTTTTGTACTGTCCTGCTCTACCTGCCCGAGGTGCCTCACGAAGAGGGGCCAAGTCAGGAGACACACTCTCCTTTTGCCCCCTTCGTGGGCATTTCTGCGGAAATGTCCGAATAAAATGAAATGAAATGAAATTAAATATATAGCCCCTACTTTGCAGGGGCATGTCTGGCACAGGGGAGCATTTGCGTTTCATGTTGAATTTTAACAAATATATACCTATAGCACTATAATATACTACCTGGTTACGTGTGTTTGGTGACTTAGCACAAGACATTTAATCAGCCTTGCTTATAAAAATTTATCTCATATTTATTTATTATAAAATATCCACAAAAAGGTAATTTACAGTGGCCGGAGCAATGTACCGAACTCATTATTAGTGCATTTGAATGCTTCACACGACAAATATATCTGCGTTTGAAAGGTAATAATCGTTTTGGGCATTTGGCGCGTCAAAACAATGATAATAATTGAAGACACGCCGCAGTGGATTAACTGTGACAGTCCTCGAGGCTAATTGTGACCGTCTGGTGATTTTGATCTGCCGGTATTGTTAATATGTGCTGTTTTTACTAACTTTGTTATGATTGTCTATTACGACACATGTAGCACTTTCTTATGGTTCGTTAACTTGTACTTCTTCATTTCGACAATATCAGAATGACGTTTAAATATCTTGGTTGCGTAATTTAAAACAAAATGTATTTCTTGTTCTGCGGATACCTTCTGCGTCATTTTTCCGTCTAAAGATTATACGTCAAGACGATTCCTCTCACAAATTATCAGAATCGCGTTCAAACACTATATTGGAATAGATAGTCAAAAGCCGGGTAGCAAAGATGTAGTAAGAGGGCAAGAAAGGTAGTAACGGCTGCAGTTACCACCTCTTTCATTTAAGTTACTAAATCCTAACTAACGTAGGTAGTAAAGAGGTCGCAAAAAGTTAGTAACAGTTGCAGGTAGTAACTGTTCACTAACGTAAGTATCAAACATGTAGCAAAAGTGTAGTAACAGTGGAATAAAAGTAGTAACTGCTGCAGTTACTGCCTACATGCCTGCAGTTCCTACCTTCTGACTAACTTTTTTATGAGTGTAGGCACTCGGGACATTTCACAATTTGAAGAAAATTTCAGTGTTTCTCTATAGAGCCACTTTCAGCTAATACAGAAAGTGCCGTTTCAGTCTTTATTTTTAATCGAATGAAATAAAGCAAGCAAAAAAAAGCGCAAGGCTAAATACCGCGTGCTTTCCGGGGCTCAATTTGTCGAGTACAAAACTTAGTTTTCAGGACACGGTGGCAGTTATCATTACCGAAGTTGATATCACTACAAGGCTAAATGAGGGCGAGTGGGAAAGCAAATGGGGGCGATGTGCATCGCAGAAACAGCCAATTCCTTACCCGATAATTCAAAAATATGCCACGATTGGCGCCACTGTACAACCTTGTAGCGCACTCCACCACGCACTCGCGTGATGTAGTTCATACTGAGCGCAATAGTACATGTACATGACGGCCTAGTTCTTTCGGCTGTCGGTCACAATGGTGGCGGATCCTTTACGTTTCGTTCTCGGTCGTAGAAGCGGCGCCCTAGAATGTTTTCTTTACCATCTACTCCCCTTTAGAGATGAGAGCCCCTCGTTTGGTTTCGATCGTGTGCCCTGAGAAATATTTAGCCGTAAGACACCACCGGTGGGATCCTGGACGCAACGGAATGTTCTGGCGGACTGTTGATTTTTGCCTTGCGATTTGCCCCACGTGTAATGCAATTGGGAGCGCAACCATGCGTGTGTTGTACAAAAAGCCGCGGGCCGAACCCGCCCATTCTCACCACTTAAAAACTATCCCAACTAAATTTCGTGCTGGGCGCTTCTACGCTCCGCTGCAATTCACCTAAGTCACAATGCAGCCTGAATATCAGTGCCCAGCGACTTTAAAAACTCAACTTGTGAAGCAACGTTACCGCGCATATTTCCTTGTTTCCAGGTGGTGCCATCGGAATCGTCAGTGTCTCGGTGATTGTTGCTCTAATGATGCACTTCCGAAAGTATCGAGGGGTGGCGTGCGGACTCAAGTACACAGGCAACACGCTGGCCTCTCTCATCTTGCCCAAGGTGCTGTCGTGGCTCCAGGAGCTCTATTCTTTCAAAGGCACACTGCTCATCTACGCGGCGTTAACCATGAATGCTACGGCTTTCTCCCTCTTCTTTAGAAATAGGGAACTTACGAGAGTGCAAACTTTAAGGCAACGAAATCATCCTGACAAGTCCCCTGAGGTAGTCAAATCGGATGCCCCGGTAAATGCTTGTGAGGAAAACTGGAGAAGCGTAGGTGCCTGTGAGAATGAAATTGACGATACCGGTACAGCGACATCAGAGACGCAGTGCGGGGACTTCTCGAATGATCATTATCAGAAAAAAGTTCAAAAGCCTGAGCTCTTCATGCAAGAGAGGCCGACGCAGTTGACGCGTGTTAGAGAGGGTAATACGCAAGAAGGCGGCGCTTCGCAAAATACCCATAAGTTCTCTGAAAACCACGCCTTTCTTCTAACGAAAAACGAAGCGCTTGACACAAATTATGGTGGTCTTGTAGAACCAATCAAAGACGTTTCGCAAAAAGAAAGTAGCACCGACAAATGGAGAATAGTGCCGGACTTGGAAGAAGATGCTCAGTGCAATCACCGTGATTTGCAGAGAAAGCTTGCTTCAGAACAAGGTTACGGCTCAATCAACAATGCCAGGGCTGAAGAAACGATGGAACATCAGCAATCCGCAGATCGACCATCGGCTGCCCGGATTCGCTACAGTGGAACACTTAAGCTACTATCGAACCCGACATTTTACCTCCTCGTCCTGGGAGCTGTGGCCTCGGACTACACAGCGCTCGTCGTGCAAGAGACGATTGTCGACTACGCTATGGACAAAGGCGTAGAACAAAAGAGAGCGGAGTTGTCAATGACGTATTGCGCAGCTACCGAATTTTTGGGACGTTTGGTCCTTCCATTGGTGGCTGACTTTAAATTTATTGGACGCACTACATTAGTGGCATCGTGCTTCAGTGCAATGACAATCACTTCTTTGGCACTGCCTCACACTGTGTCGTTCACAGGCTACATTATCGTACAGGTAAGTTGCATATGCTGACCTCTCATTTATTTATTTATTTATTCATTCATTTTTTTTAGTTCGTAGTGCTATATTATTTTTCTTTTTTGGATGCATGGTACACGACAAGAATAGTACCCCCCTATAAGCATATTGCCAAATAACACCTACGTTTGAGATAATGGAGAACGTTGTCATTTACATAATGCTCAGCAAAGCAATCTGCAACTAAGTTTTCATTGGGCATTTGAAGTCACAGCTCGACTAGTTTTGTTACAACTACAAATATACTCTAAGTGGGTCAAATATAAATTTAACAAGACGTTTTAACAGTCTTTTTGGTAGATAAATCTTTTACAACGTTATTAACACAGCTGTTAGGTCATGGTCCACCACAGGTGGCGTAGCGGCTATAGTGCGCGGTCGCTGACCCACAGGTTACGGGTTTGGTTCTCGCTGTGGCGGCTGCATTTTTATAGAGGTGAAATGGTAATGCCCGAGCATCCCAAATAACACAGAATACCAAGTAAGGAATTGTAGTTAAAATTTATCTTGAGAACATTGCGTCTTCCAACTATGTCGTACCTGGTTTACAAGTTCAGCAAAAAAAAATGTTTCTTTTACGTGTTTCGAATTCAATAAACCAGGTACAATTTTTCTGGCACGTACGCGTCTAAACATTCTGGCATAATGTGCAACGATAGCGCATTTTCCGTCTGATTACTTGACTGATTGATACCTACTGTGCGGAAAATGTATATCGTGCTGCAACAGTCCTAAACTTCTCAAGTTACTACAGCTCCAAACAGAATGCAAATCTGAGATGCACTTAGCCCAGATTGTGACGCAATTAAGGACCAGATTATGACTAAATGCAACGCTGTGTAAGGTGAGCGTTGCATCTCATCTGAAACTAAATTATTAGTAGTTATTATGCAGGTTTTATGACTACATTGTCCTAATTGAAGTAAAAGTATTTTAGTAATTTTCGTAGACACCAAATTTATTATATCTCAACTAAATGCTTCACTACATGGAATGTTGTCACATGATGGCGCTTTACTGTCTCTGTACACGTGTCTGACGACAACCTCTGCTCTCAGAGCTTACTAACACTTTTTATTCTAAAAAAAAATGCCTGAAATATGCACTTTGCCGTAGAAATGTCTTCCAGATGTTTCAGTTCTGAAGGACATCATTTAGTATTACCAGTGTGAGTGTTCCATAACCTCGCATATTCGACTGGGATAGCTCTATATTCAATTACACTCGTGAGGTTCTTTTACTGCTCAAAATATTCACGCACCAGAAGGCGCTGTTAAATGCACTTGAACTTACGCAAACAATAACATGGCTATGCTAAGTTACGCAAAATATATTTGTGAATAAACAGTTCAGTTTTAGTCGCCACACTCCCTCCTCCCTAGCGTGCCTTTTTCGGAAATAGTCGTGCCAGTATTTACGCGTAGGCGCCAAACCATGCCACGATGTATGAGACGAAGCTTATTATTGCAATAGCGTGCTGCGTCCACACACGATAAAACAACTGAAGTAAATGAGCAGCCATTTATTAATAATTGGGAAATGTCTAAGTATAAGAAAAAAAACGGACCATCATGCGTAGTTACGCTTATCTAATGTCATTGCTCTTCCGAATTGAGAAAGCATGCTTCTGGGATGAAACTATGGCGACAATGAACACTTCAAGACTAGCGTGTGTATTGGGAGGCTGTTTTTATTGTCTGGAAAAATTTGGACATGCACAGCGTTATCAATGTGAGTAATCGCACCACAGCAAGGGCACACTTGCCCTCCTACATTGAGAAGGCCTCCACACGCCTCTCATCACAAGTTTGGGACGCTGTAGGCGACTTCCCGACCTCTTTGCCACGACGGACACGCGGCTGCTTTCTGCTGCTTCTTCTATTCGCCAGACTTGTTTGTCAACTATCCTGTTCATCGCCTTCCTCCCTCCCCTGCAAGACACTGTGCCGTGATCCCTTAAGGGCTGCCGAAATTAGGTGCCTTCTTCTTTTTCTTAAAAATCACTACTACCACCACCAGCGAGAGGCAATCGCCTCTTCGTGGGCGGAGGGAAAGACGACGATTCCTTTGGAGGGTCCTGGACTCATTTGTTTTCCTTTGCAGGGAATCTTGGAAGTACGGAGGATATAGCACGCGAGCGCAGAGACGCTCGAGTGTGCTTTTCTTTTTTTTAATGTCGTATCCCGCTGCCTAAATAATGGAAGTATCTGTAAATAAATGTTCCAGATTTCAGCTTCGGCTCCTCAGTTCGTCTTCGCCCCTATCCTTGGATGGCTTCGGTCGCGACAAATGAGCCCCAGTCGCAACGCCATCCTGAGTGGGCATATTTTTTTACAACTTCCAGCCCCTCTTCCCCTATTGAAAAGCGCAGTTTATTGTCGACACTATTACACATTACTTTAGTTTGATGCGTATGGCTTTTCAGACCTCCTATTCTATTTTTCATGTCTACTTCAGTATTCATGAGCTGTCATTTGTCCTCTGAGTTGGCTAATCGCTGATTGGCTAATAATTTTTCAAGATTTGTGTAATTTCTTATGTATTAGGATTATGTGTGCGTTCATCCAAGATTCTGGTGCATACCCGTCAGGACTTTCACGTATACAAGTTTGCCAGTTCTTGTAGCACAATTTCTCCACCATCTTTCACAAGGTCCATTGATACCTAATCCTCACCTGAGGCTTTGCGTCTTTGAATTCCTTCTAGTGCTTTTATTACTTCCCCTAACCTTGCTGGTAAGATGACGATTCCCTCAGGGCTATTATTGCTTCTTACGATATCATCATGGTTGTTTTGGTTTCTATACAGCTCTCTGTAAAACTCCTCTGCCACCTCTACTATCCTATCGACATTAACTATGTCATTGACTTCATTGTCTCTTAATGCATACATCCGATTTTTGCCTATGCGCAAGTTTGCTTTCGCAGCCTTTAGGCTACTGTGGCTTTTTACAGCCTGCTCGATTCTCTTCATGTTATACCTTCTGGTGTCGGCTACCTCTCGCCTATTGACTGACTTCGCAAGCGGCACTTCCCATTTGGTCTGTTGCATTTGAGGCTTTCAGGACTTGTCATCTCGTAATTCAGTTACCTGGAATCGAGATTATGTATTACGTGTAAATAATATTGTCAATTGCGTCGTATGTTTTGTGCGCAAGAAAAAGTGTACGAAGACAACCATAATCGTGGCTTAAGCGAATTGAAAACACTCGAACCACCTTCCTTCGTGCTAAATGTTTACGGCTGGAGGGTTCAGAAGGGGTCTGCGGCACTTCAGCTGCAAGAAACGCGTTCTATGATCTACGTACGGTCGCACGCACTTTATGTTGTCAGAAATCAGCAGACGGCTGATACCATGTGTAAGTGCTGTGTTTTCATCGCGCGGGTTTCGTTGAAGCTGTAGTGAGCACTACGGTGGCCTCTTTAACTCCAGCGGCCGCTTTCGCTTGCGTCATCTTTTTGTGCAGTTACTCCAGATGGGATCAAAATTTTGGTCATTCGAACCACGCCAAGATGGCGGCAGTAGGAAGCAAGTGAAATGAAAAGTGCTCCCATAAACGCCGCCGTGTTAGCGCGATTCTACGCTCGCGTATTTAAGCAGTGATGCTGCTTGAGAGCAAAACTCTATTTGCAGTGAAAGACTGCGTTGCCGCTAAGCCAGCCGCAAAATGTCGACTCTGTCACTATCACCATCTTAAACAGCTACCGGGGAGGGGGGATCAAAAGATCAAAAGTTTCTTACCTTCGTACATGCATTCTTCAGTTCAATCACCTATCGCACCAGACCCATCAATCTTCACAATCATTAAACATATATGTATCACCCTAACAGTTATAACTGGTACCATGCTACACTGAGCATACTTGGCTCTGAGCGTACAGGACTTGTTTATGCAGCTACCAGATAAAACGATTTGCCCCGACATCTGTTCAGCCCTGGATTAGGGTGTTGAAAAAAACACTTACCAGAGTCATCGGCAACTTGTGATCTACAGATTTCCTTTGTAAACCTAGCAGGCCCGTTGATACTTTCTCACTTCCTTCCTCTTAGCTCTAAGAAAGCTCTACCAGTGCTATGGTGGCAGCAGCGCCACTCAATAGATAAATTCTGCAAAGTTGAACAATTTCATTAAGCATACGAGCCACGTCTACCACATATTTCTGAGCGTATCTTCACTTCATCATTCCTAATGATAATGGTAACAGACTTTTTCGGCAGATATATTTGATTTGGACATGAAAAAAGAAACATTTTCAATAAGGGCTTTAGTGTACGTGCAGCCTACACGCAGAGGTTCTCAATGAAGTTCGAAAACTGCAATCTTTACGTAGATGACAACGATATTTTTCCTGGCGTGCGTGACTACCCTCAAGGCAGTCCTTGTGGCTGACAGCTTTGGTGCTAAAGCAGTGCCCACCTTCTGGGGAGCCAATGGACTTGCTCTGATTCCTCTTCTTTCTGCAAATCCCTTCATAACAGGTAAATTGTAGCAAATTCAAAACATTGTACAAAACCATCGTTTACGAACCATAGAGAGAATTTTCCTAAGTGTAGTGCGCACACACAGTTGACTTGCTAAATGAAGAAAAGGATGTTCTGTAACACTAAGTCATTTAACATTTGGCAGTAAGTAAAGTAAGCCAATTACACCGACTTATTTTGGAGAGCCCAATTTCTAATTAGGGAAAGCACATTGCATATTGAAAATTCCTATTTCTTTTGTCGCATTGTTAAATTACAATTGACCCCTTTTCAAAGCTTCAAGCGTTGTGTTTTACTTGGGGACAAAGTTTAGCAACGTTGCATGCAGAACAGCCGAGACCCATACGACAATGCAGCGTTGTGTCTAGTTGCATTTGTGTTCCCACATTCTACGCCTATGTTCTGTGAGGATCCGTCTGGACACGCAAGTGCTTATACGATTCACCATTCGGCAAGTATAGATTTTTCAACTTTTCATATGCGGCAGAAACAAACTAGGTGAGCCTGCTCTATCGAAGGCTACACCACGTCGCACATGTCGAAATAGGCATATTACTTAATCTCAGCGAGACGATCACAGCAAAAGCCGATTTAGCCACCTTTCTTTTAAGACTGAAAATTGTGTCTGTGTTAAATGGCATATTAAGCACCTAAAACCATAATATGCAAACTTCACGCACATTTTGTATTCTGTCTTTGCACTTCCTGCATCTTCGTAGCGGTAATGTATCGCCATCTAGACTGACGTCCGGAAGCTGATTAGAGGGGTTCACAAGACACCTTGAAGACCATCTTATACCATTCTTCAGAACTCGCACAAGTAACCCTGCCAAACAATACAGCGAAAAGTGATGAAAATAATGTGTGGCGTTTCTGCAACATGTAAGCACGAACCAACCTACCTTGAGCGCAATTTTTCGCTCAAAGAGCTTTCGTGTGCGCGAAACGTTCGTTCCTCGAACATAATTTTTGTAACCAACAGTGTCAGCACACGCCTACTTACCATATATTTTTGGCTTTTAATAAAAATGTTTAAACAGTTGCACGCATGGGTGAGAATAAGCAAACTGTTTCGCTGACGTAACACAGCAAAAAAAACCGCCTCGTGTTGGTATAATCAGGCTAAATTCTGACTTAACACAATGAAAAAAATAAATAAAACCTCGAGATGGTATAGTGCACCCCGACACCAATTTCAAATGCATTTCATCATAAGAACATTGCGGTGTCAGCGAGTTTTCATCCGGCTACTTTGGACGGCTGTTGCTAGGGGCTTATGTGAATTTGCGAAATGGTCCACTGCAGTGTGTAACAGCAAGGATTCCTTGCCCACAAAGCTCACTGAAAGCACGGAAACCACATGATCACTATTGATTCACATTGTAAACGAAATACGGGCGCATTGTTTCATGCTATCACTCAAAAACGTCTACAAAACTAAGATTTTTCATTGAAACAGAAGCCTTATCTTATAGGTAACAACAAAGTACTTCAATCCGCAAAAGCAGGGTCTTTCAAACTATTTAAAGAGTCAGGCCACACATACGAAAGGACCACTGTGATTGTCCCGTTTACAAGGACTGACATCGTTCACAACTTTTATTGAAATGATGATGAGGCGAGGAATAGGAGTGGCCGTTTTCTGGTGATAGCTATCGTGTTTCATAGCATGCTCAAAGTGCTTTTCGTTTTTTTTTTTTCAGGGCACTTCCGAGACAAAATGGGATCGTACGACAACCTCCTGAGACTCCTTGCCGGCATTCAGCTTTTCACTGCCATTGTGTTTTTTGCGCTCGCATACGTACAAAACAGGAAAGCAATGCCAATTCCTAGTTAAAAAAAAAACTTCGGACAGGACGTATGGTTGGCGATCACGCAGCCGGTATATTGTGGTTGCTACTGGCTACACCTGCCAGCTGCAAAGAACTCGTTATGTACGCAGCCTGGCAAGTGAAAATTACTCGAGGTTTCACTAAAGGATGTGAGACAATTATAAGAACAAAGATTATCCACACGGGTGAATTCCCTGACGTAACTGGAGAAATGGGGCACAGGGCTCCTCCTTAAGGCGTCGTAAAATGGTGCTAAAAAATTTAACTTTGAGGCGAGAAAGTGACACTCAGAAGCTCTAGGCTAACTGCAATTGACATCACGTGCTTGCAGTTAAGATATCATCGTGCCCTTCTCGAACTATCACCAGGCGCTTGCACGCTCTGACAGCCTGTTTATCACTTCGTCGTCGTTTTTTTTAACCATGCATCCGCATTTTCGCCCCGTGATTAGGTCATGCCAACCTCTCTCTACGAATGATGCCACAGGTGGCTCTTTTCTTCCTCTTATCTACTACTTAATGCACCAATGGTTTGTCCAAAACCATTGGCAATTGGCGCAAACCATCAGAAATGGCACAAAAAAATCCCAGCACTCTGCCAAACTGTCGAGGCGTTTTCGGTGTGACAACACCGCAGCTGCGCGTGCCAAACCAGTAAAAGGAGGCTCGCGGAGGTTGTTCTTTTTTTTCTTCTGCAAGCACATATGATCAGCATAAATGCAGCCAGGTATAGGATAGGTTACTGCTTGTACTTCATGACTGAGTTTACTTCATCAGTTATTTGTTTTGCCGAATGCTCTAAAACGCAATTTCATTTTTCCACGAAATGTATTGAAAACATTGAACATATTTTGCAATAAATGAATCTTATTTATAAAGACCTGCGTAAGTGTGAATACTGCTGTTTCCAGAAAACAAATGAGCAATGCTCCATGACACCATAAGCAAATATCATTTCCTTTCATGGACATCCAAAAAGTGTTGGATGTTTTCTTCAGTTGTAAAAAAGCTTTCGTGAATCTTTATCACAAGTGAACACGCCCGAACATTGACGTTGAGCATGTTTGTGGAGCACAGAGATAATTAGTAATATCAATGAAAGTTTTAGGAAGAATTTTCAAATGGCTCCACCAAGAATTTTTATTTCATATGATTCCTACTTGTTTTCAACCTTTCAACGGGAAGAAAATATTTCTAGAACATATTTCTTCAGTGTCACGTAAAATTCCAAAATATTTTTGTTAACGTTAGCACTTCGTTACTACGACAGACGCCATCATATCATGACATCAGGCTCACTAAACATGTTGTTCATGTAACACTATGTAACTCGAAAGCACTGCGTTGTTCTAGCTGATTCGAATATATGCATTTTGTGCAACACTACGACAACATCAATTAAATACAATGCCTTATGAAGCAGCGCGCAAACGGATGCAATTACGCTCACATAGATTGGTGCAATTTATGTTTGCATGATTGTGGCTGCCTCTGCGCTGCTTCATAAGATATGATCAGTACATAATAAATAAGTACGAGCTCATCTGAATGATGTTAACAGAGTTCAACAAAATATTTGCGGTGCTTCTCCCACTGGGAAAAAATTGAAATAAGACAGGGTAGGGTGCCCAGCTCCTCTTCCGCCAGCTCTCATTTCTTCTTTCGCGGCCACAACAATTTTTTTAGCTACGCACGAACTCACTAGGCGTATCTCTCTCATAGAGAATATTTTTGTTTTCGCAACTGAGTTGAAGAGCCCTTTTTTATTGGCGGGTGCTTTGTCAGGTTGCATATCGCGCTTTGCCCGGTGTCAGATCTTAAAGCTGATACATTACGCGTATGGGCTGCGATTCGACAATTTTGTCATGGAGGTCCCCGCAATATTTATGTGATGAAACTGTGCGCCTTGTGATTGCTCGGCCACCATATATAGAATGACGGCGAGCAAGTGAATTTATTTGGTCCTTGCAGCTTCGAACACATTTATGACTTGGGTTTCTATTCTTTTTTTGTGGCTTTGGTTTTTCGCAAGACACGAAACGTCTTGTTAGGAACCTCCTTAGCCGATTTCAATTTATTCAATTCAATGAGAATAAATCAGCGAACGTGGTGGAGTTGAACTGCTGAACGTTTCTCAACTTCGTCTTGTGACAAGTAAATGCAGGCCACATGGAGACGAAAGAGCGAGGCTTTGACTAATACCATAATTTCTATTGTAGCTCAAACCTGATGCGTTTAAGCTCCCATGAAGACTATAGTATCAGATTTGGCTCCTATGTACTAATATTCAGCTCTAAGGCAGCACAGGGCGACAAGATACTGCAGTGGTGGCAAAATGCAATAAAAGCTTTTGATGTAACTCATATTTGCTAAGCAAGCTTAAATGTTAGCGCTTACATGCGCGTTTTCTGTCACCGTCCATCACGGAAACCTACATTGAGTGCAACGTAAGTATTTGGGCTTATGCTTCCAACAAGCCGCCTTAGCGGCGACATGTGATGAAGTGATTGAAACATTGCTAATCCAGTTTTTTTTATTTGTTGCACTTGCCATAAAGACGCACTTCATGTTTTTTTTTAACATTCTGAAGATCTCCGAAATTCTCATCATTTCATTCTATATGAATGTATGTCTGTTAATATGGAAATCTTTAAATCAGTATAGTACGACGACTCTGTGTGATTCAATCTAAGTACAAAAAAAAAGGTGTTGCACATTGCTTCACTGTTTGCTCGAGCTAATTGTTTGCATTTTGCGGGCCGATTTTGAATGCCATTCCTTACTGAACTGAGCTCTGCGGTCTCATTGAGTGAGAGCTCCAAGAATCGGTGAGTTGACGCTTTTTTTTTTTGAAAAAAAAATTGAACAATGACGTAAACATAACACATGCAGTTATCGCTGATTCATGCACGCCCTGCACGGATATGAAATCATGACTAGAATTATGGTACTCAAGCGTGCTAAATATGCATGTAAATTTTTTTCTGAGTACTTGGACATATTCAAGTATTAGTTCGAGAGATCGGTGTTTGAGAAACTTATTCTAGAATTGTAGTGAGAAAGTTGCAGGTGGTACGTACTGAGAGCACGCCAAGTTCCAGCGCTAGATTGTATAGAATAACAATTTAGCGACACCCTCACACAGCGTAATGGCATACCTGCATTTTTTGGCTAATAATATTAGAAAGACAAGAATAGCTGTTCGGTTAAACTGCGAGGTATTATCATAAATTGTGTACTAACGACCCTAAAGAAAACCTAAAAATCATCAATAAAAACGCATTAGAAAAACAGTGGCCAGGCCACTAGACTAACTGCAGTATAACGTGGGCATGGCACAAAAACCCGTGGAACCAAACATAATCACTGGTTAACAACCAGGTTGCGTTAAATGTGACCCAGCGCTATTGTGGTCGCGTAGTCGCTCATTAATAGATTTACCGGTTCGGCCTATGCAATTTCTATTACAGGAGAGCAGAGTGCTGTAAACAATGCTTTCTGAGCATTTTACTAGTTTTGTTTCTTTTCCTAACCATTCCTTCCTTCCAATTCTACAATTGTTTGATCTTTTTGAAAGTCCTTTTAGCTTGTTTCACATG
Organism: Rhipicephalus microplus; assembly: GCF_043290135.1. NCBI lineage: Eukaryota > Metazoa > Arthropoda > Arachnida > Ixodida > Ixodidae > Rhipicephalus > Rhipicephalus microplus. Next base: position 231,995,368 of record NC_134702.1, read on the forward strand.
AATAAGAACCACCTGTGAAACTTCGTCAAAACTTTCTTGATTCTACGAGATATATTTTGAGTTTAGGGTAAGATATCCGGTCCTTCCGAGCTCCGACTCAACCTCACACATTCTTCAATCATACCGGTAGGGATGATTGCAAGGGTCTTTTGAGCAACTGACCCGATGACATGATAACCTTATGCTTGTACAAATTGCCCGATGCTTCATAATCAGGCTGCGTGAGCATAACAATTTCGTGAAGCGTGGGGTATGTTCTCGTCTCGGTAATCATTGTCGTGAATGAGGCTGCGTGCCTTCGTTTGCACAAACCTCGATCATAATTGACCGCCATGGGAAGCACACAAGTGATATTTGCGAGTGTACTGTCGCGCCACTAAGCGGAATTCATGGGCATCCTCTCGAGGATGGTCAGAGATGTTCAGTTGTTGAGTTGTGCTAACCTCAATGTAACATGATAATAAGATACGAACGCTAACTACTTTGAATGTTTTTTGTATGAGTAAATAAACCGGACCATCCATGAGACGATCAAACTGATTCGTTCTTGCAAGACGCTAAGCTACTGTAAAGTGAAAATTGTGGCAACTCACGTTTTTGATTATAGCTCGTAGAGAACACGTGCAGGCTTCGCGAGATTATGTAGTTAGTTAAATGTTATCCGACCTTTGCAGTTGAAGTTCACCTTGTTTTACGCGCGTATAGAATTCACCAGTGCTTTTGTTGTGCATGAATCCCAATATTTTCAATGAACGCGGAAAGTCGCGCGAACTCGCATTCACTCTCGAAAACATGGCAAATGCTGTGCCGCTTGTTTTTGTGCGTTTGTTGGTAGATGACAGTACACTGCAAGCAAATCGTTGAAGGGGTTACAAAGCAAAATATTCTCCACACCCAGATTAACGTGGTGAGTGATGTGGTGTTGGTGTGGTCGAAGTCGTTCAGCCTGGACTGCTCACATTGCGATTCACGGCCTCATCTATGTCGTCGAATTACTAGTGTTGGATTCCTCATCCCAGGACTTCATTTTGGGTTGGGTCTTTTTCTCCGCTGATACGGCCGTCATCGACTGCTCGCGCACTGAGGTGGAATTTGAAGTGTTTAGCGACGCTACTTTACATGACGCTGTTGAAACCAGGGACAAACTATTTGCTGCTGAAGACGTTATCATACTGCCGCACTCTTTTGCCTTGGCCATGGTGTCTTGCAACGTGCTCGCCGAGCCAAGTGCCCTCTTCACCCTATCTGCCGTTTTTGTTCGTCGCAAGTGTTCGCCGCTACCTCATGCCCTTTTGGAACTTCATGACGGTGTCAGCATACTGCTTATCTTACATCTTCTGTCATGTCCTGTAACACTACTTCGGGGCGAGTGAGTCGGGCGTGTTTACAGTGTCGACCCTTCTGCAATTAGTGACATGTCGAATGGTTCCTTCGCCGAACACGAAGTCGCAGGATTTACCTGTGCCTATTCGCTGCAGAATACTAGAGCTGAAATACTGAGCAGCTCCATCGCTGACACGTTAACCGTTTCGCAACGTGCTCAGCTTCTAAGACTCCTGAACAAGTTCCCTTCTTCCTTTGACTCCCAGCATAGTCCCCTCGGCCGCACATCTGCTGTGTGTAACCGCATCGACACGGGCACCAATAAACCACTGCGTCAAAGACCCTATCGCGTGTCCGAGACAGAGGGTCAGGTTATTGGTGACCAAGTAGCTGACATGCTCAAGCGTGGAGTCATCCATCCTTCGAATAGCACCTGGGAATTTCCAGTCGTTCTCGTTAAGAAGAAAGACGGGTCAATTTGCTTCTGTATTGACTACCGTCGTCTTAACAAAATAACTCGAAAGGACGTTTACCCCTTACCGAGAATCGACGACGCCCTTGACAGCCTGTAAGGTGCGGAGTTCCTCTCTTCTATTGAGTTACGGAGCAGCTACTGGCGATTCCCAATGACACCGGAAGATCAGCCTAAAAACGGCCTATATCACATCTGATGCCCTTTACGAATTCTGCATCATGCCTTTTGGCCTTTGCAACGCGCCCGCAACATTCGAGCAGATGATGGACAATCTTTTGCATGGCCTGAAGTGGAAACCATGTCTGTGCTTTTTAGATGACGTGGTTGTATTTTTTCTAGATTTTCCTACGCATCTCCACAGGCTAGATGAAGTACTACAGTGCCTAACTGACGCCGGCCTTCAACTAAACTTGCGCAAGTCAGCTCACGATCCTCGGCCATGTTGTCTATAAAGACAATATTTTTCCTGACACTGTCAAGCTTCAGGCAGTTGCAAAGTTCCCTATACCCTCATCTATGAAGAATCTGCGCAGCTTCCTTGGCCTCTGCTCGTATCTCCGCCACTTTATTCGGAATTTTGCGATGATGACCGCCCCCTTGACTGATCTTTCACGGAATGACTCGAAAAGTTACGCTTGGTCACACGCCTGTGTTGATGCCTTAAAAAATTCGCACCACCTGTTAACCTCACCGCCAATCTTGCGTCACTTTGACCCGACTTTTCTGATTGAGGCACACACCGATGCAAGCGGTGTTTGACTCTGCGCCGTGCTCGCGCAGCGCAAATCGGGATTCCAGACGCACGTTTTCGCTTACGCAAGCCGTACCCTCACCAAAGCGAAGAATTATTCTGTAACAGAGAAGGAGTGTATGGCAATAATTTGGGCTCTAGGTAAACTTAGACCGTACCTATATGGTAACCCTTTCGACGTAGTGACCGATCACCATGCACTTTGTTGGTTATCCACGTTGAAGGACTCCTCCAGCCGTTTAGCTCGCTGGGCTTTGCGGTTGCAAAAGTTTAACATGTATGTTGTCTACAGGTCTGGCCGGCGTCACACTGATGCCGATACGCTATCGCGTTCACCTGTATCATCAGAAAGCTCTGCCTGTACGTCTATCTGCCGTGGACGTAACGGTTGCGTTTCCAGCAAGCTGCGACATGGCGTCTCAACAACGTAAGGATGACTGGATCAACGCTCTGCGGCGATTCCTTTCAGACGCGCCGACTTCTCCAACTTCTCGAACATTGCGCCGTCAAGCTGTTCACTTTGAGATCTGCGATGACCTCCTTTATCGCCGGAATGATAAGTCTGACGACCGAAAGTGATTACTGGTCATACCTTGCCATCTTCGTGCTGCAATGTGTTCAGCTTTCCACGCTGACCCTTGGTGCGCACATGTGGGCATCTTGAAAACATACGCTCGCCTTTCCTCCCGGTTTCATTTGCGAGGCATGTACACCTTTTTGCGCTAGTACATTCAGTTGTGCCCGCAGTGCCAACGAAGAAAAGCTCTGCCTCATCCCGCCTCTGGTACGATTCAGCCAATTCCTTGCCCAGCCAGGCATTTCGACCACATTGGAATCGATCTGTACGGGCCTCTTCCATTCACGGCTTCCAGAAACCTTTGGATCGTTGTCGCTGTCGACTACTTGACGCAATACGGACAAACAGCCGCTTTGCCTGCTGCCACAGCACGCGACGTGTCATCTTTTCTCTTGCGGAACTTCATTCTCCGCAACGGCGCACTGCGTGAACTTCTCAGCGACAGAGGACGCGTGTTCCTCTCTGAAGTCGTCAACGCACTCCTTGCCGAATGCCGTGTCATTCACCGGACTACTACCGCCTACCACCACCACACAAATGGCTTGACAGAAATATTCAACCTTGCCCTTGGCGACATGATAGCTAAGTATGTTGCCTCTGACCACTCCGATTGAGACTTCATTCTGCATTTTGGAACATACGCCTACCATACTGCTCCACACGCGACTACGGGCTTTTCGCCATTTTTTTGTTATAGGGCCAAGAAGCTTCAACCACACTAGATACCATTCTGCCCTACCACTCCGATTCCTCCGAGTCTACACCCATCTCTGAAGCTGCCCGCCGCGCCGAAGAATGCTGTAAGCTCACCCAGTCGTTTACAACCATCGACCAATGGAGACGAAAATCTCGGCGTGACGGTAACCACCCATACCCTAACTTTGTTCCGAACATCCTTGTGTAGCATTGGGTTCCAGCTGTCCCTAGAGGCCTTTCTTCGAAACTTGTTTCAAAGTACCAGGGACCTTACCGCGTTGTCCCGCAGACTTCACCTGTTAACTACATCATCGAACCCGTGACGCCGTCCACAGACCAGCGCTTTCGAGGTCGTAAAACCGTTCACGTACAGCGGTTGAAACCATATTACGAACCGCTCGTACTCAGTATTTCCGTGAGTCACCAGGATGGCTATTTTTCCGACGGGGGACGATATGTAGTGAAGAAGAATGGCCACTACTGCAGCGACATCGACACGTTGGCGCCAGGCGCGAGCTGGACTGCCTGGTTGCTGCTGCGACGCTTACCGCATACTCGGCCTGCGCTTGATGCTTCTGTACCGACACTGCTACCGCTTTTGACCTTTCATTGACATTATATATATATATATATATATATATATATATATATATATATATATATATATTGAAAAAGAAAACGCATCGTTGGCAAGCAACATCGCCACCGCTTGAGTACTAAGTTCTGAGCTTCTCTCGCTCGCCTCGTGCTGATCGTCGCCGGCATCTTCTTGACCGTCGCTCTGTCCTGATCACGTTTTCATCGAAGGGGTAGCGTCGAAACACATGCCAATAAACCCCTTTTCAGTTGGTGGAGGGTGCTGCCATTCGCCGCCGCCTAAACCTGAAGCTGCGCGACCGAACGCTGCCGCCCATTATAGCCACCAACAACGCGCAACCTGGCTCTTCAACTCCATCCTCCGGCAACCCAGGCATTCTTCGCTTGCGAGAGCCCAAGGTCTTTAGCGGAGCTGATGATACCGACGAGGAAGACTTGTTCATTAACTACGAACTGGTGAGTGCAAACAACAAGTGGGATGACGTCGACAAGTTGACTAACGTCATTTTTTGCCTCGCTGACGTGGCCGAAATGTGGTATAACAACCACAAAAACGACATTACGACGTGGTCCACCTTCGAAACGTCGTTTGCTGACGTTTTCGGCCGACCCGCTGTCCGCAAGTTCAGAGCCGAGCAACGCTTGCGGACTCGCGCACAAAAGCCAACGGAATCTTACAACAGTTACACAGAAGACATTATTGGTCTTCGCAACCGCGTGAATCTCGCCATGCCCGAGTCGGAGAAGATTCATCACATCCTCAAAGGGATAACTGACGGTGCATTTCACATGCTCCTGGCCCGTAATCCTGGCACCGTTGCGGAACTTCTCACTTTATGTCAAAGTTTCGACGAGTTCAGGAAGCAGCGCGCCCTGACTCGGCCATTTTCTTCACACCCCAACTCGCTCTCCAGCCTTACTTCTATTCCCGATCATTCACCAACCCTGCAAGAGATTACAAACTTTGTGCAAAAATAGTAGCTCGGCATCATCGTTGATCCCCTTCACGCGGCAGCCGCAGTCCCCTCGTCTGCCCTCAGCACTACGCGACGTTATTGCCGAAGAGATAGCTCAGGCTGTTCCCGTCGTTGCCCACCAGAAGATGTGGCTATGCCTGTTCCCCATGCTCCGGCTATGCAGCCCGTGCCCGCGCCTCTTACGTATGCCCAGGTAGCAGCATACCCCGCATGCAGCGTTTGCCACCCACGTTTTTGGTTGCTCCCCACTCCGCCCATCTTTCTACTCCTTGGGCCGCAGCGCAAGTTAGCAATTCCTGGCGCACTCCTGACAATCGACCGATATGCTACGCCTGCGGTACTCCAATACACGTGGCACGATAATGTAGCCGTCGCTTCCAACCACTCTATGACGCTTCTCGGCAGTTATCTATGACCCTCAGCCCATGCACCTACCTGCTCCCTATCCCTCACCGCGGTATGGCTACACTAACCTTCACGAGTCTCAGTCACTCCAGCCCTCATCTTAGACTCACTCTCCCCGCTCCCCGACTCCTCGCAGGTGATCATTGTCCCCAATGCATCCCCGACCCGCTTCCTCCAACCGGAAAAACTGAACGCCACAGTTCCAGAGGCAAGAACTGCGTCGTCGTCGAAATGCACATGTCCTCGCACTTCACCTGCTAACGTCGTCGCCATATCTGTCGATGGTATTTCTACCTTTGCCTTCGTCGACACAGGTGCTGCCGTTTCTGTTACAGCCACCGAGCTCTGGCACTTCCTACGCAAAGCGACCACGCCGCTCTCTGGACTATCGCTTCGTACGGCTTGCGCACAACCAGTTCGACCTCTCGGCACCTGTACGGCCCGCATATTCATCTGAGGCTCTATGTACGTTGTCAAGTTCATCGTCCTTTCGGTGTGCTCGCATGACGTTATCCTCGGTTGGGACTTTTTGTCACATCATCATGCTGTCATCGACTGCGCTCACGCTAAAGTTCAATTTTCGCACCTGTGTGACGAACGTTTGCACGAAACTCTTAAGCGGTCGCCAAAACTCGTCGTGCGTGAGGACACTCAAATTCCGCCAGCTTCTCTTGCCGTTGTCCCTGTTTGCTGCGATGACCACAACGATGCTACGGTAATGTTTACACCTTCCAACATTTTCATGAGCCGTGGAGCCGTTTCCTTGTCTTTCACTACACTTGACGTCTCTGCTGTCCGAAGCAATATTTTCGTCCACAACCCCCTTTACGCACCGCTTACGCTATTTGCCGGTGAATGTCTTGGTGAAGTGGAGTATCTTGATTCTTCTTTATTCCTTGACATGCCAGATGAATCGTGCACTAGCACCTCGACCGAACTTCATGCCTTTTCCCCACTGGAATGCTCGTCGAGGAACATCTCGAGTTCCATTGCCGACACCTTAAGTGCTCACGAACGCGCCGAACTTCTTAATCTCCTCAAACACTTCGCGAATTCATTCGACGTTTCTCAGCCGCGATTGGGTCGCACTTCCGCAGTGCACCACTACATTGACACCGGTTCGCACCAGCCATTGCGTCAAGGACCGTACCGTGTCGATGCTGCAGAACGTCGCGTCATCAACGACCAGGTCGAAGAGATGCTGTGCCGTCGCCTTATCGAACCATGTCACAGTCCTTGGGTATCTCCTGTCATTTTCGTTTAAAAGAAGAATGGATCGATTCGATTTCGCGTCGACTACCGGTGATTAAACAGGGTGACGCGGAAAGACGTCTATCCATTACCGCGCATCGACGACGCTTTTGACAGCCTCCAAGGAGCCGAATTCTTCTCCTCCTTAGACTTGCTATCTGGATACTGGCAGGTTCTTATGGCAGAAGCTGATCTCCAAAAAAGTGCGTTCATTACACCAGATGGCCTGTATGAATTTAAGGCAATGCCTTTTGGGCTTTGTAATGCTCGTGCCACGTTTGAACGATTCATGGACAACACACTTCGTGGACTCAAGTTGTCTGTGTGCCTATGCTATCTCGACAACATTGTCATGTTCTCTCCCGTGTTTTCTACCTATCTGCTTCGGCTCCAACTGGTTCTGACGTGTTTAACCAATGCTTGGCTCTAACTGAACTTTAAAAAGTGCCGCTTTGTCGCGCGAGAGCTGTCCATCTCAGAGCACATCGTGCCCCAGCATGGTGTTCTACCCGACCCTGCAAAACTGCGAGCAGTCGCTGAATCCCGAAACTTAATACACTGAAATAATTACGCAGTTTCGCCAGCCTATGCTCATACGTTCGGCGCTCCGTTCGAAATTTGCGTCGATCATGTCACCACTGACCAACCTCCTACGCGTTGACGCAGACCTTTCATCCTGGTTTCCTGACTGTGACGTAGCGTTTGCCACGATCCGTAGTCTGCCATCATCTCCTCCCATTCGGCATTTCGACTTAACAGCTGCAACGGGAGTTCACGCAGACCCTAGTGGGGTTGGTCTTAACGCTGTCCTCGCCCAACGCAAGCCGGACTACTCCGAATAAGTCGTCACTTACGCGAGTCGCACGCTCACTAATGTGGAGGCCAATTACAGCATCACTGAAAAGGAGGGCTTAGCGGTAGTGTGGGCGCTTCGCAAGTTCCGTCCTTATTTGTACGGTCGCCCATTTGACCTGGTAAAGGACCACCATGCACTTTGTTGGCTCACCACAATGAAAAATCCTTCAGGCCGCCTAGCTCGGTGGGCACTGCAAATCCAGGAGTACGATATTCGCGTCGACTATCGCAGCAGACGTAAGCATTTTGAGCCCTGTCCCGTTCGTCTTTACCTCCTGACTCGGCATGCGGAACCACTGGTATCAATGCCGTCGCATCTCTTGACCTTAATTCTTTTGCCAGTGAACAACACAAGGACCCGTGGATTGCTTCCTTTTTTGACTGTCTCTCTGGATCGTCAACCACTGCGGCATTATGATCTCGCCGATGTCAAGACGCTTATTTCGCCATTCCTGATCTGCTGCTGCAACGACGCAACTACGCCCCTGAACGTCGTAAGTGGCTCTTTATTGTCCCCCACAGCTTGCGATCATTAATATGCGCCTCCTTTCCCGACGATCCCCAATGTGGGCATGCCAGAGTTTTCAAAACTTATGAACGCATTCACCATTGCTTCTACTGGCGCTGAATGTATAACTTTGTTCGGAAATTCGTTATGGGCTGCCCTGACTGTCATCGCCACAAATCATCGCCTTTCCACTCGTCCGGTGCGTTTCAACCGCTTTCGTGCCCTGCCGAACCTTTCGGTCAGATCTGAATTGGTCTCTATGGCCCTCTACCGACAACATCAGATAAAGATCAGTGGTTCATGGTCGCTGTGGACCATTTACCACGATACTCTGAGACCACTGCCCTTCCAAGTGCCACTGCGTGGAACGTAGCGTCCTTCGTCCTCCATCGCTTCATAATACTACATGGTGCACCTCGATAACTATTGAGTGACCGAGGTCGAGCCTTCCTATCAAAATTCGTCACGGCTCTGCTTTCTGAATGCCAAGTTGTTCATCGCAAGACCATGGCATACCACGCGCAGACTAACGGGCTCACGGAAATATTTAACTACTTCCTCACCGATATGCTCACGGTGTATGTGACATCTGATCTTACTAGCTGAGATAGCATTCTTCTATTCATCACGTTCGCATACAACACCGTGGCACAGTCGACCACTAGATTTTCTCTTTTCTTTCTTCATCTTTATGAACGCGAACCATTACACACCATCGACACTCTCCTTCCATTCCTTTCCTGACGCATCTGAATGCCCATCTGTGTCCGAAGCTGCCCGAAAAGCGGAAAAGTGCCGCTTACTCGCACGCACCTTTGCGTCACAAGAACAGCAGCGCCAGAAAAAAAAACAGCGCCGACTCTTCACGAAGCCACAGCAAATAATCCAGACCACTAGTACGGCTGGCTGTTCCTTACCAAATCCCCGGCCTTTCCTCAAAACTCGTCCGGAAGTACGAGGTTCCTTACCGCGTTTTGGAGCAAACCTCGCCAGAGAATTTTCTCATTGAGCCACTTTCCCCATCTGACGACATGCGCCAGCGTGGACGTGACATCGTCCACGTCGCGCGCCTTAAGCCATATCATAGCCCTTCCAGGCTCTGAAGTCGCTAGGATGGCTCTTTTTCGGCCGGGGAAAATTGTGAAGAAGAAAACGCATCCTTGGCAAGCAACATCGCCCCCGCTTGGGTACTGGGTTCTGGGCTTCCCTCACTCCCCTCATGCTGATCGTCGCCGGTATCTGCTTGACCGTTGCTCTGTCCTGATCGTGTTTTTATCGTGGGGCCACCGTCGCAACACACCTCAATAAACCCCTTTTCAATATATATATATATATATATATATATATATATATATATATATATATATATATATATATATATATATATATATATATAATTGAAAGCTTTACGCAATATTTGTTTTATCATTGGTGTAGTTATTAAGAACAATGAAAAGATATTTAAGTGATACAGGAATTGAAAGACATACACGCAACTTTACGCATTGAGACATGCAAACTGGCAAGCCCCTTTTTGCACCCTCAACCTAAACAAACAAACAAAACAAGAAAAGATACTCGTTACACTTCGGATACTTAGCGTATGCAGTATGGTGGTACCAGGTGTCCCACCAGCATTAGGCTTTTTCTCAGTATTCATATTTATTTAAGACACACTCTGACCTCTATCATCTCCTTCGGTTGGTAGGGCTATCATAAGTATGTTGCATAACAAGTAAATGTTTGCGAAACATGGACACTCCAGTTGCCATGAGGCAGGAGTAGTGTAAATTTCAGGTAATAGGATGTCTTTATTTCAGGGTCTGCGAGCTCCCAAAATTTGCCTTTTTTTATTAACTGAAACAGTAATAGCGCAGTAACATAGGTGATCGAGCTGAACTGATATATTCATTTGCATTAGAAGAACACACTCAGAGCATCAGGCTTTTTCAATCTCCTATAGTAACATAACATTTTTCACTTCAAAAAAATAAAACAATTGTTTTCTTTGCTACAAACCTTCGAGTGTTTGTTTCAAGGTTATTCTGAAAATCATGATGCAGAAGATCTTTGTTTCGATGATATTATGCTTATTTCATCTTGTTCCAATGTTCCGGAGTTCGGTCGAAATGTACAAGCTTAGAAACCTATTCCAGTACTTCTTGCTTGCAAGCGCGACAGACGTTGTAAAAGAAACTTGAACGATAATAGTGCACGTTGTTCCAGATGCCATGTAACTTCGGACTAAGCCGTCCATAATACAGCTATAAGGTGTTGCGCTGTGTCTTGTAGTCTTCGGGGTTCTCAGCATCTTCGATGTGCTTTGCCGAAGAGGTAGCCGTGAGTAGAGGGGGAGATTCTCCAATCTTGTTTCTTCTGCGCATAAATAACATCAATCTCAGAAGACAAGCGAAACATTTTCCCCAAAGTCATTGTTAAAAAGATGCTCTTAAAGGTGTTCTATATTCATCGAGAAACTTTTCGGGGAACGTGCTCATTAATTGATTGATATGTGAGCTAAACGTCCCAAAGCCACCATTTGAATATGAGAGACGCTGTAGTGGAGGCCTCCGGAAATTCCGACCACCTGTGGTTCTTTAACGTGCGCCCTAAACTGAGCACACGGGCCTACAGCATTTCCGCCTCCATCGGAAATGCAGCCGCCGCAGCCGGGATTTGATCCCGCGACCAGCGGGTCAGCAGCCGAGTACCTTAGCCACTAGAACACCACTGCAGGGCGGTAACACGCTCTCGTCTTCGGTTTGTCTTGTATAGACGGGTGTGCAAGTAGAATACCTAATAATATAATTATTGAGGTCTACCGTCTCAAGCCACCACTTCCTTATACGAGACGCCGTAGTGAAGGGCTCCAGAAATTTTGACCATCTGGGCTTCATCAACGTGCTTCTAAGTCTCAAAACACGGGCCTCAAGCATTTCGCCTCTATCCAAAATGCGGCAGCCATAGGCGGGATTCGATCTCGCGACTTGCAGATCCTCAGCCGAGTGCCTTAGCCACTAGACCACCGTGGCGGCTAAGTAAGATACCTAGGCCAGAACTATAAGTGCGGACCTCCCGGACTATTTGCAGGAGTACCAAACAAAATTTTGTCAAGAGGAAAGATTTAGATGCCCCACGAAACACGAAAATCAGCCGTTGGCGTCACCATATGGAGCAATTCAGAAGACCAACATAGGTGATAATGTCAGCACATGATGTCACCACAACGTCACAGACCATTGAATTTCGTACCGTCATCATGACGTCATACCATGACATACTCCCTTCGCTAAAAGTGGACCGATCACGACGGCTGTGCTTAACCACATGAGGTGCAGAAAGCTTGCAATGCCTCCGATCACTGAGGCAGTGTAAGTTCTCGGTTAAGTGCAGAAGTTTGTCGGGGGCAGGTTGAAATGTATCAGTAGATCGATCAAGGAAAAATATGATAAAGATGATGAATTTCACCTTTGAGCATTCTTAGGTGTATGCAGAATCGACCCCGTGACCTTGTTGTTCTCTTTTATAAGTTGTAAATTTTACTTATGCTGTCGTCGCTAACAACTCTTGTACATATCCTATCGTGTGAAAAAACCTAAAGCTGATCAAAACCCGGCGAGTTAGTTCAGCGATAATGCCAGCACACGTTCCGCTTTTGAAGTGTCATGTATCATATATATGGAACCTTAGAGCACAAATCTCTGGACAAGTTGGTGGTCTGTTATACTGACAACGGTGCAAGGAGGGACAAGGGACTAAGAAGACAGCTTGAGAGCACTCGTATGTGTTATAACTTATACTGAAGGCTTATGTACAGTAGGTAAAATTATTATTTTCACATTTCCAACATCTCAGAACTAATGTTATCAAGTTGAAGAAGGTGAATTCTTGCCTAAAGCTTGTGGTGAAGCATTTCAGAGTTTACTTATTCAAACAGTCGACAAAAAGTCCCGAAAGATTGAATGCAGTGCCTTGAAACGCGAACAGCGTGATATAATGTTACATGTCAACGCAATAAGCCGCTGCTATATTGCCATGCTCAAAGTCTTCGGTACTCTAGCAATAAAGTATAGGGGCTTATTACTAGAAAGTGCAGTATATGCAGACGCTTCACGCACTAGCACAAAAACGCAGTATTTTTGCAGAAAGACCCAAAAAAGTAATCCTGTTACATGCGTGGGCGGAACATGTTGTGACGTTTATGATAGTGACACTGGTGCTAGCATTTTTGTGCGCATGAATATGATATGCTTAGTAAAGCTTACTGTATTCATTCGCAAGGAAATGCTCACGTCAGTGTTTCTGTCCCGCTTGTGCGCGCATTTAGGCTATATATATGAACGCCCAAACCGGTGCGAATGGTGCGGCGCGACTCTTCTAACACTCCAGTACAACCGACGTGTGCGCTTAACGACGTTTCCTCGCCGGCTTCACCTACAAGGCTGCATTCTCCGCCAAGCGAAATCGGTCGTCCTCTGCGGCTTGCCGCATGCGCTCGGCATATTTCCTGCTGTGCCAGCAGGCTTCCCTTAAGCATAGCTTGTTGGAAAGCCTGTTGACACCAATGCTCTTAGGATCGGCTGGAATATTGCAACGCCCGTATACTTTCTTTACAGTAAATAGTTCGACATTCGCCAAGAAATGCTGTTAGCAACACTCGGAACAGACCAGGCCGCAACGTTCTGAAAGCTTCAAAATTTTCTGTGACCACTCAGATCATGTTACATGCAGGATGCAAATGGTGAAGTGTTTTCGAAAAATTTCGGAAGAGTGATCAATAACGCTAGGACCTTCCACGCCATGTGCACAAATACCCACTTTGATACCGCTCATCCGATTATCAAGGGCCGACGTTCTGTTCGTCACAACCAGTGCACAGTGTGTAAGGCTTGCAGTTTAAATTTCCGTCTCACGGCCACAATTTTGGCCAAATAAAGTTTCCTCTTGGAGGCGCCGACTGATTTCTTCGTGAATGTCCTGATCACGTGACACTACTAAACACAAGTGCATTGCTGGAAAGGCTTTTTTTTTCTAGGAGGAATGTGAGCCCACCTGATATCAAATTAAGAATGCAATAATACAATATCTTTACCATTAATTTAGGGGCGAAGCTTCATATAGCGGCACCCGTTTGTCCCTCGTAGTCGTAGTATAGTAACCGTAGTGTGTAACCAGTCTTACATTTTGACGTCCAAGGTGGTGCAGGTGAGAGATTTTTTCTGTGCGTTGTTGAAGAATTAAAAAATTCGGAGCGTGCGCGGTAACTAAAAGCCGAATTCTCCTATCTCTCACTCCCCCTTAGCAGCCATTGGCATGTACATTAAGCACTATCTGACAAGAAAGGGTTGCTACGTTATACTCGCTGGGCATAACCTTCTTGGTTTTAGAAAGGTTTAGCGAGCGTTGGGCTGCAGTGCCAAGAATACAGTGAACTAGTATATTCATATGGAATAATTGGAAGCGCAAACCAACGGGACACAGGGAAGAGAAAAACTGCCCTTGTTTGTCTCTTCTCTTGTGTCCCGTTGGTTTGCGCTTCCAATTATTCCATTATGAATTTGTACCATTAGCCCGCCTGTCAACCCTACTGGAACTAGTATATACCATGAACTCGAGGTGCTTAAAGGTGGAAAGTAGACACGAAGCGCAAGCCGTAAGAAAGAGTGTGTGTGTGCCACCTCTCGTTTAGTCCTTGGAATGTCCGCTGGATGGCAGTGCATATGCGGAATATGCGGACAGATACGATTCCAAAGTGCCACCAATATCTAAAATAGGTAGAGTCCGGGGCATAAATAGACGTAGCCACGAGCGCCGAGCCCATTCAGACATAGGGTATATTAACATGCAGGGTGGTAGGAACAGGCTGAAGTGGAAAGAGATAGAAGAACAGCTAAGGGAAGAGAGGCCGATGGTATACAGTTTTGTAGAAACACATCTCAGGGACATGAAACAACCTCCGAACAATCCGGACTACGCGTGGGAATATTGTAATAGAACAGAAGGCAGCAGAAAGGGGGTGGTATTGGGGCATTAATTCAAAAAAGTACGGACTGGCAAAGGGTCAAGCAGGAGTGCAAGGAACATTTATGGCTAAATGGGAAAGTGGCAGGTCAAATGACACTCCTTAGTTTCGTGTACTTGTGGACGGGAGCAAAGGCCAGAGAGGAAAACCAGGCAATGGTAGAGTGTATACCAAAGGACATTCAGGAGTTAGGAAGAGAGTGCGAGATAATTATACTAGGAGACATAAATGCGCACATAGAAGATATAGATGGGTATACCTACCCGACAGGCAAAATGATCATGGATATGTGTGAAAGGCTTGATTTGATCATTTGCAACAGTACCGAGAAGTGTGAAGACCAAATAACATGGGAGGTAGGAAGGCTTCAGTCGACGATAGATTATGCACTGATATCACATAGGATGTATGATAAGCTCAGGGAAATGCACATAGATGAAGGTGGCTCCAGAAGTCTGGGTAGCGATCACAAATGTATCAAGCTAAGTTTTGGAAGAGCAGTGAAAGTGGGAAGGAGACAAGATGAGCAACTACAGGAAAATTTTTATCCAGAAAGGCAAATTGAAATAGCCACTAAACAAGTTGAGAAAGTAATCACGGAGGATAATAAGACAGTGTGGACGTACACGAATCTGATTAGACTCTTTGAGCTAGAGCTTGCTAAGACGCGTGACAAGTCACCCCGGAAAAGAAAACACAAACCCAAAAGTTGGTGGGACGTGGAAGTTAAGAGAGCCATAGCAAAACGTCAGGAAGCCTCTAGAGAACACAGACATGCTAGGCAGCGGGGTGAACCGACAGATGATGTGGAAAGAAAATGGGCAACCTTTCTAAGCTGTAGAAGGGATGCATCCCTTCTGATCAATGAAAAGATTAGAAGGAAGGGAGCTCAGTGACTGGCAGAAGTACATAAAAAAGATAGAAATGGAGCTGCGAAACTTGGAACCATCTAAACTCCCTAAGAAATGAGACGAGCCTAGAGCAGAGTTTTATAACTACAGCCCGAGGTGCTAGGCTAGAAGGGGACGAAGCTATTGAATATATAAGAACAAGGGTGACAGAAAAATTTCAACAAAGAAGTACTTTATGCACCACAATAGACAAGGACGAATCAAGTGGTGCAATTGCTCCATTTTCACAACAAGAGTGGGAAAGGGCTGAGAAAAGGGTTCCTAGTAGTACATCAACAGGCCCAGATGGCATTCCAATTAGGCTGATAAAGACATTAGGTCCGAAGTCTAAGCAGGCTTGGAGAGAGGCAGTGAGTACAATAATAATCGATGGTGAAGTTCCCGATGGATGGAAAATTAGCAGGATGAGCATGATCTATAAAGGAAAGGGGGACAAAGCTGACATAAACAACTACCGCCCTATAACAGTGACATCAGTGGTCTATAGGCTGGCGATGCAGATTATAAAGGAAAGACTGCAGGCGTGGATAGAGGATGAGGGGGTGCTGGGGGAACTGCAGAGTGGGTTTCGGAAACACAGGAGGTTGGAAGACAATCTGTTCTCACTGACGCAGTGCACCGAAATAGCAGAAAAAGAACACAGGCCCCTGTGGCTAGCATTTTCGGATATCAAGGGAGCGTACGATAGCGTGGTTCAAGAGGAATTGTGGGGAATACTGGACACACTAGGCGTGGAACATGTAGTCACTAATCTTTTAAAGGGTGCATATAAACGTAACAGGGTAGTTATAAAGTGGGAAAAACAGGTATCCAAGCCTGCAGAGGTAAAACGGGGGCTTAGGCAGGGGTGCCCCCTGTCACCCTTATTGTTCATGATGTACCTAGAAGGATTAGAGGCAAAATTATAGGGAAGTGGACTGGGCTTCAACCTCTCTTTAGTCAAACAAGGAAAACTTATTGATCAGGCACTACCAGCATTAATGTACGCAGATGATATAGTGCTAATGGCCAACGACAAGGAAGATTTGCAGAGATTGATGGACATCTGCGGTAATGAGGGAGATAGGTTAGATTTTAGATTCAGTAGGGAAAAATCAGCAGTCATGATTTTCAATGACAACGAAGGTAGTGAGCTTAGAATACAGGAGGTCACGCTAGAGATAACAGATAAATACAAATATCTGGGCGTATCAATAAGCAATGGGACCGAGTATCTGAGGGAACACGAAATATACGTGACGACTAAAGGTAACAGGAATGCAGCAGTGATGAAAAATAGGGCACTGTGGAATTACAATAGGTATGATGTTGTGAGAGGAATATGGAAAGGGGTCATGGTTCCTGGGCTGACGTTCGGCAATGCGGTCTTGTGCATGAGATCAGAAGTTCAAGCAAGATTAGAAATTAAGCAAATTGGAATAGGTAGGCTTGCTTTAGGAGCTCACGGGAATACACCAAATCATGGAGTACAAGGTGATATGGGATGGACATCATTTGAGGGCAGAGAAGCTAGCAGCAAGATAAAATTTGAGAAGCGATTGAGAGAAATGGGGGAAGAGCGTTGGGCTAGGAAGGTTTTCAGCTACTTGTACATGAAGAATGTCGATACAAAATGGAGGAAGCGAACCAGGAAGTTGACTGGTAAATACTTAGAAAACAGCAGGTGGCCAAACCAAAACAAAAAGAACTATCGGTTAAGAAGAAAGTGAAGGAAACGGAGACTGACATGTGGAGAATGGGCATGATTAAGAAGTCCGCACTAGAGATCTATCGAACTTTTAAGCAGGAAGTTGCCAAGGAAAGCATCTATGATAATACTCGGGGTAGTTCTCTACTGTTTGAGGCCAGGACGGGAGTACTACGAACCAAGACATATCGGGCCAAATACGAAGAGGTAGACACAGTATGCAGTGCGTGTGGAGAGGAAGAAGAAACTGCCGAACACTTGATAATGTTCTCTAAAGGGGTTCACCCTATAGTTCAGGATGATGGCGCAGAGTTTTTCAAAGCACTGGGGTTTAGGGACCGGGAGGGCAAAATAAACTTTAAGCGGGTAGACTTAACTAGAAGGAGGTTATCTGATTGGTGGCTAAAGTCAAGGCACGAGTGAAAATTAAACTCTTCACTGCAAAGTACGAATCCTCAAACTCACTTTTTAAGGAAAAAAAATATATAGTTTTTGGTTCATTAGGTATTACGGCTTGGTGGCACTAGCCACCGCCAGATCTAAAGGGTACAGCCATATCCATCCATCCATCCATCCATACGATGGTAAGATGCTAGATGGTGGTACTTGGAGTGTTGAATAGATAGACGAACGGACACACTGACAGATGCATGGACGGACTCAAGGATGGCTGCACCAACGGATGAACGCATGGATGGAAGCAGGGGAGGATGCACGGACGAACGCAGGGACGAACGCACAGATGGACATGCGGACGCACGAACAGACGCGCGCACGGACGGGGGAAAGGACGCACGGACGGTCACATAGATAGACGCATGGACGGACGGAAGCAAGAACGAATGGACGGATGAATGCTTCGCCCCACACTTCATCATTCACTCAGTGGATATGCTGCCATTTTTTAGTTCTTGCCTTTGCCCCGAGGCGCGCACCTGTACTGGCATAGTGCGGTCGGGGAAGCTTCTGGTTTCATCTTGCCCCGGCGTGGCCGGCTACCGCTATCTAGGGGTGCCTGAGGAGACGTTTTGCGCACGCCTGGGTCCCTACATTGTGCAGCTCATATTGCTTGGCTATAAAAAGTCAATATCATTTTATCTTCACCAACTAGAACCCTGAGACTAAGAAATTTCAAAGTTTGATCTTTATTTAAGCCTATGTAAAGTTTCAAGTTCAGATGTATGCCACCAGTCATAATTAGGGTACTCTAATTTCAGATCAACATTAACAGTAATAATTACGGCACTGCCGTCATTGATCTGGCATTGATTTGCGTGGCGGTCACTTACCAACATTACTGTTAATTTGCACTATATGGCCCATTAGTGACGCACGAATATAATAAAGCGTAATAAAATGCATTCACATTCACTTGTACGCGAATCAACGGTATTCCTTAATGTCGCTGGGTGGGCTTGGTGCTGCAGGTGATGCTGAGTGCCGCTGTAGGAGATACATGAAACTTGCTAGACCAAACAAATAGTATGTGAGAGCATGATACTTGCACGAGCTGACCATTCGACAGGCAACAGAGTTCTAGACGGTAGCAGTAGTACTGGTGATCAAGTTCAACTGCTGATTGTAAATATATAATAGAACAACCAACAAAATCGCAGCGTGCAAACAATCATTGCATGCTAGGACTTTGATAGTTAGGAATAATCTATCTGTATCATCAGTAAGGATCAGTGACCCGCTCATCTTAATAAGGCAGCGATTTGCATGAAATATAAAGCTATACCAAACGGTAAAACTACACACTAATTGAAAGAAATTGTCTTTTAAGGTGCGAATTTCATCTTCTTCGGATATTTGAAGAATAACTAATTTTCCTTCTATGGCTGACTGCTTGAACTGGTCCTGTTTTGTTGTTGTTATCTTTTTTTCATTTTCAATTTACTTTTGTCTCTCCCATATTTAGCTGAAACTGTACCTACAGGGTCTCACAAATTACTGAATAAATAAACAAATAAACCAACAGCAAACAAACTATTTCAAATAAATATGGCAGTAGTGCTAGCGATGAATGGGATTGGTTATAGCTGTCTCAATTTAACACCATCATAACACTACAAGTATACTATCACAACCAGCAACAACGCAAGCATTAATCAGTGATGGTAGTGCATGACAAGAACGGCGCTCTTACTGAATGTTGCCAAGAATGGCTGGGAGGCTCCTTACTGGACGCAAGGGGGATGCACTTGCCGTTCGAAACGGAGACGCACTGGTGGCTTCTCTTCCCAGGCCAACCGAGCCCTCCACTCTATACCGCGGTTCCGACAACCGGGTGACGGCGGCAGCGGATGCGTCTAGGAGGAGTTCCACTGACGCGTTCTTCTCGCGCCATCGGCACACAGGCTCGTAGCACGTCCTGCGTCGTAGCGTACGTCGGATCGCCAAGTAAATTGCAGTGAAACAGATAGGTGTACGAGTTAATATGTATCCATACTAAACCCAATTGCCCCCTCCTACCGCTCCTATGATGTCAAGTAAAGTGGTGTTATACCAAATATTAACAGCGAAAACTGTTTTTTTTACAATGGCCAAGGCCTTCTGCAAGTGCCTTACACAAACAAACACACCTTCAACCAATAAAACATAACTCCTGAATACGGGCCTGCGTAGCACATAACTAATTTTAAAGAACTATATGAGTTACTGCACACTCATGGAACAAATTCACATCATTACGAACTTTGCGAGTTCTTAAGGTGGGTGAAAGCCACTTTACGCAGCAGTCTAAAGCTTTTGGATTCTGTCCTCAACAATTGGTCATGAATGGCTGGGCTGAGCAGCTCAGCCTCTCAGCGCGCGCTAAGGCTGTCTCATTAACTGTTCAAAAACTGATTACCCGAGTAATAAATATGTGTACGACTAGGCAGTTGACACAGCAGTCAGATCACTTTATCTGTACGAGTCTCGTATTTGCTAAGAACGCCCTGGTCAAGCTATCGCTTCATCACATTCAAACGTAACTTCACTAGTAGAATCGGTGCCTTCTAGGTGATTTCGCCAGTCCTTTTCTGATATTGCTGTTGCGAAATTTCGCCGTTTAAGGCTTGAAGAAAAAAGTGAGAAATACAGTAAAAATCGCACCATGCCCGTATTACTTCAACAGTCAACCAGAAGACGGACTGGAAGAGGAGTACTAGTACGATAACGGTGTAAGCAAACCATCCCTGGGAGCCGAGAATTTTAACCGCGTAGGTCCATGCCAAGCCAAGTATGAGGATGTCGCCGATGCAGGACAGCAGGTTGACGGCCATGCGCATCACGTCCATGCGGTGCTCAGGAATGCGGAAAAATTTGTACAGTGGCTGTGAAACAAGCAAGTACGGTCGGTTTAATGCAGCCCCAATGTAAGCGATCTGCAGGCAAGTCACCATTATTTTATTACGATTAAGACACATCACACCCTTCATAATATTTATTGGAGCTTAACGTACGAAAAGCACGATTACAAAAAATTCCATAACTTTAGGTGCCAGAAACTTCAACCACCTGTGTTCTATAACGTCACACGGGCCGCAGGCATTCTCGCTTCCGTCTAAAATACGGCCACCACGGACGCATGCAGTCCCGTCATTTTCGCGTCAGCAGTCAAGTACCATACCTCTTATACCGCCGTGTTAGGTCATGTCGTAACATTCGTTATTCTGGTAAACAAATACACCGCATCGTTGTGAGCGTACACCGACAAACGAAGACCGAAGACCAGGGAACTACACAGGACAGGCACTACCTATATTGGAAGTGACGAGAAATTGCACAACACTATCACTCTTCGCAACCTCTACCTCTGAAGGTGGGGGAGGATGAAACAGGTCTAGAATCAATTGTCTCACTTTTTCTTGCTTTCATAGCCGCGTAAATATTGCTGCCTCTCTTAGGTGTCAAAACTTCATTTAGTAAAACTCGTTTTTTTTTTATATCGTACGTTGCTGACTAAACGAGAAGCCGAACATGCGTGTCTGCAGAATATGTCAGGGGCTCGGCAACATAAGGGTGAGGCTTGGCCATCAGTTTGGCGTCCATGCGCGCAGTTATAGTCGAAACATATCAACGTAGATATTAAAAACTTTACAACCTAGCTTCGTCATCGACTCTTCATGCCACATTATGTCACTTGTTTATGTGATCTGCGACAACGCTTGGGTAACATGTCCGAAACACGCATGCAAAAAAGGTTTTCAATTGATGCGGCAATTGATGGCAGTCAGCGGCAAGACGGGCCAGTGTCACTGAAACTTTTTCTTCAATTTTGGCAGGACACAGTGACAAGCCTGAGAGATAATCACTGTTTTCGTCAAGCGCTGACATCATAGACGCTCTTCGGCACACGCGGTCACCGAATCCCTGGACACGTTCGTTCTTGTATCTGCATCACTGCAACCTGGTCCGCTTGGTGTCGGTAGTTGTGGGCCGCTAGCAGCGTACAAAAAGCCTGCCTTCCTGGCTCGGCATTGCAGTCAGCGGCAAGACGGGCCAGCGTCACTGAAAATTTTTGTTCATTCTTGGCAGGACACAGTGACAAGCCTGGGAGATAATCGCTATTTTCGTCAAGCGCTGACATCATAGATGCTCTTCGGCGCACGCGGCCCCCGAATCCCTGGACACGTTCGTTCTTGGATCTGCATCACTGCAACCTGGTCCGCTTTGTATCGGTAGTTGTGGGCCGCTAGCAGCGTACAAAAAGCCTGCTTTTCTGGCTCGGCATTGCAGTCAGCGGCAAGACGGGCCGGCGTCACTGAAACTTTTTCTTCATTCTTGGCAGGTGGGTCCCTAAACTTCACCTTGCAAATAGTGATTTGGTTATTGCCGCTGACTGCACTGCAATATCTTCCTTGTGTTCATCATGTACCAGGCCTGTCGAAGGCAAATTCCTGGTGTGCTCGAGTTGTAAAGCAAGCTTTCACATAGGGAAAAACTGTTGCACGATCACTGACAGTGCTTATATCAAAATGTCTACGGTTAAGCGTAAAAGTGGGCGTGTCAGATGTGCAAGTCTGGCATGGGTTCGGGTTAATACTGAATTGGACCGTCTGTTAATACCAAATTTGACCATCTGACTAGCACTGTTGAAATGCTTGTGTCGAAAGTTGAGGAACTGCTCTCTTTCAAGGAAACCTGTAAAAAGATGGCGGGCACTGTGACAGAAATTCAAACGTCTATTGACTTCCTGTCGGAAAAATACGATTCCATGCTTTCCACTATGGCTTGTAACCAAGCCTCTCATCTAAGATCTCAGGTGGAATCTGTTTCCGCAACAGTTGCCCATCAAGCTGAAGTTCTTCACAGAACGACAGTGCAAATAAATGAACTAGAGCAATATGGTAGACGTTGTAACTTTGAAATCCATGGTCTCCCTTCTAAACCAGGTGAATACCTGAAGTCCTTCATTAGTGACTTAGCTAGACGTTTGAATCTAGTAAACGTTCAAGAGGATGAAATATGCAAATTACATCGTTTGCCAACCCACGATAAATCTACACGCAGCCCACCCATTCTTGGGCAAGTACAGAACACTTCAATAAAAGAAACATGGCTTCGAGCTCGAAATGGCCTTCGCGATCTTGCCCAGTCCGATAGCTTTCCTCGCTTGTACATTCATGAAAACTTGACACGGATGAACCGAGAACTCTTCCAATTGACCCGCTCGAAAGGAAAAGAAAAAGGCTATAACTTCGTGTGGACGAGGGACGAAAGGTGCTAGCAAGAAAAGCGGAAGGAGCACCTACCATTCACATTGAAAAACAATTGGATTTGGATAAGCTGGCTTAAACATGGCAGATATGGAAAGTATCATTTGCACCGACTTCGCGAATGCAGCTAAATTTCTTTCTGGTGCCTCATCTGACGGCTTCAAAGTAGCACATGTGAATATTCGTAGTCTTCGGAAACATTGGAATCAGTTCTGTGCCATAACTTCTTCATCTCGCCTAACTTTCGATGCTTTTGTCTTTACGGAAATCAGCATTTCATCCGAGCGATTCTCACAGTTTGTTCTGCCGGGTTACCAAGCCTTTTCATACAAACTCCCAACAAGAAAAGGAGGACGCATTGCCGTTTTTATAAGTAACAGATGGGCAGTTTCGCAGCTATCCTTTTCCTTTTCACCAGCAGAAGTGTTAGCACTGCGCTTGAACACGCCCGCTTTTTTGGTGACTCTCTTATCGGTGTACCGGCCTCCCAGTTTCAGTACGTGCCTTTTCTTATCTGAACATGACTCCAAACTATCATCCTTATCGATAGAAGAGCATGTGTGCATCATAGAAGACGTTAACATTGACCTTTTGCGTCCCACTGTAGGCCTCGTTGCTGATTATCTAGACAGGCTTTCTGAATGGGGCTTAGAGTGCCGAATAAATCAAGCAACTCGAGAGGAATTTTCGGCTGGAAAGCTCGTCGTGTCGTGCATTGACCACGTTTTCGTACGTGCGCAGAACCTGCTCACAAAAACCGCAATAGTACAGACTAAGATAGCTGACCATTACTTTGTTTGCGGCTAAATCAGCTGTACACATATGACGACGATGCCAACCGATAAAAAAAAACTAACTTCGGTGCTACATTCAAAAAAATTTGATAATCTGGTAGCTAATTATGACTGGAATTCTTTGTTGTCAATAACGTCTTCTAGTGATCTCTATGATATATTTGTAGAAGCGTTCATAAGCTTAAAAGAAAGTGCAACGTGAACGATACACATTAAACAACGTAAATTGGATAATAAGTGGATGTCAACACATATTCTCGCTGCAATAAAAAAAACGACTTGCTTTGGACACAATGTAAGCGTTATCCTAATTGTTCAGACTTGCGAGCCAAATTTAAGCAAAGCCGAAACAAGGTTAATGCTATGATTCGCTCGGCTAAACGAACCCATTTCCGAGCCGAATTTAAGGATGCCAGTAACAGCAGCAAAAAAACCTGGGCGTTAATTAACACCTTTAGAGGCGCAAACACTCGCGTCAATATTTTGAATAACTTTTTTCGAGTCAAGCCAATAACGCACAGAAGATTGCTGATGAATTCAACAACTTTTTCTCTCGAACAATTAAAAACACAAATTCCCAAATAGGCCCGTGCACTTTACGTTACAGTGTTAGTGAATCGGCTTATCTAGCTTCAATATCACATGAGGACTTACGATCTATAATTTTCAGTTTGAAGTGTAAAAAATTTGTTGATATTGATGGTGTTTCTATAACTGATTTGCACCGTACATTTGAATACACCCATGAAGTTCTGCTAGCACTAATAAATTTCATTATTTCTAGTGGAGAAATTCCCATAAACTTGAAAACATTAATAGTTATACCTCTACACAAATGCGGTGCGCGTGATAAACTAGAAAATTATCGCCAGATTTCTATTCTGCATTCTATAGCACAAATACTAGAAAAACATCTGTTGTTAACGATGACAAGCTTTCTCGATAGTCACAATATCTTATCGCCTTGCCAGTATGGTTTTCGACAAGGGAAAAGCACTCAGACGCTATTGGAAGACTTCTCTGATCAGTTGAACGAGGCGTTCGATAACAACAAAGTTGCTGCCTGTGCTCTCTTTCTTGACTGCAGCAAGGCTTTCGACAGTGTACATCTTACCTTGTTATTGGATAAACTTTTTCAGTTAGGGTTTAGGGGTGCTTTCTGGTCTTTGTTTGCAAATTTTCTCCAAGGCAGGCGTCAACTTGTATCCATTGAACAATCTCACAGCGGGTTCCCAATCATCAAAACCGGTGTTCCACAGGGATCAATTCTTAGTCCGCTGCTATTTAATATTTTTGTAAATGACCTTCACAGCGCGATACCGGTTTCTCTATATCAATACACCGACGACTCTGTGATCGTGACGACTGCAAACAACCTTTATGAGGCGATTACTCTTCTTCAGTCAGCTGCCACTAAAGCCATGGATTGGTTTCGAGATAACCTTATTAATATAAATGTGCCTAAAACTAATCTAATCTGCCTCCACAACCCATTGAAGAAAGTAACCCTTGACTATCTTTCCATTTTGCATTGTTCTGACTGTTCATCCTGCTGTTGTAGTCCATTACAGTATTCATCTTTTCTGAAATACCTTGGTTTATACATTGACAGCGACCTTTCCTGGAATAGTCATCTTGCCTATGTTGGCAAAAGACTTCGCGCTGTGTCATGTCTATTATATTTTTTTATTTACAAGTACCTCAAAGACCCCAATGAGTGGGGTTTTACATGAGGGGTGTTGAAGCACGAAAATTACACAACTGATCAACAAACATAGAAAAAAGAAAACAAAAACTGCACGAGCGTATCACGAAAGGGTATCAAGCACGCTCTGTTAATAAAAAGCATACAATGCCAACCAACGAAGCATACAACCGAAGCATAAAAAGCATACAATGCCAACCAGCAAAGCAGATAACACCACTAAGGATAATCGCATACATGACACAAAAATAATCAGTACATAAATTTTTCAACGGCAGCTTTGAACTGAGTCGGGTTTGTTTTGGTGACGACACTTTCAGGAAGGCTGTTCCATTCGATGGCTGTCAGAACAGGAAATGAATTTAGATAGGCGGTCGTGCGTGCACGAGGTGGGTATACTGCTTTTGGGTGGTTGAGGCGATTCGATTGGTGGTGAGCAGTTTTTATGTGGAGGCTTTCGCATGATAACGAGTTGTAGAATTTGTGGAAGAGGCAAAATCGTGCTACTGTACGTCGTGTTTTGAGACTTGGCAATTTAGCTTTACGTTTAAGAAGTGTTACGCTTGTGTGGTATGAATAATCGGAAAAGATGAATCTGGCCGCACGGTTCTGAACGGATTCAAGGATGGTACTTGAGTTAGCTTGTGGTAAGTCCCAGACTGCACATGCGAATTCCAGCTTTGGGCGAACAAGCGTTTCGTAGGCCAATAATTTAACTGTGGTCGGAGCCAGGTTAATGTTACGTCGGAGGAAGCCCAGCGCGCGATTCGCGTCACTGGTAATGCGATTTATGTGGGATGACCATGTAAGGTCATGAGAAATAAGAAGACCTAGATATTTAGTGGACAAGACAGGAAATATAGCGGAGCCACTTAAGAAATATTTGTACGTGGAATAGGAGTGACGCCTGTGGAATGACATGATGGATGTTTTGTGAACGTTTAGCACCATGAGCCATTTGTTGCACCATTCGTCTATCTTCCTTAGGTCTTGCTGGAGTGCTGCGTTATCACTGGGATCGATAATGGGGCGATAAATGACGCAGTCGTCCGCGAACAACCGAATGCTTGAAGAAATATTGTCTGGTAGGTCGTTGATGTATATGAGAAAAAGTAAGGGCCCGAGGACCGTCCCTTGAGGAACACCTGATAGGACAGGAGATAAGGATGAAGAACTGTTGTTAGCGTAGACAAACTGCTGTCGGTTAGTTAAAAAACTTGAAAGCCATGCAAATACATGTTCATCAAGGTTTAAATGCGAAAGTTTAGATAGCAAACGCTTGTGGGGAACTTTGTCGAAGGCCTTCTCGAAATCTATGAAAATAGCATCGACGGGGACGTTAATGTCTAATTTAGAATTAATGTCACTTAGGAAGAGTGCCAATTGAGTGTCGCAGGAGAGACCTTTTTGGAAGCCATGTTGATTGGGATGAAAGAACTTTGCGGATTTCAGAAAGCTAGCTATGTGCGTGTAAATGATATGTTCCATTATTTTAGAGCAAACACATGTAAGAGAGATTGGGCGAAACGCGTTATCTGAGGATTTCTTGGGGACAGGTACCACTTTTCCTATTTTCCAATCTTGGGGAACAAAACCTGTTGAGAGGGACTGCTGGAAGATGTGGCTAAGAATGATGCTAGAGAGGTGTTTGGTGTTTTTAAGAATTTTTGCATTTATGCCGTCAACGCCTGAGGCCGAAGATAGCTTCAGGGAGTCAATGACGTTTGAGATGCCGTGTGGTTGGAATGTAATGCTGGGCATGATGGAGTGCAATTTAGTAGAAAGGGACACAGGGCCGTCGTCTGGCTCGCGGGTGAATACTGAGCAGAATGTGGAGTTAAGGGACTCGGCAACTTTGCAGTCAGGAATAGCAGTTCCTGAGGAGTCAAGCAAGGAAACTGTAGGGTTTACGTGTTTGGGGTTAATGGTCCTCCAGAACTGCTTAGGGTTAGTACGAATCATAGCTGGCAGTGTCGACGAGAAGAAGGTGCGTTTGGATTTAGACAGGAGTGAATCGAACTTTTTTGATGTTTCTCGATATTTATCCCATGTGCGTGGGTCGGTGGATGTTTTTGCCGCTCTAAATTGCCTATTTCTTTTTCTTTTGAGCCGTTTTAAAGTAACGCTGAACCATGGGGATGCGATCCGCTCTGTTATCGTTTTTGTAGGTATGTATTTTGCAATCAAACGTTGCGTTTCATACTTAAAGATTGACCAATTTGTTTCAACCGAGCGAGTTTCGAAATCCAACAAGAACGAATCGCAAAAGTTGCTCAGTTCAGCGTTCATATCGAGATATTGACCTTTATCGTAAAGTGTTATTGTTTTCGATAATTCTGGTGGGCGTTTGTGTAGGCAATGAAACGTACCATGAATGATAGCATGGTCACTGATACCATCCAAATAGGTGAGTGGGGAGAAACTATCGGGGTGAGAAGCAAGAACCAGGTCAAGTAGATTGTTCGAGTGGTTTGTAGTTCTTGTGGGTGATGTGACCAACTGCGAAAGCCCGAATGAAAGACACGTGTTTATGAAGTCGCTTTCGACGCTTTTGTGCACCGGCGTGATAGCGGGGTTGCACCAGTCAATAGCCGGAAGGTTAAAATCACCAAAAATTGCAATACGCGTGTTGGGGTGTAGGGTTGAGACCAACTGCAACGCGTCGTGGAAATTGGGTATGAAGGAGGCGTCGGCATCTGGGGGGCGATAGCATGCGCCAATTATGACAGGAGGATACGCAGCTGTGCATCTAATAAACAGTATTTCGAGTGGGGAACTAATGACAACACGACAGCACTGCAAACTACGATGGGCACCCAACAAGACACCACCGCCTCGCCTGTTTACCCGATCACATCGGAAGACGTCGAAATCTGGGAAATAGAGCTGTACGTCTGCATTACTTATAGAGGGGTTTAGCCATGTTTCCGTAAGAATTACAAAATTGGAGTCGGTTGAGGTAACAACGTTGCTTAGTTGGTCCCTTTTGGGAATCAGGCTACGGATGTTAGTAAAAATGAATGATATGATACTGTTATTGGAACTGGGAGTTGTGTTTGCTAACCGCTACGCAACGCGCTGCACAAACTTTTCGCTACTGTGGTCATAGAAGTAAGTGACGTCACCTATCTTTAATTTATCATGTCGTAGCTTGTAGGAGGTTCCTTGTGCTTTGCCAAATTCAACCAACTTCTTGCGGGCCACGCGTGTGTTAGGCGAAAAATCTTCAGAGATAGCAACATCCGACTCCTTAAATTTCCAGCTGGCACTAAGAACCTTATCCTTATCCTTGAAATAGGCGAATTTCACAATTATCGGCCTTTTTTTAGCCGGGTGAAATGTGCCCAGCCTGTGCGCACGCTCGATGTCCCGTGGTTGGATGTTTATCTTTAGTACGGCTGAACAGTGATTAATAACCTTTTCTTAAGACTGCGCCCACGTTTCGCCTGCACGGTCGACCAGCCCAAAAAACAGCAGGTTTTGGCGACGAGCCCTGTCTTCGGAATCGTCGAGACGGGAGGACAAATGAGAAATTTGTTTTGCGTTCGTCTCGGCTAGATGCTCGATTTCCTCTACCTGGGTTTTAATACTCACAAGGGACGCGCAGTCTCCCTCGATTTTAGTTAAACGTACCTTAATGTCCGCGAACATGGTATCGGTTTCGTCGAGTTTGGCTTTCATGAGTCTCATTTCGCTTAACAGTGTTGACTGGCCGTTTTTGAGTTCATTAAGAATTGCGGCTATATCACATGGTTCATCAGCGGAAGGGGCACCTTTTTTTGGAGGACCGGGGTTCTCTTCTACATCTCCGCATAACATCAATAAATCCAACAAAACAAGACCGCAATCAAAAGCGATATAACATAAGATACAACATGCCGTTTTCAGTATGTAAGATGATAGCACACGCTTTAGGTTACAGTATACTGCGTTACGGAATAACCATTTACGGACACTGTGCTGTCCGTTGGCACAATAGAATAAACAGAATATTGCGTTCGATTTTAAAAAATATATCTTACGACCTGAACATCAATTCTGAGAAAGACATTTTCAAAACGCTGTTTATGCCTAACTTCCATGATCTGTTAATTCAAACGGTTGTTTTAAAACATTTCTGGTCCAAAGAATTCCTGGTTTCGTATGTTACTTCTCGTTCTTTAAGGCCCAAAGTACGTTACTGGAGGCCAAGGTGTTCGACAAAGTATGGAACTAGAATACGAGCCCATTATGTACAAACCTACTTCAATGCACTTTCCCCCAGCATTTTTCGCACAAAAACAAAATACAAATTAAAGAAACTGCTACGGCATATCTGTCTACAATTGTAATGCATATCCTGTGTTAATTTATATACACTCATTCGCAAGCATGATGCTGCACAATTAACCAGTGTGTTACTTTGCTTAAGAAGCATTTGATCTAATTCTTTCTTTTTTCCTTTACACCTTTTCACTTTCAATTGCTGTAAATATTGTATAATGCTTGTAACTATCTCTTAAATGCTTTGTTGTTTCTAATCTTATATGCACGTTGCTTTTGTCCTGTCATCCTTCTTAGGCCATAAGTTACAATCTTGAAACGCGTCCGGTTTTTTCGCTGTCTGCCAGGCTCGGCCACTCAAACCACCAATTGGCTTTGACAGGCCTAGTCACATGTACTGTTTTATTTGAAGAAATAAAAGGTATTATTATTATTATTAATAATTACACTAATATCAATCATAATTGTGATGGAACTGTAAGAAACGTCTACCACAACACAAGCCCCTAATACTAGTGCGTGACTTGAACTTATAAATTACCGTAACGTCACCCACTCGTCATGATTAATTTCGTAGAGATGCATTTTTTATTTTGTCTGCTTGGTGACTAGAGGGGTTTCGTGGCGCAAGGACTGTAAGTGGCCAAAGAGCACTGTGTCTCTTGTGTGGTGTTGGTGGTGATCAATTTTTGCGGTGACAGGGTGTATTATGACTGTATAGAGGCCTAAAATCACTCGCTCTGAAGAAGGATAAAGATTATGTATAGACAGTATATTTAGGCAATGGTACGTAAAGTGATCCATGGGTGTGTAATGAGTTACAAGTAATAACGACGTATAAAGGTGAGAGGTGTATAATACCACCGATGCCTCCTCATTGCCTTTGTGGCGAAAGACAGGAAGGCCGGTGTTTTCTCTAATAAAAATCACAGCATGTCTGCGTAGTGAATGAAGAGCCGGCGAAGCATCCATCCGTTCGTCCGTCCGTCTGTCAAACGGTGGATGTGCTGTTCTGGCTACGCCGGAGAGGTGCACTGCCCTAGACCAGAAGGAGCGTCGCCTCTAAAATACCACAGGAACAGCCTCTCTTCAGAGGTAGTGCTACAGGTTGCCTGCTAATATGACGTGAAATCTCTCCACTTCTTTCAAAAACAAACAGTGACTGAGGTTTAACAACTGGTTAGCTGCCTTCGAGCATCAATGGATGGAGTGGCATTTCTCATTGAAACATAGACGGCAAATACATTTTTTCTGATGTCATTCAGCTCAGTGAATTGGATAAGAATGTGTAGTATGGTGAGTTGTTTCCCGCACTTATGACACAGATGTGGATCGGCACCGGACATAAGGAATGAGTGTGTACTGTGTGCGTGTGTCCTATTCTTATTTTGGTGAGTGTTAGTTCTGAGTATCGTGACCTCGATACTGGCCGCCAATTTCCCAGATCTGTTTTAGGAGATGAAGTTTATTCTGTGTTTGCCTGTCCCATGATCGCTTCTGTGATTCCCGAGCTTTCGTTTGAGCTAGGGTTTCAGGTCCAGAGCCGAGACAGCTATGGCGGCATTGGTGTTTAGACTGTTTATTTTCTATGTTCGTTGGCATACTTCAAGTGGATGGGACCTAAATGTTAATTTCTGAAAAGCACTCTCAGAACACTAAAAGCACGCTAAAAACGCTAAAAAAAGCGGCAGAGGCGTCCTGCTCCTGTTAAACCCAATACTTTCATGTCTTGTGGCAAGATTTTAAATAACCTCTAAAAAAGGGTATCGAATTTCTTTAGCTGGTTTTAATAAGCATCGTTCTGAATTAATCATACTTACCCTACGCTGTGCTCATAAGAAAAAATCACAAAGAAAAATCTAAATACCGAAGGATATTCAGGGCCCAACGACCTTCGCGAAAGAATAGGGTCTTGGACGCTTGAATTCAACGTAAAGAGCACAAGAACCAATTAAATAAGACAATATTATCAACTGGCTGTTCTATTCGCGTTCTTTTACTTTGAGTCATGCACAGAACTTTTTCATAGTTGTGTCATAGTTGTAGTTTGATGAATGCGTACAGCCTTTCATTTGGACTACTTTGCCACATCCAAGCGAACGCCACGGTAAACATCTTTAATCCGCTCTTGTTCTATGGTACTTCCATGTACGCACGAGCATTCCAGCTATTTGAATGTTAGCTGTCGTGAACCTACAACACCCTCAACAACAGCTTTCAGTGAGCAACTTCCAGGGCAAACAGAGTGCAGCACGCATTTTTGTAGTAATATACTGTCTTGGCAAAACAAAAGTCACCGCAAGCACTCGGTGTAAGTGGTTAACAAGCGAAAGGTAAATTGTGCGGCCCCAGTGTTTAGCTGTGGGTTGAAGCCAACGCTGCACTGAAGCCTTTCACAATTATTGGTTACACATTCATGCTTCCTAAAGAGGTTAGACACAAGTTTAACTTGGGTTTACTACAGTGTCTATTTCACATGCCATACATCGTGTCTTACATGATCATGGTCATGGAAGAGTGAAATGATTAGTTAAATGAGTTTCGCAATACGTCAATTACAGTGTTTGTTCTCGAACTACAGACACCTCAGCCGAAGCCATATGCTGCTGAAGAGACTCCAGCCGAAAGCGGGGGTTTGTCTCGGCGAACCCGCTCCCACCATAATCACATTGACACCACAACAGCTCGTTATTGCTAGCGTTCGACATCGCAAGCTCACTCACGAAGCAGTCAATACCCTTACATAAATGCCTTATATGGCACTTATATGAGTTATAAATGGCCACATATGAGCTTATATGTCAGCATATGTGGCTTCCGTTTACCATATATGGATGTATATCAGGTGCGGTCATTTCATCTGTGGTGTTATATACAGCCATATTGTGGTGCGATTGGTCCATATAAGGAGTGAAATCCGGCCTTATGACGCACAGCCACACAATATGTAACGCAACAAGTAGATGCTTACACATGTGGAAATGCTCCCTCATATGGGATAAACTACATATAAAGGGTGTCCCACGTCCCTGGGTAGCCATAGTTTAAAAATATGCCGAAACCCGCGATTACGACACGAACAAATGCATGTTGCTCACCGTTGCCTAGAGTTAGACATTTTTTTGTGTTCTCACATATTGTTTATTTGATCTGTTTAATTACTAACTTTTGAAGGAACGAAAATAGATGAAAAGTTTTGAACAAAAAGTTGTAGATCGGTTTACAAAACGTCCAAATAGTTTTGAACTTTATACCTGGTAAGTATTGATGTTTTTCTGCTAAATACAAATGCCTGCCAAATACAATTTTCTTTTGCCTAACGTGTTCTCGTAAGAGCATATATGTATGTGTCTGTTTTCTGCAAATAAGTTTCAGTTAGTGTGCGCTGTGTCCAGGTGCCTTCTTTTTGTACTACAATTTTTTTCGCGCAACTCCGTTATGATGAAATGCGAACTTGCCCAGCTGAGCGTGCTTCTCAATATTATGTGCATAAAATGTTTTAGAACTTGCTATGCACCCACTGCGTAGTCTTGGGGGAATACGCGCAATAACGTGTCTGCCTTTTTTGATGTTTGGCTTTCTTTATACTATGAAGTCGCGTTGGTTATAACATGTTGCGATACCCGATTGCAATGCACGCTTGTATCATGCAATATTGCTGCGATAATACATGTGCTGCTGTGAAACCTGTATACAGATTGCGTATGTTTGTTAAGCATGACAGTTATTTTTTGCCTTTAAACCGGAGGAAGTTATTCATACTTTATTTGCAAGCAGACACGTAGCTATGAGGTATAGCTTTTGCTTACCATGCAAATAGCCTGCATAACTTTGATCATCACTCAGACCAGAAAAATAAATACATTTGTTTTATTGGCATTTTTCTCAATTTCGAATTACGGACAACACAATTTTTCACTCATAGCCACCGATGACTACGTCGGCATTTCTGCGGAACGAACTCTTTACCGCTGTTGCGTAACGGTGTGTTACTGATAGAACTGAAAGTTGGTTACGTTTAATAAGATTTTTCATTGTTCCTTTGGCAAGATATAGCCCTAAAAGCCTCCGTTCCCACACGCACACAGACCAATAAACACCAATTTCAGCAGTCACGCTATAAACCATTCCTATTCACAATACTTGTACATGACAAGCTTGCATACCAATTGCTTTTGACCTAACTTCATAAAACATGATTGTAGAGTCTTTTAAAATATTCGATGCACACACAGTTAACACGGTCAACAGAAAGTCAACACTTCGCTTTGACTCACTATTGATGCTGACTTGGCACGCCAGAAAAGTTTTACATTAATACTGTGGAAAAGTTTTTTACGAGGCTCAAATTTCGATAGAACTTCTTTCATGCTAATTATCAGTATCATGTCGGAATCGATGAAGCGAAATATTTACTTGCACCATACTATGCCTCAGACCGCTTGGACCATAGGTCCACGATAAGAGAAATGGCATACGAGGCTGAAATATTTCAAAATTATTTGTTTACCAAAACGATCAGAGAATGGAACCAACTGCCTCCTAGCATTGCCTCAACCATCTCAAATGATTTCTTTTATTCTATGTTAGAATGAGTGTGTTGCATTTTTCTTGAGTGTGTTGCATTTTTCATAGACATTGGTATTTGTGTGGCAGATTGTGATTGAGGCGGCTTTGAGTATTTGTTTGGCTGACTATGTATCTTTTTTGGATTCTACATTTTGCAATCGTTCCCCTACTGTAATGCCAATAGGCGCTGTGTGTAGCGAAATAAATTTAAAAAGTGTTGATAGATAAGCAATAAATTGAAGCACAAACAATGTATCTCTTCGGAGAAAGTAGGCTAACAGTGACATTTGCCCATCACAAACATTCAATAAGTTGCCAAGTTACATTTTAGCGATAATTTCTCGAAAATACTTAGAGATATATTGAGGATAACTTTAACAAGAATGTTGAGAGGATACGTACAACTTTTGCTTTGGAGACGTTGGCTAGTGCATGCACACCTTTCAAAAAACAGCAATATTTCTACCTGAAGAATAATTTGTGCAGCTATAACTGATGCCGGCAACACAAGCTGAATTCATATAGATTCTGTTTTTTATATGGATGCTTCTTTATATAGATATATAAAGATGATTGTCATAATCGGCCATATACAGCAACGCCCATATATTGGTATATCAGGGAGTAGGTATATCAGGTAGAATAAGGTTCATATATGGCTACATCAGACATTGGGCAGGTCAGGTTATATAAGGCTCATATATGAAAAATTCATATAAAGCCTGATATGCCCAATAACTGATGAAGCCATATATTGGACTTTTTACATAGGTTCATATATAGAATTTTCGTAATGATAGGCACCATTCAATTAAGTTTTCCAGTCTGACTGCAGCGCCAGAACACATAGTTTAGCGGTTAAAAAATCACCGCACATCCACGGAGTGAATGATGATGGGTGACGCTAAGCATTCGTCAGTGCGTCTGTGCTTCCACCCGTTCATTTGTTCTTGCTGCCGTTCATTCATACGTCCGTCCATGTGTCCGTTCGTGTGTCCGTCCTTGTGTATGACCATTGGTGCGTCCGTCTGTCTATGCATCCGTTCATTCATTCGCCGCCTGTCTGTTCGTCCTTCCGTACGTCTTTTCATACGGCCGTCCCCCTGTCTGTCCATCCGTCCGTCCGTGTGTTCACCCCTCTCTCTGTGTCTCCGTCCATGCGCCCATCAGCCCGTCTGTCTTTCTGTGTGTCTGTCCATCCGTCTACCCATCTTTTTAGTGAACACTCTAAGTATCGCTATCTCACATCTTTTCCTAATGTATTCATCATATACAAGTACTGCCATCCAGCATACAATCTAAGGACCGCTCTCTTCGGTGTGTGCCACCGGTGGTTACACACGACAACAATCGACGTACAAGCCACACCATTGGGAGCTTCGCCCCTAAAACCAACCTTGAGATGGCATCAATGAAATTGGAACGCGATGCAAGCATCTCGCGCCCTGCCTCTGTTGGCGGATTGTGACCGCGATACAGGGAAGACGTGCGCCCGCGTCTGATTTCTGCGTGCCCCCCTAACGGCGAATGTCAAAATTTTTGAGAGGGGGAAGTGTGGGCAATGCAGCTCCCTCTGGTTAGTGTGCGGTACCTATTGCGCGCGTGCTTACGTACAACGCTGCGAGAATCTAACTGATAACACAATCAATGTAGAGCACTCATAGCACTGCTGCTGTAGGGAGCCTTCATGTGCGCGCTTCACTCTTGTAATCCAGCGTTTCTGTTTGCTAGAGCAAGTCGGGAAGCGGGACAACCTCTAGATAGTTTTGCATTGCCACACGCAGCACCCTAGCATTTACATTCAAGAGTTCTTGTAGGTGTAGGCAAACGAAGCTCACATCACAGCTTGCAACCTTCGCCAACAAGTAGCTAGCGCAGTGCGGCGGAGCAGGAATGCCTGGTCGCGAGAACCAACATGGCGCTTGTTGCCTTGAAAACTGGGACTGGCAACATTGTGTTTTAGCGGGCAGAAGCAAGCGGTGGGTCAAAGGCTGACAGCCACTTCAACCCGGACACACAAGCACATGAAGGCTCCCTACGCTGCCGGGCGGTTTTTCGTTTTTCTTGGCCCCATATAGTTTTCCCATATAATTTTCGCTGCCAAAGCTCGACCATCGCAGAAGACGCGTGCCACAATTCGCGTTCGTAAAAACCGCCACACAATTATAGCAAGAAAGCCGCGCCATGGAACACCGTCCTGCACGCGCCACGATGCTACGCCACGAGACCGGCACGAGACTCGAGGGGCAGAGGAAGAGACCGACGAAGTTATAGTCAGCGAGCGAGAGACATTTTTGGCTGACCATTTTTAGTTTTGAGTTTACGGGCACAAGATCGCCCTTAATAAAGAGTTTATATAGTACCAGGTGCTATATTTATACATAACAATCTAGTGGACGTGCTGGGTATGATTCCAAGCCCACCACAGGCAAGGGAGAGAAGCCCAGATTCCAGAAGATTGGAGCCAGCAGAATTGACACCTGTGCACCAACGCACGAGTCGCCGACTACGTGGTGAACAGCCCGAGTTTGGCCCCCTAATTGACCCATCAAGACCTGTCGAGACCTCAAGCATAAGCGTCACTGCGATCGCCACCCAGTCGATGCCATCTTCATCTCACCTCATTGGGGATTCGCCACGTACACCAGAGGTCTTCCACGGTGAGACCTTTGAAGGCGCCGAGGACTGGCTTGAAGGCTTCGAGCGCGTTGCACGTTTGAATGGTTGGGACGAAGCCCGAAAACTTCGTTACGTTTACGTCGCCCAGCAAAATTCGGAACGTACGTGGTTTGAGAACCACGAAGCGTCCTTGCTGCCGTGAGACGACTTCCGACGAGAGCCAATCGCAACCTATACGAACACGGACCGCAAACAGAAGGCAGAGGCTGCTCTTCAGACGAGGAACCAACAGAATAACGAGAGCGTGGCCATGTACGTAGAAGACATGTCGCGGCTCTTCCGCTGAGCCGACCAAAACATGGCCGAGGAGAAGAAGTTGAGGCACCTATTCCACGGAGTAAAAGAAGAAATTTTTGCAGGCCTGGTGCGTACTCCACCGTGAACTGTGGCGGAGTTGCGGTCCGAGGCAACGACCATGGAAAGGACACTACAACAACGAGCGCGACTGTACAACAGAGACTTCAGCGTCTCTTCAGTAAGCGCGGAGTCAACAACCCTCCCCACCAAACGTTGACGTCCTCCGGGAAATGGTGAGGGCTATTGTTAAGGAGAAGCTCCATAAACTGCAACTCCCCCTAAGTCCTCCAGCGATGCCCTCACTCGCGGACATTTGACGTGAAGAAGTGCGGCAAGCAATTATTCAAACACAGCCTCAGGTGCCACATCACACGCAACCAGAACCTCAGCCACAGCTGTCGTACGCGCAAGTCGTACGGCAAGACCTGAGACGCCCGAGCTTTGCAGAAGCTCCCGTTATGCCACCGACCTTTCCTCGCAGTACGCCACCGCCGTTGCCAGAAGCGAGACCCCGAAAAAGTGATGTATGGCGCTCGACAGACCGGCGGCCCCTCTGCTACCACTGTGGGGAAGCAGGTCATCTTTATTGGCCATGCCACTACCGTCGGGTCGGGCTATGTGGCTTACCAGTGAATGCACCCTGCCCTCGTAACGGTGAGCGCCCTTACGAAATCGAAGAATATTTATCTTCGCGCTATGCCTATCCAAACACTCAGCGACATGAATCGCGGTCGATTGCACCAATGCGCAATAGGTCGTCGAGTGCACACCCATCATCTACTTTCCCGAGGCGTCGTTCACCAAGCCCGCGACGGGAAAACTAGAACCAGCGACCTGTGGAGGCAGAGCCGCTGATTTTCGGAAAACTGAAAACCATCCATCGCTAATCGGATCAGACGTTGACATTGACACAATGATGGACAAGCGCAGTAATGGTGATGTGACATCCGAGCTACAGGTCAGAATCGACGACGTCGAAACCATAGCGTTAATAGACACAGGTGCAGACTACTCAGTAATAAGTAGCATGCTCGCAAAGAAGCTGAGGAAAGTGCTCACTCATTGGACCGGACCGCAGATACGCACCGCCGGAGGGCATTTAGTCAGCCCTGTAGGATTGTGCACAGCGAGAGTGGGAATAAGAGGCCATGTGTACGTCTGCAGTTTTATTGTTCTCCCCGAATGTTCCCGTGAGGCAAGGCAATTCTGGGCATAGACTTCCTGCAAGCAAACAGTGCCATCATCGACTTGCAGAAATCCCAAGTTTCTTTCTCTACAGAGAACGCTGTGGCCGTGTGTTATGCGGAGCAACCATTGTTTCGTCTCTTCGTATTGTGGATGAAGGTGTGACAGTGCGCCACGTAGCAGCGTGACAGTTTCTGTGAAAAGCGACGTTTTTCGTGAATATGCCAGACTAGCTGATGGAAATATCGAACTGCTACTCACAAAGGGGATACGCGTGGCGAGAGGTCTAGTGAACCTGCAGAACGGATATACTGATGTGCTATTGACTAACTTTACCAACGAGGTACATCATGTGGCGAAGGGAGCATGTGGCGAAGAAAAAGTACCCACAACGCCCTTAACAAGGGACAGTGTCCTCGAGAAAATAGATATTGACCGAGAGCTTTCATCTCTGCAGAAAGACCAGATTGTGGAGTTGATCAAGGAATTCGCAGGGTGTTTTTTTTTTCTTTTCATCGAAAGTCGGACGTACGCCTGTAGCAAAGCACTGCATTGTAATCGAAGGGCATGTTAGAGCAGTATGTCAGCATCCATACAGAGTAGCTACGAAAGGGAGGCGATAAAGAAGCAAGTACAGGAGATGTTCGGCGACGATGTCATACAGCCCTCCAAAAGCCCATGGGCATCGCCGGTAGTACTGGTGAATAAGACCGACAACACCATGTGGTTCTGTGTTGATTACAGAAAACTCAACCTCGTCACGACGCGAGACGTGTACCCACTCCCACGAGTCGACGATACGTTGAATAAACTGCGCAATGCTCACTTTTTTTCATCGTTGGATCTAAAGAGCGGGTACTGGCAAATAGAAGTCGACGAACGAGATCGTGAAAAGACGGCGTTTGTGACACCCGACGGACTCTACGAGTTCAAAGTATTCCCTTTTGGTTTGTGTTATGCTCCCGCTACCTTCCAGAGGATGATGGACACTGTGCTTTCTGGCCTCAAATGGCAGTCATGTCTTGTCTATCTTGATGACGTAGTAATTTTTTCCGCTACGTTCGTTTAAATGGCAGTCATGTCTTGTCTATCTTGATGACGTAGTAATTTTTTCCAGCAAGTTCAGACATTGGGAACGGACGCTATTCGTATGGCTGCACTTACGATCACTTTGGATTCCGGGAGCTTCGGTTCCTCGGGCACAATGTCAGTTCTCACGGTGTCCGCCCAGATCCGGATAAGATCACTGCGGTTGAAAATTTCCCAAGGCCAAGAGACAAAAGAGCTATGCGTCGTTTCCTGGGGCTCTGTGCCTACTATAGGTGCTTCGTTGAAAACTTCTCCAAGAATGCGGAACCACTGACACGGCTTACGAAGGAAGGTGTGCCATTCATCTGGCACCAAGAGCAAGAAGACGCCTTCTCTGAGTTACGACGGCGTTTGCAGTCACCTCCCATACTCGCTCATTTTGACGAAGATGTCGAAACAGACATTTATACGGACGCCAGCAACGTTGGCCTCGTTGCTATTCTTGTTCAATGGCAAAACGGGGAAGAAAAAGTTATTGCTTATGCAAGCCGCACTCTGTAGAATGCTGAGTATAATTATTCAGCTACGGAAAAGGAATGTCTTGCAGTTATATGCAGTGCAGTTATATGGGCCATCAGTAAGTTCCGTCCATATTTATGCGGTAGACTATTCCGAGCCATCAGTGACCATCATTCATTGTGCTGGCTTGCGAACCTCAAGGATCCTTCCGGAAGACTTGCTAGATGAAGCCTGCTTCAACAAGAATATGACATCACCGTAGTCTACAAGCCTGGCCACAAGCACAATGACGCGGATTGCTTGTCACGAGCCCCAGTCCAGACCTCATCTCCTGAGCATGAACAAAACTCCGCATTTTTTGGAACTGTGAATGTGTCCGAGATGGCTCATGATCAGCGAATGGACCCAGAATAACTTCTGCTCATTCAATACTTAGAGGGGCAGCAAGTTGAAGTACCGCGAGTTTACGTCCGTGAACTACGTTTCTACGTCATCCGCAACAACGTTCTCTACAAGAGAAACTTTCGACACACCGGTGAAACATTCCTACTGCTGATACCATCATAACTGCGAGCGGAAATTTTAGAAGCGTGTCATGATGACCCATTGGCAGGCCACTTGGGCATTAGTAGGACATTGAAAGGAATCCGCCCGAGATATTACTAGCCAAAATTGGTGGATTCAGTACAGCATTACGTAAGATCATGTCGAGAATGCCAAAAACGCAAAGTACCACTCGTAAAACCAGCAGGTCTTTTGAAACCGATAGAGCCACCGAAAGTCCCGTTTGAGCAGGTCGATTGAATTTGCAAGGACCATTTCATATGTCATCGTTTGGGAAGCGCTGGATAGTTGTAGCAACCGACTACATGACCCGGTATGCCGAGACGTCAGCTCTCACAAAAGGAATGGCAAATGAAGTGGCTCAGTTTTTGTGACCCAGATAGTGCTGCGACATGGCGCACCTAAAGTCCTTATAACTGACAAAGGAACTGCGTTCACTGCCAGGCTAGTACCATCTGTCATGAAACTAACGCACACCGACCACAGAAGAACTACCGCATACCATCTGCAAACTAACGGGTTAACTGAAAGGCTGAACAGGACGCTTGCCGACATGATCGCAATGTATGTGGACGTCGAGCATCGGACTTGGGACACCATATTACCGTATGCTACATTTGCATACAATACCGCAGTACAAGAGACAACCCACTTCACCCTACTTCAACTTGTTTATGGTCGGACAGTAATAACGACATTAGACGCAATGCTGCCTGTCAACAGCACGAATGAAGAGGACCCTGACATAAGCGAATATGTAGAAAGAGCAGAAGAGGTGTGACAACTAGCACGGAACCGCATCATTCAACAGCAGGACGTCAACGCGCATCGTTACAATCTAAGACGAAGGGACGTTCAGTACTCCCCTGGAAACCAAGTGTGGGTCTGGACGCCTGTACGTGCACGTGCCCTATCAGAAAAGCTTATACAGCGCTATTTCGGCCCTTACAGGGTTCTTCGTCAGCTAGGCCCATTAAACTACGAAGTGATCCCTGAAGGTCAAGTAGGCACAACACGACGCAGGAATCTCCCCGAAGTGGTATATGTAGTACGGATGAAACCGTACTACGACAGGAACTGAACAAGTGAACTGGCTCACGTCGATCACTTCAGGTCACTTCAGCTGGTTCTACGAATCGGGGCGATGCGTGCTAGGAGGGGGACTAATGCCACAGCTCGACCATCGCTGAAGACACGTGCCACAATTCGCGTTTGTAAAAGCCGCCACACAACTATAGCAAAAAAGCCACGCCATGAAACGTCGTCTTGTACGTGCCACGATGCTACGCCATGGGACTGGCACGAGACTCGAGGGGCACAGGGAGAGACTGACGAAGTTATAGTCATCGAGCAAGAGACATTCTTGGCTGACCATTTTTAGTTTTGAAATTACGGGCACAAGTTCGCCCTAAATAAAGGGTTTATATAGTACCAGGTGCTATATTTTTTCGTAACAGTATAGAAAAAAAGCTGCAGTTGGGCGACATACACTTAGAATACTTTTGAAAAAACCTGAACGGCATGCGGAACGTTCTTCAGCATTAAGACTTGAAATAGACATTCGTTGATAAGTCACATAAATCCGGGGTTCTCAGCCTCAAAAAAGCGCCATATAATTATAGAGGACATTTGTATCCAGAAACGTGAACCATCTGTACTAGAAGCGACCACTGGGCTACTTGGTCGTTTGTGCTTGGATGTAAAATCAGCGCGAAATTGTGGACCAATAGGGAAGAAAACACGCCAAGGCACTCAACTCGCAGCTAAAACTTAATAGAAGAAGTGTGACAATATCTATACTTTTCCTGGCATCATTTTTTGTGAGTTCTCATTAATGGTGTGTCTAACAAAGAAAGGTGAGCCGTCAATTTATGCTTTCCTTCATTCATGACGAGGGTTCCATTCTGGCGCGCTTGATACATTGAAGTGATATGCGAGGAATTAATGGTCACTTGCCATCTCCAAATAAGACCACGTACTACCTGGCGCCAAACAGGCAAGAGTGTTCCACATTCGCCGTCATGGCAACAGGTGGCGCTGACTCATGCTATCAAGTTTAAATGCACATATGTAGCCTATAAAGTGGACGGAGAGATAACCGCCACCGTAGCTCAGGGGTGAAGCATCGAACGCACTCTTCTAAGGTCGCAGGTTGGGATCCTGCTGGTGGCAAGTTCAATTGTCATCCACTTTTCTTCACACTTCCATTACAAAACTTCTAATAACGTTACCTATACTTTCCCTGGCATCATTGTCTCTTAGTTGTCACTAATCTTGTGTCGAAAAAAATTGGCCTCATATCGGCATGTTACACTGCAAATTTCATCGAAAGATTATATTGAACAAAAAGTTTATTTGATGTTCTGCGCAACAAAGTTGGTGAATGTTACTCTGGAGGCACTGTGTTAGAGTGCCTCGAGCTTGCAGCGGAGGCGAATGAGCGCATGAAGTCACGTCACGCGTGATAAATGAGCGCTATCTGGCAGGTATGGTGGGAAACGAAGTGCGCGGCGCGCGCCTGTCTAGGAGGTGATAAAGTGTAGAACGCAAAGCGACCGGTAGGTGCCACCACCGTGTCGTCTTAGCAAAGTGCTAGAAACTCTTGCATTTTCGTGTGAGCATTGCATGGACAGCACAGCGTGATAAACGCAATAACCTTTGTATGCCTTTTCTAGTAAAAGACACACATACAGAATATTGAAGTGTTGTTATGGTGCCTCAGACATGTGCAATAATTGGTTTTTATTCGACAATCGCACAAGTGCGAACCCTGAATCTTGGGCAATATTGGTCGGTGCTGCGGATGGCGTCGGCTGTTTGGGGTATCGTTTGCGACCTTTTTGGTTACCATTAATGGCGGACAAACAGAGAACTGTATAGACAGACAGACAGACATACAGACAGACAGACAGACAGACAGACAGACAGACAGGCAGGCAGGCAGGCAGGCAGGCAGGCAGGCAGGCAGGCAGGCAGGCAGGCAGACCAAAATTATTGCGTCGAAGGTCCCCAAAAAGAGTATCTTCTTTTTGTAGCCTTTAATTTGCACTTTTTCATCACTATGTGCTCTGCCTGATATATGAGTGTGTTCTTTCTGATGAATTTCACTTGCAAGTTCAGTGCCTTGTCATCTCTTTTTCCGTCCTAATGTATATTTAATGCTGTTTTTACATCTAAGATTGAACCATCTGGTGTCCTTGCTTAAAGTGCACAGGCATGGTGCAGTACGCGGGTCCCTACCATTTTGCCGTCCCCGAAATGTGACCTTCCCTGCCTGCATCGAAGCCGTGA
Source organism: Rhipicephalus microplus (assembly GCF_043290135.1). NCBI lineage: Eukaryota > Metazoa > Arthropoda > Arachnida > Ixodida > Ixodidae > Rhipicephalus > Rhipicephalus microplus. Next base: position 232,039,003 of record NC_134702.1, read on the forward strand.
CCTTCGGGTCCACAGCCGAGCACTGTAACGACTGATCCACTATGGTGGACCTGCTTTTTGACTTAGGCATAAACAAGGGACTAAACGCAATCAGCGTAGTTCGAGGAAGCCGTCGAGTAGCTCCACTCACGGCAGGCGTCTTGCGGATGTTAAACCGTGCAAGGCAGACGTCGCAGTGGTCCGTGTGGCGCTGTCGTAGCCAGCGTTCCAGGCAGGATTTGTGAGTGAGGCCGATGGAGCCTTTGCAGGAGCACGGAGCCACGAGCTGGCCGCGTTCCTCGTTCGCACCGCGGAAGCAAATCCGGCACATTCGGTGCGCACTGTCTGGGCCAGCACTGCTTTCAGATTCGGCCCCAATGGCATCATTGTTCTCGCTGGCCATTTGTCCGGGCGAGCAAAAGACTGCATTTAGTGAAAAAAAACGCCACTGTATGTGTGCACGACGTATCAGCATTTCCTTGGACAGCTTATCATTTTTTGGGCTGCGCTAAGTAGTGCGCAAGAAAAAAAGCGGAACACAACGTGTGACCATATTTATTCCTCGTCTCTCCGTTGACACCTGCCGGTGGTGCTACACAGCCAGATCTGTACAACAACCAAGAGGCGAATTTCACCAAGGCGAAACGTCCTTGTGTGTGAAGTATTTGAGACATTCTATCAGAAGTAAAACGATGCCAATGTATTCTTGGGTAACACTTGCATAATATTGTTTAACTAAGGTTGCGCCATGGCAGGGGACAGTTAGCTAGCATTAGACAGAGCTAAAAATGAGCTAGGGTCAAGGAGCTTGGCAAGCAGCTAGGAGTAAAAATGATCTAGGATGAGCGAGTACAAGGCAACTCTTAGCTAAAGTCTCTCCCAAGGTCACTGAGTGCTGGTATTATGCGATTAAGCACACTGTGGCGCGCAGTTTTTGTCCCATCACGCTTCGATTGTTATGAATAGCCTAATATTTCAAATACAAAAAACGACTGCAATCATATTCTGTTTGCGTACAACTGTTTCCCTAGCACGTACATATTGTATAGTGCACGAAATGGCATAACGGTGATTATCGCTATTTCCTACCAGTTAAATACATGCTAGGAAATGGTCCTAGCAATGCACGCGGAAATGCACGCGGAAATCACAACGTAACAATAATAAAATACATGCATGTCATAGCTATGCAGTTATTGAAGTAGGTAATATTAGTAGGTAACCGATATTGTTGGGTGAATATCCCGGAATTCTGCCAAGGTGTGCGCAGCACTTTAAGGACTTACGTTCAGCTGACAGAGGCTCCTCTTGTGTTGTTCTGGTATGCTTTTTTGTATGGCGTTCATGTCAGTCCCAACTTAGCACACGAGAGCCTTAATCTATTACGGTGCAGTGTAAGCTTACGACACAAAAGTCACTCATGAAGCAGGCACGCTGCTGTCGGACCTATCATACAAAGTTTTCCTTTTTTTTTCTTTTCTACAGCGAAGGCTGTTATAATAAAAACACAGGTCATGCGTGGCGCCAAAGTTGTCCACCGCCGCCGCCAGTGTCGGTAACGACTACCGCAAGAAATAAGAAAAGAAACTCTTATAAGAAACACCAAGGGCACAGTGGGACTCGAACCCGGGTCAACTGCGTGCCAGCCCAGTATTCTACCACTGAGCCACGCAAGTGCTTGGGAGTCGTTTGCAAACCTGCCTTAGGCTGGCTCAATGTCGGGAAAAACCGCATTAATATAATTAATAAAGCGTGTTAGAACAGTAAAGGAACAACCAGGCGTCACCCAATGCGAATGGCATAACGAGTGGGTCGTCTACTGCTCCAACCCATTACAAAAACTTGTTCATCATATAATATATAACTATAGCATATATCTGCTTCAGGCGTAATTCTTCACCGTCGTCAGGCACAGCCAGAAAGACAAAATTCGCACAAACTGCTTGCAAGTGTTTAGCGGATACCACGCTTGTGAGAAGAATCATGAAGAATTGCACACTGAATGCTGGCCTACACTACACAGAAGTTATGATTATTTATACCGTTGGGGGTACCCAGCATGTTCGCGTCTTTAGTTGACCCAAAGAACGTTTAAAAAAGGTTTTGAGAGGCTGCTCTGCCAGCTTTTGCTGTGAAAATTAAAAATCACAGAGGCCTGGCATTTTTTTGTATTTTCGTATTTGTCAATAATCTCTATGGCCCTTTATGTTTTTTATCACTCGCATTCAATTGATTGCATTTAGTTCTGTCACTTTTAGATAAAATCTAGCTATTCAGGTTTACTTTCAGTAATGCTATCCGCCATTAACAGTAGTCTTGTCTATTCCTTCAACACATATCCACACTTTGAATGCCCCAATATTACTGTTGTTTGGCTTCAATATTTTTGTGCGGGTTTGTAAGTTCTTACTTTCAATCTATTTTGCTCTGCGCTTCTCTACCTTTTTTTAAAGGAGGTCACTCTATATTAGCCTTAACTTTTTGTTTGTGGATACCCAGCTATAGGTTGTTGGTTAAGCGCCGCCGAAAGTTCAGGGTGGTGCATTTTTTGTGCATGAAGTCTCCATAAGCTGCTTTCAACGAGCCGGCATTGCTATTCAATGTGCTTTCGCAATGTCGTAAAACTTTCTTCGATGCAGACAATCAGTGCAAGACTAAACTTTGACTTAGCAAACAGAGACATTATTGGCATAATTGCACTCACTATTCTCAAAAAACACGAAGAGCAAGAGAGGACGAATATTTTACTTCCTCACTGCTATAGATCACACAACCTGTCAGCGATCCAGCAGGAATGGCCAAAACAGAGTCAAGTTATTTCAAAAAACAATACAGAACTATATTGGTTAGAGACGAGGCCTTTATTAGTGCTGTTTCATACAGGAGTGATGGACAAACGAGCCAACGACATATGATTCGTATCTCTTTCGTAAAACTGCGTGCTTTAATTACCAAAGTTGTCTTGTGCGTTATACTATGATGACACGGATTTGGTGTGCAATGTACTCAATCTACCGTGTGTTTCCTTGCGTCAATGTACCTGAACGCCACTTAATTCAACCACGCTGGTCAACTTAAAAATCACCTCGCAACTAATAAGGTACTCGGCTACTGACCCGCAGGTCGCGCGGTCGAATGCCGGCGGCGGTGGCCGCATTTTCGATTGAGGTGAAAATGCTGTACACCCGTGTGCTCAGATTTGGGTGCACGCTAAAGAACCCCAGATGGTTAAAATTACCGGATTCCTCCACTATTGCGTCTCTCATAACTAATAGTGGTTTAGGGACTTTCCACCCCACATATAAATCAATCACCTCGCAACTAACTCTGCATGGACAACACAGGTAAAACGTGCGTCGCGATTGGAAGGTAGGCCGACATATGACATGCACTTTGGAGTGACATGTACAAACCACGTGCTTGAGGCCACTTCCCAAAGTGCGAGTTTTGGGCACACGTAGGTCGGCCTTCAAAACACGAAAAAATCTGAAAATGCTGCCAGCGGAAGCACTAGGGCTCAAACGTATAGGGTTTATCATCGTCAACCTGATCAACGTTCGAGCACGATGCAGCACAGATGGCGAAGTATGCAACTATATATATTGTTGCGAATGTATTTACTACTTTAGAGTAGTTTATAGTTTAGAGAGTTTACATGCGCCCCGTGGGACAGGAACTACTACTCGTAGTACCCACTCACCTGCGCTCGATCGTACTTCAGCAGCTATACAATGACGTACCAACGACTGGCCACCTTGGTGTTGCTAGAACATACAAGCATGTCCGTCGCTGCTTTTTCTGGCCCAGCCTCTACCGTTCCGCACAACGCTATATTGCTTCTTGCGAGTCGTGCCAACGCCGCAAAAGACCAGCTGTACAACTCGCCGGGCTCCTTCAACCGATCGACATACCTGCCGAGCCTTTCTATTGCGTTTTCCTTGACCTGTTGGGCCCTTTTCCTCTTTCTACTAACGTTAACAGGTGGGTCGCCGTCGCTACAGATTATTCAACCCGTTTTGCCATTACGAGACCTCTTCCGCGCAGCTGTGCTACATACGTCGCTGACTTTTTGATCCAAGACGACATCTTACATCACGGCGCTCCTCGTCAACTGTTCACTGATTGCGGTCGCTACTTTTTATCTAAGGTAATCGACGACCTACTTCGCTCTTGTGCAACCAAGTACAAGCTCATGACGGCCTATCATGCTCGAACGAACGGCCTAACAGAACGTTTGAATCGTATGCTTACTGACATGCTCGCCATATACGTGTCCACTGATCATCGCGACTGGGACATTGCGCTACCCTTTGTCACTTTCGCTTACAATAGCTCACGCCGCGACACTGCTGGATGTTTTTTACCTTTTATATGGAAGAGACCTGAGATGGCCATCGACTCATTTGTACTCAATCCTGCTGACCCGTACGCAGCATAAGATCGCCGCGCTGAGCCGAAAAGGCCCGTCAGACTGCTCATCGACGCCTTTCGGACTCACAGCTCCGCCAGAAAAATAGCTATGACAGCCACCACCACAACGCCCGCATTAATCCGGGTGACATCGTTCTTCTGTGGACTCCATCGCAACATGTTTGCCTGGCCTAAAAGCTTCTACTTAATTATTGCGGATCTTACCATGTGCTACGGAAGGTAACTGATGTTACGTATGATATAGCCCCTCTAAACCCTTCGATGCCCTCCTCATCTTCCGACATCGTCCACGTCGCTCACCTGAAGCCGTACCTCTTGGCCAACACTTGCTAACAAACGCCGGGTTGGTGCTTTTGCCGCCGAGGGTCGATCTTGCGGGGTCGCGTCTAGCTGCGGCTATTTCTATGCAGGGTGGTGCGAAGAAAATGATTACAACGTGTTTGGTATTCGAAGAATACACAACGGCTGCCATCTTGACTGTTGGTCTATATTTCGACTCTAAAGTAGAAAACACATTCGCAACAATATGCTCGTGCATATATTTTTTTTTGTTCAATGTCATCAACTGATGCAACTGGTCCTGCACTATCTGCAAGCCAGCCAGGTGACTTTGGCTCAGGTTGAGTGTGACACAAGAGCGAGTGAAGCCCTGAAATCGGGTACTCAATCGCAAGAGTCTCCACTCACTATTATATGAAAATACCCGTTCCTCCTTTTCACAGCATCGATAGTGCAGTTTCTTGTTCGTAAAAATGGTAGAGAACATAAAAACCTTACCGATTGTAAAGTAGGAAACAACTTCTTTCTTGCATAGACGCTAGAAAAAACAGTGCCGTCCGTGCCAACGTCGTCTACTTCTTTCTCGAACATGAAACCAGTTTACCTTGAAACATTGCGCTATCTATGGCGTCAGCCGGTGTCTCATGCCCATTATATGGGCTCGCCAGATGATAGGTAACGAAAAGCAATTATTAGTTCTCATGAAGCTTTCGTCTCACATAGATGATTTTCTTCTTGTGTAGAGTTTCTTCGAGTGGTATATACCAGCTTTAACTGTAAAAATTTGAGAAAGCTGGCTTTTGCGTGTGGATGGATGGATGGATGCGAAACTTTATTGTAAGTCCTGAGGTGCATGATTCAACGAGCAGCGGGCTGCTTCCACGTTGGGACAGCCGGGTCAAGCCCGACCGCCGCATCGCGGGCCCTCTGGACAGCCCATAGTTGATCCCCGACATCGGGGCTCGTGATAGCGGAAAGCCACTCATCTTCATTGAATTGGCCCGTGTCCCGTAACACGAAGCAACGTCAGAACATGTGATTTAGGCTAGCGAATTTGTTGCACTGCACTGCCTACAGGAGCCATTAGGATATATGTTGGGATGAACTTTATGCAATATATCTGGACTGGAATGCCAAGCCACCTGCAGTGGTCGGAGAGTCGAAGCCTGCGCTCGATTTAACTTGTTTTTAGGAAAAGGAATGTCACCCTGGCCCACATAAATGTGACCTGCGATTTTGTTATGAGTATTCGGATGATATCTGTTCTCCAGAACTGCTGGCGGCATGGAAACTCGTCATGTTGGCTTAAGAGGGTAAGGTGGGGTAAATGGTATATGTCAGTTTTAGTGTAGTAACTTAGAAACGGCTGCAGGTTCTCCCAAGAAATTTTACGTGTTCACAAAAAAAAGCACTGGATATCAAATGACACCCTTTTTTATGCCTAGGTTGCTTAACGTTCTTACGGCCAACTCCCAAATTTTAAAGGAAAGTTAATTAGTCAATGTACCTTTTTCTCTTCAACTACCAAAAAAAATGTATATCATATCAAGCCTTGTTGTTGTAGCGACTTATTGGTACATCCTATCTAAAATATTTTTACATTTTTATGAAGTTTTTGTAAACAAAACAAAAATACTGCTGGCAAAACGTCATGGAAGGTGCGTACTGTTGTGTATTTTTTGCAGCTTTACTGTTTAAGAAATCACCATATTTTTTAGTTCAGATTGTTCATAACTTGTTGTAGCTCCCACATACAAAGTTTCATTGAAATCCATTTATTACTTTTTCCAGAAAAGGTACGTTGAAGTTGAAAAAGTTTACAAAAAACGCCTTTTGAAAAGTTTTGCGTGTGCATACTGCCTCGCCAGAGGGTGCGCGGCGCACTTCAGCACGGCATTCAAACCACTTGGAGTGGCCACTCGGCATCGGGCTTTCAGTGGCTTGTTTCTCATAGTACAGTGAATTTTATAGTGTCAAAATAGCAAATTCGATTTTTCTGGAGGTTTACCCTGCCATATCCCCTTAAAATGAGACCTCGCGCCTTTGAGTGAGCCAGCTCGTTCAGGTTTGTGGGGCTTCCCCTGAAGGATACCATGTGAATGGGGAACCACGTGAGTGTGTGAGTGGTGACGCGCTTGCTCTTCACTATGTGGTAGGCTTCTTTACACATTGCGCCAACGCTGAAGATGGGGCTGGCTGTCTTGAATCCGTGATTCTCATACAGAAGAGCCAACACAATGCCCACTTGCTCGGCTGAAGAGGATGACGAGCATCGTACTGAAGCGGCGAGAATGATGGAATCCCTGTGGTTGATCGATATTCCTGTGAAGCTTCTGCTGTTTCCTTTTTGAGCCGCGTCAAAGAAACAGCTTCTACCAGGAAGTTCTGGGGCCCGACGTAGGAGCGTCACTACCCTGGCCTTCCTTCCTCACACAATGCGCTGGGAATCAATATTGCGTGGGGTGCAAAATATCATATTGTCTTTTTGCTCTCTTGGAAGGTTTGGTGGATGTCTTTAACTTCGCCGGCCGGGACACCCATTTATAAGGGAAGTCACCTCCCCACCCTGGTGCCGGAGAGTCTGACAATCCACGCCTTTTCATGTGCTTCTGCGATCTCTTCTAGGGTATTGTAAATACCCAACTGCAGGAGTCGGTCAGTGCGTGTGTAATTTAGTAGCCCAAGCGCGCTTTTAATTCCCCCTCCTTATTATGGCATATCTATCTATCTATGTGTCTGTCTATTGTGTGTGTGTGTGTGTGTGTGTGTGTGTGTGTGTGTGTGTGTGTGTGTGTGTGTGTGTGTGTGTGTGTGTGTGTGTGTGTGTGTGTGTGTGTGTGTGTGTGTGTGTGTGTGTGTTGTGTGTGTGTGTGTTGTGTGTGTGTGTGTGAATGGCAGAACAAGAAATAGTGCACGAGCCTTATCAGGTTGTCTTCGCTCAAGCCTCGCCTTCTATTGGCTACCCGCTTGATGAGACCAATGACGCTATCCTTCTTATTTGACAATTTGTGAGTAGATAAAGAATTTGTTCTCGCGGTGTTCTTTCTACAATTTGAAATAATAAAAGACATACAAATAAAGAAAGATTGGAGGGCGCTTGAGCTTTGTATTCAAGAGCACATTGCGATAGCGCAATCTGGACTCGCGCACGACGCCTTCTAGATAGCTAGCCTGCTTCATATCTCACTCAGTGTTTGTTTGAATTGTACCGTAAACACACGAATGAAAAAGTCCTTAACAATGGCTGTTTCAAAGTATCATTGATTGGCTCCTGGAAGCACATTTGTTAATTACGGACTACGTCATAGCTGTTCTTTTTTGCTAATTAGCGAAGGAGCCACTGTGCGCCCGGAGGGCAACACATGAACCTGCGGAACTGTTCACTCAGTTATAATTCTCCTGCAAAGAATGATCAAATATGTACGAGTGATTTGTAATGAGTGGGATTGTGAACCACCCACTGGTATCTCGAATCACAAGTTCTTACACCTGGTGCGAATATACGCTTCTTCCATTTTATATGATGCGTGAAGAAGGCTTCTTTTACTACGCGGCATTTATATGGTGTTTTTTACTCGAAAGTGTTCCATGCCGGGGTACACCAACATTTCAGTGACATACTACAGCAATGGAAGTGACGACAAAAAATTACGATGGATCAGAAGACTAAGAAAAAGAGCATCGTCAAGCAGAATCGAACTTATGACCTCTGAGCTCGCGACAACACTTGAAAGGCTTGCTATTCAGTGCGGGACGTTTGCGCTCATTGTAGGCTTTAAAAAGTGCATCTTTTATGTCTTTCTTGCCCTCGGAAGACATTCTTCGTAAAAGTGCAGTAATGCATCATGACTGTGGCATGTGCCTAAGCAACCGTCCTATTCAGCGCAATCGCAATGGCACAGTCCAACTTTTCACCGCCATAACTCACCTATAGGTGGTGAGGCTACCACCTGGAGTCACTCATAGCATCCATCCACACCAAACATAGCTCTGCAACCTCTGGAACGTGCTTGTTCCGCCTAGATTAGAGTTAACTATTGCCTGGATGTACCTACCCGTTACACTGGCACTCGCTCCGCGAATATTGAAGGCCGGCAAAAGGGGAGACACGACGTGCTTTGCGTTCCCCTATGGTTGGGCAGTACTGCTAAGTAACTCCAACAGGCCACCAGTAGGCGACCTTCATTGGTCCGAATTCGGCGCCCAAACATTTACGCTCTCTGACTTTCCCGTAGTTTTATCTGGCTCAGCTCTCACCGTCAACTGTTGCAGCTACCAGTAGGATATACGACCTGAAGCGTTTCCATAATCTTTTAATGTTGGACGGTAGCCGTCGGGGTGAAAATGTTTGATAAAGCGTCAGCATGGATGTATTATCGTTACGCGATATTCTATAGCTGTCAAACGCCAACAGACTTTGTGCAACCTTTCTTGTATCAATGTACTTCTTATATCAATGTACTTCTGTAAGGACGCTATTCTTTCGTGTTCTACCGATTCTCTGATTCCTATGACGGAGTGATCTGCCATCAACTTTTTTCCAAAGAAATTTCAACAAATACCACGGTTATGTGGTAGGACACCTGCTTACCACGCAGATAGCCTGGGTTGAATTCTCACTCGCACCCGTAAGTATTTATTGTTTATTTTATTAATTGAGTTACATTTCAGCTAACTAACTGTGATGAGTAAGAAATAGCTTGCACAGCAGCACTGCTTGTTCTATCAACAACTGCTCAAAACGATGCAAGCATGTTGTACTTCAACTGACTGAAGGCTGCAAGAAAACGTCTGAAACACAATCTTGCACGTACGTATTCAATTCAATGCATATATCTTGCAACTATATGGTAAAAAACTGTTAAAGTAGCCCTAAAAGCCGTGCATTGATTGGCAATTTTGTTTTTCAAGCGGCTGCATGACTGCTTTATAAGAACCAAGAAATATTTACAGCAGCTTGTATATTTCTATATTACCATGCAATTGTTTGTGAAGCCAGTGACAATAATGGAAATACAGCAAGGATACTCGAATCACGTCTCAATTCGACACGTTTGAGGCCTATGAGGCTAGATATTTTGACTTTGCAATTTATGAAGGTGACCAAGACCGGACTAGCTGATCTCATAATAACTGCACAATAAGTGGCTACTTAACCCAAAATAACGTGATAAAACTAGCGAACAAGTCGTATGCCAATGAACGTTTGAAGATATGCATCATTTATGAGCAATACACAAGAAGCTCTTGCACTCTAAAAATGGCAGATCTGTGTTTCTGCGTAAGAATGAGTTCTTGAAATGTAGTAGATGAGATTTTGTCAGTCTCTATAATCACTAATCAAGACAAGGTAATACAAATCTAAACAGGCAAAATTTAGAGGCATTGAATGAGTTTTGAGTTAAAAAAGTCGTGTTCACGGGCACTGAAAAAGTTTTTCTGTTATTGGTGCGAAAACGAAAGCAAGATCGATGCACTACGCTGATAAAATATGCACATGAATGTATGCTTGTGTATTTTTTCCTATTCTTATTGCCTAATATTGTACTCGCTAAGTGCGTAAACATTCTAATTGCTACATTATTGTTTGTCTTGAGCAGGCCTATTACTTTCATATATGCCCACTGGTATGCTCAAGAGCACGTTTAACCTTTTCTGTTGTTGTTTTCACAGCTATGTATACTCTGTTTTCAGATTTTTCAGTCTTATTTCCTAATTTTGAGTTGTGTTCTTGATCTCTATGCCAGCGTTGTCTTTTTTCCCCATCTCTTCACCTGAGAAGGCTGCAGATGGGCACGTTCACCAACCCCTACCATGCTGCACCCGTCGCCTGGCTACCCGTGCTGCGCGCACGAATGGACGATATGACACATATAAATGCGAAAGAGATGAAAATGGGCCACATAAAAGGATGACGTCCACTGAGGGACCCACCAAACTGGGGCGCCTTGCTGAGGGATGGCAAGCCGCCCTTCTTAGCAAGGCCCTCGAAGACCAGGTGTGGGCCGTCCAGCGGGCCAGGGCCATCGCTGAGAACCTCAGATGTTCCTCGAAGGATGTGTTCCTCGCAGCCTAGCGCCGGGCACAGCAACAACCGTTGGGCAAATAAAGTTAATTCAACTCAACTCAACTCTCAGCTGCTGACCTGAAAGACACAAGTCAATTCCAGCAAGCGCAGCAACGTTTCGAAGGAGGATGAACGCTAGAGTAATAATAATTCCTCAAGTTTTATATCCCAAAACCACCATGTGATTTCCTGACACTGTACTGAAGGGCTTCAGGTATGTCGACCACCTGGAGTTCTTAAACGTGCTCCTCAATCTAATTATGGAGGCCTCCAGCATTTTGTCTCCGTAGAAATGTGGCAGCCGCGGCCAGCGTTTGATATCGCCACTTTGGTAGGTACGAAATTCGATTGGTGTAAATACTTAAATTCAGATGTATGTTAAAGAAGCCTAGATAGTGGAAGGGTCCCGAGAACTGTAACACATTTTGCACTGAGACGTACTTCGTCATCGTTTTCGGGAACCTATCCCGTTTTACCTGACATATTATTATTATTATTATTATTATTATTATTATTATTATTATTATTATTATTATTATTATTATTATTATTATTGAAATACAACGGTTCAGCTGACGCTTTATTCAAGCAACAACAAGATGGCGTCGATGAAGAAGAGGAACGGACTGAAGACTGATGATGGTTATTGACAAATGAGGAAGATGACGTCCAATGAATTTTTACACTAATTTCCTCCGTCGACGGAAGCGGCCAGCCTGGCCGCGAATTACGCTGTGGAACGCATACGATAGGGCTTGAGGCGCGAAACGTACACAATCTCTGTCCCGCGGCAGCGTTGGTCAGTGGGGTCATGAACAGGTGTGACAAGGTAGTTCACCGGTGAGGTCTGTTGGACAACTTTGATGGGGCCACGATAGCGTGAATCAAGCTTCTCGCATAAGCCAGGCGTTCACGCAGGAGTCCACAGAAGTACATCGTCGCCAGGGCGGTAGAGAACGACGTGGTGAGTGGCATCGTAACGATGTTTGCTATCTTCTTGGCTAGCTTCGGTGTTTACACGGGCAAGACGACGACATCGAGCAACACGGGACAGAAACTGGTCGCAAACGAATGGTGAAGAGTTGACGGGGCCAGAAAAGAATGAAACGTCGAGTGGAGATGTAGGTTGGTGTCCGTATACTAGGAAAAATGGAGAATAGTCTGTGGTTTGTTGAACTGACGTATTATATTCATACGTGACAAAGGTAAGTATGGCATCCCAATTGCGATGGTCCGGTCGAATATACATGGATAGCATGTCAGACACCGTGCGATGAAATCTTTCCGTTAAGCCATTGGTTTGCGGGTGATAGCTAGATGTTGTTTTATGAACTGTTTTTGATGGTTGAAGAACTTCACTGAGCGTGCTTGAAAGAAATGTCTTGCCCCGGTCGCTCAAAAGAACACGAGGGGCTCCGTGACGTAGGTAAATTGCATTCAAGAAGAAAGTTGCTACTTCCGAAGCAGTTCCTGAAGTGATCGAGGCCGTCTCAGCGTACTGGGTCAAGTGATCAACGGCAGTGACGATCCATCTCTTGCCGTCTGATGTAGTTGGGAGGGGCCCGAAGAGGTCAATTCCGACGACAGAGAACGGCTCTGATGGACATGGAAGTGGTTGTAGGGTACCGACTGGAGCAGTAGTGGGCCGCTTGTGGTGTTGGCAAAGTGCACACGAGGCAATATATTTAGCTACCATCGTGGAAATACCTGGCCAGAAGAATCGACTGCGAATGCGCTCATATGTTTTGTAGTAACCATAATCAGTCTTCGACATCTTCGCCAGGCAGACCGGAGAAGATTGGAGGCGCCCGAGAGAGGTTGTTGACCGGGCTAGTGTTGGCGGCTGGTGGTTGTGCCGGCGGGTCGATCGGTTGGGCTTGCTCTTGCGCCATGGTGCTCTGCTGGCGTAAGCCACGTCCCGAACGGAGCTCCAGGAGCTGGCTTTGGATGGAGAGAGGTCGAGGTGATTGAAGCATCTCTACCACTTGAAATACAACGGTTCAGCTGACGCTTTATTCAAGCAACAGCAAGATGGTGCCGATGAAGAAGAGGAACGGACCGAAGACTGATGATGGTTATTGACAGATGAGGAAGATGACATCCAATGAATTCTTACAATATTATTATTAATATAATATTATTATACTCTCTCTGATGTTCTTTTGTTTTCTTTTCTTATTATCGCTATTTCTGAAACCTCGCTGAACCTTGCAATATTTTTCATGTTTTTTTTTTCATTTCACCTTCATCATCTTTCGCAGCGACCGAGATTTTAGTACGAATAAACAGAAAGATGGCGGCGTGCTGACTGCCATTGAAAGTTCACTGATATTGGTTAGACGAAAAGACCTGGAATCTGTCTAAGAGTCTACCTGGTTAGATATTTTGTTATCACCCAGCATTTCCACAGCATTGTTTCATAATGTCATGGCAGGCACAGACCTGGAATCTTTCAAAGAGTCTATTAGGTTAGATAATTTATCACCCAGAATTTCCCCTGCCATGTTTCAAGATGTCATGTCTTCCATTGAATGTGTGATTTTATCTCATGGTGGGTACAGAATTGTTGTTCTCGCTGAATTCAACGTCTTTAGAATTTACCGGAGCACGTACGCTTATCTTTTCTTATTATAATCACTTCAACGAGAAAAAGCGCTGCCTGATCTTGGATTTCCTGTTTTTAATTCTCTACAGTCTTCAATTGAAAAACAACGTCTTGGACATAGCTCTGTCTGTAAAACAATCAACCTAATGAAGTTTCACGCTACGACATCTCTCTTCTTTCTCCTGACAAATACCACCCCCCCCCCCTTAATGTAAGTATATCTGTCTGCGCCAAAACTACAAGCGGAATCAGTCATTTCAACCAATCTCTTAGATTTTTCTTTCACGGGAGGGAACTACACGGGTTTTTATGATTACTTGTCAGCCGTTGACTGGGCCCAGGTTACCAAAAACCAAATGCTGATACACAAATTGAGCAGTTTATGGAGCTTGTAATAAACAGCATGCGTACGTTTATATCTCAACTTGCATATAAGCATCTTAAATATCCCCACTGGTTTTCCCCTTAACCTATAAGTAAGTGCACTGAAGAATAAAGATCGCCCACCCAAGAAGGCCAACTGTTCTCTATTCAGCCGGCGGAAGCAAGGGTTCAGCTGTTGCCGAGCTCTCTCCAAACGGCTATATAAACGGCACCGCAGTTCTTGTATTGCATCGTAATAAAAAATCTTTCACAACCCAGTTGAGATTTAGAAGTATTGTGGGCATTTATTATACCCATTTTTTTATTAGCACATTATCATCAATATTACGCGTTGCTCATGCAAGCCCATCATTGTCGCGTAGGATCATCGTCTTGGTTCGTTCATCGTAGCTGTCGGCTGCCGGTTCCTTGGGACTAATAAAAATATTCAAAACCTGGGCTTCATACGTGGTGGAGGGTGCTGTTCAATCCCCCGTCGTCATCTCGACCACTCTGCGCCCTGGAGCTACGCTCACGTCACTGCTTGGGCCAGCTGTCCGGAAGTATGTCGCAGCAAGACGAGGTCGGTGCTGCAGCCGTTCCCACTCAGCCACCACATGCCGCGCCTTCTCACGTCATTAACAGCCTTCAGCGTGAGCCCCATCCCTTCGCTGGTATGCACGGGAAAGATGTGGAAGAATGGCTGGATGATTTCAAACATGTTGGCACTGCTAACCAGTGGGACAATACCTACACACTCGCTCACTTATCAGTCTACCTTCCGGGTGCCGTGAAGACATGGTTCTTCAACCACCTCGTCGACATCCCTGACTGGACAGCCTTCAATAATCAGCTTCGCTATGTCTCTGGCACACCGGCTGCTCTTTTGGCTCTTGCAAAGAAAGCTTTCACGCCTCAGAAACAGCACATCGGGGAATCTTGTACATCTTACATCGAGGATGTTCTTGCACTTTGTGGCAGGGTAGATAAATCAATCACAGAGTAAGACAAGGTACGCCAGCTTCTTAGGGAGATTGTACTCATCGCATTCAATTCCCTTGCAAACCAGAATCCAGCTACTGTTGCTAACGTTGCGATAACCTATCAGTGCCTCGACTAACTCGTGTCTATGCGCCTCCAACCGGACAATAAAGTAGCCCGTATTACGGCGCATCCAAACCTACAATACACGATAAGGGCGATTATACGCGAAGAATTACAATCAATTGAATTCGCACTACCAGCATGGTGCCCCATTCAGTCTTCTTCAACGTCATGGCGGGATGTCATCAGGCAGGAGCTCACGCCTACGACCAACACGGCCCACCTGCAGCCTACTGCCGCTCACACTCTCCCATCATTTCGCATGGCGCCGCCGCGCCGTTAGGCAACGTCAGTTTGACGTCGCCACCACGAAGGTACGCATCGGTTGCTGCCACACCTTCTACTAGCTTTCCAACGAGCTTTCCAACCCCACCGCCTGAGCCCTTCATCTGTCCATCTCACTGCTCTCTCTCCCGGTGCAACTAACGCAAGCTACTACCCGCCTTGGCGATTGACTCGCCCTACGTGCTAACATTGCGGCTATTGCGGTCACATTTCACGCTTTTGCCGCAAGCGCCAGCAAGCCGAGCGTCGAAGGTATCCGACATGCGCGAACGGGACTTTATCGGAAGAGCCTTGTTCCAGGGCCGCCGTTATTCGTCACCGCCGCATTGGTCTCCATCTCCACCAGCATTGGATGAACTGCGCAGTAGTGATCGATCAACCCGACGTCATTCACAGTCTGCCCTACCGCCGCTCCTCGTCTCCGCATCAGCCTGCCTCCCTCGCCTCTGAACGTCGTCCGAAAAACTAAGCAATCAAGTTTTCGCATGACAAAGTGCATTCCAACACAGGACTCAAATTCCTCCAGCGCACCCTTACAATATGACTTCAGTCACAGTTGAGGGAGTGGACTTTGATGCTTTGGTGGACACTGCGGCTATGTTTTCTATTATTTGTGCTGATTTGTGGGCCCGTCTTCAAAAATTCCCGACGCCTTATGATCGACCAACACTGGTTACAGCCCCGGGAATAACCATTTGCCCTTCTGGTCTCTGTAATGCCCGTTTGTTAATCAACAACACTCTTCCTCATAATGACTTTTCTGTGCTATCCCCGTGCTCCCACCAACTCATTATAGGCTGGGACTTTCTTTTGCTTCTGCAACTATTTGTTGTGCACAACGTGTCGTCTATTATGCTGACCCAGAGCACTTGCTCAGCAACAAATCAAACAGGTCACTTCGACTCAACGCCGCTTTAGACATCGAGCTACCACCCAGACAGCAATTAGTCTCAATTCTTTCCAACGACGTTGACTCTGGTGACATTTTGGTCGCCCCGTCACCCCATTGCCCTAATAAAAGCATAGCTCTCGCATCAGATGTGGCTCGCTTCAACAATGAATCAGCAGTCCTCGCTGCTACGAACACCACACCAAATAAAATTTTACTTCCGCGGGGCACTACTGTCGCCTGCGTTGCTGATCTGGAGCCTGTGTGTGTCGTGCCTTTTACCCCTGTCTCCCTAAAGGCCAATCTCCTGATCATGCTGCTTTCTCGGCCTTTACAGCAGACATAAACAGAGACCTAGCAGACTCACAGAAGCGACAGCTACTCGATTTGTTGAAAAAGCATGCAAACTCTTTTAACGCCTATTCATCGACTTTGGACCAGACTACCGCTACAGCACATCGTATTCAGACCGAAGGAACATCCATTGGGCACCGCCGTCTGTACCGTGTCTCTATAGCCGAACGAAAAATCATTAGGAAAAACGTAAAAGATATGCTGCAACAGGAAATAATCCGACCCTCAACCAGTCATCGGTCGTCTCCCATCGTTCTGGTGCGTAAAAAAAAGATTATTAGCACAATTTGCGTCGATTACCGGGCCCACAATAGGATCACTAAAAGGACGTATACCCCATGCCTCGCAACGATGACGCCGTCGATTCTTTACATGGTGCTGAATTCTTTTCGAGTATCGACTTGAATTTTAGCTATTGACAAATCCTCATGCATGAAGATGATGAAAAACTGCATTTGAAACCCCAGACGGCCCATACGAATTTCATGCTATGTCTTTCGGTCTATGCAATGCGCCCGCGAATTTTGAGCGCATGATTGACACTCTGCTCCGTAGCCTGAAATCGAAGACTTGCCTATGTTTCGTCAATTTTTTGTTTTCATTGACGTTTCCTCAATATCTGCAACGCTTGGACAAAGTTCTGACTTGTCTTGCAGGCGCTGGTCTTCAAATATATTACCAAGAAGTGCCATTTAGCCAGCAGATCTATCAAGGCCTTCGGTCATGTCTTGACCAAAGACGGAATTTGTGCATACCATGATAAAACTGCTGCAATGCTTCACTTCCATCGCCCTGACAAATCGGAAGGTTTGCGAAGTTTCCGTAGTCTCGCCTTTTACTTTCGGCGATTCACACCAACCTTTGCCTCCATAGCTGCGCCACTTCGTAGGCTGCTTGCTTCCAGTTGTCCCCTTGAGTGCTCTCAGGAATGGGAAACGGCTTTCGACATGTTGATTAGTGCCCTAACGACCAATCTTGTACTTTCCCATTTTCGCGATGATGCACCGACTTTTCTGCATGCACACAGACGCTAGCGGCCTTGCTTTAAGAGCCGTGCTCCTGCAACGCCACAACTCCTCGCGAGAGCGAGTCCTTGCATACGCCAACCGCGTCCTCTAGACAGCCGAGAAGAACTACACGATCACCGAGCAGGATAGCCTCGCCATCATATGGTCAGTACATAAACTTTGTCTCTATCTGCACGGCCGCCGTTTCACTATTGTTTCACCTGAGCACTTCTTTTGACGTAGTCAGCCACTCCTTGTTTTTCTTTAAACCTGCAAACTTCGATGTTGACTCGCTTGTTGTGAATTCCTGCACAGCTATCTGCATAATAGATCTTGTTATGTTGCTGTGAACGGCCTAGCGTATTCTTACTACAAAGTAACTATTGGAGTCCCTCAATGGTAGGTATTAGGCCTACTTTTATTTTTATATTTACATAAGAGTATATTTTTGTAATTCGTTATTCTCCTCTTTTATATGCTGATGACATAGCGACATTTGAGGTAATCCTTTCTTTTAACCACTGTCGCTTGCTTCAGCCTTGTGTTTTCTCCGAATAACATTCACCTACATAACTCAAGGACCAAATTCATGAGTATATCTCACAAAATGTCCATCGTGTCATTTTAATGCTCTGTCAATACCAAGTATTTATGTAACAGATAAGTATTCTTTGATATTGCTGTTTTTAATACCAACCTAAACTTTTCTGCTCAGGCTAAGCGTGCTGCCATGCGTGGCTTTCATTCTCTCGGCTGTATTTGTAGAATCTCTCGAGAATTCCGTTCTCCTAGAGCCTTCTACAATATGTACACCGTAGTAAGTTTTATACTTGAATATGCATCTGTCATCATCTGGAATGGCATTGCTAATACTGGCAGTGACACCAATAGGCGAGGCCGAAAAATGAACATTTACAATCATTCTTTCGCTAGAATCGATAGATTAGTGGAGTTTATTGGCCCAAGGGCCAGAGCGATGATAATGAACTGTGCGATATGCATTGTGGATAAAACAGATGTGACGTGGCTGTAAATGGGCCTAAAAACAGTTGCTGTAGGTGCGTAAAGATATACATACAGTAAAGTTATGGCAATGATAAATGATGCGTGCTATGGAGCTGTAAAATGCTTTAAAAATTACACGTATATGAAATAAAAACATGGCGTGGAGCCCTAGTGCCTCGGAAGAGCCCTTATACCAAGAGCATGGAGGCCTGGTCTCATTGAAAGCTGCTATCACAGCGGCATCTTCTGGACAGAGGATGGGCTATGAACTTGTTGGGCTAAAACCATTCAATACTACATCCTTTATTAAAGCTTAGAACTGATTTTGCATCAAAAAGTGGCTCTTCGCCGAGAAACATAATAGGATGTAAAAGAAGATGCTAGCGGTATGCTAAAAGAAAAATATTTTTTTCGTTCTCTTTTAGCTTCCGAACACTCTAGGAGGACGTGGAGGACGATTAGCCTCTCGCCACATCTACCACAAGTAGGAGATACATGGCCAGTCAGCAGAAAGTTATGGGTACTATAAGTGTGTCCTATTCTTAGGCGACAGAATAGGACATCAGTTCGCTGTGTTCTCGTAGCGCAGGGCCAGTAAACTAACTGAGGCTTAATCAAGTGAAGCTTATTATTCATTTCTTTGTCCCACAAGCGTTGCCAGTGGTTTCGCAGTTTCTTACGTAGGAAGGGTTTTAGGTCCGTTGCAGGGGCGGCAGTAGTAGTGTTAATAGCGCGCAATATAATTGACGTGGCCATTTGGTCAGCTAACACGTTGCCCTCGATACTTCTATGGCCAGGTACCCAGCAAATTGTAACATGCTGGTTGGACATATACGCAGTACACATGACGCAATACAACTCAATTATTATCGCATATCTGAAACTAAAAAGTGATCTTAATGCATTTACGACACTTAACGAGTCTCTAAATATAATTTATTTTTGTATGTTTGATTTCTGTATATGCTTCACAGCCGACAATAGTGCATAACCCTCAGCCGTAAATATACTTGTTTCCGGGTGCAGTACACCGGATTCTGAGAAGAATGGTCCGACGGCTGCATAAGCCACCCCTGCGTGCGACTTAGAAGCGTTGTTATAAAACTCTACGCATGAGTAGTAAGACTGGAATTGTCGGAAAGGCATTTTAATATGTGCTTCTGGTGCATGTTTAGTGATCTCGACAAATGAGGTGTCACATTGTATGAGCTGCCACTGCCACGGCGGTAAAAGTTTTGCTGTGGGCGTGGCTCAAAGCTATAGCAGTGGAACACCCATTTCTTCACTTAAGTTTCTCACACGCAAAGAGAATGGCTTTCTCACAGCGGGTCGATTATGGAAAAGGGTGGCAGGGGTCATATCGTTTATAGTTGAATGAGAAGGATGCTTGATGGTTGCGCATACCTTTATAAAATACGTGAAACTGCTATAGGATTGCTGCAGGTGAAGTGACCACTGATTCGACTCTACATAGAGGCTCAGGATCGGACTTGTCCTGGATTCACCGGTAGCTAGTCGGATTCCCAAATAGTGAATGGGGTCTAGGATTTTTAATGCACTTGCCGTTGCGCAATGATAAATTATAGAGGCATAATCAAGACGCGACCCCACAAGGCTTTTGTACAACTTCAAGAGGCACTTTCAATCACTACCCCATGTTGTACGTGATAGGAGATTTAGGACGTTCGTCGCTTTCAAATATTTGATTTTCACAAATTTATTATTATAGGGAGAAAACGTGAGCTTAGTATCCAAAGCGAATCACAGGAATTTATGCACGCTAATCAAAGAGAGTTGATCTCCCTTGATCGCAATATTTGGTAGCGGCATTACCCCTCGTTTGTTGGAAAAAAGTACGCAAGTACTTTTCTTGGTGTTTATTTTAAAACCATTCTCATCCGCCACTTTAGAGAATTTATTCATTTTAAGCTGCACTTGTCGTTCGCAGATATACATATTGCACGATTTGAAACTCATCTGCTCATCATTAACATTCACGGAATAAAACATCGCGCTTTGAATGACTGACTGCAGTGAGTTCATTTTTACAAGAAAGAGTGTGCAACTAAGCACGCCCCCTTGCGAAACACCAGTCTCTTGGGTAAATTATCTAAAGAGAGCATTAACCACTTTTACGTGAAAGGTTCGGTTAGACAGATTCCTTTTAATTGTGTTTAGCATGTTCCCATGGATGCCCATGGCGGCAAGATCGCGTAGAATCCCGAATCGCCATGTGGTATCGTACGCCTTCTCCAGGTCCAAGAACACCGAAAGTACAAACTGCCTATGAATAAATGCATCTCTGATGTATGTCTCTATGCGAACAAGGTGGTCTATTGTCGACCTCCCCTCTCTGAAACCACACTGAAGGGGGTTTAGTATACTGTTACTTTCTAGAAATTGGATTAAGCGCTGGTTTATCAATTTCTCATATAGTTTGCATAGACAGCTTGTTAGCGCTGTTGGCCCGTAGCTGGCGGCCCAGGACGGGTCTTTGCCTTGTTTAAGTACCAGGATGACTATAGCTTCTTTCCATGACAACGGAATATACCCAGCTGCCCACATGATAATGAAGAGGGTTAGGAGTGTTTTTAGTGCTTCGGGGTGAAGGTACTTGACCATTTCGTACGTTATACAATCGACACCTGGCGCCGAGTTGTTGCAGCACGCAAGAGATGCCTTAAATTCAGCTAATGTAAATGGGCAGTTGTAAGTCTCACTGGATGGACGTTTACATTTAAGGGGCTGCCGCTCTTCGCGTTCTTTGAATTTTAAGAACGTTTCTGTATAGTTTGATGCACTTGAGATATATTCAAATTGTTCACCTAGGCAGTCTGACTGCTCCTCTTGGCTCTCACCCCGGCTATTTACCAAGGGTAGGGGGTGCGACTCCCGACCCATTAAATTGTTTACCCTAATCCAAACCTTTTTTTCGTCGGTGTAAGAATCGATACCAGAGATGTACCTATTCCAAATTCTTTCTTTGCAAGACAACGCGTTCTTCTGGCTTGTGACTTGACCTGTTTGAATTTGACGAGGTTTTCAGCCGTTGGGTAATTTCAGAGTAATATCCAAGCTTTATTTTGACTATTGCGTGCTTTCCGGCAATCGTCGTTTCACCAAGGGTGCGACGCTTATTAGTGATTCCATTAGTTTGCTTAATACATTTCACTGCAGAGTCAATAATAAAACCTGTTAGGTATGCCACAGCATCGTCAATATTAAAATCAGCAATATCATCTCCATCTAAAAATGGGTTTTCTCGGAACAGTTCTCAGTTGGCTGACTTGGTGCTCCAACGAGGAAAGTCAGGCGAGGATGTATCTTCTTTTGTTAGCTTCAACATTATCGGGAAGTGGTCACTGCCAAAGGGGTTCTTGTGAACAAACCACTCCAGATATGGAATTAGTGTTCTCGTGACAATACTCAGGTCTATAGAAGAGTACGTGTTGTGCGTGGTGCTATAATATTTTGATTTTTTTGTTAAGTAAACATGCACCTGACGAAAACAGAAAGTGATCTATTAGGCATCCTCGTGCATCCAAACAGGAGTCGCCCTATAGGGAATTATGTGGATTTAGATCACCAACGGCTATATATGGTGGAGGAAGTTCATCAATGAAGCTTTGAAAATGTGTCTTCGAAAGTTGATAGCATCGAGAATATAAAGAGATTTAATTGTTAGGAGCTTCCCAAACAGTACTGCTCGGACAGCAACTGCCTCAAGAGAAGTTCGGAGGTTTAATTGCTTACAGGCTACACCTTCATCAACTATTATAGCGACAGCGCCCGACGAGGCGGCTGCGTCGTCACGGTCTTTGCGGAAGATGGCATATTGCTTTAGAACGTTTGTTTTTTGTGGACTTGAGATGTGTTTCCTGAACACACAGCACCTTTGGAGTATGTTCATTAAGGAGTTCTCTAATATCATCGAGGTTATGGAGAAGTCCTCTCACATTTCACTGTAAGATCTGTGTGTCCATTTTAGATGTGTTTTCTGCTGTGTGCTCAAGGATAGAAAATTAGCTCATGGGCCCTCTCCAGGGGCCGTGACACGAGATTTTTTTTTTATCAGTCGACGGAGTCGTGCCGATCCTTGGGCGCTGGATGCGCCCTCACGCTCGGTGTTGTGTTCATTGCCTCTTGCGAGGCTCTGAACACGCGGTATTGCGAGCGCTGCATTTGTTTTGAGGGCCTCGCCTCAAAGGACGAGGCATTCGCGGCCCCCGGCCCGGAGATTGGTGGGTCCTTCTTGTATGGCGGAGCAGCACTGGCTGCAACCGCCGAGAGGGCAGATGACATCACCACTGGCTCACTACGCGTGTGCCAGACAGCCGCCGGGGGCCATCGTGGCGCTCCCCCTGACGCGCCATTTCGGCAAAGCAGGTTTCCGGTAGGCAGGACACCTGCCTTCGTGCCTTCTTAAAGGAAGTGTTTTGTTTTATTTTAAATGTGACAATTTCCTTTTCTTTTTTCTAGCATAGCCATTACCGAGAGTATGCGGCATGCTCCACATAACAGTTCGCACAGTGAAGACAGTATTCACAGGCATCAGATGTGTGTTCTTCAGCACTGCATTTGGCGCAAGTTAGGTGGCCTCGGTAGTTCTGTGAACTGTGGCCGAACCGTTGGCATTTGAAACTTCGTAGAGGGTTTGGTATATATGGCCTCACTTGAAGCGTAATGTACTCAGTCTCAACGGAGTCGGGCAGTACACTTGAATTGAAAGTAAGTATCAGGTGCTCAGTCTGGACTTTTTTGCCATCACGCCTCATCCTGATTCGTTTCACGTTGATGACTATCTGTTCGCTGAAACCCTCCAGGAGTTCAGCTTCCGTCAGCCCTAAGAGGTCATCATCTGGGTGGGCTCGTCAGCTGCGCCATGGTCCAGCGGGTAACACCGTTTGCGTTTATCGCGCAGGTCTTTGCGGCAATCGGCCTCGTCGACGCCTGCGGCAATGCGACATGCGCTTTGCACACTGGAAGCCCCGGAAAACCAGGAGCCAGTGCGCACGCGCCGTCTGCCGGATGCTCAGTGTATCTGGGA
This sequence comes from Rhipicephalus microplus, assembly GCF_043290135.1. Classification (NCBI taxonomy): domain Eukaryota; kingdom Metazoa; phylum Arthropoda; class Arachnida; order Ixodida; family Ixodidae; genus Rhipicephalus; species Rhipicephalus microplus. The sequence continues at coordinate 232,062,418 of NC_134702.1, forward strand.
GCACCAGACCGAACAGCTGGGCCGAAAGATGGCGCCTTCATCATTTCTACCGAGGGACTCTTGGAACCTACGGCATCTCCGGGATCATCAACATCAGCCTTTCCGTCGCCTATAAAAGACCACACCCTGCAACCGGCGCTTTGTGGGCTCGTCAGCTGCGCCATGGTCCAGCGGGTAACACCATTTGCGTTTATCGCGCAGGTCTTTGCGGCAATCGGCCTCGTCGACGCCTGCGGCAATGCGACATGCGCTTTGCACACTGGAAGCCCCAGAAATCCAGGAGCCAGTGCGCATGCGCCATCTGCCGGATGCTCACTGTATCTGGGAGCAGCAGACCGAACAGCTGGGCCAAAAGATGGCGCCTTCATCATTTCTACCGAGGGACTCTTGGAACCTACGGCATCTCCGGGATCATCAACATCAGCCTTTCCATCACCTATAAAAGACCACACCCTGCAACCGGCGCTTTGTGGGCTCGTCAGCTGCGCCATGGTCCAGCGCTAACACCGTTTGCGTTTATCGCGCAGGTACGCCATTACGATTCTCTTTCTGCTAAGAAGACTAGCAATCGTTACCTGGTGCAGCTGCCGAGCCCCCGCTGCCTTGCGTTGTTATTGTGTGATTGTGTGAACATTGTGCATGAGCTGTTGTTGCTGTCAGGCGACATAGAGGAAAACCCAGGTCCAACCACACGTAGCTCTACTACCCAGAGTGACCAGACGATGTATGCTTTGCTAACAACCTTAGAAGTCGGCCAGGCCACCATCCTGGCTGAACTGAAGGCTATCAATACTCGCCTGACTAGCACGGAACAAACCCTTGCCGATTTGGTTGCGCGGATTGCGCAGACGGAAGACCAGTGCAAATTGCTACCCGATATGCGGTCTGATGTAGACGTTCTACTCCGCTCATCCACCCAGACATCAGATAGCATCGCCTGCATTGAGGAAAGGTTGAATGACGCAGAGGATAGGTTGCGTCGCTGCAACCTTGTCTTCTATGGCATCCGTGAAGGCGAGTCTGAATCCTGGAGCGATAGCGAAAAACTGGTCACAGATATTTGCAATAAAAATTTGAACATAGCACTCGAACCTAAAGATATTCACAGAGCACATCGTATCGGCAAAATTGCTCGTGACAAAAAACGCCCCATTATTGTTAATTTCTGTTCGTTTAAGACTAAAGATGATATTTTATCTAAGGCCTTCAAGCTCAAGGGCACAACAGTCAGTATCTCTGAGGATTTCTGTGCTGCCACTCGTTCAATACATCGCGAGCTCGTTCGTTTCGCCCGAGAACAGAAGGTTCCTTTCAAGCTACGCTACAAAAAATTAATAATCGACAAGAAAACTTACTACTATGACACCGCTGATAAGGCGGTTAAAGAAAGAACAGCACGGGCGAGCTAGCAAGAAGATAATATAACGGAGCCTTGTCTTTCCAAATCACACCCCTGCAACGCACCGAAACGCGCGTCGCTACGCCCTAACGACGTCACATACTCGATTCTTTGCACTAACATTCGCAGTATAATTGCAAAGCGTGAAGAAGTATCCGCCGTCATTCAATCATGTGATTGTGATATTGTCGTTCTTAGCGAAACATGGCTTTCATCGCATATTTCTGACGCGGAAGTTGCTCCGTACATGCCTGGATTTGCCGTTTACCGCCGTGATCGTTTGCTAAGCCGAGGTGGTGGAGTTCTTATTGGAATAAAGAATTCGATTATTCACTTTAAAATAGAGCACGAGATCCCCCTAGAGAAAATGTACGTAGCATGTCGAACGCTATCAGGACTTACTATAATTGGAGCGTGCTATCGCCCCCCACAACCAGACGCCGATTTTTGCAGGCTCCTTAACGACTCTCTCGACTTCATAAGCAAAAAGTATCCCCTAGCTGACCTAATAATATGCGGTGATTTCAACTACCCTACCATTGATTGGAGTGACCAATATCGTGTAACTATCGGTGAACCCGGCCAGTTCTTAAGCATCCTACAGGATTTTCAATTAACACAAATTATAACCCAAGCTACCAGACAGACCACAAATACCGCAAACATTCTTGACCTAATTCTAACGTCCGACCCGAGCGGTATCCAGTCAGTACATTACCTGAAGGAAATAAGTGATCATAAAGTTATCCTAGCGTTTTTTCACTCAGTGTTTCAGACAGAAAAACCAGTAGTTAAACGAATAAGACTTTATGACAAGGGAAATTACGCAAAAATCACGGCTGAGCTACAAAGCTTCATCTTTTCTTTTGAAGAAGGTTTCCATGACCGCTCTGTAGATCACAACTGGAACTTCTTTTCGGAGAAAATTCAAGAATTAACTTATAAATATGTTCCAACAGTAAAAATTAAAAGCAAACAATCGGCACCGTGGTTTTCTGGCTCAATAAGCAAAGAAATACGCAGAAAGAAGCGACTGTTTAGAAAAGCCAAAGCCAGAAATAGTCCGTCCGCATGGCAGGCATATCAAGGCTCAGTAAAGAAGCTAACGAAAACAATTCGTATTGCCAAGCGAAATTTTTTTGAGACAACATTGCCTAATATGCTACAAACTAATCCAAAACAATTTTGGAAAGCTATAAACCCGTCTCCTGCCACCCCAATAAGATTGTATAACGATCAAAACGTAGAACTTAGTGATAGTGAGACAGCTGCAGTACTCAACGTGGCGTTCTCAGTTTTCACGAAAGAAGCCAGCATGAGCACCCCCATTTCCTCGGATCTGGTCATTAATGAACAAATGCCCCCTATAATATTTACAGCTCAAGGAATAATGAACATAATTGATAAAATGAAACTATCATCTGCTACGGGACCGGACGGAATCAACTCTAAAATGCTGAAAAATTCCAAAGAACCAATTAGTGCCATGCTCGCTTTGCTATTTTCCCAATCATTAACGTCAAGCTATATCCCCATAAATGGAAGCTAGGTAAGATTGTTCCGACCTTTAAAAGTGGCAATAGGTCATCACCGTTGAACTATCGCCCCATTTCAATTACGTTCGTACCATCAAAAATATTGGAACATATAATTTTTTCGCACATCATTAACCACCTCGAACGCCATAACATTCTCTCCACATCGCAACATGGTTTTCGCAAGGGGCTGTCCTGCGAAACGCAGCTTGCGTCATTTACACATGATTTGCACTTAAACCTTGACAGAAACATCGAAACAGACGTAATTTTCCTAGATTTTGAAAAGGCATTCGACAAGGTAACCCACCGTCGCTTAATGTACAAACTATCACTGCTGAATCTTGACCCATTTGCACTTAATTGGATCGAAAACTTCCTCCTGGAACGAAAGCAATTTGTCGAAATAAATAGCGCACAGTCTACCACAGCACCCGTTCTGTCCGGTGTACCACAGGGTACGGTACTCGGGCCGTTGCTATTCTTAATTTATGTTAATGATCTACCTTCTGACATTTCTAATAACATTCGCCTATTTGCGGATGGTTGTGTGTTATATTCCAAAATTACATGTAAGCAAGACCAAATTAATCTACAATCTGATCTTTTTCTTATTGAAAATCGGTGTAAAACTTCGCAAATGTCCTTAAACGTACCAAAATGCAAACTAATGTCATTTTCCCGGCGTGCATGCCCATTATTTCACAATTACACCCTTAAAGGCCAATCCACAAAAGAGTACAAGTACTTAGGCGTCCATATCACCAACAATCTATCTTGGACAGTACACGTGTGCAAAGTAATCGCCAGCGCCAGTAGATCCCTCGGGTATCTGCAGCGCACGATGAAATTTGCTCCTTCAGACTTAAAATTGTTGGCCTATAAAACCCTTATCCGTCCGAAGCCGGAGTATGCGGCCAATATATGGGACCCGCACCAACGTTACTTCATCGACAACATAGAAGCCATCCAAAACCGGGCTACTAGATTTGCTTTCTCTGATTTTTCTTCATACACTAGCGTCACAAATCTCAAGTCGCGTGCGTCCCTTCCTCCCCTCAACAACCGTCGGAAACTAGCAAGGCTGGCATTATTCCATAGGTTTCATTACTCATTATCACCAAACTCCTACGTCACGCCAAAATCGCATGTATACACTCGCACCAAAAACGAACAAGAAGTTTCATACCCCCGCCCACGAACTAACACTTTCGCGCAATGCTTTTTTGTTCGGTCAGCCAAAGACTGGAACAATCTTCCCACTCACGTGGTACAGACCAAAGACCTTGACCAGTTTAAATCGCTGCTTACCGCGCCCGGAATTGTGTAATATCTACATGTCGTTTTCATGGTTCCCGTTTTTTTTTACTTTCATTGTTGTCAGTGCAGGCGAAGTAATGGAGCGTTGCCTTCTGACATCATATTGTTTTCTGTTTTTACCAAATTTATGGCTACCTAGCTCATTGCCGTTGTTTGCATTCTGACTTGTATGTTTGCACCTTGTACTGCTGTAAAGCGCGGTTATCCAAGCTGTTTGGACTCTGATTGGTCCTAATGTAAAACATCTAGCGTGTCCAGCCATGTAGTTTCTTTTATGCTTCTTCACTCATTTATTGTTGTAACGGGCTTGTATATAGTTATGTTGGTAGCACACCTCCCCCTCACCCCTACCCTCGTTTTTTGTTCTAGTCTGTCACTTGTACCACCCCTCATGTAATGCCTCCTTCTAGGAGGCCCTTGAGGTATGAAAATAAATAAATAAAATAAATCTGAAACAACGCCACGGGTGGTGTTCATGGTTCGGTGTGGTGTTACTATTATTTGGTATCTCCAAATTTCACTAGATTAGACAGCTTATCATATTGTTTCTGGTCGCGGAGCTCCAACCGGAGGTCACCACTCTCAATTCTCGATGCTTTATATCCTGGGCTAAAGATTTGTGTCAAAGACTTCAAAACTGGAAAAGGTGAAAGTGTGCGCACTGGTTTGCCGGGTGTGTCAGCGTGGATAACGTGGAATCGGGTAAAGGATACTCTCTGGTGACCGAAAAACTGGAAGACATCATCGGTGCGCCCTCTTTTCTGAGGGCGATCAGGGAGGGGGGGGAATGAACTAGCCATATGAAAATGATCCCGACTGCGGCGGCTGCAATTCCGACAGAGGCGGAAATGTTGTAGGCCCGTGTGCTCAAATTTAGGTGCAAGTTAAAGAACTCCAGGTGGTCGAAATTTCCGGAGCACTCCACTACGGCGTCTCTCATAATCATTTGGTGGTTTTTGGACGTTAAACCCAACATATCAATCATATCAAAGCCATATGAAGATATTTATTTTTGGCAGCGGCGCCAGCCACCCACCATGGAGTCTTACAAGGGGACGCTGCAGGGTCAGTAAGCACAGGCCCTGCAGACGCCAGCTGTACACCACTACTATAACCGAATATGGTGTATTGAAGGTAGGATAGCCACACAGGGTTAACCTTTGCCGCCAGGAAACACGGAAGTCAATGAAAGAGAGTAGAGGACAGGAAAGATTTAAAGCAAGAGAAAAGACGAAGATGTGAGGACGAGACAGGAAAAGGCGACTGCCAATTCCCCCCAAGTGGGTCAATCCGGGGGTGCCGTGTACGTGAAGCCTGGGCCAAATGGGTGTGTTGCCTCTGTCGACGGGCCTAAAGGTCCAAGCACCCACATTCAGCTGAACCCCCAGGATCCCCTTTTCCCCGGACACGGCTCAGCCACGCACGGCTAAGCGTGGGAGGGAGCCGAAACCTCCCACTTTAGCTCGGGTCCGTGGTGTCGCTACACACCAAACGCCTACTTGCGCAGGTGCCCCTGCGGGGTCTTTCGCTAGAAGTCCGTCTGGATATAGTTCAGGCATGGCCATATTATTGTCATTGCCATCACTTCACAGCCTATGAAATCACACTGACCTAATAATTCTTTAGCGAAAAGGAGTTTATTGGCGTGTATTGCGACAGTGGCCCTACAATGAAAACACAATCGGGACAGAGCAACGGTCAAGCAGATACTGGCGACGATCAGCACGAGGCGAGCGAGTCAAGCCCAAAACCCAGTACCCAAGCGGTGGCAATTGTTGCTTGCCAACGATGCGTATTATTTTTCACAATTTACCCCCGCTGAAGAAGAGGCATCCTGGCGACCTAAGAGTCTGGGGACAGAGTGCTATGATATGGCTTAAGGCGGGCGACGTGGATGATACCACGTCCACGCCAGCGCATGTCGTAAGATGGAGGAAGTGGCTCAATGAGAAAATTTACCGGCGAGGTTTGCTCCAAAACGCGGTAAGGGCCCTCGCCCTTCATGAGGAGTTTTGAGGAAAGGCCAAGGGTTTGGTAAGGAAGAGCCAGCCATACAAGTGATCCCGGGGAATAGTTGTGGCTTCGTGAAGAGTCGGCGTTGTTTTCTTTCTGGCGCTGCTGTTCTTGTGACGTAAAGGTGCGTGCGAGTTGACGACACTCTTCCGCTTTTCGGGCTGCTTCCGACACAGATAGGCATTCGGATGCGTCAGGACGGTATGGAAAGAGAGTGTCGATGGTGTGGGATGTTTCGCGTCCATAAAGAAGAAAGAAAGGTGAAAATCCAGTGGTAGACTGTGTCGTTGTGTTGTATGCGAACGTAATGAATGGAATAATGCGATCCCAGTTAAGATTATCAGATGTCACATACAGCGCGAGCATATCTCCAAGGGTGCGGTTAAATCTCTCCGTGAGCACGTTAGTCGGCGGGTGGTAAGCCGTGGTCTTGCGATGAACAACATGACATTCAGGAAGCAGAGTCGTGACGAATTCTGATACGAAGGCTCGACCTCGGTCAGTTAGTAGTGCTCGAGGTGCACCATGCCTTAGTTGAAGCGATGGAGGACGAAGGACGCTACGTCCCGCGCAGTGGCACTTGGAAGGGCGGCAGTCTATGCGAAGTGTGTAAGGTGGTCCATAGCGAATATGATACACCAATTTGTATCTGATGTTGTCGGTAGAGGGCCATAGAGATCAATTTCGATCCGATCGAAAGGTTTGGAAGGGCACGGAAGCAGTTGAAGCGCACCGGACGAGTGGAAAGGCGAGGATTTGCGGCGTTAATAGTCAGGGCAACCCATAACAAATTTTCGAACAAAATTATACATTCCGTGCCAGCATAAGTGATGGCTAATGCGTCCGTGAGCTTTGAATACTCCGGCATGACCTCATTGCCAATCGTCGTGAAAGGAGGTGCATATGTGTGATCGCAAGCTGCGGGGACAACCAAGAGCCACTTACGACCTTCAGGGGCGCAGTTGCTTCGGTGTAGCAGCCAATCATCAATGGCGATATGAGCAGCTTGACAATGGAAAAATTGTGATACCACAGTGGTTGACGCTCCAGAGAGACAGTCAAAAAAAATGGAGCGATCCACGAGTCCTTGTGTCGTTCACTGCCAATTGAGTCGAAGTCGAGAGATGGGACAGTGTTGGTACCAGTGGTTCCGCAGGCCGAGTCGAGAGGTGAAGGGGAACGAAACAAGGCGCCGGCGTCAGAATGCTTGCGCTGTTGTGATAGATGACGCGAATGTCATACTCCTGGATTTGCAGTGCCCGCCGAGCTAGGCGGCCAGAAGGATCTTTCAGTGTGGCCAGCCAATGAAGTGCATGGTGGTCCGTTATTAGGTCGAATGGGCGACCGTACAAATAAGGGCGGAACATGAGAAGCGCCCACACTAGCGATAAGCACTCCTTTTCAGTAACGCTGTAATTGGTTTCAGCTTTAGTGAGCGTGCGACTCGCGTAAGCGACGTCGTATTCGGAGTAGCGCGGCTTGCGTTGGGCGAGGACAGTGCCAAGACCAACACAGCTAGCGTCTCTGTGAACTCCTGTTGCAGCTGTTGGGTCGAAATGCCGAAGAATGGGAGGAGAAGTTAGCAGACTACGGAGCGTGGCAAACGCGACGTCGGAGTCAGGAAACCAGGATGAAAGGTCTGCTCACTGCGTAGGAGGTTGGTCAGCGGTGACAGGATCAACGCAAATATTTTAACGAAGAGCCGGAAGTACGAGCACAATACGTCGAAACTGCATAATTCTTTCAGCGTAGTAGGTTTCGGAACCTCAGCAGCTGCTTGCAGTTTTGCAGGATCGGGTAGAACACCACGCTTGGACAAAATGCGCCCTAACATGGCCAGCTTTCGCGCGGCGAAGCGCAGCTTTTTAAGGTTCAGTTGGAGCACAGCATTGGTTAAACACGTAAGAACCGGTTGTAGCCGAAGTAGATGTGTAAGAAAATTGGGGGAGAAAACGACAATGTCGTCGAGGTATCATATACTCACAGACCACTTCAGTCCACGCAGTGTGCTCATGAGTCGTTCAAACGTGGCAGGAGCATTACAAAGCCCAAAAGGGATTACGTTAAATTCGTACAGACGATCTGATGTAATGAACGCAGGTTTCTGCTGATCAGCTTCTGCCATAGGAACCTCCCAGTATCCACATTGTAGGTCAATGAGGAGAACAATTTGGCTCCTTGGAGGCTGTCAAGGACGTCGTTGATGCGCTTTAGTGAATAGACGTCTTTCTACGTCACCTTGTTTAATTGCCGGTAGTCGACGCAAACTCGAATCGATCCATTCTTCTTTTGAACTAGAATGACACGAGGTGCTCAAGGACTGTGAGATGGTTGAATAACGTGACGGCGTAGCATCTCTTCGACTTGGTCATTGGTAACGTGACGTTCTGCAGCAGAGACACGGTATGGACTTTGACGCCATGGCTCGTGCGAACCAGTGTTAATGTAGTGGTGCACTGCGGAAGTGCAACCCTATTGCAGCTAAGAAACATCGAATGAATTCGCGAAGTGTTTGAGGAGATTAAGAAGTTCGGCGCGTTCGTGAGCACTTAAGGTGTCGGCAATGGAACTCGAGATGTTCCTCGACGAGCATTCCAGTGGGGAAAAGGCATGAAGTTCGGTCGAGGTGCTAGTGCACGATTCATCTGGCATGTCAAGGAATAAAGAAGAATCAAGATACTCCACTTCACCAAGACATTCACCGGCAAATAGCGTAAGCGGTGCGTAAAGGGGGTTGTGGACGAAAATATTGCTTCGGACAGCAGAGACGTCCAGTGTAGTGAAAGACAAGAAAACGGCTCCTCGGCTCATGAAAATGTTGGAAGGTGTAAACATTACCGTAGCATCGTTGTGGTCATCGCAACAAACAGGGACGACGGCAGAGAGGCTGGCGGAATTTCAGTGTCCTCACGCACGACGAGTTTTGGCGACAACTCAAGAGTTTCATGCAAAGGTTCGTCGAAGAGGTGCGAAAATTGAACTTCAGTGCGTGTTCAGTTGTTGACGGCATGATATTGTGACAGAAAGTCCTACCCGAGAATAACGTCATGCGAGCACACCGAAAGAACGATGAACTCGACAACATATTGCCACATGGTTTGCTTGGGTGAGATCGAAGTGTGAAAGAAGACAAAGACGATCTCTCTGAGCTGCTGCTTGAGTAGTCGACTAAACGAGCCCATTTTTTATCAAGTTTGTCGAGAGTAACGTGACAAGACTGGTGGAGTTGCTGGGTACAACGTCTCGCAATCCACCCGATGCCCAAGACCCCGTCCAGCAGCCGGAACACAAGCCCTGCACCCGTGGACACTCCTGTTCATAGAGTAAGCCGCCGCCAACGAGGCCTACCGCCCGAGACACCAACCACTGACGCAGCGACTATGACTTCAACACAAGATCCCATGCAAGCTCCGACACCTTCCACGCCGATCTACTGCACCGTCCAGAACCCGCTCATGCCTAGCCCCTTTCACGGAGCGCAGCATGAAGATGTTGACGACTGGCTGAGTGAGTTCGAACGTGTCGCAGCGATCAATTACTGGGATGATGCCGCGAAGCTCCGGAACGTGTACACGTGCCTAAAAGCCGGTGCCAAGACGTGGTTTTTAAACAGGGATGATGTTCTGACATCTTGGCGCGAGTTCCAGCGTCGCCTCCTGGAGACCTACAGGAGTCCCGACCGCCGCGAACGGGCGGAGCGTGCACTTCAATCACGCATCCAGATGCCCAACGAGACCGTTTCGATGTACGTCGAGGACATGACACGGCTTTTTAAGCGAGCGGATCCTGCTATGGCAGAAGAAAAAAAGTTGCGCCACCTCATGCGTGGTGTGAAGGAACAACTTTTTGCTGGTTTGGTGCGTAGTCCCCCCAAAAGTGTTGCTGAGTTCCTTACTGAAGCGGCAACAATGGAGCGAGTACTGCACCAACGGTCTGCCCAGTTTGACCGTCAAGTGAATGCTGCCTCAACTCCCGAGATTTTCGCCACCCCTGGGAGCAAGAGCCCCGAATGGATTCGCGAGATCATTCGATCTGTCGTCCGGGAAGAAATGGAAAAGATGTACGGGACAAGGCAAATCGATGTTGGTTCTATCACCGGTGTCATCCGTGACGAGGTCCAGCAGGTGCTGCACGCCCATCGTTTTCCGCCCACGTCGGTTGATCTGGAAACGGCTCCTGTGTCTACTGACAGTCGCCGTCGTACGTACGCGGAAGCCTTGCGATCTGCCACTCCTCTTTCGGGTCAAGGAGTCCCGATCCAGCCAGTGCCGCACGTCCCGATCCAGACAGTGCCGCACGTCCCGATCCAGACAATGCCATACGTCCCGATCCAGACAATGATGCCGTCAGTCGCGATTCAGTCAGCGCACGCTGATTTGGACATCGATAGTCGCCGTACACCGACGCGCAAGTCTGATCTCTGGCGTACGCCAGACAGACGACCCCTCTGCTATCATTGCGGTGAGGCTGGTCACATTTACCGCGAATGCCCATACCGGCAACTTGGACTGCGCGGATTTTCCGTCAATTCCCCTCGTCCCCGAATTGGTCAAAGACCAAGGGATATCGAAGAATATCTCGCGCAACAGCGTGCACCCTTTACACGACGGCAATCGCGGTCACCATCTCCGAGGAGACCCGCAGCCACTGGGCCACGTTTTGGGGTGACGGCACGGGAACGCTCCCCGAGCCCTCGTCGGGAAAACTGAAGGCAGCGGCCTTCGGGGGCAAGGTCGCTGGGACTCAAAGTGCGGAAGACCTCCCATCGATGCTTGCACGCAGCGCCGAAGGCATTTCGTCAGAGAATAATCGCAGTGCCGAAGAAACGCCGACATCCGCATCTGAACTTAGTGACCGCGTGTCGCTCGACATACCTGTGCTGGTTGACGGTCTTCAGGTCAGTGCATTGGTTGACACTGGTGCAGACTATTCGATCATCAGCGGGAGGCTAGCGAAAGATCTCAGGAAAGTGATCACGCCGTGGAATGGAACGCGAATTCGAACAGCTGGAGGACACGTTGTAACAACGCTGGGTCGCTGTACCGCAAGAGTGAAAATTCGTGCGTCAACGTTTGTGCTCAGCTGCCTCGTTCTTCCCGACTGTTCGCGTCAGCTGATTATCGGCATGGACTTCCTTCGGGAATACGGTGCCATCAAAAATCTCCGTGAGCGCATCGTGACCTTCTCGACTCAAGGCGCAACAGATCGAGACGCCGATAACTGCCGTAGACTTGCGCTGCGTGTTGCTGACGACAGTGTGACGCTGCCACCTCGAGCAACTGTTCCCATCGAAGTCACTTGTGAAGACTTCCAAGACGGCGACGTGGTGGCTGAAAGCAACTTATCACTTCTGCTGCTCCAAGGTGTATGCGCCGCCCGAAGTGTTGTGTGCGTCCGTGACGGACAGTCAACGATACTAGCTACGAACTTCAATTACGAGCACCGGCATCTTTTCCGTGGAACCACCCTAGCTTATGGAGAACCTGTTGCCGACGTCACGGAGTGCTTCGCGTCCGAGGAAACGCATGAGGATAAGGAATTTCTAGACCACATCGACATTAATTCCACGCTGTCAGACGAAAGAAAGGCTGCACTTCACGACCTTTTAAGTGAGTTTAGATCTTGCTTTGCCTCTTCTTCTAAAGTCCGTCAAACGCACCTCACGAAGCATCGAATTATTACCGACGATGACGTCCGCCCCATCCGGCAGCAGCCTTATTGCGTTTCTGCCAAAGAACGCGAGGCTATCCAGACACAAGTAAAAGAGATGCTCGCTGACGGGATTATTCAACGATCCAGCAGCGCTTGGTCCTCGCCAGTCGTTCTAGTAAAGAAAAAAGACGGAACGCTGCGATTCTGTATTGACTACAGGAAGCTTAATAGCGTCACAAAAAAGGACGTCTACCCGCTTCCACGAGTAGACGACTCCCTCGACAGGTTACGACGTGCGAAGTATTTTTCGTCCATCGATCTAAAGAGTGGCTATTGGCAAATTGAAGTGGATGAACGAGACCGAGAAAAAACCGCGTTTGTGACTCTAGACGGACTTTACGAATTCCGAGTTCTTCCCTTCGGCCTCTGTTCTGCACCAGCCACTTTTCAGAGGATGATGGACACAGTTCTCGCTGGCTTGAAGTGGCAAAGCTGCCTTGTCTACCTCGATGATGTGGTCATCTTTTCCGAGAGCTTTGAAGAACTTCTGAAGCGTCTGAGAAAGGTTCTGGAAGCCATTCGCACAGCTGAACTTACGCTGAAACCCCAAAAATGCCATTTCGGCTATGAAGAGCTGAAATTTCTGGGACATGTCATTAGTGCAGATGGAGTGCGACCTGATCCAGACAAAACTGCTGCTGTCGCCGCCTTCCCTGTCCCATCAGATAAAAGAGCAGTACGCCGTTTCCTCGGCTTGTGCGCGTATTATCGCCGATTTATCGCCAACTTCTCTAAGATAGCTGAACCTCTTACGCGACTCACCCGAGATGACGTACCCTTTACTTGGGGCGCAGAACAAGATACAGCGTTCACAGAGTTACGACAGAGAATGCAAACAGCCCCTGTTCTTGCCCATTTTGATGAGGACGCTGCTACAGAAATTCATACAGATGCCAGCAACGTCGGACTTGGCGCTGTCCTTGTACAACGACACGGCGGCGTTGAACATGTGATAGCTTACGCCAGTCGTACTCTTTCTCGAGCTGAGACCAACTATTCTACGTCAGAAAAAGAATGCCTCGCAGTCGTGTGGGCGACGACCAAATTTCGGCCTTACCTCTATGGTCGTCCCTTCAAAGTGGTGACTGACCACCACTCGCTCTGCTGGCTGGCAAATCTCAGAGATCCATCCGGCCGTCTCGCACGGTGGAGTTTGCGTTTGCAGGAGTTTGACATTACGATTGTGTACAGGTCAGGGCGCAAACACGAAGACGCCGACGCGCTTTCTCGAGCACCTGTGGGGAACGCTGTCAGGGGCTCCGAAGATGAAGATGCCTTTCTCGGAGCAGTTAGTGACTCTGAATTTATGTCAAAGCAGCGGGCAGACGATGAATTACGCCCAGTCATTGATTCCCTGGAAGGCCGCAACTCTCAGGTCCCTCAACACATTGCTCGCGAACTGTCCTCTTTTTGTCTAAGAAGAGGCATTCTTTACAAGAAAAACGCCCGTGGTAGCGACAAGGCCTTCCTACTCGTTGTTCCTACCGACATGCGTGATGAAATCCTCCTGGCGTGCCACGACGAGCCCACGTCAGGACATCTGGGCTATTCGCGAACTCTCGCCCGAGTACGCCAACAGTATTACTGGCCGCGACTATCAACTAGTGTACATCGATATGTGAAAGGCTGCCGTGAGTGCCAGCGCCGCAAGACTCCGCCTGTGAGACCCGCGGGCCTGCTCCAGCCGATCGCACCACCACGGACACCGTTTGACCTCGTGGGAATGGACCTTCTCGGGCCCTTCCCTTTGTCGTCCTCTGGGAACAAATGGATTATAGTTGCGACAGATTATCTTACGCGTTACGCTGAAACAAAAGCGTTACCCCGTGGCACGGCCTCTGAAGTCGCGCAGTTCTTCGTGCACCAAATCGTCCTGCGGCATGGTGCCCCGTCATGCGTGATTACGGACAGAGGGACGTCGTTTACAGCACGAATGATGGAGGACATTTTTAAACTGAGCTGCACAAGTCATCGAAAAACAACGGCTTATCATCCGCAATCCAATGGACTGACAGAGAGGCTTAACAAGACCATAGCGGACATGCTGTCAATGTACGTGGACGTACAACATAAAACCTGGGACGAGATTCTCCCATACATCACGTTTGCTTATAATACGGCAACGCAAGAAACAACGCGATTTCCGCCGTTCCGACTTGTTTACGGACGCAACGTGCGAACCATGCTCGATGCTATGCTTCCGTGCGACGAAAGCAATGAACTTGCTCAAGATGCTGAGCAATACACTCAATACGCCGAAGAAGCTCGTCAGCTAGCTTGCATAAACACCAGTCACCAGCAAGATGCAGACGCACGACGTTACAACCTCCGCCATCGAAATGTCACCTACCACCCTGGGGACCGAGTGTGGGTGTGGATCCCTGTCCGGCGACCAGGCTTATCCGAAAAGCTCCTAAGCCGTTATTTTGGACCGTACAAGGTTCTTAGACGAATCACAGATCTTACCTACGAGGTATTTCCGGACGGCGCAGCGTCTTCTCGTCGACAGCTTCGGCCCGAAACCGTGCATGTCCTTCGGCTGAAGCCCTACTTCACACAGTAGCCCTTGTTGTTTCACGTGCTACGACATGCCGTGACATTGCGTTGCTGCTGCTGTTTGTGTTCTCGTGTGTTTTTATGCCCTTTTTTTGCGCTTGGCGGAAGCGTTGGCGAAACTTCCTCATTTGCGCTGCGAGTAGTGGCACTCTCCCTCTTTTGGTTCTCTATATCTGCGTGTGTATACCTTCATTTTTTTTTTATTTACGAGCATCGAGTCGATGCTTTCAAAGGGGGGGACTATTGCCACATGGTTTGCTTGGGTGAGATCGAAGTGTGAAAGAAGACAAAGACGATCTCTCTGAGCTGCTGCTTGAGTAGTCGACTAAACGAGCCCATTTTTTATCAAGTTTGTCGAGAGTAACGTGACAATATATACACAGAGCCTTGGATAATTATGCGGGCTGTACAGGTGCCCAGAGGTTGAACTGGCTGTGCGCTAGCCGTACAAAGTGATAGTTCAGAGAGCGGTGTGGTCACTTTGCGTAGAGAGCGGCAGAGCTGGGCGGCTATAACAAAAATGGCAGCGCCTGTGTCGATGAGGGCAAAGGTAGAAACACCATCGAGAGATATGGCGACGACGTTAGCAGGTAAAGTGCAATGACTTGGGCATTTTGACGACGGCGCAGTTCTTGCCTCTGGAACTGTGGCGTCAGTTTTCCCGGTTGGAGGAAGCGGGTCTGGGTCACATTTGGGACAGTGATCGGCTGCGAGGAGACGGGGAGCGGGGAGAGTGAGTCTGAGGTAGGGGCTGGGGTAACTTAGACTCTGGAAGGTTACTGTAGCCATACTGCGGCAAGGAATTGGGAGCAGGTAGGTACATGTACTGTGGGTCATACGGCAACGGCTGAGTAGCGTCGTGGAGACGTTGGAATCGACGGCGATAATATCGATCCACGTGTCCTGGAGTACTGCAGGCGTGGCAGATCAGTCGATTGTCAGGAGTGCGCCAGGAATCGCTGACTCGCGGTGCGGCCCAAGGTGTCGAAATAGGGGCGGATTGTGGAGCAAGTTAAGACATGGGTGGCAAATACTGTTGGCGGGGTCTGCTGCGTACCACCTGGGCATACGTAAGAAGCGCGGCAACGGGCTGCATAGTCGGCGCATGGGGAATAGCCATGGCCACAGGCTGCTGGTGGGCAGCGAGAGGAACAGCCTGAGCTACCACTTCGGCAATAACGTTGCGGAGTGGTGAGGGCAGACGAGAAGACGGCGGCTGCTGCGTGAAAGGAATCAACGACAGTTGCTGAGCTAATTCACGTAATCTCTCGCAGAGTTGGTGAGTGATAGGGAACAGAAGTAGGACTGGAGAGCGAGTCGGCGTGTGAGCAAAATGACCGAGTGATGGCACGCTGCTTCTGTCTTGTGGCTGGTGTCATGCCAGCGTGGCAGAGCACGAGCGGAGAGAGACGATACGCACGACAGCTGCTCAGCTAACGAAAAGGGGCCTCCCACTTTATTCGGGGCCGAATATATACAATCTCAGGGGCGCCACCTGCTAGTGGCAGCCGAACTAAATGACTGAAGGGTGGCGACCTCTACATCTCCCCCCTTGAAGACCAGGCGGAAGACGGAGGACGCCAGACACTGCACATCACAAGTTCAGGCGGTTCGGAGGCACAACACGGCGGCCACTACGTGTTCGTGTCACACCATCACTGCGGTCACTGTCTGCAGGGAGCAGTCCAAGGGAATCGGGTGGTTGCACTGTAGTAGTTCGCTGGGGTTCCAGAGGAGGCAGTGTTCGCTGTGGCTCCTGCTCCTCAGACGGCGGTGGTTCCACCCTTGGCGCAGGAGGTGCAAAAGGCACTAGGTGACGCCGGTTGCACGAAGGACACCAAGGCATCAACAGGACGAAAGCTCTCGCTCGATAGTCCATTTGGTGGCCTGGCATTTCGGCAGACATTGCCTCTCTGGTAACTAACTGCGAGCAATGTGCTTACACTCGGGTGAACCATGCAGAGCCCCTTGTCTCCACGGTCCTACCTGGACGTCCCTGGAAACTTGTCGGCGTGGACCTGTTCCACCTCCGCAGCCAGACATTCATCTTGGTGGTGGACTACTACTCCAGGTACCCTGAAGTTGTAACCTTGCGGAGCACAACGGCTCAGGGCAGTCATCGACGTTCTCAAAAGCATCTTTGCCCGGCATGGGATTCCGCGAGAAGTCATATCAGACAACGGTCCACCGTTCTCTTCACGCGAGTTTGCAGCATTGGCGGCATCTTACGGCTTTGACCACGTCACCAGCAGCCCGAACTATGCGCAATCGAACGGAGAGGCGGAGAGAATGGTCAGGACAATCAAGGAGTTGTTCCGCAAAGCAACAGACCCTCATCTGGCCTTGCTCAACTACCGGGACACCCCCGGAGTCGATGGCTTCAGCCCGGCCCAGCTCTTTATGGGACGACAACTCCGAACCAAAGTGCCGAAACAGGACTCCCAGTTATGTCCTCACTGGCCGTCGAGGAAAGACGTGAGGAGAAAAGATGCAGCCTACAAGCAGAAACAGGCCGCTGACTTTAACAGGCATCACAGAGCTCAAGATCTGTCATCGCTCCGAACAGGCCAGTGTGTCTGGGTACGACCTGATCAGGTCAAAGCTACAGTGCTTAGCCCAGCACGCCGACCACGATGTTATGTCGTGGAAACGGAGCAGGGTGGCGTCCTACAGCGCAACCGGCACACTTCCGCAAAGTGTCCTTTCTTTTTGCAGAAGTTGCAGACGGAGTTTCGAGCAGGGCAGTTAGAACGTGGATGTGGCGTGCGGCCGCAGAATTCACATGTTGACGGCTGGCAGGAGCGCTCTGCTTTCCGCGGGGGCGAAGGCCGCTTATCGTAGTTGCGGTGGCGAGAGGCGAACTTCTTATCTCGTACGGCGTCGAGGTGTAGCTCGCGGGAGTGCTCTGCGCAGTTTTGAGGCAACGTTTTTTCTTTGTCGGCGTCTTCTGATTGACGGGCATGCATCCATGCTTCTTTGAGCGTCAACTTCGCGTTCCGGCAAAGCTGGTCCGAAAGGCGCGAGTCGCGGAGGCCGACGACGAATCTATCGCGTACAAGCCTTTGCTCCACCTCAGCTGACGGATAGTTGCACCGCTTCACCATTCCACACAGTTCGGCGTAGTAGGCGTCGACGCTCTCGTCGGGTAACTGAACACGCCGGCGAAAACGCGACGACTCGTACAGTTCATTCGCCGGATGCACGAAGTGGTCGGTGAAGCTAGCGGCAACCGCTTGAAATGAGGCGAGTGATGCGGTGTCGAGCGAGAACGTCTCTTGAAGTGGGCGGGCCTCCGGCCCCATGCAGTACAACAACGAGCGTACCTGCATGTCGCTGGATGCTTGAGTCAGGCCGGAAACGACGGCGTAGTCCTCGTAGCGGCGGAGCCATGCTGGGCATGTTCCCGGGTTCACAAAGTCGAACGATGCGGGCGGCTGGAGGTTGAGGCTGAGCTTATTCCGCGCCATCGTCGTGCGGTACGGGCGAGTTCGGGATGAGGGGGCGTTACGCAGCCACTTCTGACACCATGTCTTGTGGCTGGTGCCGCGCCAGCGTGCCAGAGCACGAGCGGAGAGAGACGATACGCACGACAGCTGCTCATCTAACGAAAAGGGGCCTCCCCTTTATTCGGGGCCGAATATATACAATCTCAGGGGCGCCACCTGCTAGTGGCAGCCGAACTGAATGACTGAAGGGTGGCGACCTCTACAGCTTCCTCAACTCGTCGAAACTTTGACACAAAGTGAGAAGTTCCGCAACGGTGGCAGGATTAGAGGCTAGGAGCATCTGAAATTCACCGTCATTTATTCGTTTGAGGATTTGCTGAATCTTCTCTCGACTCGGGCATGGTGGTGTTCACACGGTTGCAAAGACCGATAATGTCTTCGATGAAATTGGTGAACGATTCCGTTGGCTCCTGCGCGCGAGTCCGCAAGCGTTGTTCGGCTCTGGACTTGCGGACCGCGGGTCAGCCAAAAACGTCAGCAAACAACGTTTTGAAGATGGACCACGTCGTAGTGTCGTTTTTGTGGTTGTTATACCACATTTCGGCCACGTCAGCGACGTAAAAGATGACGTTTGTCAACTTGTCCACGTCATCCCACTTGTTGTTTGTGCTCACCAGTTCGTAGTTAGTGAACCAGTCTTCCACGTCGGTCTTATCAGCTCCCCTAAAGAGCTTGGGCTCTCGCAAGCGAAGAACGCCGGGGTTGCTGGAGGATGGAGTGGAAGAGCCAGGTCTCGCGTTGTTGGTGGCTATGATGGGAGGTAGCGTGTGGTTGCGCAGCTCCAGGTTTAGGCGACGGCGAATGGCAGCACCCAGGTTCAGGCGACGGGGAATGGCAGCACCCTCCACCAATTGAAAAAGGGTTTATTGGCGTGTGTTGCGACGGTGGCCCTACGATGAAAACACGATCGGGACAGAGCAATGGTCAAGGAGATGCCGGCGACGATCAGCACGAGGCGAGCGAGTCAAGCCCAAAACCCAGTACCCAAGCTGATGCTGATGGCCTCAGATGACGCGCAACCACAGAGGAGATGGGCCAAGAACCGGGCGGCAGGATACCTAAATGAAACTAAAATGAAATGAAATGCAATCTGAAAATTAGTTTAGAGATAATAAAACCAATAAACAAAAATGTTTCCTTAGCATGTGGTCAAACCATCTCTAGTTTTTGACAGACATCGCCACGGGTTATAAACTAAGATCTGAAAGGGTTGGGGTTCATTAGCACGGTATTTTTTTAGTTGCGTTGATGTAATGAAACACAGTGGAGCATATATCCCTGTGGCAGTAACCAAATGAAGTGCCACCAAGTGACAAAAGTACAGGTAGATTTTTTGTATTCCTAGTTTTTCTAATGGGGCTACTCAAAATCTTTTTTCTGTAATAAGAGTAACGATGACAGAATAAAAAGAAATATTCAGTTGTTTCAATTTCGTTGCAGAAATGCACAGTGGTAACGCCTTGAGTCGAGCTTTGTTAAGGTAATAATTTAGCTGTGGAACTGCACAGCACCATCTGGTATCAGGGACCTCTAACCGGCGAGATTCACACCACTGTTTATTCCAGCAATACCTCAAATGCACGAAATCTTTAAATTTATCCAAATTACCCATTCCCCATAGCAGAGAAGCATTTCGGAACCTTAGCGCGGTCACGTAAGCCGTATACAGCAAAACGTTGATGGTGGGCCCACTCAGGGGTACTGCTGCTAAAGAGTCAGCCATTTCGTTCAAATATAATCCGCGGTGGCCCGGTACCCATAGAAAATGTAGTTTTTTTGCATTTTTTGGTACAAAATGCTGAAACGTATTCATCAACTCTGCATTTGGTGCCGCAGAAAGTGCATTACATACTGATAATGAATCTGTAATGATAATTTCTAATAATTCGCTTGAGGGCAATTCGTGTAGGGCAAGAACAATAGCCAGTGAGCCTGCAATGAATACCGGGGTATAATCTAGGAGTCGAATCGAAAAGAACCAGTCCAAAGAAGGAGAGGAGATGCCAACCCCCATCTTTTCTTTTGACACAGATGCATCAGACCCAAGCGGTGGCGATGTTGCTTGCCAACGATGCGTTTTCTTCTTCACATTAAAAACAAGTTCATGGAATAATATCCTGCCATTTCCTTCTCGGTTGTGCAAATTTTTTGATTCTGCACAACCTAACCAGAGAGAATCGACCATTTCATGCACCTGCCAACTTCTATCAACAATCTACTAATCACAGAATGCAAAGTCTCTATAGTGCTAATTTTCAGGGTCGTGATCTTTGTCTCAGTCCACTGTCACTGTGTTTGTCTCAGCTCTGCACTGTCTTGAAATACTTTTTCGCAATGTACAGAGTCATCGCTTTTCCGTCTTTCAGGAAGGTTTCTACATAGTTTGGTATATTCTGCCCAATTTTTCACTTCCTTTCAATGATTCTCATCTTGTATATTAAGGGCGAAGCTCCTTATAGCGGCACCCGTTCGTCCCTCGTAGCCGTTGTAGTGTGTAACAAGTATAACATTTTGACCTCCAAGGTGGTGCCGGTGAGAGATTTTTTGGTGTGTTTTTGAACAATAAAAAAAATTTGCTCAATGTACATGCCAATGGCTGCTAAAGGGGAATGAGAGACAGGAGCATTCGGCTTTTACTTAACGCGCACGCTGCGATCTCCATCAGCAGCCATTGGCATGTACATTGATTGATTGATTGATTGATTGATTGATTGATTGATTGATTGATTGATATGTGGGGTTTAACGTCCCAAAACCACCATATAATTATGAGAGACGCCGTCGTGGAGGACTCCGGAAATTTTGACCACCTGGGGTTCTTTAACGTGCACCCAAATCTGAGCACACGGGCATACAACATTTCCGCCTCCACCGGAAATGCAGCCGCCGCAGCCGGGATTTGAACCCGCGACCTGCGGGTCAGCAGCCGAGTACCTTAGCCACTAGACCACCACGGCGGGGCTGGCATGTACATTGAGCACTATCTGACAAGAAAGAGTTACTAGGTTATATTCGCTGGGTGTAACCTCCTTAGTATTAGAAAGGTTTAGCGAGCGTTGAGTCACACTGCCATGAATACAATGAACTAGTATATACCATGAACTCGAGGTGGTTAAAGGTGGGAAGTATATACGAAGCGCAAGCTGTAAAAAAGTAAAAGCCGAATTCTCCTCTCTCTCATTTCTTATTAGCAGTCATTGACATGTACACTGAGAACTATCTGAAAGGAAAAGATTGCTACGTTATACTCGCTGAGCGTAAGCTCCTTGGTTTTAGAAAGGTTTAGCGAGCGTTGGGCCGCAGTGCCATGAAAACAGTCAACTAGTATACACCATGAACTCGATGTGGTTAAAGGTGGGAAGTAGACCCGAAGCGCAAGCCGTAATAATGTGTGCGTGTGCCACCTCTCGTTTAGTCCTTTGAATGTGCGCTAGATGGCGGTGCTTCTATAAGGGGAATATATGATGAAAAAAAAATGCGAGATGGTGGTACTTGAAGTGTTGCATAGAAGGTTGAATGGACACACAGGCAGATGCATGGATGGACGCATGAACGGACGCAGGGGCGGATGCATGGACGAACGCAGGGATGGACGCACGAACAGACGCACGCACAGACGGGCTGATGGACGCATGGATGGTCACACAGACGGAAGCATGGACGAATGGAAGCAACAACGAATGGACGGACGAATGCTTCGCCCCACTCTCCATCATTCACTCAGTGGATATGCTGCCAATTTTTTTATGCTTCCCAGCAGCAGTAGCAGTTGTCCTTGCAGTAGTATTACTAGTATTAGTAGTAGTGGTGGTAGTAGTAGTAGTATTAGTAGTAGTAGTAGTAGTAATAGTAATAGTAGTGGTAGTAATAGTAGTAGTAGTAAACTGCAGGCCATTGGAACTGCAACAGTTCATTGCTTCGTATAGAAGTAACTGTGAGTCTTCGTCAATTTAGAGCTGATGGTAAAGCTTCGGGGTAGGTAATTTACTCCGTTTTTTATATTTACTTACCATTTGTTTATTACTCTCATTTTTAACTTGCTACCAACAAATCAACAACAATTGAACTGATTTTTTTATCATCAACATTCTACCACTTTTTTCACTTCTCTAAAAAAGTATCATCTTAACATTTCTTTTTGTACATATTCTACTGCCACACCATTCATGGTCGACCTGCCGTGACGGAAGAGCGTATTTTTCAGGAACCAGCAGACCAACCCAATTGACCTCTCTTTGCAAGTGAGTCTGCACCGCAGTTTAATAACTTCATACCCCATGACAAATCCAAATGTTCAAGTAAAAATGGCTTTACGTACTCATTTATCTATCTATTTATTTATTTAAAGCACCTCACGGGCTCCAAGTTGAGATATTGTGGGAAAGAGGCTACACAGTACGTGACATAACTAACTACACAGACAGGTGAAGAAATAACATGAGGACCAAGACGAAGAACCAACAGCTTTACTTCTGGAAGAAAACGAGTGTGCACATGCATGGACGCTGTGAAGTGCAGGTAAACTAAGCTAATCGTAATTTTTCCTCGAACATGGGAATTTTGCTCGCTGACGGCTGTGTTTTGATGCGGTAATCATTAGCACTATCATCAATTATTATAATGAGCACCTTAATCACCAGTCTCACACTTTTGACAGTAGTATAATCCTAACTGTCAATGAGAAATATCTTTGGTAATGTCATTGCGGCAACCACGTGCTTCATTCTCATTATCATGGTCATCAGCAAAGCGTTCATACTCATGTTGAATGCTTTCTATATAACGTCATCGTCGCCATTTAGTGCACGTTTGCTGGCCCACTGTTCTGATTCAACGCGTTCGTGATCATCATCATCATCGTTCATCAACATACCGAATGCTTAAATTGAGCTGCTCAACCTCAAAGCTTTCATCGGTAGCGCTATCATCCAAGCGACCCATGCTTGCCGAAGGCTCAGTCTTAACGCACTGATCATCAGAGCTTTCCAAAATACAACATTCGACTCTGCTAGGGAGATAAAAAAAATCACGCCGTATCCACGAAGCGAGTGATGATTGAAGAGCTCGCCCAAGGAAGATCGGAAAAATCCATCAATCCTGCGAACAAACTCCTGTACCGTCAATAAAGATGTGACCACGAATCATCCATACGAATTCATCTCCCGTAATACAAAGAAGTCACCAGGTTGTTATATGTAGTATGCACATTATGCACACAATATTTATTAATTTACCCATTGATGCACGATATCCGTGGTCCTTCGTGGAGCACACTTGGCAAGCATTCTCATATCATGAATGGTAGCTTGCCACCAATGTTGCGGAGTCGCCACTCCACAATTAGGGTGAATCCGGAATAATTCCACTCTTCGTAAGCCCGGAATAGAATGGGAATAGAATGGCGACAAATCTTGATGAAATGGAATGGGAATAGGACCCAGCGCATATTCCAAGAAATGGAATCGGAATGAAGATTCGTCTTTTCCCCAGAAATAGAGCACATTTTTCGCCAAGGTGCTGTTTATCAAACTTAAAACCTTAGTAGCTAATACCCCAAAATTCTACAATAAATTAATGATTAAAAAACTTTCGACCATATTCCTGAAAAGAACCCTGATGAGATGCGAAGCAGCAGCGTTGCGCAAGGGTGACCTCACGGGTTGAACGGCGCTAACGTGGGTGTTGCGGTGAGCGCTGGAAGTTATGGCTGGTGTAGGTCTTGTAGGTGACACGTACAGACTTGTTTCGACGTATCCGTTATGTGTGCGTCAGTTTATTCCGCGTGAATCGACTCGTCGGCAATGTAGCAAGCGGTAGTCGCTGCAAGTGCTGCAGGCGAAGGGACGACGCGGCAACTGCGGGCACTACTGCGAGCACGCGGCAGGTGAGGAAGAGAGTGGCGTTAGCAGACACTGCGAGAGGAGTCTGGCGTCAACGAGCAGCAGAGAAGTGACATGCTTGGCACCACGCCAACACCTCCGGCTCGTGGGGCATTCATACGGAGGAACAGAGTTACACAGGCTACTCAAAGAGCTGCTTCGCATATAAAAAAAGACTTCGCTGATTACAAGCATGATACATACAGCCTAGAAAGAATGCAAAGAA
Source organism: Rhipicephalus microplus (assembly GCF_043290135.1). NCBI lineage: Eukaryota > Metazoa > Arthropoda > Arachnida > Ixodida > Ixodidae > Rhipicephalus > Rhipicephalus microplus. Next base: position 232,086,564 of record NC_134702.1, read on the forward strand.
GCAAAGCCAATGGCGACGATAAAGGTAACAATGAACTTCTTGAAAGATGTGGGAGAAATTGTGTTAGAAAAATTTGCCACCTTATATACGAAGTATCTCTTGACGGGCAGGGTACAAGAATATTCGATGAACGCCAACATCATCTAATTCACAAGAAGAAAAACATCAAGCACTTCAAAAATTACAGGCCGATCAGTTTACTGTCCGTTCTCTACAAGCTATTCACAAAATAGTAGCTAATAAAATTAAGGCAATAACACAGTTCAATCAACCGAAGGATAAAGCAGGATTTTGTACCGGCTACTGCAGAATAGACGGTATTCATACTATCATCCAGGCAATAGAGAAATGAGCTAAATACAACCAACCCATATACATAGCTTTCGTAAATTACGAGAAAGCGTCGCATATTTTCACCTTATTGCGATATGAATAGCCTATAGCAAATTTCGCATATTTGCCTCAATTCCACTCGGCCTCGTGCACAGACGACTTCACGAGTATATTTAATCCTCAACGTCATCATGTGATCTTTATTACCACTCGCAGTGTAATGCACAACGTACTACCTAAATGCACAGATACTTCAGATATAAATATCTAGGCATTGTGCAAATGATGGTAATTTAAATAGGCAATGGCAAATCTGAGTAACCAATGTTGAATGATCACTAAGACCTCAATTTACGTTTACGAAACTTATGCTTCAACAGTACTCGTGCACTGCTTAAATCCTGCAGTAAGATGGAGTCGTAGAATGAGGTCCCTCGTTGCTGTCCTGAACATTTCCTGCACCCTCACCATACTGTTGCATATAAATAGTTGAGCGTATATTATCAAATTTGCTAGCAATACCTGTGTATTTCTCACACCACGCACTTTCAGACATAAGAGTCTAAAAAGAAATCACAGTATATCGACGGAGTTACAGATAATGAGTAAGGCCAGGAATTCATCTGTCTGTCTGTCTGTCTGTCTGTCTGTCTGTCTGTCTGTCTGTCTGTCTGTCTGTCTGTCTGTCCGTCCGTCCGTCCGCCCGTCCGTCCGCCTGCCCACCCACCCGTTCGCCTCTCGGTACGCCTTTATGTCTGTCCGTCCGTCTATTCTCCCAGTAGCGCCACCTGCTGAATGAGTAACACAACTAGGAGGTTACGAACTAGTCACAAGAGACACGCATAGACAGACCCACAGCTTTAGGAACTTCCCCCCTAAAGAAATATAACATACCAAAGCCTGAGCTCCGAGGTTGCGCACAGCACTAGGCTTGCCACTGCGCTACTATCTCGGGGGCAATCCGGAGCGTTGTTGGGGAGTTCACCAACTGCTTGAGGAGTCTGTTGTGCTGCGTTCGCCGTGTCACTTTACCGTCGCGTTGCAGAGGGCGATCATATTGCTAAGTAGCTGACATATCAGCGATCAGACATCCTCTGCACAAAATAGAATGAAGAAGAGGGCTGCTAGGGTTGGTCCGGTGGTATATCCCCTTTGTGGGTTTTGTTCAGAAATGGAATCAGTAGAGTATTATTTTTTCATGCAGATGCTACTGAGTGTTGAAAAAACGACTCCTTGTCATCCCATTCGCCGAACTACGGTTGATCATTGCCAGTGACACTTGCCAATGGTGCTTTAGCTTTCCTTACAGGAACGCCTTCAATGCTGTTTGCAGACATTTTCATAAAACAAGACAAATGAGCCTCAAAAATCATAATTATATGTAGATTATTAGAGCACAATAGTGAGCGAAATCAAAACATGCATTACAAAGTAGTTCGATACTACTGTAATTTATATTACCAATAATGACTATACTGTCTGGTCGGAAAGTCAAAAAGCAATTATAGCACTCCTGTTTAAAGTATGTTATTTCCACTTTTTGTGAAAATAACTAATTAATTGAAAGGCATCAAAGTTTATACGGTTATTCGCCAATCCGTTTGAGTGGCTGTGAGCTATAGTTGAGGTGTCACCATCATTGTCATCAGTTCACTGTGCGTGCTGTCCTCTATCTTGGTCGATGCTACACGCATATGTGTAAACACAGCTCACTTTTTCGCGCGTCGTCCCACGTGGGCGTCTGCTTACGCAGGCGTTTGGTGCGTAGCTACACCACGCATCCGAGCAAACGAGGTGGCTTCGACTCCCGCCCACGCCTAGTCATGCGTGGCTGAGCCGTGTACGGGTAAAAAGGAATCCTGGGGGTTGAGCTGACGCTGGGTGCTTCGACCATTAAGGTCCCCCGGCGGAGGCAACACACCCCTTTGGCCCCGTATTCACGTAGATGGCAGCTCTGGGCTGACTAACCCAGGGGAAATCGGCAGTCGCCTTTTCCTATATATATCTCTCTCTACATCTCCTTTATCTTTCACACTTTATCTGCCCAGTCATCTTTTTCCCACTTACTTCCACATTTCCTGGTGGCGAGGGTTAACCTTGTGTAGTTACCCAACCTTGGGTAGGTATATTCGGTTATAGCGACAATACATGGCTGGTGTCTCCAAGTGTTTACTATTCAACTTTGTAGCGTCCCCTTGTTGGGCTCGGTGGTGGGTGGCCACCATCACCGCCGAACTTTATACAATCTGTATGGCCAACTTTTTCTCCTTCTCCCTGATTGCTACCCGAAAAGGTAGCGCACCGAAGATCCGTTCCTCTTTTCAAAACCAAAGCAGTCTTTCCCCAAGTTTCATGTCATGCATAGCCAGAAAGAAAACAAAACAGTCCGAGCAATCTCACCCTTTCTTGTCTCAAGAGCAGTCACCAAAGCAATTGGCCCAGGATATCGTGTAACCAAGTTGGGAAGCGGCGACCTCCTTTTGGAGGTTCGCGACAAGCTGCAATACGACAACTTGCCTAAACTGGTAGCGTTTGCAGATGTCCCAGTTTCCGTCGGCCGACACAGATCCTTGAACACAGTCCGCGGTGTCATCTCTGATGACGACCTTCTTGGACTGTGAAAAATGACTCAATGGAAGGCTTGCAAGACCAGAATGTAGTGAAGGTTAAAAGAATAATAATATGACGAGACAAAAAAGAACCACCAATGAAACATATAATTATCACCTTTGGTACGAGCGATTTACCCGGTTCAATCGAAACGGCCACTGCAAGCTTCGAGTCAGGCCCTACATGCCAAATCCTCGTACATGCCAAATCATGCTACATGCCTACATGCCAAATCCTGTTTCAAATGTCAGCGCTTAGGACACGGATCGCAACGCTGCAGAGGGTGCGTGACTTGCGGAAACTGTAGCTCCAACGAACACCCATCAGACAATTGTACTGCTGCAGCCCGCTGTGGGAATAACGAAGGACAGCATCCTGCCTACTCGCGATCGTGCCCATCCTGGAAAAAGGAAAACCAAATTCTTCAACACAAAGTTAAATTCAATCAGTCTTTCAAGAGGCGCGCCAGTGCTTCTGCTTTCATAACAAGCATACTCGTTCTTTTGCAGATGTGACATGCCAGGACACCGCGCCACATGTTTCCGCGTTTGCGAATGTCACACGAAGTGTGACCGCGGTCGCGTCATCTGCGCCCAAGGATGGAGTAGCCTGTGCTGCTCCGCCTCCTGCCAAACAGGTTCAGCGGACTTCAGAGTCTGCCGAACCCCGAGCCACTGCACCTGCAGTTACGTCCAAAACTTCTGTGATTGTACCTGCTCATCACTCACCATCCGCCAATCGCATGAGGTGATGGATACAAGTCCCACTCTTTCGGCGCCTCAGATGCCGAAGGATAGGAGCAACACTTTGGAGCACGCCCAGAAAGAAAAACGTCAAATTACGGGGACCCCAAAAGGCCCTGTAACCTGAAGTGACACTTCTTGTACACACAGCACCACACATCTTTAAAACGACACACATAATGCAGTGGAACGTCAGAGGCCTGCTGAGGCACCTCGACGATATCCAAAACTTTTACACGAACATACACCAAAAGTGCTGTGTGTGCAAGAAACACACCTAAAATCAAGATACATCAACTTTATACGCAATTACCTTATTTTTAGAAAGAACCGAGATGATGCTGTCGCCTCATCCAGTGGTGTTGCCATAATAGTTGATCAAGGAACAGGCTGTACACATTTTACCCTTCAGACATCCCTGGAAGCAGTAGCTGTCCGAGCTGTCATCTTCAACAAATTGGTAATAATTTGCAGTATATACATATCGCCACACCATCAACTGACTAAACACGAGTTTCATTCGCTCATAGCTGAACTTCCAGAACGTATCTCGTCCTAGGGGACTTTAATGTTCATAGTAGCCTATGGGGTGACTCTCGCTGCGATGCGCGAGGCCGCCTTATTCGACAATTCATTTTCTCTTCTGATGCGTGCCTCCTCAATCGAAGAGAGTCAACCTACTATAGCCTGGCTAATAATAACTACCCATCGATAGACCTCAGCATTGTCTCTCCATCGCTCCTACCTATACTCACATGGAAAGTCATAAACAATCCTTACGGAAGTGACCATTTTCCTATATTGTGATTACACTAACATCTTCCGAATGTCCTGCTCATGCTCCAAAAGGGCTCATGAAAAAAGCCTATTGGTACCAATTTTACAATATAGCTAGCTTAAGTTGGACTGACATTTGTTGCTCTAGCATAAATGCATCTGAAGAGTTCTTTACTGCTTTTCTTATGGAAACTGTGGCTAAGTGCATTCCGCAAACATCTGGACTACCCAGAAAACGGCGCGTTCCGTGGTGGAACAGTGAGTGCCTCAACTCACGTAAACAACAAAACAAAGCATGGAAGCGTCTTCGAGACTCCCCAACCAGGGAGAACCTTATCAATTTTAAAATCACCAAGTCACAAGGCAGGAGAACACGTCAACAGGCCGGAAGGTAGAGCTGACGGAATTGCATCAAGTCATATACACATGAGGCGAGGGTCTGGCGCATGGTCAGTAGGGTAGTAGGACGAGAAGCACATCTTCTTCCTGTAGTAAACACAGAAGACAACGGTTTGGAAGACCAAGCGAACTTTCTCGGTTGGTACTTCGAACAGGTCTCCAGCTCAACCCATCAAAACCCGGCGTTCCAACGTTACAAAGCAAGAACACAAAAAATAGAACGGAAATCCACAGATAATGACACATACAATGCACCTTTGATCTTAGCGATGCCTAAAGCATCACTAAATTGCTGTAACAGGACTGCCCCAGGCTACGACCGTATAGTATACGAAATAGTGAAACGTCTGCCGCCTGAAACACAAAAAATCCTCCTTTTCTAGTATAATGCTGTTTGGTTTTCTGGAGAGATTCCTTCCGCCTGGAAAGAAGCCATCATTATTCCAATCCCTAAACAGGTTTAGGACACATCTTCAGGATCAAGTTACAGGCCCATAGCATCAACGAGTTGCCTGTGCAAGGTCTTTGAGAAAATGATAAACAGGCGACTGATGCACTTCCTTGAAACAAATAGCCTACTTTACCCCATACCAGTGCGGGTTTCGGGAGGCTAAATCCACTACTGACCACCTTGTTCGTATCGAGGCCCAAATTTGTGATGCTTTCAATTTGTTCTTTTTGTGTTCCTAGATATGGAGAAGGCCAATGACACAACGTGGCGCTTTGGTATACTCAAAGACCTGTCACAGCTAGGTTTGCGGAGCAGAATGTTGGCAATAACCGAAAGCTACCTGTCCAATCGGACATTCTGTTTTCGAGTCGGCAATGTGTTGTCCCGTATATTTGTTCAAGAAACAGGAGTGCCGTAAGGACGGGTATTGAGTTGTACACTTTCTATAGTAAAAATGAACACCTTGCACCTCGTTATCCTACGAAATATGTTTCATTGTACATACGTTGACGACGTGCAGGTAGGTTTCAAGTCCTGTAACCTCTAAGTGCGTGAACGACCAGTTCAATTTTGTTTGAACAAGGTCTCTCAATGGGCAGATGAGAATGGTTTTAAACTGAACGCGCAAAAAAGTACCTGCATTCTGTTCTGCCGGAAGAGGAGCGTTCATACCGATCCTGAGCTTGACCTTCATGGTAAACGTCTGGCTGTAAAGTCTCAGAAGAGGTTCCTGGGCCTAATATTAGACGCAAAACTAACCTTCATACCACATATCAAGTATTTAAAGAACAGGTGCCTAAAGACAATTTATATTCTGAAAGTCTTGTCACGCACTACATGGGGTAGTGACAGGAAACGCCCTATGAATTTGCATAAAAGCCTCGTATGCACCAGTTTAGAATACGGTGCTGTCACCTATCAGTCTGCGATCCGATAAGCCTTAAAGATGCTTGACCCCGTCCACCATCTAAGCATTCTCCTTTCTACGGGTGCCTTTCGAACTAGCCCCGCAGAAAGCATATATGTAGAATCAAATGAATGGTCGCTCCATCTCCAGAGATGTTACCTGTCCTTCACATACTATCTCAAGGTTAACGATGACGAGGAAAATCCCGCTCATACCATAATAATGATGGGTCCAATGCTGCCTTGCTCAACAACAGTCCTTCACTGAGACAGCCCTACTCGATCCGTGTAAGGAGCCTCGCCGAGGAAGCAGGTCTGCCACTTCCAGAGCACCAGTTAATGGCTCCCTCAGCATATCCACCGCCGTGGCAGCGGCAGATAATTGACTGTGACGTATCCTTTGTGGAAGTTAGTAAACGCGCGCCTACTGCACACATCTGCACACACTTCCTCGAACTTCAACATAAATACACTTTCTCGGAATTCTTTACTGATGCGTAAAAGTCTCGTACAGGTGTGTCCTATGCAGCTGTTAGCCCGCCTTTTTCAAAATCCAGTATTCTGCACCCACAAACAAGTTTCTTCACTGCAGAAGTCCATGCGATATCTGTGACCGTCAAGCATATAAAGAAGTTACCCCTGCCACGTGCGGTTGTGTACACAGATTCTCTGAGTGTCGTAACAGCTTTGAAAACGCTGAGAAAACATAAAAAATCCTGTCCTTATCTCACGTTACTCTATTTTATGCACAATTGACGCCCTCAAACGACAGGTTGTGGTGTTCTGGGTGCCAGGGCACCGCGAGATCACTGGAAACGTAGTGACGAACCAGCTGACTGGGTCTGCGCATGACCACGCACCCGCAAATACATTCCTGGCTATCCCTGCTATTGACATGAAACCCTTCCTACGGCGGGAGCTCAGAGCGTTCTGGCAACACCTGTGGAATAAGGAAACGGAAAATAAATTGCACGGTATCAAACCGAGACCTGAAAATGGGCCAACAGTATCTAGATCCCGCTGCACACAAGTCTCACTTACAATGTTACAAACAGGACACACTCACTCAACACATTCACAGCCTATGTATGGTGGCAATCCGCCATTGTGTGAGAGATGTGGAGAACAACTTGCCGTTTTCCACATCCTTGTGCAGTGCAGTGAGCTAGATGCCCTGAGAAACAAGCACTTTTTACTTCCCTACCAACATTAGCTGCCGCTACATCAGGTAGGGATCCACTTTTTAAAGTCCAATCACTGTTTGCATTTTAATGATATACATAGCTTTCAACCCATATACAGAGCTGATCCGTAGCACGACCTCTCTACTGAGGTCGCCACTGCGATGGCTACATCTTCAGCATAGTTTTATTGTCATGATAATTCGCTTTATGTTTCACTGTACATATTTCACACCACCGTTGTGCTTTTAACACTCCAATGTTTTTACCCGCGTAAGCGCGAGAAGTTTTAAGGCCCCTTTACGGCCAAATACCATATCATTGCTTACATCTCCTGTCTACTGAAATGGCGCTACTTCGCCATCAATTGGCCCTTGCATCATTAAGCCCTTCACATCATCATCATTTTCTCGCGTATGCCGTTCTATCATTCCCGGAGTGCTATAGAGTACTACTGGCCAAGTTGTATGAAAAAATTTTGGAAAAAATTTTAGAGTCTTTCTGATACATACTTAAGCAAATATCTTACATATAATCTGCGTGCTGTTGAAATAGTGGGGCCAATCAGTCGCACTAACTATTGTATACAGTCAATTGACAACCAAATTATTCTACTGTGCAACAAGACTCCTAGAGTACTTGAAGACGTTAGAAAGACTAAAAGCATTACGAAACTTAGGAACTACGAATGTAATAACCTAAACTCAATTGTAGGGTGGATGTGCTCTATGGGTAACGTATGCATTATATTTATTGTAATCATTTTTTTAATCATTGTTTTCGTATTACACTTAATTTGTATGTTTTTCAATATATGTTATTAGTGCTGATAATTTTTTTTGTATTTATTGCTAAAACAACTTTGTTTGAATATTTAACTGACACTTCTCAGATTGTTGCAGTGTGTCTCGCCTACTTATTCTTTGTAGATACGTTCTCGAATATTTTTATGTGATGCTTTGCTTCGCCTGCCCAAGGTGCCTCACGAAGAGCGGGCCAAGTTAGGAGACACCCTCTCATTTTGCCCCTTTCGTGGGAATTTGTGAAATCGTTCAAATAAATTAATAAATAAATAAAATCACAACATAACCACGGACTAAGTGATGATGAGTGGAGCGAATCATCCGTCCGTGCGTCTGTCTGTCTAGTGAATACTCCTAGTACCACCATCTCGCATCCTTTCATTAGGTAATGATTATATACAAGTACCGCCATCTAGCGCACATTTCAAGAACTAAACTCCCCTGTGGCACATACCCGAGAGAGGTGGTTACTACCGAGGATGATCGGGTGACGTCTTGAAGAGGTTGACCCTGAAATAAAAAATAAACACACCTCGTGTCATTTTCCCCAATGAATCATCGTGAAGTGAGCTGACGAGACCATTTGTTTCCACCGAATTCTCAGCAATCTATATATTTCAGAAACCACTAAAAGTTAAATTTATAACAAAGAACACAACATACCAAACTATAAAGTGGTTGACAGGAAGAACAAATGGCTGAACACATGAACAGTGTGTGTAAATGTGGAAATAAATGCTCAGAAGAAAAGAACCTATATCCCCACATAGCGGGAGGTGGTGCTTGCAATGAAGGCTCTGCTACCGAGGTATACACGCACTGACACAAATGTTGGCGGCGGTAATGTGGCTGAGGCCCTCACATCATTGACTTGCAGGGAAGGAAACGTCGGGCTAGCTGAGGTCAGTGACCTCCCGGCTTTCGGCCACCACAGCTTTCACACAAAGTTGCAGACATTTCTTCGTCAACAGAAGAACACCCGAACAAGCCTGGACCACGCCAAGCAACGAAAAAAAGCTTTGTGTCCAGGTAGGAGTCCGCAATGACCTTGATGCGGGAGCTCTACTGGCCCTCACCACTGCGCCCTGGCCACCTCGTTCACTTGGTCCCGACTCAGCCATGTTTGCAAGCTTTGCTGTTCTTCTCCTGTGGCTCTCCTAAATTTCAGTGGAGCCCTTTATGGTTTCAAATCTTCACGGCCACACGTGGCGCAACCGAGCTTCATCTTTGTCGTCCTCTTTGATTCAGGCTGATGGCATCACGCACTTTTGAAACGCGCACATTTACATCACACTCCCCAGGGCCAGCTCGCCGATTGCCTCCTTTAATGCCCTTCCGCAACCCTTCAGAATGGCGAACACCGGACTACCAGCCTAGCTGTTTTTCCTGCCCCGTCCTAGACACATTTCCCGCTAATGCCGCCGCCGTCGGTCAATACCAACACGCCATATTTTACTACCCCTACTTGCATGCCCCCTATGACCCCTAGACGTTCAGGCGCTGCCCCTTCTAATTTCTACTCGTCATTTCATGAGCCTCTCCACATTGAAGCCCCTTCGCCCGTTCACCGCTACTACCGCTCCCCGTCGCTTCATCACTGCTGATTCCCCTCTCCGCAGCCTCAGTGCTTTTCGTCACCGAGCTTTTCTGGACAATGGCAGCAAGAAATAAAAAATACTGCAGCTTGTGGAGGTGAAGCTGCAATACCAATAACGCCCGTAAAACATTTACTGACGCTTCCCATACGCCACAGCCTGCTTGATGTACAAGTCGACCATGTTCTTGTGGCCGTCCCTCGTTGACATAGGCGCGCACCTGTCTAATATGAGCAGCCCGCTACGGCGCCCCTAGCACATGATTATGATTACGTCTACAACGCAGGAAATAGATGTTGCCGATGGCGGTACACTAGAAGTCATCGAAATTGCTCGTGTGTACTGCTCATGTCAGCATGATTGGTCGTCACACCGTGGTTATTTTTACTGTTCTAGTTTTTTGCCTTCATGTCCTCAAACTTGACCTAATTTTTTTTCCGCACACTTGGCCTTAATTGACTGTTAATTCCGCTGGTACAGTCAACCATGATCTCTCAGTCCTCGCAGACTACTCTGAAAAACCCGCCATCCACTTGAAATCAATGACTTTTGTTCGCCTGCCACCTCGGAACGTCACGTACGTGAGTTTATCTTAGGCCTCTTCTGTTCCTGATAGCTATTACATCTTTACGCCAATTACTGACGTTCAACTGACGCGCAGTGTTATTTTGCCCCATACCCTCCCCACCATATCGGATAGCTGCATGTTTCTTTCGCTACTTCATTTTGACGTCACCCCCAAGTGCTGACCTACCAGATGACTCTAGCCGAAATAGCTTCCATAGCAGATGAGGATGTCAACGATGTCACTGTATTTGCTGGGGATTAAGGAGCAGTATCAAGGATACCCACTTCTGGCGACACTATTTTTTGAAACATGATTGAAGCGGACCCTCCGCCTTACCAGGCCGATGCTCTCTGCCAGTTTTTGACCTCATAAAGTGACCTTTTTAACATCCATGATCGTCTCTTAAACCAGACTAAGATTGTCCGTCACCAAATCAACACTGGTGACACTGCGCCCATTCACCGTCGGCCTTACCGCGTGTCAGCGTCCGCACGTGATGTAATTTTAAAACGTAATCAAAACGCTTACGAAAAACTTAATCGAACCGTCATTAAGCCCTTTGACATCTCCGATGGTATTAGTAAAGACAAACGACGACTCATGGCGTTTCTGACTTGATCATTCCGACCTTAAGAAAATTACCAATAAGGACGTGTACCCTCTACCACGCATTGACGATGCATTCGACCTTCGTTTCATTTCTCGAACTCAGATCGGGCTACTGGCAAATTTCTGTAGATAGCATAAATCGAGAGAAGACCACATTCGTTACCATCGACTGGCTTTACTAATTCAAGGTCATACCCCTCGGCCTCTGCGACGCTCCAGCGCCCTTTGAGAGAATGATACACACGCTGCTTCAAAGATTTAAATGATCGACTTGTTTGTGTTACTTCAAAGACGTGACAATCTTCTCACCAACCTTCGTAACACACATTCACGTCTTTCGACCATTCTATCCATATTCCGACGGGCTGGTCTCCAGCTCCATTCCTCGAAGTTCCACTTAGGTCTTCATCAAATTACTGAGTTGGGCCACCTTGCTGGCAATACCAGTGTACGACCAGACCCGTCAGAAGCGCAGGTTGTAACGAGCTTCCAGTCCCGTGCTCTGTATATGAATTCCACCATTCCAAGGGCCAGTGCTCCTACTTTCGGTGGTTTGTGAAAAAAAATTACGGCATATTCACGGGGTGAATGATGATGAATGGGCGAAGCTCCGGAGAGATTCATCGGTAAACTGTGAATCTTCCGTGTAATTCGCCCAGTCGATCATCATGTAAAGACGTGAGAAACGCTGTGTGTGTATATACACAAATCAACTTTTATTTGTTCTTAGACGATGGATGGCTTGCGATGTCCTTTGCCTCGCGCGCTCGCACATCGGGATTCTGTCTGCGAGCGCGCGCTGCTGCCGCCTTGCGCTCTCTCCGCTGTGCAGCCTTATCCATCCGGCGACTCCGAGCGCGCGCCAACAGCGAACGGATTTTATTACAACGCTCCCCCTAGCGTACGTCGCCGCACTAAATCGAACGATTGCCTTCAACCAATGACACGCGCCATATGTGACATCATTCCTATTTTATAAGATCTCGCGTCTTTCATCAACTACAACTACCGCTTTCTAGTTTATAACATCTTGCATCTTTTCATCATCAGCTACAAGTACCACCATCTAGTAAACACTACAAGAACTAAACGAGAGGTGGCTACATACAGGAGACGGTACCGCCATCTAGTGAATTTTGCAAGAACTAAACTAGAGGTGGCTACATACAGGGGACGGTACCGCCATCTAGTGAACACTGCAAGAACTAAACTAGAGGTGGCTACATACAGGCTACAGGGGACGCACAGCCCACGCCCTAAGGAGCTTCGCCCCTAAACTTTGCGGCATTCGCACGTCTATTTACCGACTTTTTGAAACAAGACATACCATTTTACAGGGGTGCTCTCCAAGCTGTCGCCTTCTCTCGGCTAACCATCGCTCTTACGACACCACTTTTCTTGCGCATTTGCACTCCGATGCTCCTACAGAAGTGCTTACAGACGCAAGTGGTCACGGCACCTTTCGCTGAGTTTGCGCCAAAAGTGCACCAATGCACTTTTGGAGCAAACTTTGCGGGCAACGATCGTGGTGTGCAATTCACCTTCTTTCGAAGTCTTAACGCACTATATAGCAGAATGGGAATGCCTTCCTCTCGTCTGGGTAGATTCGCAATTCCGTGCATATTTGTGTCACCGCCTTTCCCGTGTCGTCACAGTTGATGACGCACTGTGTTGGCTTTCTTCACTGAAGGACCCCAGAGGGCGACTTGGCCGTAGGGCATTACTCGTACAGCAGCAATCGTGCTCGGTCGCTTACAAGTGTGGGTGACTCTGTCTGGACGCCGACTGCATAGCCCGCTATCCTGTTGATCAACCCGATGAATCGGTCATCAAAATTAGCCCTAGCGTGATGTTCATGTCACAGTTTCTTCAGATTGGTAATGACAATGTCGTGATGCTTCCTTGGGATCACTCATTGATCTTCTCAAATCCGCTTACTAACAACACGCCACTGCGCATGTACGTCACCCTGAATGGCACGTTGTACCGTGGTGGCGTCCAGCCAGATGGGCTGGACATCCTTCTCGTTGTGCCAAACCATCTGCGTTCAACGGTACTGCATGAGCTCCACGACTAATCAAGTGCTGCTCACCTGGGTGTATCATGTACGCACGACCGTGTCCATCGCCGCTTCTTTTGGCATGGTCTCACCTGGTCCATTCACCATTACGTGTCCTCCTGCGATACATGCCAATGTATACTTTAAAGAACCACCTACTGCGCCTTCAGCTGGGCTTCTTCAACCGATCTCTATCCCTACCAAACCTTTCTTCGGTGTTGGTGTAGATCTTCTCGGCCATTTTACTGAGTGGAACTCCGGCAACAAGTGCGTAACCCATGCTATAGACTATGCGACCAGGTATGCCATCACTCGAGTGCTCCCCGCTAGCACTGCTACTGACATTGCAGACTTTTCGCTCCACGATGTCGTCCTAGACCATCGCACTCCTCCCCAATTGCTAACAAATCGTGGCCATGCATTTTGTCACGAGTAATTGACGATCTTTTGCGATCTTCCTAGATGCAGCATAGATTGACCACTTTCCATCACCAGCAATGAAATGGCATTCCCGCGTGACAAAAGCTCACTATCACGGATATGCTCGCAATTTATGTGTCCTCCAACCACCATGACTGGAACCTTGTGCTACCTCATGGCACCTTCGTGTACAATTTGGGGCACTATGACACTATGGGCTATTCCACATTTCATTTGCTTTATGGCTATGATCTGACGTTACCACTACATCCCCGCCAAGCGAATACGCACGTGACGCTATTGCTCGTGCAGGCCATGCACGTCAGATTGCCCTCTCTAGACTTTCGGCTTCACAACACCCAGAAAGCCCTAAGCGACAGCCGGCATATCGACGTTCGCTTTTCACCCGGTTTTCTCGTTCTCCTGTGGTGCCCAGATCGTCGATCTAGAATATCAGAGAAATAATCTCTGTACATGAGTCGTTACCGCATCGTGCGACATGTGACGGAAGGTACGAACCTGTGAGATCCTTTCTGTCTCTGAGATGAGTCTGCATATCACTACGTCCAATGATGTAGTGCATGTTAGTAGGCTAAAAGCCCACCGCCTGCCTTCTCAAGACTGTAATTATATGCGCCGAGACGGTGCTCTTACAGCCGCGCGGGTGGGGGGGGGGGTGGATAATTTTTCGTAGCTCCCACATCAGCGATCACACATTATATGCACACAGAACACGACAAAGAACAGGGCAACGGTAAATCAAAAAGCATTTGGCTTTTGTTGATTCATACAGCAGTCACGTAGCAAAGCGGAATTTGAGCTTCACTCAGTTGAACAAAAGCCTGCGTCGTGATGGTGGAATGATAACTGTGCTAGGGACTTCAGGCGTAAAGAAGCTGCCTGGAAAAAGCTATTACACAATTAGAGTCCTAAAACAGGTCTGATTAAAAATTTATTTCGGGTACATTTAAACGTACAGTGGCTAAAGAAAAGGCAGAGTATGATGAAAGGCATTTTGATTATCTATCGAAATCAAAAAACAAAACAGCGCCATTTGGCTTTTTGAGACTTAAGAAACTAGTTCCTCAAGCAGTAAATCCTCAAAATATAGTTTTATTGCCTCAGCGATTGAAGAAGTCATTGGAAAGCTTAGCTAAATGTTTGTAAAAGCGATGTTCGACTATTATTTATCCCCCTTCAGTAATCTCCCGATCAGGGGATACTTTAACAAAAATATCGATGGAGGAAGGGTCAGAGGTTATGATAAAACTTCGCCCACGGTGGCTCCAGGCCCGGATGAAGTCAATTCAGCATAGTTGAAAATTTTATTCAATCAGTCATCTTCAGTTTCCATCCGAATGGAAAATCGCGGAAATTGCAGCTGTTCTAAAAAAACCAGGTGGAGGTTATGTTTTAGGCAATTTAAGTCTAATTGCACTAACGCCCAATTTCTTAAAAATATATAGAAAAAATAGTGCATGTTCGCATAATGAAATTCGTAGACAGAGAAAGAATTTTCGCCCGAGTCAAATTAGATTCTGGCAGGAATGTTACATATGGCAAGTACATATCGACCTAGAAAGTCACATACACCTGGCGCGACGCTAATGGCAGTACGCAGCTCTAGTTACCCTGGACATCACAAAAGCTTATAACAAAGTCGAACATTGTGTAATAGTCAGTCGTCGGAAAGAAATCAATTTGCCGGATCATTTAAAAACGTGGATTACGTAATTTTTAGGAAATAGAAAGTTTTACTGTTCACAACATTGTGCTTTGTCAAGTACTTGTAAACAGAAAAAATGTTTCCCTGGGCGCTGCTCTGTCTGCGGTACTATTCCATATTTTAAAAGGCTCGATCCTATGTAATGAGAATGTTGAGACGCATGTATATACTGATGATATCGCGTTTTTTTGTCAGCTCATGACATTAACGCTCGCAATCAAAACCTCCAAATGTACTTTTCTGAAAGAGAGCACTGGCTTGATGTTATTCATTTTTGTCTAAATGTACGTGAACAAATATGTGCATTATTATTCTTTCCAATAAAAGACCCTGTACACATATCTTTTTCATACATAACTGATACCATTCCACAAGTTCGAACCACTAAATACCTAGATGTGATATACGACCACTTTCTAGTATGGCGAAACAACATCGAATATATTGCCACATTAAATAAGCAGCGCCAAGAGAACAACGAAGAACACGCGCAGCGGGAAAAAAAGACGAGGTTCTCTTCCGATCAGTTTGCCAGTGTACTGGTACAATTAAAGTGAGTTTCCTGGATTCGACTGCTGCTGTTTCTGCATTGTGACACTGGTGGACGCGCTGGGTACATGTTCGGGACGCCTGACAACAGCCCCGCATCTGGTCAAGAAAGACTTCCGCGCATCGACACCCCCGTTCACCGCAGCAGCCGGCGCCTGTTAGGCCTCAGCCCGGAGTTTGGTCCATTGTCGGAAAGCGTGACTGTGCCAGAAAGCATGACGGCGCCTGGAAGCACTGGCCCCAACATGTCCAGCCCCAGCACGACACAGGTGACTGTTTTGAACCCTCGACTTCCGGTTGACTTCCACGGAAACGCATATGAAGATGCACATGACTGGCTCGAGGAATTCGAGCACACAGCGAATGTTAACGGTTGGAACACCACACAGAAATTGGGCTACGTTTATTTTCCGCTTCAAGACGGAGCCCGAACGTGGTTCACGAATCGCGTGTGGTCGTCTTGGGACGAGTTCCGGCAGAAGTTTCTCGACACGTTCGCGAGCACTGAAAGACGAGAAATTGCACAGCGTCTCCTCGAGTCACGGATTCAGAAACCAAATGAATCCGTTACGATGTTTGTTGAGGACATGGCGCGGCTATTTCGTCGAGCAGATCCTAATATGCCCGAAGCCAAAAAGGTTAGCCACCTCATGCGGGGCATTAAGGAGCAGCTGTTCGCTGGCCTCGTACGAAACCCGCCTACAAGTGTGGATGAATTCTCCAAGGAGGCGACATCTATCGAACGCGCACTGCATCTACGTTATCGCCAGTATGACCGCCCAACCCACAGAGCACCGATCAGCGTGGCAGCCACTACCACAGCAACAACACCCGACGAAGGTTCTTTGCGCCAACTAATACGAGAAATCGTACAAGAAGAGGTCAAGAAACTCGTCGCCAAACCGAACGACTGCGCGATCGCCTCAGTAACGGAAGTTGTACGCCAGGAGATCAGGCAAGCGCTCTCGCTTCCTGAGCCGAACACGAGCACTCCCAGGGCAAGCTATGCAGACGTAGTCCGCCGACAGCCAGCGAACGTGCCGACACCACATCAGTACCACCAGCAACATCCACCGACAACGCCTTGGTACTACAGAGAAACTTCGATGCCGAGGCGGCCACCACTTCGCCAAACAGACATCTGGCGTACCCCTGATCATAGGCCCTTGTGCTTTCACTGTGGGGAAGCAGGCCACATCGTTCGGTATTGCCCGTATTGCGCCGCAGGGTACCAAGGGTTTCCTTCTACGGTTTCTCGGCGCCATTTCAACGGAACACCTGACGTCGACACGAATGTCATGACCCCGCGGGATGTTCCTCTTGGGTTTCGGTCACGCTCACCCTCTCCTGGGCGTTATTCTCCATCTTCTAGACGGAGCACCACTGACATGCCAAGAGGGAGATCTCCTAGTCCACGCCAGGGAAACTAAAAGCAGCGACCTCGGGGGGGAAGGTTGCGAATCGTCGAAGTGCTGAAAATCCCCCATTACTGCCGAGCGAAGAGAGACACATTTTCAATGAATCGACGAAGGATGGGGTTGTTACTGCCGAAGTTGCAATTACGATTGACGGACATGACGTCATGGCATTGGTTGACTCTGGCGCGGACTTCTCAATAATGAGTGAGAGTCTGGCAGACACGCTCAGGAAGGTTAGAATGCAATGGACAGGACCGCAGATTAGAGGAGCTGGAGGGCAGCTACTCACCCCTACCGGAAAGTGCACCGCAAGAATGAAGATAGGGGATGCATCCTTCGTCGCAACTTTTGTTATCCTTTCTGAGTGTTGCAAACAGGCAATCTTGGGGATGGATTTTTTGCGGGAATATGGTGCCATCATAAATATTCCGGACGGTGTACTGACCTTTTCAGCGGATCAAAGCGCAGCGCTACACCGAAAATCCCTACGAGTCATTGACGATGTGACCGTACCTCCGTTATCGTGCCGCCTTGTTTCAGTCACGTGCAGCGAGCAGAATACTGGAGAAGGAATCGCTGAACAAGTATTGACGCTCCTACTCTCTCGTGGTGTTGCGATTGCCAGAAGTATCGTCAATGTTGTGTGCGGTGAAGCAGAGGTTCTGTTGACGAATTTTACCAACGAGCGACGACACATTACACATGGCACTACAGTTGCCTACTTCGACGAGATCACCGAAATCCGCGAGTACTGTGTAGTACAGCAGGACGAGCCGCAAGCCACGTCAGCCCCACCACCTATTGACGTAAGCTCGGATTTGTCACCAGCACAGAGACAGCGTCTATTAGATCTTCTGCACCAGTTCAAAGACTGTTTTTCATCGACCTCGAAGGTCAGTCAAACGCCACTTACGAAACATCGGATAATAACGGAGGAGACGGCAAGGCCAATACGACAGAATCCATACCGCGTAGCACCGAAAGAGCGTGAAGCAATCCAAGAACAAGTGAAGAAAATGCTCGATGATGACGTCATCCAGCCGTCAAGAAGTCCTTGGGCGTCGCCGGTAGTGCTGGTTAAAAAGAAAGACGGAAGCTTGCGATTTTGTGTCGACTACCGCAAGCTGAACCGTGTGACAAAGAAAGACGTATACTCATTACCGCGCATCGATGATTCACTCGACAGGCTGAGGTATGCACGCTACTTTTCGTCAATGGACCTCAAAAGTGGGTATTGGCAAATTGAGGTCGACGAGCGAGATACAGAAAAAACGGCTTTTGTAACGCCTGACGGGCTTTATGAATTTAAAGTCTTGCCATTTGGATTGTGCTCAGCGCCCGCAACATTTCAGAGACTGATGGATACCGTTCTGTCAGGCCTTAAGTGGCAGACATGTCTGGTCTATCTGGACGACGTCATTGTTTTTTCAAAAACATTTGAGGAACACCTGAGCAGGCTGCTATCGGTATTCAGGGCAATAAGATCTGCCGGCCTGACACTGAAACCCGAGAAGTGTCACTTCGGTTTCAAGGAGCTTCAATTTTTAGGTCATGTGGTGAGCCATGAAGGTGTTCGACCTGATCCCGATAAGATTGCGGCCGTCAGAAAATTTCCGGTACCAAAAGACAAGAAAGCAGTCAGGCGTTTCCTTGGCCTATGCGCATACTAGCGAAGGTTTATTGCCAATTTCTCCCACATAGCCTCGCCGTTAACACGACTCACAAGAGAAGACATTTCGTTCACATGCGGCGACGATCAACAGGTGGCATTTGACGATCTCCGACAACGCCTGCAGACTCCCCCTGTACTTGCTCACTTTGATGAGGATGCTCCTACCATGGTCCATACAGATGCCAGCAACGTGGGTTTAGGCGCTGTACTCGTCCAGTGGCAAGACTCAGCCGAGCGTGTGATCGCATATGCTAGTAGGACGCTTTCCCGCGCCGAGTCCAACTACTCTACAACTGAAAAAGAGTGTCTTGCTGTCGTATGGGCGGTTATGAAGTTTCGTCCGTACCTCTATGGTCGTTCCTTCCACGTAGTCAGCGACCATCACTCCCTCTTCTGGCTGACCAACTTGAAAGACCCGTCTGGTCGGCTCGCACGGTGGAGCTTACGCCTTCAAGAGTTTGATATGACGGTCGTGTATAAGTCCGGACGGCAGCACGCCGACGCCGATTGCTTATCAAGGTCACCGATAAAGCGCGATGATGACACAGACGATGAGAGCATGGCGTTTGTAGGAGTCGTTGACACCACTACGATTTCGTGCAAGCAGAAAGAAGACAGTGAGTTGCTTCCTCTTATTGAATTTTTGAATGGCCGGACAACAACCGTCCCTAGAAGATTTGCAAGGAGCCTGCCGTCATTCTGCTTACGTAGTGGTGTTCTCTATAAGAAGAACTTTTCCCCCAGAGGAAGCACCCACCTACTTGTCGTTCCGACGTCACTTCGTGAGGAGATACTTTGTGCTTGCCACGATGAGCCAACGTCTGGTCATCTCGGATACACACGCACATTGGCAAGAATCCAACAGAAATACTACTGGCCAAGACTTCCAGCTATTGCGAAGCATTACGTGCGCACGTGCCTCGATTGTCAACGACGAAAATCGCCACTGTTAAAACCAGCTGGACTATTACAACCAATTCAAGTGCCCACGGTACCTTTTGCCCAAATTGGAATAAATCTCTTTGGACCATATCCGACTTCCCATGCTGGCAACAAGTGGGTAATAGTCGCCACTGATTACCTTACGCGCTATGCGGAAACAAAGGCTTTGTCAAGTGGCACCGCCGTTGAAACCGCACGATTCTTCGTAGAAAATATCGTCCTGAGGCACGGTGCTCCAACAATCATAATAACGGATCGAGGTGCCGCTTTCACGGCCGCGCTCCTGAAGACAGTGCTTGAGCTCAGTGGAACAGCCCATCGGAAAACCACTTCCTATCATCCACAAACCAACGGCTTAACAGAACGCCTCAACAAGACTCTTGCGGACATGTTGAGTATGTACGTGGACGTGGATCACAAGAACTGGGACGACATTCTACCGTACATCATGTTCGCCTATAATACAGCGCAGCAAGAAACTACACGAAGAACGCCGTTCAGTCTCCTTCATGGCTGTGAAGTGACGACGATGCTTGACGCCATGTTACTGCACGACTGCAATGACATCGATTTGGACGCTGCATCTTTTACCCAACGAGCAGAAGAAGCGAGGCAGCTTGCGCGCGTCCGAATCACCCAGCAGCAAAATTATGACGCCCAACGTTATAATCTGCGACACTGACATGTCGTCTATCGGGCCGGCGACAAAGTCTGGGTATGGAGTCCTATCCGCCGCCGGGGACTGTCCGAAAAGTTGCTGAAGAAGTATTTTGGCCCCTACAGAGTTTTACAACTCCTGAGCGACGTTAATTACGTGGTCGTTCCGGACAACCCTTCGACAACTCGCCAGCAAAAACCAGAAATCGTGCACGTTGTGCGAATGAAGCCCTACTTTTCGGACTGATTTACACCATGCATCTACTCCACCGTCTTTTGTAGAAGAGCATCGGGACGCTGCTCTCTGGAGGGGGGGCAAATGCCACATTAAATAAGCAGCGCCAAGAGAACAACGAAGAACACGCGCAGCGGGAGAAGAAGACGAGGTTCTCTTCCGATCAGTTTGCCAGTGTTCTGGTACAATTAAAGTGAGTTTCCTGGATTCGACTGCTGCTGTTTCTGCATTGTGACAATATTGCTGCATAGGGTGTTCGGGCAGTTGGCTTATTACAAAGGATAAGCAACGGAAGATCAGGAATGCGCAAAGCCATGTTATTATCAACATACGGCATGTATGTGAGGCTGGTTCTAGAATTTAGATCTGCCTTATACTCCGGGGAACCTTCCTATAAGCTGCATCTTTTTGTTCTTCTGGAGAAGCAGGCACTGCGCATGTGCTTAGGGCTACCTAAATTTGTAGCGAATAACGTTTCATATATGGAAGCTAGTGTTCCCTCACTTCTCGCCAGATTCAGAATATAGGCTTTACAAACGTATTTAGGGCATTAGAATCTTCTCTAAGACGTAAAAAACAGTTTTTTTGCGTAACCTGGTTTATTTTTTTATTCTCATTGGCCTAGATCTCACAAACCTCAAGTAAAGTTTGAACAGTCTCTTTTCGACCCACTGTCTCCGCAAATTAGGGAAGTTCTTCCCATTTGTAGCTCGACAAGTTCTCTTCAAATAAACTTTGATGACGTTTTCTACAATAGTGCTAAACAGCTATAGCGAATAATATGTTCAGAGCTACTCTACAGGACTACCTGCTAGGAATGGAAGCACCGGTCATCATAGCAACAGACGCTTCACAGAATGATGAAAAAGTGGCATTGCTATATTCTGACTCGTTCTAGACTAGTGCTTTTGCCCCCAAATTTCATACTTAACACCTATATTATTACAGAATTTTTAGCTGTAGTATTGGTCATTTGAAAACTGCCGACATCAATGAATTCTGCCGTAATAATAACAGACTCCTTGTCGATCTGCCGTGTGCTCATGGCATCAGGTGATTCAAAAGCATTAGGCGAATTGAACTCCCTAGTACCAAATCAATGAACTCAGGTGCGGTTAGTATGGGTACCTGGGCATTGAGGTATAACTCTAAATGAAACAGCTGATGCACTAGCGAAATCAGCGTTAGACGAACCAGCTCTTAATATTGTCCCTACAACAGTTTTTATAGTAGCGTTAAGATTTCGGAGGCGAACGATCATACGAAGATTCTCTACACCATCTTTAAAAGTTCTCCGGATTTCAACCAGATAATGACACCCTGGAAAACCCCTGCGCGTAATAACCGATACTTGGAAGCTTTGGTGACTCGATTACGCTGTCATATTGCTCCATTAAATTTTTATTTCATTAGAGTTGGCTTGAATCCCTCTCCGCTCTGTTCTTTGTGTAAAGAAGAGGAAACTGTCCAAAACTTCTTGACCTCTCGTAGAAAGTTTTCATGATTAAGAAAGGTATCACTAGAAATACCATTACGAATCCTTAGATGAGCTTTGAAAACGTCAAATTTGCTATCCCTAGGTGCACATATCGTTGGGCACAGCAACGGGAAAGTGTGTGACGAAGTGCAATATTTCATTGTAGAACCGAAGAGACTCACTAATACCTCAATTCCGAAAGCTTCTCAGTTAAACAATGTAGCCTACAAAAAAAATTTTGTTTGATAGCGATAAGATACTGCTCCTTTAGTAGGAACTAATTATTCGAAATTTTTATCTCAATAATTTACAGAAATCAATATTTCTGTTATTACTTTTTGGGTTAGTATTTAGGTATATCTTACCTTTTTTGTTAAGCTACCCGATTCTTGGCCCATCCCCCAGGGTGGGTGTGAGCCACAAGTTCAAGATCTACATCTACTTTCACAAGGATGCGCTGCCGGGTACCGAATTTAAATTTCTACATAAACAGGTCTGCTCAGGTTTCTTTGCCACTGTGTGCGTTCTGTGGTGAGCTGGAAACAATAGATCATTTATTTTTGACCTGGAGGTGGTTCGCAACAATACGAAAAACCCCTTTAAAAACACATTTACGTGGTAACGGTATGAATTTAACTGTGCCTGTCATTTTGCCTTTCGGAGCCTTCATTTCTGGTTCTCCACTGCAAGAGTATGCCCGACTGTCCGGCACTATATTAATGAAACTCATAGGTTGACTAATTAATCCGTATATCATTCTAAAGTGTCTACAACGTATTGTTACGGATGTTATGGGTTTATTTACACTGAAAAAAGGTCAGCGCTCTAACGTCACTGCCGAATCACCATAGCTCGAGAGCGTCCGATCTCTTCTGCTTGTTCGCTCTTTCAGTCCGCGTTACATTTCCCTCCGGGCTAGACGAAGCTCACCGAGCGAGTAGAAGCGATCGGTAGTTGTAGGGCTTCAATCGGGCAATGTGCACAATTTGCGTCTTGCACGAACGCCGGTTCTGAGCTGTCACTTTCGCAACAGCGTAAGTGATGTCACTTAGGCACTGAGTAATGACGTATGGTCCTGAGTACTTAGAAAGAAACTTCTGGCAAAGTCCCTTCTTTCGAACGGCCGTCCACAGCCAGACCAAATCACCTGTAGCGAAAGTCACGGGCGGGTGTTTTGCGTCGTAATGGTCTTTCGCGCGAGCGTGGGCGGAATGAGTTCGGAGCCGAGCAAGTCGGCGAGCTTCTTCGGCGCGACACAAAGTCTGCGCGACACTGGCGTTTTCGTTCGTCGAAAAAGGAAGTATGGTGTCAAGGAAACCTTGAGGATGATGAGCATAGAGAAGAAAGAGAGGCGTGTAACCTTCGACTTCATGTTTCGCGGTATTAAAGCCGTATGTAACAAAAGGTTATACGGCATCCCAGTTCTTGTGATCCGCTGTGACGTACATTGAAAGCATGTTGATGATGGTACGATTGGTGCGCTCAGTGAGGCCGTTGGTCTGAGGGTGGTATAGCGTGGAATGGCGATACTGACACCCACAAAGCCGTAGCAACTTTTCGACAACGTCAGCGGTAAACTGTCGGCCGCGATCACATATCACCACACGAGGGGCTCCGTGGCAAAGTATGATCGAGTGTAGAAGAAACCATGACACATCAGATGATGTGGCTAAAGCAACCGCCATGGTTTCAGTATACTGCGTCAGGTAATCTACGCACACAATAATCCAGCGGCAGCCGGTGGTAGACTTGGGGAAAGGGCCGAGTAAATCTATGCCGACTTTTTCAAATGGTGATGTCGGTGGCTTAACCGGCTGCAGTGGGCCGGCCAATAGTGTGGTAGTTTGTTTGTGGCGTTCGCAGACATCACAACTTGCGACGTAGTGATTGGTGGTCTTCCAGAGTCGAGGCCAGTAAAAAAGTTGTTGGATACGGTGAAGCGTTCGGGCAACTTCAAGGTGCCCAGACGTGATGTCATCATGTATGGCTTGGAATACCGCAAAACGCAGGCATTCTGGCACGACGAGGAGTAGTGTGGAGCCATGGCTGGAGTAGTTCTTGCGATATGGTAGGGCGTCATGAAGCACGAATGGCGTGGTGCGTTTAGAGCTACGAGCCACATCAATCATTGGTTTCAGCGAAGGGTTACGCTGTTGCTCGTGACGGGAAACGTCCAAATTTGGGAAGTTGGATGATATTGCGGCCAGGTAGTTGTCGAAATCATCATAATTAGCAACCACAGTCGGAGATAGAAGACGAGATAAGCATTCGGCATCTGCGTGACATCGACCGCTCTTGTAGGTCCCAGAATAATTATATTTTTGAAGCCGTAAGGCCCATCGAGCCAACCGACCAGCTCCGACAAGCCAACAAAGCGAATGATGATCTGTGATGATCTTGAACTGCCGGCCGTACAAATAAGGTCTGAACTTTTGGACAGCGAAAACAACTGCAAGACATTCCATTTCGGTGACCGTATAATTCCTCTCCGCCTTAGTCAAAGTACGACTTGCATACGCCACGACGTGCTGGCGGCTGTCGTGATATTGAACTAGCACGGCACCAACACCGATACCACTAACATCTGTATGCAGTTCCGTGAGTGCCTCTAGGTCGAAATGGCGCAAGAGGGGCCCGGAAGTAAGCAAATACTTCAGCTGCTCGAAAGCAGCCTCACACTCAACGGTCCATCGGAATGGGGCGTTCTTGCGGAGCAACTTTGTCAGGGGATGAGCCATCTGGGCGAAGTCTTTGATAAACCGACGAAAATAAGAACACGGGCCCACAAAGCTACGGAGATCCTTCACAGATGTCGGTTGCTTGAAGTCTCGGACAGCACTGATTTTGTGCGGGTCTGGTCGTATACCGTCCCTGTCGACTAGATATCCAAGCACAAGGGCTTGACGCTCACCAAAATGACACTTCTTTGCGTTTAAAACGAGACCAGCTTGTTTGACGCAATCTAGAACAACGCTAAGCCGATGGTTGTGCTCGTGGAATGTCTTGCCAAAAATAATTACATCATCGAGATAACACATACATATCTCCCATTTGAGGCCGCGAAGGATGGAGTCCATGAATCGCTCGAAGGTAACCGGGGCATAGCATAAGCCAAACGGCATAACGTTGAATTCAAATAACCCATCAGGCGTGACAAAAGCAGTCTTCTCTTTGTCAGACGGATGCATTGGTATTTGCCAGTATCCAGACCTTAGGTCGATGGACGAAAAGTATGCGGCCGAGTGTAGACAATCAACAGCATCGTCGATGCGTGGTAACGGATACACGTCTTTCTTTGTGACGGCGTTGAGACGGTGGTAGTCTACACAAAATTGCCAAGAGTAGTCTTTCTTTTTTACCAATATAACAGGAGCTGCCGAGGGACTGCTTGACTCTTGAATAGCGCCTTTCTGCAGCATGTCATTGAACTGAGAGGCGATCACTTGCCTCTCTGACGGGGATACGCGATAGGGTTTCTGGCGTATCGGTGTAGACTCTCCCGTGTTGATTCGGTGGTGCATACGGAATTCGGGCAACATGGAACAACGCTTGTTTTGAGCGAAATCAAAGACTCCTGCGTAGCGTGTAAGTACCTCCTCAAGGACATTCTGCTCGGAAGAAGGCAACGACTTATTGATCATACGTTTAATCTCGGCTGAGTAGTTGGGCGCAGTCTGACTGACGGCTGGAGACTCTGAGACCATTCTGACGTCAATTGTGGCCTGCTCCTCGAACAATCCCAGTTTGAATCCGGCTGGTGGAACAACAGGCTCTGAGGCTGCGTTGAGCGCCCACAAGCAAGCATGTCCGTCGATGGCTGTAAGGACAGACCGTGGGACCAGCACATTCTTCTTGATGGCGTTTGCATGGTCAGGCTCCACAAGTCCAGTGCAGGGTCCTGAGCGGACACCGCATACGGAGAAGAGCATACGGGTACAAACACTGCTGTCCGACCAGGGATCGTCACATCTTCGGACAACGAACGAGCATCGATGGGCAGAGTCCGAAAATCATCAACTATTGCAGCGGGCAACGTACTTTGTAGAAGAATCTCTCCAGTTCCACAGTCAAGCGTAGCGCCGCATTCATGAAGGAGGTCTATATTTAAAATGACGTCATAAGTTGCGCGAGCCAGTACAGTGAATTCAACTAGAAAATTTAGTCCACCAATCGTGAGTAGAACTGAACAAATACCAACAGGTCATAACGCTTCGCCTCCAACTCCACGAAAAGTTTCTTTACGATTCCACGCGAACATAATTTTGTGACCCAAGAAACGATGTTTGAAACGAAGGCTCATAACCGAAACAGCAGCACCAGTGTCTACAAGAGCAAGAGTATCTACACCGTCTATACACACACGCACTTTGTTCATCAACATCAAAGCAGAAGGAGGAATTGGCGAAACTGACCGTCCCGCGACCGCACCTCCATCGGTCACACCAGTTAGTTTCCCAGTCTTTCAGTCCGCGTTACAATATCATAGTGATCTAATTAAGTAATGATCAAAATCAGAGTAGTGACCCAAATTGTGCATAAATTATTTTATATATGTAGTTATACGCATTAGATCAAGCACCACGATTTTCAAAATCATCTGTAACATTTTTATTATATAACCTTCATTATTCCAAAACTGCAAAATATTTTATTAATAGGCACAGTGTTGCCGCAAGAGCAAAGCAATGAAAAACTATTCTAATAAATTGAAAGGTCACGCGCGGAATAGAAAGCAGATCGAAACGTGCCGCGCGTTTCTCACGCACAAATGACGCAAGAAACGTACTCACAGGTACGGATGTACGGGAATGAGTGTCTCATTTGTTACTTCTTTGTGTCTGAAAAGCGCGCACTTTTCGCAAATAGAGACTGCAATGCTTGCAGTGACTTTTTGCGCTCGGTAACTACAGCAGAATCGACCGAGGTAGAGCCCGAGGCCAGCCAAGAGGTACGATTCTTCTCTCCTCGCCACCACGAGATAAGGGCGCGCGAGGGAGCGTCACTCCCCTTCTCTAAGCCGGGCAAAATACGCGTCGTAGATTAAAGTGGGCGCCGCTGCACAATTTGGCAACGCGCGCTCAGTGCGCCATTTAGCTGTTAATGCTGAAAACACAATTCCCTCTTAGATGTTCGTAAACAACGGTGAAGGGTAGATATAAATAGCTTGCCATTTGAATGGCGGAGGAAGTGTTCCGGGGTGGCTCAGTGGTTAATGCCTCGCTCTCAAGACGCAGAGGTCCTACCTTCGATTTTTCGTGCCATGGTCTTTTTCTGTTTTTTTTCTTTCTTGCACTTTTGTATATAGAGATACGTATACATAAACGGAGAGTGAGATTGACGCCGGCGGCAAAATCCAGCAGAGAGCGTCCATATAACTGCTATCCCAATAAAACCACTCACTTCCTGGCCAATCCCCCACACTGGCTGTGCGCCATGGACAATAGGTGAACAAGAACTGTGTTCTTGTTCAAACAATTTTAATTTCCTATCCTGTCCATATTTTTCTCCGTGCATTGTCCCAGATTTCACAAATCTCACAGTATTTGTCTAATCGTTACTCGAGCCTCTAAATGTACAAGTTCGTGAACTGCTTCCTTTAACTGAGCCACAAAGTTCTCCAGAAATTTTTTACATTATATCTTTCCAACTCACGCTAAGCTATTACCTACAACCATTTTAAATGGTTTATTGCAGGAACATTTAGGTACTCTGCCAACACATGTCATTATTGCAACGGATGCATTGCAATCAGAAGAAAAATCAGGCGTTGGAATATTTTGCCCCGTCCTTAATTGGTCAATTTCACTTTGCTTACCAGTTGTTCTTTCTGCCTTTCTGGCTGAATTTATGGAAATATTGTTAGTTCTGCGAAATGTAAATGCATCGATTCCAGTCGTAGCATTCATAACTGATTCGTTATCAATGTGCTCTTCTCTGTCCACATCCGGTTTCTCACCCATACTGAAACTTTTTAAATCATTGACTCCCTGTCATCTCCGAAGTATCCATTTATTCTGGGTACCAGAACACAAAGATTTGTTGTTAAACGAAATAGCTGATTCTCTTGCGTAGGCATCGGTTTTGACACCCATCATTCCTATTTTGCCTCCTTTAGTACACATTACGGTGGCGTGATCTCGCACAGTTAAAGTCAGGCCAAACTTATCCGACCCTGCACTGACGGCTTCTCCGGATTACAACCACTTGTTATTTCCTAGGCGCAGTGAGCTGTCTAATTCGAGAATGATGTAAAATGTCATCACAAAATTTCGTTGCCACGTCACCTCCCTCAATTTATACTTGCATAGATTAGGTTTATTGACTTCCCCTATGTGCACTTACTGTGATCAAGAGGAAACGATTGGTCATTTTCTATTACATTGTCGCCTTTCCATTTATTCAGGCAAAGCATACTAGCACCACCTCTTCAAAAACTGGGCTTGCAATTATAAGAACCTTCTCTTTTCTCATTTGGAGCCTCTACACTGGGTTTAAGTCACAGGGATGTCTTATTCGCCGTTCAGAAATAGATCACTGCGACTGAACGATTGTCTTGCTAAATTCTCTTCTCACTATTTTTGTTTTTCTTTATTTTTTTCTTTGAATTCGCAGTTGCCACTTGAAATCATAATTACATAACTAAAGTTTTTTTTTAGGAATGAAGCAATGCAGGAAGTATCAGGCAAATTCGTCTTATGATCGGCCAATCCCCTCCTTTGTGTACGGGCCATGTGCAGAGAAAAACAACAACAACAACAACTGTGTTTGCTGTCCTCTATCTTGGTCTATGCTATGCACACCAGTGTAAACAAAGCTTGTAAATAGTACCACCTCGGGTCAATTTCCCATAACCAAATTTGGGAGCGCGATGATGACGTGAGCTCGCACGGCAGTGATTAAACATAGAACGCTGAACAAGACGTTCATATTTGTCACCAGTTTCTTTAATTATCCAGCACAGTAGTCGCAGTCGCACTACAGTTTGTTAATGTCTAGCCATAGGCCCGATTCATGTTTAACCCGCACCTTGCAGGAATTATTGACAAAAAATGTGCGGCTTATTCACGAGTATACACGGTACATGCAGCGCACTGCCGTACGAAATGGCATCCGCTGAACGTAGAGTACACTATAAGCAGTCAACGCCAATCATTTCTTTTTCTGTCATTCTGTTATGGAACATGCATCCTGGCCATGTGTGGCGCCTGCCATGTTCATGTCAGGATCACTAATCACTTCCCAGCAGTCAAAGTCTCAATCGAAGCAACTAAAACTTCATTGCGCTTCACAGTGAGTCCCGCCACGTTTTTCATTCATTTCGTTAAAACACCCTCCGGAGAGCTGGAATGGGCAACGCTGTGCATCTTGCTATCCCTTCGAGCTGTAGATTCTGTAGACGGCTGGGTGCCCACATCCTAAAGAGCGCCACGGCTGAACTCCCTTTTGGCATCAAATGCGTAAGGGTGATTGTCGTGTACGCTCACACCAACCGACACACGGCCACTTCAAGTGCTGCGCCTCGCTTGCAGGTGCAAGAGACGTGCTCATGCACACGTGCTACCAGATCATGTGATCCTCTTCTCGAGCGGAAACGCCGCGTATGAGGTATAGGCTGAATGACGTGTCGTGGTTGCCTTTGTTTCTGCCAGTTGTAGGGCGGGCAAAGTAGAGGGAACGGCGGTGCGGCAAGGTGTACAAGTCTGGCACACCAGTTACCCATGTTCAACGCCAGACAAAATTCTTCCATCTCCTAGATAGGCTACGCGCCCCGGTGGTCTAGTGCTAATGGTGCTTAACGGCCCATGTAAGGGTCGCGAATTAAATTCCATCCGTGGCCGCTGCATCTTTGATGGAGGTGAAAAGGCTGCAGGCCCGTGTGCTTAGATTTGGGTGCGCGTCCAAGAACCTCAGGTGGTCTTAATTGCCGGAGACGTTCATTACGGTGGTTGACTCTAATTCTCTGTGAAAATCGCGACCTTATCACGATCGCTCCCATTCCACGAAATGTACACCCTGAATACAACAGAGGCAGGCGACTTGTGCGAGCGACCGCCATTCTCAAGCGCATAGACATAGAAACGGACAACTTCTCGTTCGTGGACGCGCTGCCTATCACAACAACCCAGCCTTCGCCGCGGTCGCGGTATCATCCATGCAGCAGACTCTTAACTCTGCCACAATCCTCACCCGAAATTCCGAAGTAGTGGAGCAAGTAGCTACAGCTATAGCTATGCTCCACAGCAAACGAGAATTCATCTACAGCGACTCCAGGCCGGCCACCAAAGCACAAATGGCGCACGAAACGTACTCGCAGGTAGAGATGAGCGTGAATAATCGTCTCAGTTGTTACTTCGCTGTGTCTGAAAAGCGGACACTTTTCACAAACGGAGGCTCGGCAACGATTGCAGTGACATTTCTGCGTCCCGTAACTGCAACCAAATCGTTCCAGTAAAAGCCCAACGCCAGCATAGACATACGATCATCCCCACTGAGAGATAAGAGTGCGTGAGAAATCGTCCACCCTCCTACTTTCCGCGGGCCAAAGTACGCGTTAGAGACGAGAGCAGCCACGCGCTCATTGTGCCATCTTGCTGATAATGCTGAAAACATGATAGCCCCCCCCCCCCCCGACATGCCAACTAACGTCGGTAAGTGGTAGAGATACGTAGCTTGCCGTTGGAAAGTTGGCTCAGTGGTTAACACCTCGCGTTCACCACGCGGAGGAGCCAAGTTCGATTCCGCGCGCCGGAGTCTTTTTTTCTGATTTTTTTTCTTTCTTGCGTTTTTATATATGTAGAAACGTATAGAAATACGGTGCATGACGCCGATGCCAGCGGCAAAATCCAGCCGAGAGTGTCGTTATAATTGCAATAAAAATAATTCTCAACTTTTTCGAGTACTTTCCTCGCGTTATCCTAATGGTTTCGGTAGTTCGCGGTTGCGAACGGCACGCGCGTTATCACAGAATTCTCAACAGGAAAGTGGCCGGCACCTAGTTTTCGAGAAAGAAAACGCGATCAAGTCAGATGACGATTATTGTGTAGCAGATCTACTCCCGGAATCCTCGGGTTTCTTTTAGAGCGAGAGGTCGCGGGTTCGATCTCGGCAGCAGTGTCGAATTTCGGTGAATAAACGAAATGGTAGCGGCCCGTGTACTGTGTGATGTTTGTGCACGCTGGTGCACTAACAGATGGTGGAAATTTCTCGAGCCCATCCACTACGGCGTCTCTCATAATCATATGGAAGTTTTGGTACGTGAAACTCCAGATAATATTATAAATCGCGCAGTATGTTTCTGCAACACAATCATTATAAAGCTACTAGGACAATATCGCTTAAATAGTGTGAGCAGAGCACCATCAGCACAGGCACTGTCTCGATGCTCCGAGAATAATGCCCGTGAAATATTCCTTCAAACGTTCATTCTACGTGGACTGAGCTAAAATGCTGAGTGTATTATTTCTGCTAATCACATTAGGATCATTTCGTTTCGCATCCAGCGCTTTTTTCGGTCCTAACGCATTGTAACATGCGAAGAGCGACAAAATAGCTTATTTGCAGAGCTACTTCCGGTGCCCCAACCAGGTTGTAGCGAGCTACAAAACCAACGAGAATAATAACATACCCTTACATAATTGATATCTAGCATTATATGTTCTAGTTTTAATGGATTTTTTAAAAAGCGGATCCAGACCAAATTCTATTCTTGAATGAATGTAGTAGAACCATGAACATGCCGCACTTTTCGCAAAAGTCTCTACACTTGCACTCGGCAGTACACTGTCATTTATTGTCTGGTTGTATGGCCGCCGGAATCACTCGAAAAATATGCCACAATAAAACTTTGCCATTTTATGCTGCGAATCATTGCACGCGTTTTTGTGCCTGTCAACCACAAAGTGCGTTCTGCAGAAACGCCAATCCATGTGTTCCCGGTTATAGGACAACTCACCTCTGCTTCTGCAAAAAACAACATGCTAACTTTATTATTCTGATATGGTCGCTGTTTCATTTCATGTACGCTTCCCTGAACATACAGAAGCTAAGAGTACGTTCTGCGAGACCGCTAACTCTCAAGGCAAATACAAAGCCTCTGCTAGCGCCTTGTCATGGGAAGTCGTTGGGCACACATAGAAAGGACGACGGATAATAAATACAAATGGTAAGCGATCGTGCTTATAAAAGGCCACTAGCCATCCACATTTCGCGAGCGTGCGGTAAGGCTATCAGAGTCTGTTTCTTATATTCGCTCGACAGCGCGCTCTGGCTGCTTGAGTAATAAAGTTTGCGTTCAAGTAAACGTAAATCGTAATGTTGCACCGGGCAGCGGCTCCCCTACATTTAGTGTCAATGCCTGCAATTCGGGGTCATTTTTGCCAGGCCAGCCGATGTACAGGGTTTCTGTTCTTTACTTCAGGTAATAGTAAAATGCCAGTAATAGATCAGGCACATATATATGTATAAAAAATAAGAGAATAACTGTTTGCCCCCAAGTTGAGCAATACTAGGGACGCAGATGCATTAGTTACCTGACGGAGCAGTCACAGTAAAAAAGGCACAGAAAGTGGAGCTAGTTGGAAGTGATTAATCGCGAATGAACATATAGCGTGGGAACATGTATACAAAAAAAAATCTGCAAGTTTTAGTCGGCGTTCCTGTTGCTCAGTACCCTTTGTAGGCGTGCGTCCACGCATCTTTCCTCCACGACGGGCCGTATTTGCATCTGCAAACAGTGTCTTAATAGCGGTTCTGCACACGCAATGCCAGAAGTCGGGAGATTACACTTGACGCCAACCAACTTCCCATCATGCGACACCCAGTAGTAGGCAAAAGGGAACTTATCCGGCGTTCCTGCAGTGAGCTATCTACAGCGTTGCCTGCCGAATATTATCTTACAAATGGCGCAATACCAACTTCAACTAGTGGATAAACTTCTGAAAAACACAGATCTGAGCTAGCTGGTATAGCATTCACGTTCAAAAGACAGAATGTGCCAACGACAACATGAAAAAGTCAAGAATCACAGACGCGGGCATCTGTGTGGTCGAGGCTTTTTAACATAGCATTTTGGGCGTGTTGGTACGTCATACTGTAGTTCTTTAGCACACGAAAAAAAACCGACGGAGAAAAATAGTGCCTGTCCCGTCTTTCTCAGTCCGTGTTTTTTCGTGCGCTAGACAACTACAGTCCTGGGTACCTTGTTGTGCATCTGCACGCCACGTCTTTTTTACAAGGACAGTTTCGCCACACTTCCCATGATTATCAGGGCAATAATAAAATTTCACAGTCAGGGTTTCTTTAATTGAGAATGCATCAATCACTATGCATTTCATTTAGGTCAAAGTCTTCTTAAGCACCTTACTCTGCGCAACAACCACCTCAATCAAGAAACACTGCAGGCTTGTGCTGTTCCCGTTTTCACATCATAAAGCCCATACTTCTCGTCAGTCTTTCGGCTAGAGAATCGTCAAACGTTTCGCACGACAAATTTAGTGGCACGCCGTGTAGCAAGGTCGCTATGGACAATTTTATCCCATGCCTTTTCACCCCTGTCTTTTTTTCTCAACTCATGAGACACGCTGGCATATTTGGCAATCACAGAGCTCTCATGAGCGCGCTCGACGATTTCAGCTTCGCAAAGTGATCACTCCCGAAACTGCGCAGCTACAGGTTGCGCGCAATCTCGGAGTTCACAGCCCAGTGTGCCCGGTGTCACTCACGCCGTCTGGCAACAGAGACTAAGATTGCGGAGTGGCTGACATTTGCTCCGACGTGTGCCACCAACCTTCCATCTGTTCTTACGCGCATTGATCTTAGTAGCTTGTGTCACATCGCACTTCTAGGGGGTGTCATCCGGAGAATGAACCATTGATTACACGTTTGGCTGATCCGCGGTGATCCACAGCAATTTTCAACTTTAAATTGTAGTAGTAACTTGGGAAGTTTACGCAGAGCGCTTAATTTCCCCAGTAAATGACCTTTATGTGTTTGAACAAAATCGCAGAACGCTATCAGGGTCCCTTTAACCTGCACTGACGTCGCACAATACAGTAGGCTCTAGCATTTTCGCCTCCATCAAATAGAATCCCCCCTCCCCTTCCCCCAACACACCCAATCACGAACCCCCCGAGCGATGGGAGACCTTGTTGTCAAGCGCCGCCCAGCCGACTCAGCTTGCATTGACAACCAGGGGCCCAGAATTACTGGAAACATACGGGTCCTGAGAGTAAGAAATCACGCCATTTGGTGCAAGCACGTACCATCGAATGCTCAAGCCCACTAATGTTAATTCTCTCTCTCTTGGATTGAAAAAGCATTTATGGCGTCAGCAGACAAGCACCGTAGTAAATGCCGACCATGAGAAACCTCTTTCGTTGAACCTCTTCACCTCGGAAGACTTCGTGAAACTTTCTTACATGGCCTGATGCACAGCGTATAGACTCACTATAAGCTACGCAGCAATGGCAACTCACTTCAAGCGCCTACAGCTGGGCAAGTGAATATCTCACTGCTCTACGAGTGCAAACGGTTGTCAAATTCAGCCTTATGAACAACGCCTGGCGGGGCAGGTCGTATGAATTTCAGCGCAAAACAAAAAAAAATTATAAACGCCAAAACTAATTCTCATGGCCGACAGCTCCGCCCGTGCACATGCGGCTTCCCATCAAGCCGCACGAAATGAGATCAAAGCGACGCCAGCTGCCGCCAACAATGATCACCTCGCACAGTTACGTCGCTTGCCAGACTAGTCCCAAGCGCTTCGCATGCGTCCTTCCATGTGCGCAATAAGCCGTTACCGTCATGATGGCCGAAAAACGGTAAGTTTATCTATTAAGTATATTGATCCTGTGGTGTTCGATCTATCGATGTTTATTGTCTAATGCCTATGTCTACACAATCGAGTATGCCAAGCTTTAGAGACGTTTGCAGTATTGTCAGAAAGATGAAGCTGAAATTTAAACATAAACTAGAAGAATCAGACACGTGCGTTAAGTGATTTATCATAGAGTACATATCCCTATATCAATTTCTGTTTAGGAAGGTAAACAATTAACGTTTCTGCAACGGCGTTAAATTTGCCGTTTTTCTACTTCCGCTTGTATAGG
Organism: Rhipicephalus microplus; assembly: GCF_043290135.1. NCBI lineage: Eukaryota > Metazoa > Arthropoda > Arachnida > Ixodida > Ixodidae > Rhipicephalus > Rhipicephalus microplus. Next base: position 232,121,800 of record NC_134702.1, read on the forward strand.
GTCTTCGGTGAAGCGCTTTAGCAAACGACGTATCTGGTGTTTCCTGCGGCCTTTCTTCAAACTTCTGCGTGCACTTCACATGAAATAGTGCCTTCCGTACGCCAGAACCTACCGTTGTCTTAGTATACGCCAACTGCAGCGAATGAGCACAGAGATTACAGACCTGTGATGCTCTCGAATACCGTTACGTGATATATAAACGTCAAGCACTGACCTAAGTCAACAAAACATCAAGTGCCGAATGTTTCCTATCAATCGCGAATATTCAGAGGTTGTTATAATTCAGAGGAAAAGACGATGTACATGATGACGCAGAACGTTAAGACATGCTGGCACGCAACGCAATAACGACTTCTGGGGTTTCAGGTGTCAAAGCCCCGATATGAATATTAGGCACGCCATTAAAAAAGCCTGCGAAAATTTTTGCTATCGGGTGTTGCTCTTTGCTCGACTGTAGGTCCGAAGGTCGTGGGTGGAATGCTGTCACCATTGCCCCATACCATTTCGTCTCTAACAAAATTCGAATGCCGTGTAGATGTAAATGAACCCACGACTTTACGGTCACCAGCCGGGCACCGTAACCAGTTTACTACCGTGTCGAAGTGGCTTGTAACATGAAAAGAAAGTTAAAGTACCTAATATTCGCTATATGTGTTAGGCAAGTCAAATGTAAAAATATAACTGTTTGGGTTTCACGCCCCGTAACCACATGATTATAAGAGATGTCGTTATGAATGCCTCCGGATATTTCGACCATACAGAATTCATCAATCGCTATAGCGGCATCTCATCCCGCAACCTTAGAGTCAGCATTCAAGCAACAAGTACAACGTTGTTTAATTTACTAGGAGCCTACTTAGTTGCGCTGTAGATACAACAAGTTACAGGGCAATCTAGCTAAGATATAAAAAAAAGAAACAAAACTTCATTGTGTATGCTCACTGTGATCAAGAAAGGTGCGGGCCACGAGTCCCCGTTCCTCAGACGGCGAATAGAGTCTTCGGACAGCCGTAGTGTCTGCAGTGCTGTGCAGCATAGCCTCCCACTGCTCGAGCGTGGTTATCTTAAATGTAGGGCTAGCGCATTTGGTGGTGCCACAGCGAGAGAGCGCCAGATAATGTGGTCAAGGTTGACGCGACCCGGTGAAAAATTTGCATATTCGTGTATATATCTGTATGCGCAGCATCAGTGTAAACTTGATCGCACAAAAAGCGTGGAAGGTAAGGAGACATCGCGTGTGAAAGTTCCAATCAAATGACTTGTTGCGCAGCTTCCGCGCACCCAGTGAGCAGTTACCTCAGCTGCCGAACCCGCTTCGTTCCTCTCGTAGAAAACGGCAACCCCTATTTTCGACCAGTCATGCTGCCAAAGCTACATCTTTGACCAGCACTGACAAAAAGCGTAGACGAACGACACACACAAAAAAGTCAGAACAATTTAGCGCTGCGTTTTTATTTAGACTGTCTCGTAGGATTCCAACACATAAAGACTGCCAGGGAAGCATAGAACACGCTCGGAAGGCTGCTACGAGGGCTAGTTCACACGTCGCCGTCTTGTATATGAGACGGACCGAAGGAAAAGCGAAGGACAACACACAGTAATGCGCCACCTAACAACTCAGTTTTATTTCGAGCATGGGAAGACTTATGTAGCGACTCAAAAAAGCAAAAACAAAACAAGGATGTATAAGTAAAAATAGTGCACATTCAGTAATCAAAACCTGGTAGGCCGCAATAAAAGAAAGCATATCAGCCTCCACGTCTATAAGTGCCACCGAAGCGTGTCATGTGTTATGCGTGTGGTAACATAGGTGCCACTAAATAATATGTGTCTTTTTGAAAAAGTGCAAATGAGAAAGCGCTGACGCACCCTTTGCTAATTTTCACATAAATGCTTCGGTGACACCTCTCTCTACCAAATCAGCAGAGCACGCCGATACTTTCATGTCTTGAAACATCGCCGTGCATACACATTCTGCGCAGTGGGAAGCCAAAAGGCCAAAGTGGGTCAGCAGCGAACAGGCGTAGTTGTGCTCGTTAAGTAGGAAGGAAGCGTATATTGGAGTCTTCTACTACAGAGCAGCGTTAGTGAAGAAAATGAAAATAAAAGTGACTGAATGGCAGCTTGCCGCTGCGCGGATGCGATGTCACGACCTCTGCATCATGCAAAGTGTCCATGCAGTGACACACACATGGTCAAACGTTCGCAGTAACATGTCACTCCTTTACTTATTTCTTCGGAGGCATGAGGGTTAGAAGCAAGTTCTTTCGTGGCTTGTATAATACTCTGAGTTGTTTCATGAAGAAGTTCATATAAAAAACCTCATATAATAATGTATGAGGTTTTACATCCTGGAAAGCACGGTAAATGTTGACAGAAAGCACAGTCGAGGGCTCGGAAAATTTCGCCCATCTAGTGTTTTTACCGTCTTCTAACATTGCACCAGTAGACGAAATCATCGTGCAATCGCTGCAACTGCAACCACTGCGGCTGCACGGCGCGGCTGGGATTGAATCTGCAACCTTCCGGTCAGAAGCCGAGCACCTTAGCCACTGCTCCACCAAGGCACTCTTCATAGAAAACTGAAGGTTACTGAAATAACTTGCAGTGCATAAGCGCTGTTTTGAATTCTGAGAGTGCCTCATCTGCCGGTCACACCACCACTTGGCGAAAAAGCGACACGTGGATTCCTAGAGCAAGAGATTTACAGTTGGTAAGGCCATTGTTCCAGTGTCGAAGTACAATAAACGTGTAATTGCGCGTATCAACGACACATATTGTGAAACTACTTGATTGATATGTGGGGTTTAACGTCCCAAAGCCTCTATATGATTATGAGAGACGCCGTAGTGGAGGGCTCCGGAAATTTAGACCACCTGGGGTTCTTTGTTGTGGAACTACTTGAATAAATTCTAACAGCTGCTGAGCACAATACGAAACCAACCGCATTTTATGCAATCACGTTTCGCACACATGGTCTTACACCTAAAATATTTTTACAGTGAGTCCCTCTTTCCACCAGGCTGCTGTGAGCTGTTCATAAAACGCACCAGCTCACTGCAATTTAAGGAAACAATAGTAACGTTTTTGATTTTGAAATGTCAGTTTTTTTCCTGTATATGTGGTATTGCCTGTCTTGGCTACCATCTAAATGTCTCACTTAGAGTAGCAATGAGCAGAATTAAACAAAAAGCTGTGCGTATAAGGTAACATTTACAGTATTGCACTTGTGCACTGCAGTGCGTGGGCACAGCGGCTGCGGGGTTTCAAAATCGGGTTGTGTGCAGGGTTTCGAATATCCAAGCAAATGAACAAGACACATTGGCATTGCCATAACTATGGTTCATAAGTACTAGATACTATTCATAACAATAGCCCGAAACAAGCAGGCGTGACAAAAGAGTTGTGAACACATTACGGAAAGCACACAAAACAGGAAATTTCCACATGGATACACCCTTCCCTTGAAACAAATATACAGCTTGTGGCTGTAGTATTAGACGCCTCAAAACGTAGCTTAGCCAGCAATTTCGCTAATCATAATTACGGTGGTTTAACGTCGCGAAACCACGCTGCGAACATAAAGGGTGCCGTTGGGGAGGGCTTCGATAATTTCGCCTGCCTGGGTTTCTTTTTTGAGCACCGAAATCTGAGCACACGGGCCTCAGAGTTCTCGCCTTGGTCCAAAATGCGGCCGCCGTGGCCGGGATTCGATCCAGCGACCTACATGCAGGTCACCAGTTGAGCACTATGACCATGTACTATAGACCACTGTGAGCGTGTCGCCAGAAATTTCACAGCAGAGCTGTTATGAACGAGGTTAGTCGAGTGTTGTACATAACAAAAATATCTTCATCATAAACCGGCGCGCACTCAATTACCGCCGATGCACTCTGCACAGATGCATACACATGTCAAGCAACAACGTGCGTCCTCCAACCAATTTTGCCACCTGTTTGTTTCCTCAATTTTTAGTCAGTCAATGCAATGGGATGTGTCCATTTCTGTGGTGTGTGCGCCCATCAGAGTTATATAATAACTTTGATGGGCGAGAAAACGAGTACAGATATGAAAAGACAAAAATGAAGATGGCGGAAGACAGAAAATTGTGGTGAAAAAATTGTTAGCGAGGCAGACTCAAGCCCATGTCCCCAAGATCTGAAGGCGAGAGCATTGTAAACCATTTCGCTATTCTTAAACGTCAGTGGAGCACAGCACAGCGTTGTATAGTATAGTATACAAGAGAGTTGGATACACGAGGGTGAGAAGAATAGAAAGCAGGTGGGGAGCACGAATACAGAAGGACAGCAAAGGAAATAGAAAAATAAGCAAAGAAAAAAAGACAAAAAAGTACTGAGAAAGAAAGCGAGTCACTGACTCGAGGGAGAAAAAGACGTTCAGGGTCTGTACTGAAAGCTCACGGGTTTTTTTATTATTTTGGGTCTGCAATGTCACCTCGCGGGGAGGCGCTTCAGGCAAAGTCAGTGGAACAAATAAGCTTCAAAACCAGACCGATTTCTGTCTCCTGCGAGTGGTTGCTGAGGCAGGTCACGCTACGCACGTAGGTGTCTACTGAAGCCTCGTAGAGAAAAAGCATAAACCGGTTTTTCGACAGCGTTACGCAGTCAAGTTTTGTTTGAAACAGAGTAAAAACGAGGCGGAAACGCTTTATACGCTTCAAAAAGTCTACGTCAAGGAGGCATCGAAAAGACCACACCTTGATGCGGCACACAGGGGTCCGAGTTGGTCAGTAGTCCGTCAACACGAGGACCGCTCGAGACGTCCGACAAAATCCCAAACGGACGACTCGGCACGAAAAAAAAACTGCATGAAGTTTTCGACAATGACAGGCGATTAAGTGTTCGGATGATCGCAGAAGAGTATGGAATACCCAAAAAAATCGTTCATCGTGTTTCCACGGAGCATACTAAGATAAGGTGAGTCCGTGCGTAAACGGGGCCAGAAGTGTTGAACAGTGAGACCGCGATGCACACAACTCTTATTGTGTCCGAGCTGCTGGCCAAAATGGGTGGGGCAACGTTGTGCCACCAACTGTAAAACCTCGATCTGACACCATGGCACCACCGGAGTTCCTGCTGTTCCCAATGATCAAAATAACCTTGAGGGGACCTTGGCAATGCACGCTGAAAACGGTAGCATCCTCCATGACCTTTAACTCTCAATCACGGCTTCTAGGGCGCCTTCAATCATTGTGTGAAGCATCAGCAACGGCACATCAAATCAGGGGTAGCGTACTTTAAGAAGTTCTGAAAAGATTGAAAACGGTTATTCTATAAATTATTGATAAACTAAAATTGCGAAAACGTTTGCACAAACGTTATAGAAAGAAATAGATGTAAAGGCACACACACACACACACACACATACACACAAACACACACACACACACACACACAAATGATTTCAAATAAGGGAGCAAGCATATATAGCCATTTATGGTACTGATTAGCAAAAGCTTCGACAAAGACACGTGAAATGGCAGAAGCATAGCCAAACAAGGTTGACATCAAGAAGGTATCAGCGAGTCACCGAGGTTGTTACTTGTTAAGTATTTTCAAATCGTTATCGTATACAGTGTCCAACGCTTATCTACTATTAGTTTTTATTATGTGATGGATGCACGTATACGTATGCGTTGACATATGTAGAGAGCACGCACTTGCTCTGCAGTATGTTTTCGAGTGCCTGAAATTCGCGTAATACAACTGCATCAAAAGAATATTCGATTAGCAACGTCATGTTACATTAGTATTAGTCGCATAACCAACGTCGACCTACTCTAGCCGTCAGTCCTTCCATACGGGCTGTTGCCACTGTACGCGTATGCGTCACCGCCAGCACTCAGCCGCTGTATAGGAGCGTTTGTCAACAGCATTCAAGCTCGTCTTTTTTAGCTTCCAATTTGTTCAGTCGAACAAGCAAATATGCCTTCGCTTGAGTCAGTTATGATTGAAAGCAACTTCGAATGGTTATTCGGCTCATCGTTATTGAATACCCTCGTTCTTCTCAGCAGCCGTGACGCACGAAACAGAGCTCTGGACGTAATCATCTGCTCGGCTAGAACGAACTACTGTGGCTGTAGTACTGGAGCGTAAACAACGATGACAGAAAATTTGTCCAAGCGAATTACCAAAAGTCAGCTAAGAAGTTAGCGCGCAGTTCAGTTGCACGATTCTTTCTACGTAGCTATGACTAAGCGCTTAGTGAATCTGTGAGAATGTTGCTGGCATCTTCAAATACACTAAAATGGAAGCATGCGAGATGGAAGTTTTGATTGCAGGCGGCACATAACAAACAAATTAACTACTGTCTGTTAGGCTGTCACGTACGCAGAAAGACTGAAATCTCCATTTATTCACCTGTAAATCGAGAGTTGGGCTGGAGAAATTAGTACCAAAATAAAGAAAAAAGAGACCATTCGTCATCTTTGGATCATGGTGCATAGTTTTTTTCTGTAGTGCTCATTACATTCTTATTACGAAGAGAGATACTGTACAATCCTGTAGTGCTCTGATCACCCATCAGCTGTTGGCTGGCTAGATGATAAACCTTTGGATGTGTAACAATGTTTTCATTCTGAAAACGCACTCTAGGCAGTCTATACACAGTCTATAAGCATTTCAAGAATAATGGACACAGATTGACAAAAATATTTAGGTACAGGTTTGATTTCAATATCTGCATTATTAGGAACCGTAGTGGTTCGCCGTAGGCTATGTAGGCGTACGAGCATGGTGTGGTCATGACGTAAGCCACCTGTAGTTTAGGTGAAAATAAAACGAAATTCATGCGCACTAGCGGTAATTTTTTTCAAGTGAAGTGATTCGTGTAATATAACCCAAAAACATCCCAAAGACGCCGTCCTAAAAGACAAGAGACCCTCAAGCTTCACCTTGCAGAATGTAAATTAATGGCAATATCTACACAGGCGCAGGCACAAACACAAAATATCGCCTTCCCTATGGCTAGCCTGACTTAGTTTCTTGGCGGAGACATAAAATAATAATGATATATGAGGTGCTAAGTCCCAAAAGCAAGATATAGTCACGAGAGACACCGTAGTAGAGAGCTCTGGAAATTTTGGTCATCTGGTGTTCTTGAACGCTTACTGACATCGCACACTACACGTTTATCTACTATTTCGAAATGTGACTGCCATGGCAAGTATCGAGCCCCCGACCGCCAGGTCTGCAGCCGGCATCATAGCCTCTGCTCAACCAAAGCGGAACGACCTACAGTGTGCCCCAAAGAAAGCAAAAAGAGGAAATGCCTTTCGGACCCTGTTTTTATTGCAACTTCCTCGACTCGAAGCTCAGGGTAAACGATGCTTTTAAATGCGAAGCATTCTTTATCGAACTTTGGTGACTTTGAGCATATCTATCTATCTATCTATCCATCTATCTATCTATCTATCTATCTAATTATCTATCTATCCATCTATCTATCTATCTGTCTGTCTATCTATCTAACAACCTCCACCTTGGTGGTCTCGTGGTTGTCATTTTAGCGTGGTAAAATTGGCAGAGCAATCAGTGAATATACGATGAACACAATTGGAAGGTCATGCTAAGAGTAACATCATTTCGCTCTTGTATGCATCGTAAAAGCATTTCTACCACTCACGTGTTGGGATAGAGCGATAGGAAACATTATTTTACTCAAGTGTTGATGCTGAGCATGCACGTAGCTGAGAACAATTGTCCCTGCAATGCACGTATGTGCCACGGTCAACCCAGGAACGGCGAGAATACACATTGGAGATATTGACAAAACAGCTTTACGCGGAGTGGGCTAAAAAAAACCACTGTCAGCATTAGCCGCGTCATCGGTACGTGAAATATGCTGGTGAATGCAGATCATAATAATCAAGATTAGAGTAGGACTCAAAGCTAGGCTTATACATGGTAGTGAAACTATCATGCATAAGTCTCTGCTAACATGAATAGCTACACTTGAGTTTGAAAGTGCTTGGGGCCCCATATGGTGATCATATTGTGGCGGGGTTGAGTATGGTTACAGTGCTATTATAAAAAATATATACAAACAGGAGAAACTATCCAGCCATTATTATCTCTATTCTTTAATTATGAAGTGAATAAATGTAGAAATAAAAGTCGGTAGCTTCAAAGTTGGCCGAACCGTCACCCTTTTAAAAGGAAGCCGAAAGAGTCTCGAAACCTAAGGCCAGTTTTCAATTTTAATACTAAGAACTATAGACTAGAAGGAGCTGGATGGTCGATTTTAATCGGACAAATTTTTACCTTGCCAAGGGCAGATGTCTGTTAATTATGTTTTCTTTTAAATATCATAAAATGTAAAACAAAATCATTGTATACGTACTCTTCTGATTCTGCAAAGTATAGCCAGGTTTTGCTCTACCCAGAAGTTCAAGCGAACGTTTACTGGGGCATACAACTATAAACCAAACGTGCACTTCGTTTCGACACAATTTTTGTACACTGCATGAAATGGCCATAAATACTGCTTGGAGAACATGTAAGAGACCCTTGTTTGGTCAAGGTTAGAATGCGGTGTGCTAGTATGCTAATCTGCTACAGCCGAAGGTTTCGAGGCGCAAAAAAAAACACCAGTGTGATTTATTCGGTCATGGTTAAACAACCCTGTCGGAGTGCAGTGTTCTGCTTAAACTCAAGGTTGCGATGTGCTGTAGCGGGCGTACCACCTGTGCGCTGCTTCACCACCTGTTCTGCTTGTAGACGGTGCTTTCATAGGGCGTCTTACTCGTGAATATTGTAATGACGATATAATTTACGCAATTTTACACAATTTCATCGCATGCCTGCCCAGCGCTTCGTAGCCATAACTGGGCGTCACATCAATACAAAAATTTTCCCGTGAACATAGCCAGGACCTCCTACATCTTTCAATCTCGCTCACTTTTTCCTAAATCAAACAATAGTCAGATGTAGAAGCAGGTATATTCAATTCAAGCATCTGATTTTAGTAATGGTATTTCTATGGGATTTATAAAGGAGAAATTGCGAAGAAGAAAACTTGTATTAACGCGGGGCTTGCATTCTCATGATAGCTGTTGGGCTTTTACGTCCCAAAACGCGATATTGTTGTTAGACAGGCTTTAGTGGAAAACTCCGGACCAGTCGGCAACCTGGTGTTTTCTAACATACGTCCAAGTCTAAGTAAACCGCCTTACAACATTTTTTGTATCCATCCAAAATGTGGCAGCCGTGGCTGGGATTCCATCCTGTAACCTGCAGTAGGGCAGTCAAGTTCCGTAACCCACTAGACCAGCCTACTGATGTGTAGCGGGTACTTCGCTCATCAGCAGAACGACAAATGGGACAGTGGCGTAGGGAAGGGGGTGCCTCCCTACATCATGAATGTTACGGTTTTAATGGGTACCTTGCACGTTATGTACCGTGACGGGCACATAGAGAGAAAACGGACAAGTCTATATCCTATGATTTTTCCCACATAAAAGAAAATTGCAAGCATTGGGGAGAGGGGGCGTTCAAGAGCCGATGTTTCAACTGGGGCCTTGTATTCAAAGTTGAAACCTTCAATAAAACAAGTCCGCGTGCCGAATGGTCGGCCACCTGTTTACGAATTTTTTATCGCATCCTGCCATCTTCCTCTTTCTGCATTGTTTGTGAAAATAATAATGTTATTTCAGTTGCTAGCTGATATTCGTCTTATTACCTACACGAGTCTTGCGCTGTACCGACGACAGTGACGAAAACACTTGATTCATCGTCGGTATAGTCGTCATTATGCTGACTCTTCTGCGCAGAGGCCTCTTCCATATTTGCACAATTGACGTGTCCTGTCCTTGCTGCGGCTATGTTACCACTGTTTTTTTGTAATCGCGTCTGCCAACCTGACTCTATGCCTCCTCCTCACGCGCTTGGCTTTCATTAGAATCCAGCTTGCTGCCCTTAACAAGAATCTGCTATCGTACCTGCGTGCTACATGCCCTGCCCATTTTAGTCCATATTTTGGCTGTGATGTCCTTAACACGCGTCTGTTCTCTGAGCCACTCAGATGTCCTGTTGTGCTATATTTTCCTATCGTTCTCATTTCTATACTTCCCTGCGTCATCCTCACTTTCAGTACAACGCTTTCCTTCCAGTAGGTTCCGGCGCCGTAGGTAAGCAGCAACGGGCATCCAGGGCTTTTACAGTGTGCTTTTCTCTTGAGAAATACCGTAACTATCATTCATATTCTAATTATGCCTGCCATAAGTGGTTCCGCCCCCGATTCGTATTTTTCTAACTTGTTCACTGTCATGGTACGGATCTGCGATCACTACCAGCCTTTACATGCTTTTTTCGTAACTTCCAGTGGCACGCTGCCTAACGAAAACAATGGTTCTCTTCAGATACTATAGAGCATTTTTACATTTCACTGCATAAAGGTTTTCATAGACATCATATTTTTATTTTTTTTATTTTGTACAATACTGCAGACAGTAGTCCAAGCAGGAAAGGAGGGACATAAAGCGACACAAAAACAAAAAGTTCAAAACTTTCTGCGTACCAAAGGTGAAGAACAATATAATGAATTCCACTCGGTAATTGTTCGAAGGAACATTTAATATTAAAATAAATTAGTTTTTGCGAATACAGGTTTGATGCAATGGTTTTGCTTGTTACGTGAGGCTAGATCGATGTGTTTCAGAAAGTAATCGTCCGAGTTATTTCCAAGCTTATAAAAATTAACCTAAGATAAGAAATCCAAGCATGCCTGTTCTCTTTATTCAAATAGTGGCTCTAATTCGGTCATCTGTAGCATATCTGACGGTGAATCAAGGCGTAATATTCTATTGAATATCACCAATTTACTTTTAGAGTACGTCCTTCTTTGAAACGATAGATATATTTAGGCAGCTGGCATAATAATATTACGTGTGCCATGGTAAATCGACTGCTTACTTTGTGTGTTTCATGAGTTCGAGAAACTCCCCGATCGATTGATTGATATGTGGGGTTTAACGTCCAAAAACCACCATATGATTATGAGAGACGCCGTAGTGGAGGGCTCTGGAAATTTCGACCACCTGGGGTTCTTTAACGTGCACCCAAATCTGAGCACACGGGCCTACAACATTTCCGCCTCCATCGGGAATGCAGCCGCCATAGCCGGGATTCGATCCCGCGACCTGCGGGTCAGCAGCCGAGTACCTTAGCCACTAGACCACCACAGCGGGGCTTCGAGAATCTCCCCCGATAAGGGACATTGGGAAGAGCTTTTGTACGTATGTGTTTCTTTTCGTCCCAGTGTTCGCTTACGAGCAGTTCATATAAAATACGATGTGCCAATTTCTCGCTCAAGGAACTAATACGTGTTCTGTGAAAACAAAAACAATAAAGTTTGCAATGTTGTTGCTGCAGGTCAAGCGCTGCTTTCGAGATGTCCTCCGGAACCGACCAACGAAAGTCCAGCTTCGAGAGGCGGCTCTCGCGGCGCGTCCCACCCAAGGGGATCGATCAAAACTGGGGCATTGCGGCTGCAGCAGCCATCGCGTCATTTTTTAATATGGCGACGCAGATAAACTCGGGCTTCTACTTTGTCGCCATCATGGACACATTTGCCACTGACTACACTTCCGCCTCCTGGCCAGGAAGCGTGTTCACCATAATGACATACTCGGGAAGTGAGTAGTAACTGCATCCTCCGCGACACGGTTCAACTGTACGTCCAGTAAACGCATACACTTGGCGCAATTATACGTATGTTAGGATTTTCGACAGCACGGAATCTCGCTGCCTTCCCAAGGCAAGCATCGAATAGCTGTTTGTGTGAAAATGTAGTGTATGTTTTCAAAATAATAGTTTCCGAATGATTGGTAGGTCACACCTTCCACAATTTTCAAGCATATTCAAGGGTTCGTCTTCATGTCGCGTGAACAGCGTAGGCAGCTTCGACGAAATGCCGTGCAATTCGGCCAACCCTACGTGCACATCATTCTCCATTTTATATAAGCTAATGGGAGCACTGACGAGCCGTGCTGGAAGACACGAATAGTCAATGTATTCATTTCGTAAGCACTGATAAGCCACCTGACGATGGCAAATAAGATATACAGGTAAATCTCTATCTGACAAAACTCAATGGTATCAAGTGTTCTATGTAATACAAAGAAAAATGAATTCCTCAGCAAATCTTCAAAGTCCTTAGGATATACTAATCAAACCGAATTATTGAACTAGCCTGGCCCAGCACCGAACCCGATTCATTTAAGTTTTTTTTTTATTTCAGAAAAAAAAACTGAAAAGAAAAAGCAGTGATGTTCCTGTCATTTCGCAGAGGCGGGTATTTCTTCGAGCGTACGCTGTAATAAATAAAAGGTCTGGGTGCTCTACCCACGACTCTAGCTTTTATTTGACGAGGCTGCACACTACGCAAATACACGGGACAGTGTACTAGGCAGTCGGCAGTGCTTTTACTCAGCGGATGGTGCTAAGTAAAATTGTGTTTGGTTTCGTGATCTCATAGCACTTAACGTCTCTTTGCAACTTTCTGCCTCAGCCTTCTCTCACGAACACTTTATTCCCTCTCAGCGAGGCCGCGTATATCGTCATTGCTGCAACCAACCGTCTACGTGACTTGCGTCACAGCAGCATAGTGCCCCCTCTGTCCGGGCGACATAGGAGGCTCTACGTCAGAGCCCCACTCGGGCAGCCCTCATGAACTTTTCACAAGCGTATGAGTGGATTCGGGGCAAAACAATTGCTCTGGTAGCTTTTGGCTGTCAATAAGGTACAGTTCTGTATTCCGAAGAGGCAAAACATTTCTTTATAGAGTTTGCGAGCTTCCTCATTATTCTAAGCAATCCGAGCGTCCTCATTGTTTTCTTATATCGAGTTGAAACTGTGATGAACTTGAATTGATGGTGCAAATGTTAGACAGAAGCGAAGAAGACACTCAATACGTGGAAAAGCAGACATTTGCGAGTAAATTTCATTTTCCAGAAAGCTTCGCTTAAGGAATGGGACCGGATTTCATTTGCCACATCACTGCGAGGGTTGCACGGGTGAACCACTGCTGGGCAGCACTTTCATTTTGCGGAAGAGCGAAGACAAGGTGGTGACGGCAATTGGCTGAGCTTATACACAATGCAGAAAGCTGGCGACCATTTTGTCAGCGTCCCTTATATTAATTTTCATCAAACTGAGAATAGTTTTTTGGATCGTAGGTTTTGATCAAGCGGTGTTTTTAGATATTGTTACTTTGCTTTGTTTGCTGTAGTCGCATGCTTGCGGGTTCTTGACCGAAGCTTTCGGAAGAGTAAAGTTTAGTTGCGAGCACGCGCTTTTCGACATTTCTAGTGTCTTCTTCACTACTGGCCTGAATTTACACCACCAATTCTGAGCCATGTGCCAACTAGCACGACAGAAAACGTTATTATTGCAACTGTGAATTGAGAACAGCCTCCAAATGTCCAAGGAGTCACTTTTCAAATTGTTTCAAAATGTTTCCAACTGGTAGCTTTTCTGTGAGTACAGTCTAGGATTTGAAACGGCACTTTATTTCCCTTCCAAAGTTTCACTTGACATCTTTGCTTTGTCTTATGGCAGGGATTGCTAGCTTTTCGAGGCGCAGAATCGAGTCACATGAAGCCGCTCATGTTGTCGAGTCGCATGAAGGTGGAGTGTCGAGTCGCATGAGCTGTTCAAGATCATGGCAGCCTTTGTTGATTCGTGGCTCTTTTAGAAGTCTCTGGCAGTGGCTTTCGAGCCGCTGTTACACCTCTTCGCAATGAACAGTTAGAAGAGCGAGTGTGCTAGCCTCTTCTGCGGCCCTCTGAGGTTTCGTTGTGCGTATCGTGGTGCTTTGTGCGTCACCGCATGAACGCACGTGTGCCTAGACAAGCGAGGAACAGACCGCTGCCAACCAATTCGGTCATGCTCAAATTCGTTCATGTGGGATGTTTATGAAAGGCTCAGATGGCCTTGTTTTCTTGTTATGTGCATGTTTGTTTTTGAAGGGAAATTCGCGAAAAATGTTTCAAAGAGCGAACATGAGCGCTGGCAAGTGGGAAAGTCATGGACACCTAAAGCCACGGCATATTCCTTTCAGCGAACACATATTGCTTGCACGAAATCGATTCTGTTATGTTTTCGACGCCACCTACGCCTACATTTCTCTCCAATACAAATTGTTTTAGCGTACCACACCGTGATTTCAGCGAGCTCTTTATCTGCGTATAGAGCAGTGCCCAGAAGCTTATGTACAAGCGTCGAAAAAAGACATGATCTACAAGGTAAAAGTGCCCGTGTTCACATGAATAACGTATAAAAGACAGAGCCCAGTGCTATAACATATATGCTAGGTCTATTTGCAAGAAAATTCTTCATTCAACTGTGGTGCTAGACGGCAAAATAGTTGAACCGGCTGACCATTGCGAAACTGCAGAGGCATATTTTGCCTTTTACATGACGGCAGCGGAACTTTCCTGTTAGTGGTGTCACAAAGGAATGATGCTGATGTTTGATGACAGGGTCCTAAAATTGCGCATAGAGAAGACATTTGGAAAAGGGAGGGGGGGGGGGGTGTCACAGACTCACTGGTCTGCCCTGTGGCTACGCCACTGCGCTGCTCCCATAAAAATCCCATCTCCGCGCCTGTCACTGAGCGTGCCACTCACATTTCAGAAGCGAAGTGAATCAGCCATTTATCTGCGGAGCGCAGTGTCCTTCGATTAGCGGTCCTTTATTGTGAGGTACAATGCCTATCACATTAGAATTGATTTCACTCAAATGCAGAAAAATTACACTTCGGAAAGAGAGGACTAAAGGCATTTGCTCCTGACAGGGTCCTCCTATATGAAACAACAAAAGTGTGTACGTAGGCAATGACAACAAAAACGTAGCCCCTAAAAATGTTACATATTGGAAGTAGGTGATGTACAACTTTAGATAAATATAGAAATATAAATAAAATTTACCGGTAAATATGTAATAAAACTTATCATTGTTGAGCGAAAAAACATAAAACACAATATAGGGCAATATGCACTGAATGAAACACAATAAATTAAGCTAGAAAAAAAGCAGTTGACTCACCTGACACTTCACTATTTTTCCTGATTTTCGATTTCTTATTATTGCTTCTACACCTTTGTTGTTGTTCAATAGTGCCGTTATCTGGTAGCGCAACGTTTACGAATCATAGTTTGTCTGTGTTCTGTTCTTCCTGCAGCTCACATGGGGAAATGTATAAGACGGATGTTTTTGAGGTTTGTGTAGAGTGAGTGAAAAGCTAGTGTCGTTCTCAGGTGGTGTGTCTCAAAAGCCAACTACAAGATTTTCAAGTTTTGTATGTTTAGTATACCCAGTTCGCTCCAGTATTCATTTCTACTGTCTCGATAATTCGTATTACTGCTCACACGAATGGCTTTTTTTTTGTTAAACAAATAGGGATTGCAAATTAAACCGCATAGTGCTTCCACAAACCAACAGGCATTTATGAACCTATGATTGCACTAAGCGTAGTACATTTGCTTCTTAAACCATAATGGCAACAAATTTTTCATTTTCTGGATAATACCCATAGAACTTGAGTTATTTAGAACACATATAATTAACGCGATTGATCTGCCCAAGTTAGGCTTGCTATATTGATTACACCTTAAATCGAATGGAGTCCATGCGCGATAGAGCAGTATTGCGAAAAGTAATAAATAACGACTTCATTGTCAATAGTCTTCTTTTCCAGCCTGAATAATATAAGCTTTGTCTTCAGTACACTGAGCCCTATTGAATGTCTTGTCGACCATTCGCACAGTCTACAGAGCCACGTGTTTGCGTCGCTCGCTACTATTTTTCTATCGAACCCAGGGAACAAAATATTTATACCATTAGCAAGCAATACCATTGAGAGAGTACAAGAAATGTTGACTATACCATTAATATATAAGAGAAAGAGCAGTGGCCCCAAATTTAAGCCCTGCATTACGCCTTTGGGTATATACATGTAGCTAGATGACACATCATTCTCACTAGCGCATTGTACTGCTGATGACAATTAGCTCTTGGTCAAATTTAAAGGGGTGCCTTCTATAGAACGGTAATTTAAGGAAAAGATTATTATATAAAATCAAAGAACATGCCCTTTTTCAGCCCAAGAACAGTCCCACTGTCAAACGTTTACCTTCAATGTTGTTTATTCTTTCATCCTTCACGCGCAGCGAGGTCCGTTCTGCTGATTTCCTTGCCTGAAATTCATACTGCTAGTAGGATACTGCTTTTCTTTTCGCAAGAAACCTAACTAAGCGTGCGTTGATAACCTAATTGAATACTTTGTGCGTTTGCGTTCCCCGCTGTATTTACAAGAACTTGTCCACATTACGGTTGGTCGTTACATCACCTGTGTTAGAATATGCAGCACGGCACTGGTGCCAGTGTGTTGGCGAAGAGACGAACAGAAATTTATAGCCATATCAATTATAAGGACAGTTTCCGCTGTTGTTTGCCGTCGTTGGCGCCATCGCTGGAACCACCATCATTCACATAAATGTATATGTATGTATTTTTATACGGAAAAAGATGCGCTATATATCCTCTTTCTTCGGAGCCAACATTGCCTTTCCGGCCGGAGTCATCTGCGCGCGCACTTATCACGTAAGTGAACAAGGGGGAGGGCAGCGCTCGTGGTTGCCGCGCTATCGCAGCAACAATCAGCGCGCAACTTGGGCTCCCACAGCAGGCGGGAGCTTCTACTGGCTGCGCTTTCAGCACACACACACACACACACACACACACACACACACACACACACACACACACACACAAACGGATTTAAATGAGTTGACCACCAGCCTGAATATGTATATGAATGCCATCACTACGCACTTGCCTTGTTGTGGTCATCTACTGTTGTCGCGCCACAACAAACTTTGTTACTTAGCAAGCGCCTGTATATTAAATGTATTATTGCTCCTATAACTACTAGCCTTGCTTCGTAAAACATTTGAATATACAGCTCGGCACATTCAGTGCATCGCCCTTTCGGAAAAAGTGTGACTTTTTAACAGCAAAGTGGTTTATGTGGGGTTCCACCAAAGTTCTACGGAGATAAATTTATCGTGAATAAGTTATTTATTGAAATACACCTACAGTTGGTAAAAAACAACTTCCGCCGCCGGGAGTCAAACCCACGTCCAGTCTCTCTTCAACGCATGGTGCAAATCGACTCGGCCACAGACATGCGCCATTCAAGCTGCTAATTACTAGCTTAATAGACACCATTTGCCGTTATCAGTACTCTGAGCTTTAAACCATTCAGAGGGCGCCCTTCAAAGGTTTTCTACCCGCCCCATGCACCCGAGCTCATTTCGTTGTGAGGGGCTGGTGTGTACGTTTCGTGCTTTCACCACACTGCGTAAAGTCGCAATGAGCCCGAAGATCAGTGCCCTCCTTGCGGCGGTGAAGCGTTCAACGCAAGAAATAGAAGAATTTTGTATAGAGACCTATTTCATGTTTGTAAACACGGTAGGCGCCGAATGACGTCACGGAACGTTGGCTCACCCAGTCGTCCCCGCTAAAAGCACCCCGCCAGCCTCTGTGATCACGTGACGACGAGCGCAGCAGGTACACAAACTGCCTTCGAGCACAGCACATGGGACGCCTCTTGCATGTCCACAAGCGGCGGCCCCTATATACAGAGAAAGTTCCAGTGGCGGTAGATGGGTTCTGAAATGAAAATATGAGTTGTCTTGACGTGCATATCTAGATTTGAGAACCTCATCAAAATATACGAGGCATCTTAACAGCGGAAGTGTAGCTCATTTGTGAAATGTCATCATCGTTGCTGTAGCCTACGTCACACGTGCACATTTTAACTTGTACTATCGCAAGTATAGAACCAGTTCAGCAAACGGCTCTAGGGTACAATATGCAAATGCGTGGTGTAAAAATGCGCAACCTCGAATTGTTACGGTAAATCCTTACAATAACAAATGTGCCGGAGAAGTTATTCATGCAGACAATCAAGGTGACCTCGGCGACGCTTTCGTCCACCATACGCTTGTGATAATGCTTCAACAACGTGCTGTGGACAATACGGTTACGCACCTGTAAGGTCCGTGGCTGAATGTGTAGTCTCAAGGCAACGCTGCGAAATGCGTAAGGAACGTAGACTTACTCGGCAAGTTTCCCGAGTAAAGTTTTTCTGTAAATTCACACAGACATGAAAAATTCGTGAAGCGCACCACAGCCAGAACAGCCCTGCCCAATACCCTTGTGTCAAGTGTGTCATGGTAGCCACATATAATCATAAAAAGCATATGATCTAAGTCAATCTTTCGTTCACTGCTATTTTGATAACGCGGGAAGAAACACAAGCTCGATCATTGGCTCGATGATCGAGTGACACCTTTAGTTCAGAATCGAAAGTTGGGCTAGTTGGATATGCATGGTATAACTGTCAGTTCAAGCGTGCGAATAAATAGAAAGGAAAAGAGGACAAGCGCTTGTGCCCTGGGTACTAGAAATGAATTGAAACAGAATCGAAAGTTGGGGTAGTTGGATATGCATGGTATAACAGTCAGTTCAAGCGCACGAATAAACAGAAAGGAAGAGAGACCAAGCGCTTGTGCCCTGGTTACTAGAAATGAATTGCGACAGAATCGAAAGTTGGGCTAGTTGGATATGCATGGTATAACTGTCAGTTCAAGCACACGAATAAACAGAAAGGAAGAGAGGAAGCACTTGTGCCCTGGGTACTAGAAATGAATTGCAACAGAATCGAAAGTTGGGCTAGTTGGATATGCATGGTATAACTGTTAGTTCAAGCGCACGAATAAACAGAAAGGAAGAGAGGACAAGCGCTTGTGCCCTGGGTACTAGAAATGAATTGCAACAGAATCGAAAGTTGGGCTAGTTGAATATGCATGGCATAACTGTCAGTTCAAGCGCACGAATAAACAGAAAGAAAAAGAGGACAAGCAGTATAACTGATATAACTGACAGTTATACCATAACTGACAGGTATAACTGACAGTTATACCATGCATATCCAACTAGCCCAACTTTCAATTCTGTTGCAATGCATTTCTAGTACCAAGGGCACAAGCGCTTGTCCTCTGTTCTTTCCTGTTTATTCGTGCGCTTGAACTGACAGTTATACCATGCATATCCAACTAGCCTAACTTTCGATTTTTTTGCAATTCATTTCTAGAACACAGGGCACAAGCGCTTGTTCTCTCTTCCTTTCTGTTTATTCGTGCGCTTGAACTTACAGTTATACCATGCATATCCAAATAGCCCAACTTTCAATTCTGTTGCAATTCATTTCTAGTACCCAGGACACAAGCGCTTGTCCTCTCTTCCTTTCTGTTTATTCGTGGGCTTGAACTGACAGCTATACCTTTAGTTCACGCGAGCATGACGTTATCTTTTTGACATGTCAATGACTTGCAGTTATATCAACAATGGCAACCGTGAAAATGCTTCGAATACGGTTGTGCTATCCAGTACGTTAACCTGCTTTGAGGTAAACGTGCTCGATGCGCCTCCACGGTTTATTTTTTGAAAATGCGTATTTCTATGACTTATTCCAATGCCAGAAAGAGCTAATCGTTTTTTTTTTTGTGGGGGGGGGGGGGGGCGGGGGTAAGCCGTTTCAAAACATAATCGATGAATCAGCGTCGAAGGCACGTTCTCGCGTTTCGCAGCTGCGGCTGATCTGCGGGTGTGTTCGTCACCAGAAAACTAAAAAAAAAAGATGAAAGATCTGGCCCACCCTTTTTGTGCCTTCCCGCGCAAATGAACGGGAAAGACTTTCGGTACACACTTTTTGCTTTTTTTTTTGAACGGCCACAAACTGCACACGCACCAGCGAAAACACAGCAGCAACTGCAATAGCTACCGCGTCTTTCGCCTTCGAAGTCAAACCAAACAGCCGACAACAGCACTGCCACATTATCGTGAAGTGTGTCCGGAAGAATTCATCTATACGACTTAGTCATACATCCTATAATGGCACAGGTTTAAAGTTATTCAGAAAAGTCTGCAGCGGTGTACGACTGATTTCATTTTATCCACCATAATTATATTCATATATATATATATATATATATATATATATATATATATATATATATATATATATATATATATATATATATATATATATATATATATATATATATATATATATATATATAACTAGGACACGTTCAACTAGGACGTTGAACAATGCACCATTGCAAAGTTCTCTCAAAAATGGAGTGATAGAATTGCGGTGTGTATAGCCGCTTGTTCAGAAATGTTTTCATTATTTCAGGCTGCTTTGTGGTGCTCCTACAAAAGTTTCTCACCGTGCACCAGATAACTCTATTTGGCAGCATTCTGCTCTGGACGCCATTGATCGGCGCAGCCTTCTCTCCGAACGTCACATGCATGACAGTCACCCTCGGTGCACTGCACGGTAAGAAAACATGTGACGGCTTCTAAAGCTTTTACCGATACACTGTTACGGTTGAGATCTGTCATGTGTAGTCGACAAAAAGTGATCATCAATGAGCTGCCATGCGCATAGTTTTGATTGATTTGTGGGGTTTAACGTCCCAAAACCACGATATGATTATGAGAGACGCCGTAGTGGAGGGCTCCGGAAATTTTGACCACCTGGGGTCCTTTAACGTGCACCCAAAACTGAGCACACGAGCCTACAAAATTTCCGCCTCCATCGGAAATGCAGCCGCCACAGCCAGGACTCGAACCCGCGCCCTGCGGGTCAGCAGCCGAGTACCTTAGCCACTAGACCTACGCGGCGGGGCATGCGCATAGTAACCAAGCAAGCACTTGGTACAGAAGGTTAACAAAGCAAGCTGCAATACGGGTCCCTGATCAGTGTTCGCCGACCACGTTCAGCACTGAGACACTTTAATCCTGCCTTTTAGCAGTATCTCGCACTGTGGAGGGAAGTTTTCGAACATCTATAACTCCATATCAAACTGCTAATGATATTTATAAGTATTTTTTTTCCTGTGAACGATCAATCAGTGCAAGGACCTACGTGCACCTACTCTTGAAAGCAATAGCATAGAATTGTTCGACAGATTACTGCCAGTTGGTTTTGTGAAGTTTCTTTCTTTGTACTACTTATGTATTTGCCTTATACTTATGCTTGAGCACATTGTCTTAGTTTTTGCTGCATTTCCCCATCACACATTTCGTGCGCCTGTTTTGCTTTGAGAGCTGTTTAAGTTCATTGATTTATATCGTCTTAAATTCACACTACTGTTTTTTACCAAAAAGTTCAAGCGTCAATCTTGATTGTAACCACCATTCTGCATTGACTCCACCAGGAGTTCGCCGTAATGATTTATAAGTGGGATTGAATGTCCCAAAACCACTTTCTATGATTATGAGAAATGCCGTTGTCAAGAGCTCAGGAAATTTCAACCACCTGGATTCCTTAAAGGAGCCCTCCAACATTACTCGACCCCCCAAGTTTTACTCTTGTGTTGTGTAGACTGAAGTACAGACGGACTAATGCAGCAAAGAAAGGTAGAGATAACGGCACTCAATCTGAAGTTATTTTACTTGGAAAATTAAACCTTAAAGAAAGAAATGCCGACCCTCAACTCTATTTTCGAGGGGTCACATGACCATATTTCACTCGGAAGGCTGCCCCGATGAAATGAGCTAGAAGCGCCTACGTGGGGGAAACTCGCACCCTAATGTTGCTTTTTTTTCCAAAGCATTGTTGACTTTGTGTTTGATGCCTGGCTTGCCAGAACGTGCGCGGGAGCTACTGTGTCGAAGGTAGGTATTTTCTGCTGTTTTTCTTTTTACACTCCGAGTCACTCCCTCCCCTTATTCTAAGAAAGGAACGCGTGGAACGACGAGGACAGCAAAGTACTGTTGACCCTTCGCACGTTGTTTGGTGAGCCGTCCGACCAACAACAATGGTGCACTGCACTCCATCAACAGCTCACGTGCGCAAAAAGTCAGCTCGCAAACTTTCAAAAGCAGGAAGAGGGAAGAAAGAGAGAGAGGTCTCTCGTAAGGATATCCAACCCGCGCAAGCCGAAAACCTAGTGGCGAGATGGCAGTCAGCGTCTCTGTCGTGGTTTGTAGTCGCGGCGATCTCTTTGTTGTGGGATTGGTTCAGGGGTTGATTGAAAAGCACAGGGACAAAAATTGAAACAGATTAGTCACCTCAGTTTTGATCCTATGCTACAATCGCTTCCAAAGTTGCATTTATTCAATAATTTGGCGGCAACCTTCCAGCGTCATTTCCGTCCGCAAAGTTGTGACGAGGCCACTACGTGGTGATGCAGTTAGCAGCGATGTAGTGAATTCATTGCGTGAATAAAATATTGAATCATATGAAAAGCGTGCTTAGACGAATGCTGAATTTCTTTCCAGCTATCGGTCTACGTATTCCACAAATAAAAAACAGGTGCTTCAATAGTGTTGGAGGGACCCTTTAACTTGCACCCAGATCTGACAACACGTGGCTACAGCATTTTCACATGCATCAAAATTGCAGCCATCGCAGTCGGGACTCGATCTCGCCACCTTCTGGTCAGCCACCGAGTACTTTAGTCACTTGTGCACGCTGAAGAAGAGGAATTAGCAGTATTGTCAAATAATAAATAATAATCAATAAACTATCTACCACATGATGTGCCCTTCCATTATTGCTGTACCCCCTGTCCCCAAGCCAACCGGGCCGTAGTAGGAGGCGATACTGCTGGGCTGTTTCGACCTTCGCGCGTTCTGATGAGCTCAGCCAGTAGCTGACGCCAGTAGGGTCCCATACTAGACATCGCCACCTACTATTCTTAGTTGAGTGACCTACCAATCTTACAAGTTGTGCTTGAGTGAAGACGATCACGGTGTCTGCGGCCACTTCCTTCACCAACAGCTCTCACACTCAGCCATTCGTCACAAAGTTGTGGTCCTCGAGGGCCTCTCTTGACTTCGATGGCTCCCAAGTAATAAAACTCGTTCTCTAAACGCGCAATTCAGGAATATTGGAGCTGTGGACGCACGGCCACAGGTTAACGTCGCTTACACAGTCTTCCACACGAAGTTTGAATGGGTGCAGTACGAAAAGCATCGTCTTTTCCACGTGCCAATAGCTGTTTCTTTCCCCTCCAGGGCGTAAGATAGAGCATGTGCATGCTGTGTAGCGACTCTACGGACCCCTACGAAGGAGATATATGACCTCTTCACACGTCCAACCATGCGTGACTTAGCCGTGTCCATAGAAAAAGGGTTTCGGGAGGCTGAGCCGTCGCCTGGGGATTGAACCTTTAAGGCCCACCGGCGGAGGCAACGCACTCCTTTGGCCCCAGCTTCACGTAGATTTCCCCCCGGGGTTGACCAACCCAGGGTAATTTGATAGCAGCTTTTCATTTCTCTAACTTCTCTCATCTTCGTCTCCCTCTCTCACGTTTTATGTTTTCTGTCTACTTGTCACTCTCGTGTTCGTACAAATTTGCTGGCGGCTAGGGTTCACCTTGTAAAAACAGCCTATCTTGGTCTAGACGCATTCCGTTATGGAAGCCTTGTACAGCTAGCGTCTGCAAGCTTTCAGCATCCGCGAATTTCTAGCGTGCCCCCGTTGGGCTCCATGGTGGGCGGCCGCCAACGCTGCTGAACAAAATACACTAAACATGCATAGAACATTTCCCCTCCAAATTTATTGTACCTCGCCAAAGCGGGATACGCACCAAGAACGAGTTTATCAATTGGTCAACAAAACATCTTTCGCTTTCATGTTATAAACAGTGATAAAAGTAATAAGCAAGCCAGAATTCTATTACCCTTTGTACCTGCGAGGTGTCTTAATGGCACTTTTGGTGACTGGTAAACAGTTACCGAAATGGCCAGTGAAGATTTACTTGTAGAACTGCCGGAAAAGACAAATTTGAAAAGCTGAAGTTCCTTACAACATTTAGTGACAAACCAATCAGTTTCGCACCGCACAGGCCTATGAACTCATTTAGCGGTGCGCTATCTGACGCAGATTTCATTCACCTGACCGGAACTGAACTTCTGCAGAATGGAAGAGCAAGAAAGGGGCTAACATGGAGCATATAAAGATCACTAAAGGCAATAAATAAATGAAAATACAGAATACTGGTCTTTGCTTCCAAGAATCTGCCTGTAAGCATTCAAATCGTTTATACAAAAACTGCTGTCAGGTCATACATACTTACTCCTGTCATCGTTCCTAATGTCTGGGATATGGCCACGGCTCGCAAAGCTGTCAAGGTAGCCAAACTTGTGCACGATGTGGAGTGCCAGGCCATAAGTCCGACACCTGCACAGAACTTGCGCACTGCTTGAACTGTGATGGAAATCATGGTGCATATGCATGGTCATGTTCTTTCCGGAAAAAAGAAGAAGAAATATTACATTGAAGGTGAAATAAAAGACTTTGTTTAAGAAAGAATGAAGGAGAGGTTTGCCCAACGTACGCTGATGTGGCGGGTCAGGGGGCACCGTCACATGAGCCCTCGCCACTCCTTCGGCCTGCGCAGAGCGAGCCATTGGCTGCGACACCTGCTCCCAAGGCGGTAGTAGTTGAGTCTATTCCGCCTACTAGCGAACTGAGACCGGACCCTCCAGGGTCCTCCGGTCTCAAGGCTTCCCCTCACCAGGCGAGGCCTTAACTTCGCACAACCAGCTCGCATGTGCGGGCATCCAGTGCCTCCGAAAAGGCAATGGATACGGCGCACACCTTGGTGCCGAAAGATCGGCGTTGCTCCTTGGAGCGCGCCAAGAAAACCTAAAAATAGATAGCGCGGCTTGATGACGGCCCTTTTATTTGAATTTCAATTTCCCGCTTAAACAGCCACCTGTTTTTCATTCACACAGCACTACCTGGCCTTCATCATGAACACACAAATTGTACAATAAAACGTCGCGGCCAAAAAGTTTCTTAAAATTAACCAGAGGAGACACTGCCGCTGCAATCATTCAGCGACCCTGCATCGGCATTGTGGGTATGACAAGGATTTGCCTAGTTTTCGTACTTGTGGGCGGCGAACGCCCTTGTGGCTTCGTTTATTGCTGTGTTTTGGTTTTGTTTTGAAGGAAAGAAAAACCGTTTCTCAATTCATGACCCGATTTGAAATGGTAAGCCTAAAGTAACTGTCGAACATTGCCCGATTTTCGTTTTGTGACAAAGCAGCTTCAAGCCACGTGAAGCCAGAACGAACGTAAAGTGCGAAGACTAGACAAGTGTATGTCATACTCATAATTCTGATGCTCGCTAAAGCACAATACGTTGCAGCTCCCATAGAAACTATCGCCAGGGGTCCCTCTAGTGTATATTGGTGAAACTCTATGGTCGGGGCCCTTTTGGGAACCTTGGAGCTGTCCAGGGACTTTTACACAAACACTCATCTGAACAACTATGTGTAAAACAAACACTTAAATCCAAAGCACACCAACATTTCTACGTGCCTACATTATTTTCCGAAAGTACCGTGATGACGCCATAATAATATCCGGAGGTGTAGCCATTCTAGTCAATCGAAAGATCGCATGCACACACAACTACAAACGTCCCTTGAAGCAGTGGCTTTTCGAGCTGTCGCTTTCGTCAAACAGATCACAGTTTGCACTGTATACGTTCCTCCAAACTATTAGCTACAAGAACTTGATTTCCGATCATTTATTGCTGAACGTCGCGATGAAGGCACCTAACCTTCACCTTGGGAACTTGAATTCGCATAGCAGGCTATGGAGTGTCTCTCGTTGCGATGCGCAAGGTCGACTGATTGAACACCTCCTTCTCTCGTCGAGCGCGTGTCTCCTGAATGAAAAAGAACCAACCCATACTATATTCTTGCAAAGAATACCCATTCCTCTGTAGACATAAGCCTCCTCCTACCTCGATCGCTTGTGCCTCTACTTCAAGGAAACGTCATCAGTATTCCCTACGGAAGTGACCACTTTCGCGTAGGTTTCAGTAATGAATGTCATCCGCATGTTCCCAAATTGCTCATAAACGAAACCGACTGACTCGTAACATTACTCGTTTAAGTTGGACTCTCGTATGGGGCTCAGGATAGACGAAGCTGTACAGTTTATCACAGATTTTCTTATTGACGCAGCAACCAAGCGTACCCCGCAAACATCTGGACTGCCGGACAAGTGGCGCGTCCCATGGTGACACTTCGTGTCGTAATGCACAAAAACAGCAAAACAAGGCATGGGGTTGCTTTGGAACTCACCGGCAGCCGAAAATCTTGACAGGTTCAAGAAAATGAAGCTTCAAGGCAGAGAAAAGCGTCAGCAGTCCGAAATAGAAAGTTGTCAGGAGTTTATATCAGGCATCTATTGATGTGCACACGAGGCTAAAATCTGTTACATGGCTAGATAAGTAGCAGGAATACAAGCACACTCACTTCCACTCATAAACCCGCAAGGTGGCAGCTTAAAAGATCAGGCGACCTTCCTCGGTACAAACTTTGAATGGTTGTCCAACTAGTCACACTATACCGAAACTTCGCAAAAATACAAGACCATAATAGAAAAGCAGAAACTAGAACACAAATGTACAAAATACGGGGAATACAACCAAACTTACAGCTTGCCTGAGCTCGGAACATCGCTAAACTCCTGCAGTAATTTCGCCCAGGTTCAGACCGTGATCTGCATGAAATCGTGAAAAACCTACTCATCAAAACACAAATAACATAACTTTCCTTGTACAATGCTATCTGGTTTTCTGGCACTATCTGTGCTTCTTGAAAAGAGGCTATTGTTACTCCGATTCTAAAGCAAGGCAAGGATTCATCCACCGTTGGCAGTTACCAGCCAATCGCACAT
Source organism: Rhipicephalus microplus (assembly GCF_043290135.1). Lineage (NCBI taxonomy): Eukaryota > Metazoa > Arthropoda > Arachnida > Ixodida > Ixodidae > Rhipicephalus > Rhipicephalus microplus. Next base: position 232,148,604 of record NC_134702.1, read on the forward strand.
ACAAATGCCTTGTGTAAACTTTCAAAATGATAAAAAACTGTGGTCTTGTGCATTTTATTAGAACAAACAATTTTCTCGACCAAGTGCAGTGCAAATTTTGAGAGGATATATCCACCACCAACCATCTGGTACGTATCGAGGCACAGATCCGGCATGTCTTCGTCCACAAACAATACTTCACCTCTGTGTTCCCCGATATCGAAAAAGCTTACGATACAAAGGCAGTGTGGAATATTAGGAATATGTCCTACTTTTTTGTGCGTGGTATAATGTTTACTATAATCTAATGGTACTTGTCCAATCGGACATTTCGTCTCCGAGTGAGCAGCGTTCATTACCAAACATTTGTCCCAGAAACAAGAGTGCCACAAAGTGGTGTACTTAGTTGCACTTTTTCTTATCAAAATGAATTCCTTGCGCTTGTCCATCCCCCGCAATATGTGCTACTGCACGTAGGTCGACGATGTCCAGCTCAGTTCGACTTCTTGTAAACTAGCAATGCGTGACCAGCAGGTTCAGCTTGATTTCAACAAGGTCTCCGATTAGGCCCAAAAAATGGGTTCCGACTGAATCTACAAAAAACACACGTGTGTATTGTTCTCCAGGAAGAGTGGAATTCATTCCGAACCAGACATTCATCTCCGAGGGGAAGGTTTTTCTGTTAATGTTGAACCTAAATTCTGTGGCTTAATCTTGTACCCAACCCTAACCTTCATACCGCACATCAAGCCTTCCAAAACAAGGGCATATAATTCTTGAATGTTCCAAAGGTGTTGTAACACACTGCGTGGGGTAGTGACAGAAAGTGTCGCAGGAGCTTGTGTTCTCATACCACTTGCTTAGAATATGGGGCAATAACTTATTAGTCTGTGACATGTACTACCCTAAGGATGCTTGCTTTTGTTCATCATCTAAATATTCGCCTCTATACGGGTGCTTTTCGCACTAGACTCGTGAAAAAGCCTGTACGTGTAATCAAACGAAGGATCAATTCATCTACAGAGGTAGAACATGTCTTTTAAATACTATACTAAAGTGAAACAGATAATGAGCACCCTTCACAGTCTACAATTGATAACATATCAAGTTCTCCTTTGTTTAAAAATTGGCTTTCTAGTATAAAACGTACCATCTACATCTGAGAGGGTTAGCGGTGGAATCCGGAGTGCCACTTCAGCGCCGTTTGAAGGCACCCGCAACGTGCCTTTTACCGTGGCAGTGGCAGATGATAGATTGCGACGTCTCTTTCTTAGAGTTTACGAAGCAGACGTCCATTGCACATACCCAAACGTACTTTCTAAAACTGCAACATAAATACACACGTCCTGAGTTCTTTACCAATTCCTCAAAGCCCAACACTTCTGTGTCATACGCAGCCGTCGGCCCACTTTTTCCGGAAGCCGACGTTCTGCACTCCGATACGAGCATTTTAGCATGCTACACCCATATTATACTTGCGGCCTATAAGCACAATAAAGAAATAAACCTCAAAAGGTGGTAATATATACAGATTCCCCAAGCGTAGTAGAAGCTCTCAATACCCTCAAGAAGCAACAAAAATCTGTTCTTGTCTCGCTCTACTCACTTATAACAGTCTACACATCTAAACAGCATGTCGCAGTGTGCTGGGTGCTAGGGCACCGCGAGATACAACGCGACGTTTTGTTGGTTCAGCTAGCTGCATCCGCGAAACAAAACCGCTGCCAATACATCGATGTCAATCCAAGCGCTTGACTTCAAACGTTTTCTAACTCAAAATCTCAGGGGCAGAGCACGTGAGACAAACAGATAATAAACTCCATGTTATCGAGCCGCAAATCGGTCATTGGCCATCATATCGAAATCTTGCCACAAAGAAGTAATAGTTACAAGGCTCAGGACAGGGCATACACAGAGAGCAAATTCGTTTTTTTTTTTTGTCTGGTGGCGATGCTCCTCGATGTGCCAGATGTGGACAAGCACTCGTCGTACTTCACATTGTAATCCAGTGTAAACAGTTAGACACGCTGAGAAGGCAACACTTTCCATTGCCTACCGACAACAGATACTACTTCACCCTTCAATGTGCGTCGGTAGGGAACCACTTTTCACACAAACGGGGGGACGCGGCGTTTCAGCGCGCGCGTGAGACGCATGTCACGTCGGCTCCTTCGGAAATCGACAAATGTTGTGAACTTTTGGCAAATATCCACCAGAAATTGGTTTCAGCGTTTCGGCGAAGCCTTAAGGAACCTCTGGATACCTATTTTATCCAGGTAGGCCCATTTTCCGCTTATCTACGACTGGTTGAACACCACGCGACGCCCGAGCCCAGCTAAGCCTAACGCCGACAAGGCTTACGCCCGGGCTTCCTAGCCATGGCAGCGTCCACGAAGACAGGCTACGACCCCAGCACGATGCAGTGGGTTGACATCGAGGTGGCAGAAACACGGGAAGACCCCATACCAGGTGAAGACGAATATCTTCAGATCATGGTTCGCCAACTGCAAGAGAAGCTCGCTAAAATGAAGCCCCGAGGCTCAACGGCCACCGCCCAGCCACAGGCTCGCAAAACAGGATCAACACCCGCAGCTTGCGTGGAGTCCCCGCGGTAGCTGGCGACGTGGAAGCTAACACACACGCCTCGAATCCGGTTGGACGAGTTGGTTATTGTGCTGAAACCAAAAATAACCATGGATCTGAACGCTGCGTTCGGCCCAGGCGGGATTGGCACAGCAGTGCAGCGCTTCACCGGCAGCTCCACGAACGCTGGTATCTCCGTGTGGCCGGAGTGGGACCAAAACATCGTTGTTGTAGGTGTGAAAACGGAAAGCCTGGCCTCGAAGCTCATCGAGGACATCACGCTGACGATCGGGGACCGCCAGGTACCATTTCAAGGACATTTGAAATAAGCCGGAGAAACCTGCAAGGGTGTCGTCACTGTCGCATACAATGAAACTTTGGAATCCCTTCGACGCAAGCTCGAGTGGATCGACGGCGAAATTTTGTATGTGCGGAAACTCGGAACATCCAATGTTGCAGTGGTGACCTTCAAAGGACGCCGCGTTCTAAGATTCATTCACTACTGCTGTGAAAACATGCCAGTGCGCTACTACAAGAAAAGGGTTCCGGCATGTTACCGGTGTGGAACGGTGGGCCACAGACCGGATGCGTGCCCCAATCCGGACAATCAGCGGTGCATTCACTGTGGTGTGAAGGTGGAACTCACTTTGGAGGGCCCAGTGAAGCACGACTGTCAGCCCGAGTGCCTTATATGCGGTGAAAACCATTTTACCGGCTCAGCGCAGTGCATCGAAAATTCCGGAAGGCATGGAAGCCCGCTCCAACACAGCGGCAACATGGACAAAAAAACAAGCAAGAAGAGCCCTCAGCAGCTCTCAGGACTGACGAAAAAGCGAAGCCCATGCATAACAAGCCCAAGCCGATCAAAGCCCAAGCCGGGCAAAAGTCGAGGCTGTCTACCTTCGGCGCCGAGGATTTCCCGTCACTGGCAAACCCGCCCAAACAGGTGAGCAATTGGGTAGGGGTCTCCTCTCAGTCTCCCACCACCAGCAAACCCGCCCAAACAGGTGAGCAATTGGGTAGGGGTCTCCTCTCAGTCTCCCACCACCACCACTGCCTCCCCCTCCAATCCTGAAATTTTAAAACAATTGGAAGTTATGAAAAAACGCATTGAAACTCCGGAACGCGAAAATCGGGCGCTGAAGGCGTCGCAGGCTGCTACTCCTCCACCACCGTCGGAACCGGTGGCTATGCACACCTCCGACTGCTCGGACGATGAGCAGGACAATCAGTCAGACGTATCGGGCAACACTAGTGTGTCTAAAACTGTAGTAGGTGCTTCGAACGACATAGAAGGTCGACTAAGCAGACTAGAGGCTAAACTTGAGGAGCAGAGCAAAATGATCCTAGAACAAACCAAGCTTACAGTACAAGACATTATTCCGCAGCAGCTGAACCTATCAGTTCAAGCCGCTATGCAAGACCTCAAGCAAAGCGTTTTGCCAATTCTCACAGCCAGTGTACTGCAAACCATTCAAAATTGGCTCACACCCCAATTGGACGAACTCAAAACTAGCATTAAGACAACAGAACAACCCCGACGCAAAATTGTTCATCGTAACCTGGCAAATTCTGAATCCGAGAGCAACATAGACCAGTCGTTAACAAACCAAACTGAGTCCCCCACGCCTTTCCAGGCTCCCACGCTGGCTGCAATGGCGAAAGTGACACCTCCTCAATAATTTTATTTATTTATTTATTTATTTATTTATTTATTTATTTATACTGCCAATTCTCACTTGAGGGTCATTACAGAGAGGGAAGCATGGGATATGGAAAGTAAATAAGACATTGATATTTTCAGCAACTTTGAACAATAACACAATAGAATATTCATTGCTCGGCAAAGTAAACATCAAGAGCACATTCAAATTTTTAGCGTCAGAATTTTCAACAATATGTCACGGCAATTTGTTCCACGCTTCTATAACATCAGGGAAAAAAGATTTGCGAAAGACGTTCGTGCGAGCACCGAAGGGGCGAACTGCCACGTCATGATTGATCCGGCTGCTGAGCTTATGCGGGGGGTGTACGTAAATTGTTTTATCTATTTTTATTTGACCATGCAATATCTGAAAAAATACTTTTAGGCGCTGCTTTTGTCGTCTAATTTCTAGAGATTCCAAACCCCTTAATTTTAACATCTCGGTAACCGAATCAGTCCTTTTTTACTTCGAACATATAAATCGCGCGGAAAGTCTCTGAATTCGTTCCAGTTTACCTATTAAATCCTTTTGGTGGGGGCTCCAGGCAGCACAAGCATATTCTAAAACAGGGCGCACAAATGTTTTATATGCAAGCATCTTGACGTCTTTCGTAGCACTCGATAATTTAGCACGCAAGAAACGCAGTTTTCTGTAAGAGGCACAGCATACATTCTCGACATGTGCACGCCATTTCAAATCATTCGTAATATGCACTCCCAAATATTTAAATGCACACACCTGGGGTAAATAATTAGGTCCAATGCTGTACGTAAATGGTAAAACGTGTTTCTTGGTAGTTATAAGCGTATATGTTGTCTTAGAATAATTTATTTTCATATCCCATTTATCGCACCATGTTTGAAAATCATCAAGACAATCATTAATTACAATTTGGTCATTCGCACACGTCACTGGGGCATAGATTAAACAATCATCAGCAAACAATTTGATTTTTACAGGAGGGTTAACAATGTCAACAACATCATTTATATACACCAAGAACAGCAATGGGCCCAACACGGAGCCTTGGGGCACACCGGAATAAACATCGAGTGATTCAGACTCAAACCCATCAATTCGTACCAACTGCTTGCGGTTCGTTAAGTATGCCTCAATCCACTTCAGGATATTTTCGTTTACGCCATCATAATAAATTCATGATGGCAGGCTATTCTAAACATAATAATAAAAGCTCCAAACAACAGCAACTTGATATTTTCCAGTGGAACTGCAGGGGGTTTAAAGATAAAAAAAGAGGGCCACTCTTAACCTTTTCCTGCAGAATCAACATTTTACCCCTGCAGTTTGGCGCTACAAGAAACTGGCTTACAGGTGAAATTGCCTGGTTACAACTCATTTCAGGGAAGTGCGTCCACCTGTGTTCTCGTACACAAGGAGTATACCGCTTGTCAGATAGACCTTGATCTGTCAGAGGCACATGAATACACAATGGTGAAAGTCCTTTCCAATAAAAGACGAGATCCTAGCTTGTACATTCTAAATGTATACAGTTCTCCAAAATCTAGGCAATGTGTCTTCAACGAAATGTTTTATAAAGCGATTAAGGAAGCAGATAAGAACCCACTGGTGATTTTGGGTGACTTTAACGCCCCCAGCTATCATTTGGGTTACACCCGCGAAGTCCCCAAGGGACGGAAATTGGCAGAACTTATATCCACTCTTCAGCTATCGCTTCTCACAGATTCAATGAAACCCACTAGAATCGGGAATCCTGTAAACCGAGATACGTGCCCGGATCTATCACTGACTAAGAACATTTCCTACGCAACATGGGAAAACTTAGAAGAAACGCTCGGCAGTGATCACTGTCTCCTCAGAATCACACTCTCCGGCATCATAGGCCGTAGAACATGGAGCCAAGCTAAGCTGACAGATTGGACAGCCTTCCACTCACAGGTGATCCCCTCTGTGCCAGGGGCGGGAGGATATACGGGATGGGCAAAACAGCTCCTTGCAGCCAATTCCAAGTGTCTTAAAACTATAAAGACAACGGAAGACACCCCCGCCGTCGATAAGTACCTGCTCCACCTTTGGGACGCCCGCAGAAGCTTAACTAAACGTTGGCGGAAAAACAAATTCAACCACAAGCTTAAACTTAGAATAGCCAAGTTGAGTAAGCAAGCGAATGAATATGCTGCACAACTGAACGAATCCAATTGGATAAAACGGTGCAATGTTGTAGCTAAAGAAATGAATACAAGGAAAGCATGGCGCCTTTTTGGAACTCTCGTGGACCCCGCCCAAACCCGAGGAGAAGCGCAAAAGCAGCTCCGTCGAGTCCTGCACAGTTTTCAGGGAACCAACTCCCAGCTGGCTGATGATTTGTGTGCTAGATACCTATGTCGCACCACGGATCCCAACAGGAACGCATATGAATACGCAGGTAGAGAAAACAGTCAGCTCGATGCCCCTTTTGAAATGTTCGATCTGAAAGCAGCACTGAAACTAATGCGCAGGGGCACTGCCCCGGGCCGAGACCTGATCACGGTAAAACTGTTAGCAAATCTGTCAGACGATTCTTATGGGCATCTATTGCAGTACATTAACGCGATCTGGGATGGCCAACCACTGCCAACTGAATGGAAAACAGCAGTTGTCACATTAATCCCCAAACCAGGCAAGCAAATCAGCACGGACAACCTCAGACCTATATCATAAACTTCATGTGCCGGCCAATTGATGGAAACAATGGTTAGAGACCGTCTCGCCACGTACCTCGAGAGCAAGGGGCATTTCGCAGATTCCATGTTTGGCTTTAGGCCACACCTGTCTACGCAAGATATCCTCTTGCAACTAAAACGAGACATTATCCAACCCATTCCCTCGACGCACAACGACAGAGCGATCCTTACACTAGACCTTAAAGGCGCATTCGACAACGTTAAATATGAAAGCATCCTGAAAAACTTGAGTAGTGTCCATTGCGGTAAGAAAATATTTGCCTACGTCATAGACTTCCTCTCTGAGAGACTGGCGTTCATTCGCATAGATGACGAGGAACATGGACGATTCAAAATGGGGACGCGGGGAACCCCGCAAGGAGCTCTCCTGTCTCCGCTACTATTCAACATTGCCATGATGAAGATCCCGCAAGCATTGGCAGTAGTGGAAGGAATTTATCATGCAATATACGCCGATGATATAACAATCTGGATGAATCGGGGCAGTTTAGGAGAAATTGAAGACCACCTGCAGCAGGCCGCCTCCATTGCGGAGGACTATGTGGCCCAGTGTAGGTTGCAGTGCGCTCCACCCAAATCTGAATTCCTGCATATCAGAGAAAACATTAAAGATAGGACGACCCTGAACTTGATGGTATCAGGATCAACAATACGAGAGGTTTCAGAACTACGAATCCTTAGCTTTCTGATTCACAACAGAACAAAAAACAGCACCCCGCTGGACCAGCTACGAAAAATTGGAGAACAGGTAGGGCACATGATCCGCCGAGTGTCAAACAAGCGCGGGGGGCTACGAGGAAAGGACGCGATTCGGCTCACCAATGCTTTTGTAACTAGCAGGATTCTATATTCAATACCGTACTTACGAATGACTAAACACGAAGAAAACAGAGTGGATGCTATTCTTAGGAAAGTAATTAAGCGCGCACTTGATTTACCCATCAGCACTTCAAATCAGAAACTCTCTGCATTGGAAGTCTTTTACTCTATACAAGAGCTCCAAGAAGCCCACCTCACAAATCAATATACGCGTCTTACGCAGACGCCCCCCGGGCGGCACCTACTGGACCGCCTCTTGATCCGGCACGAATGCGAAATCAAAAACGCGGAGCGTATTACTGAATTTTGGAGAACAAAACTCTAGGTGTCCCCGCTTCCCAGCAATATTACCAGGGAGGCGCACCAGGGTAGAAGGCAAGCGCGCGCTGAGGCACTTGAACAACGGCTTGGCTCCCGTTATTGGGTCTATTACGTCGATGTGGCCGAGCCGTCACCTAGGGGATACTAGACGGCGGCGGTAATACATAAAGGAACGCAGGTGGACGGCCTCACTTTCAAAGCCACAAGCTCAAGTAAGGCGGAGGAGGTGGCCATTGCACTGGCAGTATCCCATCCAAACTCAAAACAAATAGTTACAGACTCTCGAAGAGCCTGCGATAGCTATCTTGCAGGAGAAATCTCTCCATTGGCTAATAGACTTTTAAAATTCAGCATCAGGAACCGTGATCCTACCCCAAAACGCCCTATATGGACTCCGGGACATCAGGGTCTACAGGCTAACGAGGCTGCACATGCAGCGGCTCGCGTGCTTACTTCCCGGTAAAATCCCCGTTCCCCTGATAGACCTGAACGTCCCACATCTTTAACACGGTCTCGAGAAATCAAAGAATACTAAATTGAGCAACGCCGCTTGTATCCCGCACCAGCGAAGGGACTCTCGAAAACGGAGGAGCGCATCCTGCGGCGCCTACAAACAAATACGCTGCTCTGTCCAGCCATACTCAAATATTACGACCCAAAAACAAGTGGGCAGTGCCAGTACTGTGGGGAAGTGGCCAACACTTACCATATGGTCTGGGCCTGCCAAATGAACCCAAAATTAACCCCCTTTCCCAACCCCACCAAAGAGGACTGGGAGACGACCCTACTCAATAGCTCCACACTAGAGGAACAGCGAACTCTAGTCCAGCGGGCTCGGGTGGCAGCCTCGACTAATGACGTCCCGGACTAGGGATGTCAACCAGCCCGGTGGGGATAAGGGCTATCTGGCACAGCCAGCATCAATAAAGGTTTTTTCCTCACACATACATCACTGCTGGCTTTTTTGAGAGACGTCCGTACCTTTCATTAGTACAACCGCGAATGTCGTAGCACGACATCTCAAGAGAGGTCACTGCTGGTGCACTTGCCTCGCGGCCCTTGAACACAAGGGCGTGGACGATCAAGGAACTTGTGCTAATGCCATACATGTCCAGCTTGGTTCGCATTATAACGAACTTTCACCATTCACTCACAGTATACACATTTCACGTCATAGTGACGATTTTTTTTTCATTCTCAGTTTATTATACCCCCCTCAGAGTGCGGATTTTTAGGGCCTTTAGACAGTGACTTACCATTATCTTTGGTCACATATAAAGTCCCATGATGTGGCGTTCTTTGGCCGTAAAATAGCCCTTGCTCCACGAAACACCAAACATCATCATTATTGTGGTCTTTTTCGCACAGCATTGTGGTGCAGACTTCTGGTGACGCTGATATGGTGCAGGATGCCCCTTGGAGATAACTCTGCATCGCTATCACGCTCGATCACGCCTCCAAGTTACGCCAACGCTAGGATCACGACTACGCTACTGCATTTCACGGCCGGTTCTGACAAATGAATTGGCTGCTCATTCAGAGTGCATAGCGTCAACGCCGTCCATGCATGCTCCCTATACTGTGTGTTGGAACTAAAAACGACACTTTAGCGAGTAATCTCGATATTCCTGTCCTTATAAACTGAGCTAGCTTTAAAAGAATACTCACATATCTTATTATCGCCTTCTTGTCTGAAAATACGATTATTTCATTCACTTTTCTGAATCTCCATTATGCAAATCTTGGGATGCTTCACTTTGTCAAACAAACTCATGCGATTTTACTGTTTCGTTTGAACTCAACGTTTCTAGCTTACGGCGATTGACATTTTCGATAGCTTTATGCTGCTATAAGTAGCCCGCTCGATGCTTGTCAGCATGTACTCTAGATAGCGCTGTAGACAGAGCGACATTTCAGCTTATATTAGCTTGGTCAGGTACAAAGATGCCTCGCGAAATAAAATTTGCTGTGCTATACTTGACGGACTGATAAACCTAAAAGCTAAGCCTTATCGGCTTTATCGTGGCCAGCACGTACAGAATTGGATCACAGTGCTGCTCAACCGATAGTATGGACGTTGTTTTCATTTGGGTCAAAATTGAAAGCTTTGTGGAGCCAAAAGAAGAAGGCCAAAAATGATTCGCATGTTATTTGGAAGAGAAAAGATTTCACCCACCTTTAGTTAAAAAAAACATGGTGGTTTTGACAATCTCACTTCACATGTAATTTCGTGTTGCAGGTGCCGGTGCAGGTATTGTCCTCGTCAGCCTCATGGTAATACTGGGCACACATTTCAACAAGTACCTCGGTGCAGCCAGTGGTATCCGCGACGCAGGAACTACGTTATGCGCCTTCGCCTTTCCTTCGCTGCTCTCCTACCTTAGCGAAAACTACGGCCTACGTGGAACTCTGTTTATTTACAGCGCTTTGTCCATGCACGTCATGGCAGTAGCATTTTGGCTGTGGATGCGAGCTAGGGTCGACAGAAAGAATGAAGCTTATCGTAGAGCGTCATGCAAACTCGCTACTTATCCTTCCAAAGATTCCAGCTGGACTATTGGAGCTCGTAGATGCGACTCCATTCCTTGTTTCAGTGCTCATTCTAACAACAACAACGGTTATCCAGCTCAAAATGGCGGCTTCGGGCAAGTGCGTCAGAAGTCTTTCACACTGCCGCCAAAGGTTCCTGACGAAATGGATGCCGAGGAGGTGCCGTTGTCTTTCCTCGAGAAGTTTTCTATCCTGAAGAAGCCGAGCTTCTACGTGGTTGCCATCGGCGCTGTGGTCGAGATCTACGGCTACAACGTGTTTCTAGAGACTATCGACAGCTACGCAGTTGACAAAGGGGCCCGCGAGTCGGAAGCCGACATGGCAGTTACGTACGCGACTGTTCTGGAAGTCTTTGGCTACGTGGCAGTTCCCCTCATCGCCGACATGGGCTTCATTGGTCGACCTACCATGGCGGCCATGTGCTTCGGTGTCATGGCACTCTTGTATGGTGCTGTGCCACATGCACCGTGGTCAGTGCCATACTTGTCTGTCGATGCCATCTTGGTTATGTTCGTGGCCACGACGAGCTCGCTACGCTGCTCCATTATGACGGAATTATTTGGTGCGCAGCAAGTTCCCGTGTGCATGGCCGTGTCCGGCTTGCTGCTTATCCCTGTGCAACTGTGCAGCCCATCAGTCATCGGTAAGCATCCTGAATACATGCCTAAATATTTTCTTAACACCAATCGCATGACTATTTCGCTGAAATTTCACACTTCTCACCAAAGGTAGACCACAACTCGGCGGCATGGTTTATTTCGCTGTTTCTGCCAGAGTCTGGCCTTTATCAGGATCGAGAGTGCAGTTTGTGGGTGCTCAGCGTTATACAATCTTAAATCGGAGGGGGAGAGAGAGGAAAGAAAAGAAAAAAGAGGAAAAGAAAAAAAGAAAAAAAAGCAATGAGAATATAAGGTGGACTCCCTCGGGTGACCCCCTTTCACTCTTCCTTTCTCTTATCCCTCCCTTTCTCTCCCTTTTCTCCTTTTCACCTTTAGGATGTGTGTGGTCTATGTATACTTCGTTTCACTAATGCATTGTTCCCGACCAGACGGCGCCGCCTGGCTCTGGCAGTTCGGTGTTGGGGAAAAGAGCTTTTTAAGAAGTTTAAGCCGTTAACTACTCAGCGCCTCGTCGACATCTCGTCATTTAAAGAGGGGTGCCGCGTATTGCTGCAGAGGCTGGCAAGCAGGTGCAATGTCAATTCTTGCCCGCCTCTGGATTACGTGTGCAGTAGCGGCCTCCCGATTGTGCATAGGGTTGCTGTAGGGTATGTCATGCTTGGCACAATTGATTGAATATCAAGGCAAAAACAGAAACAAACGACAGCTTTACTTAGGAAGAGTAATTACACAAAGAAATATTTTGAGTTGTCGAGTGCCCTTCGCAACTGCAGTGCCGTCTACTCAGTTATTATTTTCATTATTGCCGTTATTGTTTTCTAATGCTTTAATTGCTACAAGTGTACACCGATTCTCATTTATTCCTCTGTCGATGGTGTTAAATTGGTGGATAAGGTACGACTCTCGTTGTTCACGTTCTCGGTTTGCTTTGAATCCCGTCTCTAAGATTGTTACTGATAGTTTGTCGAAAGCATGGTCGGGAAGATAAGGATGTTTTGATAGAGGTAGATTTTGGGCTGATGTCGCATGGACTCTGTGATTATTGAAACAAATCATAAATGGTGTTTCTGTTTGTCCGATATACTGAATATGCACACGTTGCATTCGAGTAGGTACACCACTTTAGAGGAATCGCATGTTAGGTTTCCTCGTATAATATTCGAAAACTTGGATTGTGCGCTGGTTGCTTTATACATTTCTCGCATCGCTTTACACACACACACACACTTATATATATATATATATATATATATATATATATATATATATATATATATATATATATATATATATATATATATATATATATATATATATATATATATATATATATAGGCCTTGTTCGTTAACTTTCTCTCAAGGTAATGTTTCCCCGGAATATTATTATATGTATATATATGAATATTTTTGGTGCTATGTCCCTGCTGCATGTCCCAGTGCAACGAGCACCGTCGAAAGTCCTAGGGCTTTCCCATTACCAGCGAGGGGTGTCCTCAACATTTTAGGAGACTATACCACGTACGTTCTCATCACACTATATATGCACCTCTAACTGCTGTCTTTCAGCCAACGAAAGCTATTAGATACACTGCGTTGAAGTTTTCTGTACACAGACGTTATTTCATGTTTCCACGTGCGGAGGCACGCTGTCCATTCTAGTATCCATGGAAATGTTGTTGTGACGAAGATGAAAGCACACCTCAAAATAATATCCGCTGCCTTCAGCAGTGCAGATACAATATGCGATCAGAAAATAATCGTCTTTGATAAGTGATTGCATAACTCATTTTATTACTGATGCGATCACTTGCACAACAACGCGCACAGTGGCTTCAATTCATCAAAGGTTACATATATATAAATCATTTTTCACGAAGTACGGAATGTATAATATACTGATTGTAGGGCTAGAAAAAAAGGAACAGGGGACATTTATTATTCTATACCAACGTTTCGCGATTCCTCTACTTTGTTTAAGTTGGAAGTCACTATATAAAGAGAACTTTTACAAATAACGAGTCTGGAAGCTAATATGGAACGTCGACTCCAATTATGTGAGAACATTAGTTTCCGTCAATGCACTTTAGAAACAACTTATTTCTTGAAGGATTTTCAGGGATTGTTCCTCCACAATTTCAGGTCCAGCTTCTCACTAAATTTTTCAACGAACAACCTAATGTCTGCTTACTTTGCATCTTGCAACTCATTCAAGCCAAGCCCGGTAGGCCTGTAATATATCACATCACAGTTTGGACTACTTCACAAAAGGCTGTACGTGGCAACATATTTCAATAATCCTGTGGCAAGCGTGAGGGGCTTATTGAATTGATGGGTTCAAATCCACGGCCTCGAGTGCACAAATCAATACATAAAAATTATAGAAGCAACCTCGCAACAGGCATCAACGCGTTTTCTATGTGACAAAAGATATCGAGCTATTGAAGGGTGTCAGGATACTCCTATTACCTAAATGTTGCCACCCGCGATTACCAACTTCTTCTAAAAGGCGTCATGACATGGCCACCCAACAATTGACGATTTTCGGTGAACAACGAAGCGGGTCCAATATACTTGTGCACGTGTGAAATTTGGACTGTAAGAGATTATTTCAGTTCAAAATAAGCCGCAAAGGTTATCGGCTGTAAACTCCGCCCACCGCCATTTTGTCTTGGCGTACGAGACATCCCAAGCCAAAGGAGCAGTGTCGTCGTCTGCTACTAAACATCACCTTCCGCAAGCAGTCAGTGTTGCGAGTGTTGCTTGCCGCGTGGCCCGCACGTGCCGGTGGGTTACAAGTGTTGCGGTGTGTTGCCCGTACCATCACCATATGCAGCGACGACGTCGTGTACGTTGCGCATTTAGACTTCGACTCCATCACCAGCAGCTCGAGTGACAAATAAAGCGTCGAATACGGTGTGAACCGAGATGCCAACGACCTCGCTGTTGTAGCAGACGTTGCAGACGGCTTCCTACAATGATAAGCAGCCTTATTTCAAGCGTGTCAGGTTGAAAAGCGAGCTTCGGATACGGGGGTGTGTCCACGCTGCATTCACGAGGAAGTGTTATTAGCGCTTTGGAATAGGTGACCGCTGATGCAATCGCAGGGAATCGCGGGATACGACGGCTTCCGGTTCGACGCATTACGCGGGTTTGCAGCGGCATGCGTGCATTTTGGTACCACTTCGTTGAAAAAACACATCTTCTTGCAATGTCAGTACTTTAAAAGTTTTTTTTTCTGTTTCTGCTAACTGTGATTGCGATGATGACAAGCTAAGAAAGCCATGGACAGTAAGGAAACTGTTTTATCACACCAAAATGATCTGCAATGCTTTTATGCGGCTCGAGGATGCTGCCAGTTTGGCTAGCAGGTCAGTGGATACAGAAGACAGTTTTTATTGTATGATACGTTACCGCAGATAAAAATTACCATTTAAAACATATCCGCAATGGGTATGACTGTAGCAGTGTGCTAAGAGTTCATGTCGGGATCGGCCGATCGGCATAACGCGCAGCACTCTTTGAGCGCGTTGAGATATAGCCTTCAGCGCACTATAGGATGCGTTTCTTAGTCGAGGCTAGATGCTTATTGGAACGCTGATATTGGTCAAGCTGCGCGGCATGGCGGCACATAAACAATATAGTCAGATATAAACGGCGCGGAAAAATCAAAATCTTGCGCTTGTTTAACGCACTTCTTCTCTCGTGAGCCATCCTGGTGCACAGTTTGAACAAGATAAACGCGAACCGATTCGTTCAGAACTTCGTGTAAACTTACCGCTCTTGAGTGAAGCTTTCGCGATTTTTATCATATATATGGGTGCACTGGCTGGCGCTCATCTCATATGGTTCATCTCGCCCGCGCGTTCTCATAATATTTTTCTAGCGTGCCTGCACGAAAATTTATTTCGCGATATAATATTCGCAGCCAATTCATGCGTAAGCTTTTCATTAGTGCGGAATTCACTCGAAACTGTGAAAAATTGTTTTCGCACACTCTGGCTCCACCGTTCACTACCAAAAGGCAACCTGTCGCTGTGGTTCTCTTCACAGCCTTGGCCCACCTCATGTTTCTTTCTTTGTTCCATCAGAATCGATACATGTGTTTGCCTTTCCCGCTCGCGTTGGAGCAGCCAACGGCTGAACAACCAACTATGGTTTAGCAGGACAAAGATAAACGAATAACCGAGTGCGTGAATCCCGAATACTCTGAGGTTTACGGCGGAATGGTTCGCCGTCGTCTACTCTCTTTGAACCGGAAGCCGGCAGCAGACGGTGCACCCCACTATCCCTCGCTCTTTTACTGGTCACCAAGCATGCAGATTTTTGTTAGCTAGCAAACGGGCATGAACGATATTCGGTGCTGAATATAATAAAGATGTGGTCGTAGCAATGCTGCGCGTTGGGAGCGTTGTTTCTCCACCGGTTGTTGTGTGTGGAATATTTAAACATAAGCCGAAGCGAACGGCATGTCAGCGCGGCGCTCAGGTTACTTACGATAAACGTTTTGGCCGAATCTTTGCTTGAACTCAGTCGATTGCATACGGCTTCGCTAAGGAAGAGCGATTGTGGCACTCAATCAAAGCACTGCCTGCGAGGAGCTTCCATAACTCTTTACCCATAGTGGCAAACAGCATATGCATTGCCCATTCACCGGACACTTTCTGACCTCTGATATGGATTGCTGAAAGTACCAGCGCTACATGGGTAACAAAGTAGCATTGTTTCCACCCAGGGTAGTCATTTAGTTTCAGTGGCAAGTTCAACAACACAGAAAGAGTTCGATTACAAGCGCAGCTGACCACGGATCACGATCGTCCTCCAGAATGCAGACCGTGCAGCCGCTTGCCCAGCAAGCGGTTCGTGACGTCACGGCTAGCGATTGCGCCAGTGTTGCCTAACTCTCAGGCCGCTCGCACGTTTATAAAAAAATATTCGGTTAATCATTAACAGCTCGATGAAATTCGCTCAGATTTTTTCAACTTGTCTGCTAACGTACAATAATCAACCCACACAACACAGATTATTGTTGAAAATTGGGTGTCAAGACCCCTTTAATGTGCTCGGGCTATATATACAAGAAACCTGCTACAGACACTCGTTAACGGCCGCAGTGCCAAATTGAAAAATTCGTGACTGTTCAAGACAGTTCTGCCAAGATTATGCGCCAGAAGTATAGAGTTCACACGAGAAAAAGCGATACACTGTAATAGCGCTTTCCAATGGGCGAGCAAGAGCCAGGGGAACGAGCAGCCAGAGCCGCAAGCGGAAGCAGCGGGGATGTGTCAGAGCCTGAATGGACCTACCACGCTCCCAAATGGCGGGCGCGCGTGATGTCAGGAATCATGTGACCAATTTTGTCCCATGCGCCCGCTTCACGGACATGCAGCACGCCCTCATTGCGTGGCCATGCGCGCCGCTTCTTAACGCGTGAAACCAGAAGTGACGTGAGAAAGGTCATATGACTTCATCCGTGCTCTCTTTACTCCGTCGTTGGCGACAGAGCACAAATCAGTGCTCTCGGCGCCGAAACAGTGCTCTTCCTCGACCAATGAAACACTACGTCCCCGCTCCTGCCCGACCTCTGGAAGGCGCCGCAACTCGCGAGAAAACTTTGAGGGGTGTCTGAAGTGCTCCCGCTCGCCCGATGGCAAACGCTATAAGGTTCGATCCCTCATGTATAAAAGGCAAGGCATGCAGTCCACCATTATATTGTCACCTCCCCTCGTCAAGTTTTGTTGTCACCCCGTTTTATTGTCAGTAATGCTCAGAGCAAACCACACCCGTAGTGTCCGAGAAGCTGTTCGCTTCCTCAGTCTGCTTCCTTTGTCGACGTCACGATCCCATGACATTATTACCAACGACAGACGTCGGCACACACAGTTGTCATTAGCTTGAGCCTTGCTTTTACTGGGCGCAAGTTCGTTCAATAAAGCATATCACTTAGTACTGTTTGTGATTGATGTTTCACGGTAATTAAGCAATGATATACACTCACTGGCTCTAGAATAAATCACCCGCTTTTAGCTGATGACGAAGCATCTTGTCGTACATCTACGCGAAATGAAGTGTTGGTCTGACTATTTTTCTTCTCAGTCGCCTGTCCATGGCAGTCACTGAGAGGTACTGCTGTGTCAATAGAGGTTTTTAGTTTGACGTTTTTGTGGTCCGCTCCGCTCCGGGAGCACGCGCGAAGCCGCAGCGGAGCGGCGGCTGATTTTTCTCTTTTAGTTATTCGTTGCCGGCAGCGAAGCGGACCTTTCGCAGTTGCAGCGCCCTCTGGTCGTTTTTATCGTCGGTAAACAAAATAAAAAACTTTTTTTTTTCACGTATACAAAGCCAAACAATAACGTATAAATGATCTTTTCATGAAGTATTTAGATATCCACTTTCAATGTATCAACCGCCTATTTTTTTTGACAAAGAAGCGAGCTCTGACTTGATAGTGGCCGCTCAAAAGCCAGCAAGGTTCCGTTCCAGATCCATTGCAAGCATTCACTGTGTGTTGCTTGCGCATTTTACGCGTGTGTGGTGGCGGCGTTTTTATTTTTCACCGTTGAAACTGTGTTTTCGCGGCTTGCACTGGGCAAGTGACGGCGAAGCTGCAGCACTCGCGGAAAGCGTCCCGATTCCGGAGGAAGCCATCTTGAAATGAGCAAAGTTGCTGCACGCACGAGAGAGGGCGCGCGGGTTGTCGCCTTCCGCTTGCAAAAACGGCAGCGACGCACCGCGCTCCGCTTAGGCTGCTCGTAAGCGGACCGTATTCCCCGCTCCGGTAACCCGTTTAAGGCCTTAGCGGAGGGCGCATGCGCACTCGCGTTCCCGCTCCGCTTAGCTACTAAGCGGAGCGTAAAAACGTCAAACTAAAAACCTCTAATGCCACTGGCATAAAAGCCTGACAACACGCATCTGTTTCAGCGCGTCCTTGCGTGGCAACAGGTGCGTGCCTTCGCATGGAGAGAGACCGCAGCTACGGGAAGCTGCGTGTCTTCTCTGTCCATATGGAGAGAGTGCCGCGCCACATGTGTCAACTTGCTTCCCGCTGACGTGCAGCAACGGGGACTTGTTCTCGGGCCTTAAGAGTTGGGACTTAACTGCAAAAACTTTACGAGTTCTCTTCACACAGATATTGGGTGTATAACGCGAAGGAAGTGCGACAAAACCGAGAGTACACTTGCAGCCACAATAACCGCAGGGTAATAGTTATGGCAGTATAGACATTTCTTCTTTGTGTCGAAAACGCAGCACTGTAGGGGCCCGGCTTCTCGCTCATTCATGCATCTAAAGTGGCGTGGTCACGCTCACAGTAATGCGCTCAATGCAGGCCGTAACTGGTGCAGCAGAGGTCAAACTCTGGTTGAAATGGTTAAAATAAACGGGCGAGTTCCCAGATAATATATTTACGAAAATACACCAAGAAGTATTCGCTATAATGAACTTAAACTCAGTTAAACGTTTCACCAACATATTGCTGACTACAGCGCGGCGCAAAAGAGGGCGCCAACCCCTCACCGTGTTAGCAAAAGCCCCTCTCTCTGCGCCACCTCTGCGTGTGTTCTGTGTTCGCGATGCATCGCAACGTGACTACTTCTGATAGTGGAAACAACCTGATGGAGTTTTATAAAGTGAACCAAAAAGCAGCGCACATCTCGCACACCGCGCGTGCGAATCTTACTAGTGAAACTTGTGCCGTGTAAACCCTACACGCTTACCATTGGTATCATCGACGCCTGGGCAAACAGAGCACTGGGAACTTTACAAACGGGAATCAGTGGTTGCCGTGTAGCGCACTTCCTCGGGTGCTGCAATAGTAGAGCTGACATACAATTTTCACCTTTAATTTGTCTCTATACAGTAAAATATTATTATTCGATCACAATGTACTCTTTTGGCGACGGCAATATATGGCCGAATGTTAAGATTCGACTAATTGAGAGCACGCTTTCGTCCACATATATTTCACTTTATCAGCGTGATCTCAAGCGTTTTCCCGGAGAGGTCTTGGGTGGAGTGTTCTTTTGTGACTTTTGTGTTATGTGTGCATTTTATTACCAGTCCCGTTTGTATAAGCTGAGACTGTCGCAAAGTGAAACAATCCAAATTCAATTACCTAACACACAATGAGTTCAAGTAAAACAAGCGACCGACACAACAAAGAAGGTGGCGGTAAAATTTGCTACGACCACTGCTGGTTGTCCGCTCACTCTAGCGTAGGTTATTGATTTCACACGGAACACATATTATCTGCGCCTTACAGGGGGAGACAGAGTCTCGCACTACCATCTACGTCCTCATCATCAAGACTCTAGAATACTTACGGGTTACTATTGAAACATATTTATGTTTTTAGGAGAATACGGGTGGCAAATAAACTTCATGAATGAGCATAATAAATGTCATGAATAAAAACAAAACATTCAAAAGCCACCTGTTGCAGCAATGAAATATTTACAAGTGTTTATCGCACAAATATATTCGAGTGAGTTTCTGCTTCAGTCATACAACTATAATAGTGGCATTCTGTTTTTTCAAGAGGCCTTGCGTCAATTTTCCTCCCGAAAATGGTGTTTTAAAGAAATTTTAAATATCATAAAATACACGATATAAAGAGTCCTGATAAGCAGACTCAGAGTGCTTGACAACTCCTCCCCTTTCCTAACGATGAGTAGAAGGCCAGAAAATAGATTTACCCCCATTGCTCGGCTTTTCTGCCACAATGCATTTCACTCTCTTGACATCTCGAATGACTTTCTTCAGTTGAAACATACCATTTCAGTAAATATAATAAATGTAGACAATAACCTTCTGTCACCGTTCGACGCGAACTCGTGGTCAGTGGAAGACTACAGAAGTAGGCCTTTCCGATGGGTTGACAGCAAACAGTTGAGACTATCACTTACGAGTGGACGTTGGGGCAGCTGTTTCAGCACAGGCACAGAAAACCGGCAACGTCACTCTGCATGTTCCCATACAAAACCCCGACTATGCCGTGTACCGCAGATGCAGATTACCGCCAAAAAGGTCCACTCTTTAAAGTTCTTTTTACCTCTCTCAGGGTTTTTTCGTGACGACCTCGGCTCGTACGACGGCATGTACAGGCTTCTAGGAGCATCCAACCTCCTCGCTGCCCTGCTGTACACACCTCTAGCCATTCACACGTCTTGCAAGAAGGAGCCGGCTGGCGACGAGGCGCCCGAAAAAGTAACGGAGACGACGAGAATGTAATACTCGCCACTCTAAAATTGAAACCAAGCGGCGCGCTTTGTGCCACCGCTGTCCAGAGAAATGTTTCCAACGCTGACGTCCTCTCGAAAAAACTTGCGCATTCGCCCCAAACGCGAAGTGCACACGACGAGAGCCACGTTATGCAAAAGGGTCACTCCATGCCAACTGTCCCTGACCTGACAATCGATCGACCGCAGCATACACAGCTGCAAAGTTTGTGCCGTTTTGTTGCTATACATTAACCATTGTAAAAAAACAAAATTTTAGCGGCAAGTTGTGTCTCATAGATTACAGCTCTTTTTTTTTGTTGTTGAACGCCTGTAGTATTGGGGCAATTATTTTGAAACTTATTCTTGTATGGTAAACCCCAAAACTCTATTACCTTGGGCCGCTATAGAGGTTCTGTTCAAACCTCGTATTAAAAAAGTTTGAACTTTTTTTGTGTTCCACGTTTTACAAAATGCTTTACGAAAAAGCAATATCAGACACTTCCTAATTTTAATAAATGTCTATTCTGTCAGACTAATATAACTATTCTGATTTCTTCCAAGAAATATTTTTGTATATAAATGTTCATTGCCAGAATGTGCTTCAGTTGTACTTGAACAAAAGTTGAAAAACCAGAGAAAATACATGCGATCTACCGCGTATTTCACCGCATTTTTTCCCCAGTCACACCTACCACATTAGTAA
This sequence comes from Rhipicephalus microplus, assembly GCF_043290135.1. Lineage (NCBI taxonomy): Eukaryota > Metazoa > Arthropoda > Arachnida > Ixodida > Ixodidae > Rhipicephalus > Rhipicephalus microplus. The sequence goes on from NC_134702.1 coordinate 232,169,799, forward strand.
AAAGATTGCGAAGTGCATCCGTCAGCCATTCATGTCATTTCGAAATACCAAACTGCAAATAAAATGAATTTTTCTAGTGTGCTCTCTGCTCAACACATTCATTATTCTCGCGGATGCATGCACATATGTTTGCGCACATGTGGGCTTTCAGAATGTATGCTTCTCTGTCGTCTAAGTGGCATCTTTCTCTGTGCAAGCAAACTGAAAGGTGAATACTGACCAAGCAAGCGTTGGTGTCTGATCTGCTATTCGCAGTTTTCGCACTGATGCGCGAGGTCAGTGAATGCCTTTATGACGAATTTTATAAAACACTAAACTGCAACCATCAATTCAAGCGTCCTTAAATGCTATTTCTTGACCCTTGTGCCACTGGCACTGAAGTTTGATGCCACCACAGAACGTTTTCTCAGGCATCTTCGGAACAAATCCGGCATTGCTCATCTTTCAAGGAATACTTCCGAAAAACTCACCACTGCGAGCAAAACCAAATTTGTGCCATGTTTACGGAGCTGGTAGCCGTGAAATAGAAGTAATGGTTGATGGCGGGGCGGGTAAACTCAGGCGGGTAAACGCCATTTTCAGTACAAAGTACCCGAACTGTTTCACTGAGTATTAAGGCTGGAGCTCACCGGCGACTATCAGCGGTCGCGCGACCATTTGCGACTGGTCGCAAACAGTCGCGAATGATCGCAAACGGTCGCAAAGCGACTGCTTTGGCTAGTCGCTTCCTGACCGATTTTTCAGTCGCGCGACTGCACTCGCAAAGCTACTGGAAGTAATCAGCCATGCTCAATTTTGTTTTGTATTTGTTTTTTTAATAAGGCGCGCTCGGTTCGCTTCATAACTCGGCTGGCAATATTAGCAGCCACTTTCGTAAGCCCCTAAGCAAGTCTCACTCTTTATCTGCGCTACACAGTTATGGTTCATTCCGCCCTAGGGAATTTCAAGCGCTGTCAATTCCACACATTTTACTTTCCCTCCTACACTTACTCACGTATTTTCCCGTAGCAAGCTGTGGAATGTTTCCATACAGCAAAAAAACGAATCTTTATTATGGGGACGAATCCTCATAATGCCACTTACGTAATTGTATAACGAAGGCACGCAGCCTGAGGAGCAGCAAATCTTTGTATTGTTTGGCGCCTTCATCAATAGGCCGAAAATTCGTTCATGGCAACAGAATAATGCCCTAGAAATTTCAATGTTACTAGTAAATGATTTTACAGAAATGTTCTCAGGAGATGTACCTTGCGAGCGAAAATAAACTGTGAAGTGGTGGTTTGGATCTTACGTGGTCACCCAGAGCGGTAAGTCTTGTGCTTGGAAGATTTAATCTGAAGCGAACTCCATAAGCATGTTTACTTCCTGTTTTTCGAGGCTACAGTTCCGCTGAAGATCAGTCAGACGATCAAAGGGGACCTATGCACAGCTAAAAACATTCGGAACGAACGTTCAGAAATCGCTACAGCATTGACAAGTGTCTTTTCGCACTGGGAAAGTGCGCGCGTACATTGCTTTTGAGCCTTTCTTGTCTTCTTACTTTTAAAGCGCCAGTCAACAGGCTCCGAAACGCGCAGGATACTTGGCGAAACGCGTCCACTTGGCGATCAGCGACGTGACGTAGCACGCACCTCGACGATTGGTCTAAACCAGGTATCAATAAAGAGTAATTTAGTCAACGTCACCAATCGCCGAGTTAACGTCACTGCGTGTGAAAGAAGGTTGGTGAGGCGTTCGAAAGATGCGCGAGCTTTTCCTGCGCGTTCCGGAGCCTGTTTACTGGCCCTTTAAAGACTACAATAGTCTTTCTTTAAATAGTTCAATGCAAAAGTTTCGGTCTCTTCGTCAGTCTATCTGTCTTTCCTTCTGTCGTTCGACTTGTCTGTCTGTCAACCGGAACGATTCAGCTACTAGGCTAAAGTTTACCACTTTTCACAACGACCACCAATCTTGATATCGTTTCTGCGTTCATACTTGTATGCATTGTCAATTTAAAAGCAAATACTGCTCATATCTGAGGCACAATATGAACACCTCAATATTCTATGGTTGGTTTATACTTGAAAAAACATATATAAGTAATTCTATATAGGTACCACGCGCTTATTACGCTGTGCTGACAATGCGACGTCATATACAAAAGACGGATGTTTCCTACGCTTTGCTAGAACGATACGGTGCTGCCACCTACCCATGACCTTGCGTTGCGCAAGCTATGTCACCAGTGATGGCGCGCGCATGCTACGTGCTCGCTGCATTGGAGGTTACCCTTTTGCTTTCCAAGATTATTACCACATAATTGCAATAGCAACCTCCTGGACGGTTAAGAACAATGCAATGAGCAGAATCTGTGAGCATTGTAATGCAAATTTTTACGTCAAGCAGAAAATAGCAGAAAGCATACCTGAATAAGCAAAAATAAAAAAACGTAAATGCAATAAGCGAAAAAAACACTACAAATAAATAGAGTATGTACAAACCCAAATCTATACCAGGTTTAATTGAATAGACAAACAGTTTGTAGAAATTGGTAGATGGCTCTTTATTAGTACTGTTTCTGTTGATTTTTTTTTCATTTTGTACCATCTGCAAACAGGAATACTTATACAGTCGAACTCATCTATAACGAATTCGAAAGTGGTACGGTGGGAATGATGGCTAGTACACAAATGTGCCTAGCCTTTGTCTTTGTGGGCTTTTGAACGCAGTGGCGGCTTTCTTTATTGTTGTGTTTTGGTTTTGCTTTGACTAGAAAAACAAACTGTTGCAAATTTCGTGACCCAATTTGAATTGTTGAGTCTAAAAGGTTTATGGGGTGAAATGCAACTGCTGCACAATTGTTGGTTTTCGTATCGCGGAGAAGCAGTTTCAAGCCACGTGCAGCCAGGTGGAGCTGTAAGTACAAGGATTAGAGAAATTTGTGTGTTGCTTGCAGCATGTCGCTTGTCAGCTCTCTCCAAACACAGGATGTGGCTGAGAAGCCAGGTGAAATCCGAAGGCTTTGCCCACCAATTGGACTCCACACAACCAGTCTTCAAAATGAGACAAAATTCCCCAGTGGTATATGAGCCGCAGATCTCGCACTGGTGGCAATCGAGAACCTCGAAAGGCCTAATACCAGTGGCATGTTCGTAGCTGGGAATTCGCTAGAAAAAACAAAAAGAGAATGAAAGAAAATAATATTAATAAACCGTTTCACCTGGACGGCCTTGGTCTAACACAAATTACCAATGTCACAACAGTAGGATCCTTGCGTTTAAAAATGAAAAAAATGCCCTGTAAAAAAACCAAGAACAAAAACAGGATGCAAAAAAGAGAGAGAGAAAAAACAAAAAAAGAAAATGTCGTGCACAAAAGAGAAAAAAAATTAATCAAAAAACAGGATAAAAGAAAAGAGAGTAAGAAAAAAAAGAAAAGAAAAAACAGGGAGAAATACAAGAAAAAAGGGGAAACAAACAACAAAGAGGGTATGAATGTTTAACTCACATCAATTCCTTACTTATTGTGTATACGAAATCAAGAGTCAAATGTAAGAGCCTTGGCAGTGGTGAGGAAACTGTAGGGAAAGGAAAAAAAAGGTGGGGGGATCAACACAGGTGAAGAATCGAGGAGGACTCCATGGAAAGACACCAAGCTAAGACTACAAAGGGTACAAGAAGCCTACATAACAAGAAGACAACAGAAGAATAATTGTTAGCCAAGACGAAACAAGACAAAAACAGTGTGTAAATTAGTTTGCCCAAGGGGAAAAAAGAAGAATCATTGTAAGTCAAGATGAAGATCACACATAGAATGTAAATTAGTTTATGGTAAATACAAAATAAGTTCCCTGATTTCCCTGTCCGCTCCCTTGGCTGTCGTTCCCCTGGTGGTAGTCATCCCTTTCTTTTATTCTGTTCTTTATTTTATAAAAAAATTTTATTTTTTTTTATTTTTAAAGTTGGCAGCCTGCGATACTTCGGTGCAGCAGGCAGGGCGTAACACTTTATGTTCTTTTAGGTAAATTTAAAGTGCCCAACACCACTCTCTGTCAGCTCTCTCCCTCTCAAGCCCAGCCGTTTGCAGTCGCGCTCTGTATGCACACGTTTGCGCGTTCTTCACGCATACTTCACTTCATTTCGTGGTTGAGTGTGACGAGTGGCCTAACACGACGATGACATGTGTTTTGCAAGCAACGCGCTGGTGGATTCGCACAACGCTGCAGGTATTACTTGGGACCGGGAATACCAAGTAATACGTAAACTTCGCGCTGTTTTCTGCATTCTTTCCCGCCATGTGGCACAATGCGCATGGCGGTCGCACTTTTTAGTTGGCTATTCCCACACTGATGCATGTAATCGAGGCCTACCTCAACTATCTTTCTTGAAATCACGCACAATCTTTTCGCGCTTCCTGTTTTACTTTTGCGAAATCGCTTCGCAGAATGAGTTTATTAAAATATTTCTGAATATGAACCCTCTCTCTCTGTTTTTTCGGTAACCACCACAGCGGCAAGTGTCATCAGACTGGCTAAAAATGAATACTTCTATATTTTAACAGTAGTCACGCGAAACTTAATTGTAATAGTTATAGAATCACTCGCTACTCCGGTGTGTAAGATTTAGCCCACACAGCTGCACCTTGATGATGATGATCAGGATGTGTGGTGTTTCATGGCGTAAGGGCCATTCGATGGCCCAAGAGGGCCAGGTCGTGGGTCAAGACAAGTGAATAATTGTTATGATAGGTGGCTGTAAAAGGCCTTAAAATTCCTCGCGCTAACGCGAGTAAAAATATAGCAACATTAAAATAATGACGGTGACATGAAACATGTGTAGTGAAAATTAATGGCTAAACATCGTAATAAAAGCATAGCGGAGATGTAGCCACCGCAGCAGCGACCTCAGTTCATAGGTCGTGCTACGGAGGGCCCGAGTAAATGACATGAAATGTACCTAGGTGTCTTCGAAATCCGAACAGCGATGTATGTGTAAAAAATGGTTTCTTACCGACAAACATTGCAGGGTGAAGCGGAAACTGTTGTGGAAAGTGTTGTTTTCTTAGGGTATCTAATTCTTTGCACCGGATTAAAATGTGTAGCACTGTCAGTGCTTCGCCACATCTCTCACACAAAGGTGGATCGCCACCGAACAACAGGTATGAGTGCGTAGTGAATTCATGTCCTGTCCTTAGTATTGCAAGTGTTACTTCTGTGCGTCGTAATTTTGATAATGGCGGCCAATGACCAAGTAGCGGCTTGATAACATGCAATTTATTATGTGTGTGTCTGCCCCACGTGCTCTGCGTATAGGCCCTGAGCTATTGTTTTAGAAAAGGTTTCAAGTCAAGTGCAGGAACCACTATTGATCTACTGGCAGCTTTTTCTTTGGCGGTTGCAGCGAAGTGGTCCGCCAAAACATTTGCTTGTATCTCACGGTGCCCTGGCACCACGCAGACTATGACATGTTTATTTAGTGCGTACACTGTGCACAGGATTGAGTAAAGGGAGATCAGAATGAGGTTTCTTTGCTTTTTGAGTGTTTTAAGGGTTTTCACAACGCTAAGGGAATCTGTGTAGATTACTGCACTTTGTAGTTTTAGTTTTTTATGTGTTTAACAGCTACCAGTAAAGCATAAGCCTCTGCTGTGAAAATGCTGGTGTACGGATGCATAACACCGGCATCTAAAAAAGATGGACCAACTGCTGCATAGGAGACAGAAAGGCGAGTTTTTGAGGCATCAGTGTAGAATTCTGGGTATGAGTATTTTTGCTGCAGTTCTAGGAAACGTGTATGAATATATGCATCTGGCGCGTGCTTGGTGACTTGTATAAAAGACATAGCACAGTCTGTCAGCTGCCACTGCCAAGGCGAGACATATACAGCGGGAGAAGCCAAGCCGTGTTCAAGAAGCGGCACGCCCGTCCCTTTGGCTAGAGTCCTTACACGAAGTGCGTAGGGCTGTATTATGGCAGGGCAGTTGTTGAACAGGACAGAACTGGGGAAATCATTGATGGTGGAGTGTACGGGGTGTTCTTTGTTCGCAATCACTTTGTGGAAGTAGACAACACATTGGTAAGATCATTGCAAATGGAGAGACCATTCGTTCGAGTCAACGTGCAAGCTTTTCCCGGGGCTTGCGCGAAAAGCACCCGTGGAAAGACGAATGCCTATGCAGCTGCAACTTGAATATCGATGGAAATGTTACAAGAGCTTACACGAAAGCCCATCTGAAAGTGATATATTGTGCCTTCAACAGAGCACACAATATGCAATCAACAAACAATTCACCTTTATAAATGATTAAATAACTCATGTTAGGGTAACGTGTAGAAAATGTTGTAGACCCCTGTGCTCAGATTTGGATGCACGTTAAAAAACCCCAGGAGGCCTAAATTTCTAGAGCCTTCCCCTAAGGCGTATATCACAATGTTATGGTAGTTTTCAGACGCTAAACCCAACATATCAATCAATAATCGTGTACAAAACGCGCATAACGGTCTCGGTTCATGATATATAGATTTAGGTGCGCATCCAAAAAGCCCCACGTGCGCACGCTCTCATTGACGAAATGGACAGATTTAGTGTAGTTTCAGCAACATCTTTGCCGAAGCATCGTATACCTTATGAAGTGGTTCGCAAGCTGCGTCCGCAGAGCTGCTGCAGATGCCCAACTAAGGCTGTGTTCCAATTCTTAGACAGCACGTAGACGGTCTACGTAGACTGCTTAGAAGACAGCACCAAGCCCAAGCTGTCCGAGAATCAAAACACTTCTGGACGGCTTTAACGCGACGATGCGCCACCGCACGTCGAGGAAAAAAAAGCTAAAATAAACAAACGTAACAGCTGTAGTTTCTGGCTTATTCCGTGTTGAAATCAAAAACAAATGAACGTTACTCAGATTGAGCGTCTGGTAAAGCGTCTGCTTGTGTGCAGATGACCATTCCGGCGAGATTTGATCTATCTGAGCGATTCACTGAGCCGCCATCTTTTTTAGACAGCAAAGTAGCCTCCATCGTATTTGTCTACGATGTGGTCTTCTCGGAGCTGCCTAATTTCCCAGCTACGTGAGAATCGGAATGGGACTTAGGATGGCCGCCGTTCATTTAGCTGTCTATTTGCCGTCCACGGTGAGTATTAGAACACAGCCTAAATCTGCCTATCAACATTCGCACGTCCGGTAATTTTTCGGTGCCCGTTGTCCGTGTGTTACCATGAATATCCCTCCCTTCAAGCGTAATTTCAAACACGGAGCCTCCACGTATACAATATATCGCGACCGGAACCGAATATGACCACATTAGTAAGCTTTAGCAAGTTGCGCAAACATGGTACGCAAATATAATACGCGAGTATGGTAGCATTCCTCATTTCCAAGTCGCTGTGCTTAAAGTGCGTCTTGGAAGAGATTTAAGTGCGGAATGACCAGCCAAAAAAATGAAAGGCGACTACAAGAGCGCCCGTGTATAGTCTTTTCTTCACGTCTCTTATTCTTTGGCACTCAAATCTATTTCATAATGAACCAACGTGCCCAACAAAGTATATCATTAAAGTGCCTCCCCTCCCCAATGGAAACGTGCATCGTGAAAAATGTACATGCTGACCGGCAACAACAACCGTGGCAGTAATTTTTCAAAGGGCCTTTGTGGTGTTCGGGTGACTTAACTGAAATCGGGAGTGGCGAAAGCACCGCGAATTAGAGGAGAGTAGCGTTACCGTAGTACCGCGCCATAACTGTGTTCCGTATCTCTGTAACTTTCTAAAACTGTTTCTCGACCGCAATACTACGAAACAAGCAGCGCCCTTCAACAGATGGCCCCACCTAGAGAAGGTGCCGTTGCGTGACGTTGCGCCGTTGCCCTAGGGTACCCAGCCACACAGCGTACACGGACGACACAGAATCAGAATTCCAGCCGCGTGATGCTCGACGTACCCGGCAGCGTCTTTGACACGCTAGCCGATTTAAATGCGCTACACAAGTGACAGTTGTCTTTGGAAGAAAACTTAAATATTTTCGGATCGCTGAGCTTCCGGTTTTCATACAACTTGAAACGCCTGTTACCTAGCTAACACAGCATCGCAGTGAACTTATTTTTTGCGGCCTGATGTTGCTTGTCGAGTCAACTGCCCTTAGATAACGCCAGCGTCGTTTGGGCTTCTCAGTTCCTCAGCACGACAACTCACAGTGTGTGTGCGTGTGTGTTTGTGCGTGCGTGTGTGGGTGCGTGTGTCACAGTGTCTCTGTGCGCAATACCTACTCACGCTCATGAACACACACGTTATACATACTCATGACTACTAACACTCAAGAGTACTTACATTCATAATGGAGAACACTCACACCATTAAATACTCACGTCCACACTTACGCCTACTCACCCTAAGGAGTGCTCAACCAAATTTCCACTCATGACTACTGACTCATGTTCATACTTAATTCTGCTCCCACTCATGAGTACTCACTCACGTTCATACTCACAACTACTCACCCTTAAAAGTTCTCACTCACGTTCATATCTCCTTCTACTCACACTCATGAGCACTAAGTCGAATTCATACTCACGCCTACTCACCCTCATAGTGCTCACTTGTCTTCACACTCACGTGCACTTACAGTCATGAGTACTCATTCACGTTCATATTCACTTCTACTGACATTCACGAGTGCTAACTCAGATTCATACTGCCACCAGCACGTAGTGGGTTGACAGCAAGAGCGGCTCTCAATCTGGAGGAAAAAATAAGATCGCATGCTTCTTTGCTTGAGAGCCAGCCACGACTGACGCAACGTCCTAGTGCTAGCTACCTGGTGGTTTAAGAAATCCCCCAGTACTTGTGACTCATCGTGACAAACTGGTGGAGGTGCTGGGTAGTCTCACGGATGCTGTAGACCCCCCCTGGAAGCCGCGATACGAGTCCAGTGCCAGTCAATACTCCCGTGCATCGGACCAGCCACCGAATCAGGGGATTGCCTCCGGAAGCCGACGATACTGCTCCCACCACGTCGACAAACATGACCAGCGCTTCGGTGCAAACCTTGGCAAACCGCACGGGAAGCACGACGTCGAACCGCTACACGTTGGAAAGCCTACGCGCACTGGCGACGTTCCATGGCTCGGAGCACGAGGACGTTGAGGACTGGTTGGCGGATTTCGAGCGCGTAGCCACCTTGAATCAGTGGGACGACGCGGCGAAACTGGGTCGTGTCTACTTCTATCTCGAAGACGGGGCACGTACGTGGTATCAAAACCGAGAGTAACAGCTGACGACGTGGCCCGAATTCTCTCGTAGGCTTCTGCAGACCTATGACAGTGCTGATCGCCAAGAACGAGCTGAACGAGCTATTCTGGCCCGCGTCCAGATGCCAAACGAAACTGTGACCACGTTCGTCGAAGACATGACGCGCCTCTTCCGACGGGCCGATTCAAGAATGACGGAGGACAAGAAGTTGCGTCACTTGATGTGCGGTGTCAAGGACCAGCTTTTTGCCGGCCTCATGCGAAGTCCTCCGAAGACAGTCGCGGAGTTCTTGTCCGAGGCCGTGACAATGGAAAAAATGCTGCAGCAGCGATCCAACCAATACGACAGGCAAGTCAGTGGCATGTCTACTGCCGACATTTTCACCGCCACTAGAACCAACAACGACTGTCTACGTGAACTCATCCGTGATATAGTACGTGAAGAGTTACAAAAGGCTGGTGTAACACCTCATCCTACAGTTAACTCTATTGCAACTGTGATCAAGGATGAGCTGCACCAGGCCCTCCGGGACACCTTGCCTCATGATACAGCTGTGGCAGCTCCTGCTGAATACCGCCGTGAGGCAACCTACGCGGAAGCCTTGAAACGCCCTGCTGCATCGCCGCCATTATTCGTCGATCCTGTTCCTGCTGTTTCACTAGAGTCAGCGCAGCACATATTGTACTACGAAGGCACGTACACGCCACGACCGTTGGCCTTTGTCCCTGGTGCTTCTGTCGCCCATCGTTCAGTGCAACCAGTTCAGTACATCGACGATCGGCGCACGTCTCCTCGAAAGTCTGGTGTTTGGCGCACACCTGATCACCGGCTTCTGTGCTTTCACTGTGGAGAAGCTGATCACTTGTACCGCCAGTGCCCATATCGCCGTCTTGGGCTTCGCGGCTTCTCTGCGTACTCGCCGCCACGCCGTTACGGCGCGAAATCGAAAACTACCTCTCCCAGCGGCATGCACCGCCATCTGCCGGGCGCCAGTCGCGCTCGCCATCACCGAGGCGATTTTCATCAACGCCCCAGCGGTATTCTACGACACGGTCTCCCAGCCCCCGCCGGGAAACCTAGCCCAAGCGACCTCTGGGGGCGGGGTCGCTGAACGTCAAAGCGCTGAAGACCTCCTATTGACGCAGAACTGTACAGAAACTGGTCCGACATCACATACTGCTGCAAAGGATGGCCGACTTTCACTCGACATAGCAGTGACAATTGATGGTTGTGCAGTTAATGCGTTAGTGGACGCCGGCGCAGACTATTCCATGCTGGGCGGGAAACTGACAACGCAGCTGAAGAAAGTCATCACGCCGTGGCATAACTAGCAGATTCGGACAGCTGGTGGCCACGTCGTTACTTCACTGTGTGCCTGCACAACTAGAGTACAGATTCAAGGGTACACATTCGTAGCAAGCTGCCTTGTTCTACGCGAATGTTCCCGTGACGTCATTCTGGGAGTTGACTTTCTACAAGAAAATGGAGCTATCATTGATCTGCAAGAGCGCCGCGTCACGTTCTCAGCCCAGCGAGCAATGAACGTGCAGGATGGTGGAAGGCGTGTCGACGTACTCCGTATTTCTGAACAGAGTGTGACGCTTCCTCCACGAACAAGTGTTCTAGTCGACGTAACATGCCGTGGTTTGGGCGATGGCGATGTGGTGGCTGAGACAAATTTAGAACACCTCCTGCAGCAAGGCATTTGTGTAGCTAGAAGTGTAATACACCTTCGTGATGGCCGATCTGAATTGCTCGTAACCAACTTTAGCAACGAGCATCGACATCTTTTCCGTGGCACTTCGATAGCGTTTGCCCACGAAGTAGCAAACGTCACCAACTGTCTCACGTCGGAAATAGTGGATACCGCCGACACGTCAATGAGTAATATTGACATCAATCCTGATCTGTCCACCATTAACCAGACTGCGCTACGAGCGCTCTTGTTCGAGTTCAGGTCTTGCTTCGCAACTTGCTCAAAGATCCGCCATACGTCCATCACTCAACACAGGATCATCACGCACGAGGACGCACGTCCGATACACCAGAATCCCTACCGCGTGTCGGCCAAAGAACGTGAAGCGATACGTACGCAAATGACGATGGCGTTATTGAAGCATCTAACAGCCCGTGGTCATCTCTAGTCGTACTTGTCAAAAAGAAGGACGGGTCGCTACGCTTCTGCGTCGACTACCGAAAGCTTAACAACGTGACGAAAAAGGATGTGTATCCGCTGCCACGTATCGACGATTCGCTGGATAGACTTCGTCGTGCCCATTATTTCACTTCTCTCAATCTCAAAAGCGGGTATTGGCAAATCGGGGTAGATCAGCGAGACCGTGAGAAAACAGCCTTTGTGACTCCAGACGGCCTATACCAATTTCGAGTGCTCCCTTTTGGCTTGTGTTCAGCACCGGCAACTTTCCAGCGAATGGTGAACACTGTCCTCAAAGGGCTCAAGTGGCAGACTTGTCTTGTCTACCTTGATGATGTGGTGGTCCTCTCTACCACGTTCGAGCAGCACCTTCACCGCCTGCGCAGCGTGCTGGAGGCTATCCGATCGGCGGACATCACACTAAAGCCACAGAAGTGCCACTTTGGCTATAAAGAACTAAAATTTCTTGGACATGTAGTTAGCGCCGAAGGAATCCGTCCCGATCCGGACAAGCTTGCCGCTGTTGCCGAATTACCAGCTCCTGTCAATAAGAAAGCCGTCCGGCGCTTCCTTGGTTTGTGCGCCTACTATCGCCGATTCATTCATGGCTTTTCACAGATAGCAGAGCCTCTGACTCGTCTCACAAGGGACGACATGCCGTTTGTCTGGGAAAACGAGCAACAAGCAGCTTTTGATGAGCTGCGACAGCGCATGCAATCAGCGCCCGTTCTCGCTCATTTCGACGATGATGCTGACACGGAGGTCCATACCGACGCTAATAACATTGGGCTCGTTGCAGTGCTCGTTCAGCGTCAAGAGGACATCGAAAGAGTGATAGCCTACGCCAGCCGCTCTCTATCCCGTGCCGAGGCGAATTATTCGACTACGGAGAAAGAGTGCCTCGCAGTCGTGTGGGCAATCACCAAGTTCCGCCCGTACCTTTATGGTCGTCCCTTCAAGAGTTGCTGAGTTGCGGCAGTTTAGCGCTGCCTGCAACTCAGCCAAGCGAAAAGGTCTGTTGTATGGCTCATTTTTTCCACATTTACGTTCAAGTTTTTCCCTTTCTACTCTTTCTTTGTATCGTTTGAACGTATGAGAATAATGCGATGAGCTGCACACCTGTTCAAAGTATGCTACCAGGGAGTCTGCTTGATCCTCAAGGCTGTTACCCTCAGGGTATACTAGAGGAAGTGAGTGTATCTGTTGGCCTCTTATCCTATTCACTCTGTTCCAGACCTTAAATTCATCTGTATAGAAATTAATGCCTGACAAAAACTTCTGCCAGCTTTTTCTCTTAGCCTGCCGGCGCGTCCTTCGCCCTCGAGGCTTTACTTGTTTGAAATTGATCAGATTCTCTGCAGTTGGGTAGTCACGCAATAGGCACCACGCTTTATTCTGCTTTTTGCGAGCATTCCTGCAGTCGTCGTTCCACCACGTGGCACGACGTCTGCAGGGACCACAATTTGTCTGGGGGATACATTTTGAAGCAGCGTCAATAATAAAAGCAGCGAAGTACATAGCGGCAGAGTCAATTCCTAGAGAGGAAATCTCGGCCCACGATATAGTACTAAGACACTGCTACTTCTCCCAATCTGCTCTGTCTACATTTCAAGTTGGAGCCTGAGGTAAAAATTCATTTTCTTTTGGTGTCTTCAGTAACATGGGAAAGTGATCACTCCCATAGGAGTTTTTAATAACATCCCAATTAAAATCAGGAAAAAGTCTAGGAGAAACTATGCTAAGATTAATGCACGAATACGTTTTGTTTGCCAGGCAAAAAATGGTTGTTCTTTCTTATTTAAAATGCATGCATCTGTGGAAAGAATAAAGTTCCCAATCAAGCGGCCTCGCGCATCACTCCATGAGCCACTCCACAAAGGACTGTGGGCACTAAAATCGCCAAAAACGATATATGGTTCAGGTAGTTGATCCATAAAATACTGATATTCTTGTTTCTGCAGCTGATAATGAGGAGAAATGTACACTGAGCAAATGGTAACAAGTTTCCCTAAGACAACAGCACGAATGGCCACTGCTTCGAGGGCCCTTTGTATCTGCAAATCTTGACACGCTATGCATTTGTCTAATATGATAGCAACGCCACCTGATGATGCGATTGCATCATCTCGATCGTTGCGGAAGATGATGTGGTCTCTAAGGAGATTCGTATGTTTTGGTTTCAAGTGTGTTTCTTGTACACACAGCACTTTTGGCGAGTGTTTGTGTAAAAGTTCTTGGACATCTTCGAGGTTTTTAAGCAGTCTTCTGACGTTCCATTGCATAATTTGAGTTTTCATATTGGGTGTAAAGTAGTGCTGTGTGTACGGATTGGGGGTGACGTATTCTACAGAGCCTTTAGGGGGCCTTGTACTTGGTGTTTTTTTTTCTTTCTTGGAGCGGTCAAGGGGCTCTCGCCGCTCCTTCGGCGCAATCGGCGCCGGTGGTTCAGTGGTGTCTATTGCCTCGGGAGAGCCGCCAGACAGTCGTGTACGTGGGGTAGGCTTTGTCTTGGCAGACAAAGCCTTCGCCCCCACCGGGCCAGAGGTCAAGGGGACCTCTATAGTTTGTGTTTTGCCCTGGCTGCTGCCAGGGTTCACAGGGCCTTTGGTAAGGCCGTGATCAAAGAGGGCGGAGCATCCAGGGCTGCTTCTCTTGTGGGGTCTGCTGGCGGATGCCTCGGCATGCCAGGCGTCATCCAGGGCTTCGCCGAGAACCGTAGTGGTGCTGACCCCCCTTGCACCACTTCAGAGAATGACTTCTGTAGAAAAGTGTGCGATGCGCGCTGTCAGGCTTCCATGAAACATTTTTTTAACTTAATTGAGAGAATGTTTTTTTTTTCTTTTCCAGGCTGGGCATGAGCGAGAATAAGCGGGATGGTCAACATCACAGGTGGCGCAATGGGCCTCAGCCCCAGACTTACAATCATCAGCTTCATCATCAGTCATCAGCTTACAGTCATCATCATCGATTTTGGTATATATGGTCAAACATGGAGCATGAGTTGGCATGTAGCGACTGTTTCTGGGAGTGTGTTTGTTCTAAACGTCAGTACAATGTGTTTTGTGGAGAGTTCTACATTATTTCACCTCATTTTAATGCGCTGCACATGTATGAAATTCTCGTCCTTCCAGCCGTCCAAAAGTTCTTTGTCGGTAAGGTCTACAAGACCTTCATCTCATACGACACCTTTCACTGTGTTCAATGTCCAGTGAGCGGTAACGGTGAGAGGTTTGTCCCCAAATGCAACAAGGTTGCTTAGTTTCTGATACTGTATTTTGTCTTTGACTTCTATGAACAGGTCCCCACTGGCCATCTTGGTGGCTTTTTAGCCAGTGCCAATGGTATCAGTGAGGCATCTGGAAACTAGAAACGGTGATATGTTTGTTGCTTTCTTTCTGTGGTTTCACAATATATGACATGATATTTTGCGAACAAGTCTTCATTCTTCATTACACACTGTGATGATGATGATGAGCGGTGTCTTGCAGCGCAACGACCAAATGAAAACTGTGAGGCTGCTTCGGTGCGCTCCCTTTTCTGGGGGCGATCACTTAGTAAGGGGTTTGGTGAGCCCATGAAAGAAAGTGTTTGCTCGGAAATGGCGCCTACCACCCAACACGGAGCCCAACTAGGGGACGTGGCAGAGCATGTAAACACGTCTGCGCAACGCCAACAGTACGCCATCACTATACCCTAATATGGTTTATCCTAGGTTGGATAAGCACACAAGGTTAACCCTTGCCGCCAGGAAATTTGGTAGTAGATGGAAAAGAGAAGATGACAGGACAGATAAAATGTGGGAGATAACGATGGAGATGTAGGGAGAGAGAGATAGGAAAGGGCGACTGCCGATTTTTTCTGGGTGGGTCAGCCCAGAGGTGCCGTTCACGTGAAGCCGGGGCCAAAGGGGTGTGATGCCGCCGCTGGCGGGCCTTCCAGATCCAATCACCCAGCATCGGCTCAACCCACCCTCCCAGGGCACACTCACGTTCACACTCAGGTTCCCTCACAGTCATGAGTCTTCAATCACGTTCATACTCACGACTACTCACACTCATGAGTTCTCACTCACGTTCACACTCACGACTTCTTCCACACATGATCACTCACTCACGTTCATACTCACAACTACTCACACTCATGGGTACTCACTCACATTCATACTGTCTTCTTCCTGAAACTCATGAGCACTCACTGAGATTCATACTCACGCCTACTCACCCTCATAGTGCTCACTCACGCTCACACTCAGGTTCACTCACGCTCACGAGTCTTCACTCACGTTCATACTCACGACTACTCACACTCATGAGTTCTCACGTTCACACTCTCGACTACTTCCACACATGAGCACTCACTCATGTTCATACTCGTAACTCATCAAACTCATGAGTACTCACTCACGTACTCACTCACGCTCATACTCACTTTTACTGACACTCATTAGAGCTCACTCAGATTCATACCCACGCCTACTCACCATCATAATGCTCACTCATGTTCACACTCAGGTTCACTCACACTCATGAGTCCTCACTCATGTTCAAACTCACGACTGTTCACACTAACTTCTACTTAAATTCACGAGTGCTCACTCAGATTCATACCCACACCTACTCACCCTCATAGTGCTCACTCAAGCTCACACTCAAGTTCACTCACACTCATGAGTCTTCACTAACGTTCATACTAACGTCTGCTCACACTCATGAGTTCTCGCTCACGTTCACGACTATTTCCACACATGAGCGCTCACTCACGTTCATACTCAAACTACTCACACTCATGAGTACTCACTCATGTTCATACTCTTGAGTACTCACTCACACTAATACTCACTTCTGCTCACACACATGAGTGAGTGTGCCGAGCTGCGCGAGCCGGCGTCACGGACGCAACTCAATTTACACAAACAGGTAGATGCAGTAGGTTGCACTTGGCCCGAAGTGAAAGGGTCAACTACACATAGCCAAGTTTTGCTTGTTTTGTTGCTTTGTGTAACAGCGATTCCAAGCAGTTCCTGTGATCTGAGCAAACTATTTTGCATTCCCACTGATTTATTACCTAGTAGCACGGGTGCGCAGAAACTTTGTTAGAGAAACTTACGTAATTGTCAGTTCTTTTTAAAAAGACAAACACGGACACCGCTACAAATTGTGTTGCTGAGTGTTTCGGCTATATTCAGTGGGTTGTTTCTTTTAAATGCAGAGTATACCATAGAAATCACGTTACTGTAAGACATCTGTCCACGCCACCGTGAACACCACTTGGAGCTTGAAATAGCTGGCCGATGTTAATATCAATTTAAATGAACGTCTTGTTGTCGGCTTGCATGCCGTCGTTTATACGCAAAATGTGCCAGGAATAGTAATTTAAGGATGACCCATCTTTTAGAATGTCAACTAACATAACAGCATCACTGAAAAAATTCTCTTCTGCTGCCGATGGTGCGTACCATATTTCACCGCTTTCACAACACTGGCTTCACTATGACGTCAGCCAGCGACACCAGCTACTTACGTAGGCCGTGTCAACGACCCTCTTAGAGGCATGCGGTGGTCGTGGAGAATAGCGCGCCACCTGCTGCTTGTTTTCCATGCACAGCTGCAGGGACATCTGCTTCGGGGGAGTGATTGCGTCCTCAACGGTGCCATGCCAGACCGAGTGGCAGCTTTACTGACGCGTGAGTACAACCTGAATTGTATCTTGGTAACGTTGATTAGGGCACCCAATTGAAACAGACGATAATTCTGCAGAGACAAGGCAAATGTAAGAAAGAATGAAAGGGTTCAACATCCCTTCTTTCGCTCACCTTCCCTATTACAAAAACGGCGTTTGCTGTGCACAACCAGCTTCACAAATCTTTCTTAAAGCGCCGGTCGCGGGATCGAATTCCAGCCGCGGCGGCCGCACTTTCAATGGAAGCAAAAACGTTAGAGGTCCATGTACTAAGGTTTAGGTGGACGTGAAAGAACCCCAGATGGTCAAAATTTCTGCAGACCTCCTCTATATATATGGCATCTTTCATCCTTATATAGTTGTTTTGGAATGGTAAACCCCCAACTATTGTCGAGTTAACCTTCTTGCGACGTCATGATTGTAGCGGCTGCATCCGCCAGCTGCTGCTGTTCAACCCAATCGTCCATGCTGAATTTTACTGACAAGTGCACCGGATGACGCCCCACTGTCTATTTCAAGTAGTTTCAGCACTTCGGTTTTCCTGTAATTCAAAACAGTTGTCTAAAAAAGAAACTAATAACTGTGGTTCAAGTTAACAGTTATATTCAGTACGTTAAGGGCTGGTCAGAGACAGCTCGAGAAGAACGCAGGAATGCATACTTCAAAATGCATGTACTTCATTTAAAAATGCTGAAATGAATTTGTGTTTTACGTACGATATGTCTCGAACATACATTTGAAAAAAAAAGAAAGGAAAAAGTATCCCCGAACAAGGATACAAGAATACAGCAACCTAAATGCGCTAGATTGGGGATAATGATATACCGCAAAGATTTGCATCAAGTGCAGAATAATACTGTTAACAATGCTGCAGCACAAACACATATGGCTTATTACTCGAACCACTAATGAACCAAGCCAAATGAAGATAAAGCACACATTTATTTTACGCCCAGCATCACGCAGATCAGCTTGTTGCGTTAAATGTGCTTAAGTAACAGAAGCTTTTGAAATACCCTGTCTTCTAGATAGCGTCGGCTGGGCGTAAAAGAAGCCTCCCGACGAAAGAAGTATATCTACTACTGCAGACGAGCGTAAGTGCCAGTATTAACGAATAAACGCAGTCTGAATGATCGAAAATATGGCTAGCGCGATTCCGCAGTCGGCATTGGCGTATATGTTTTATAAACTAGACCATTCTGTGCTTGTGGATAGCTCTCTGCAAATTCTTCCTGGGGCATAAAGCACATGTATGCCTTTTTTAGTAAAAAAAAGTATATCCTTGGCCTTTGCAAATATGTTCTTTCATTTTTCACAAAAAAGGAAGGTAACGGTGAAACGGTAAAAAAGGATAATGTCCGGTAAAGTTTGCAACATAATCGGTATAGCGTAAATGTATTTCGCTACTGAGATGCACATAAACTTTTCGAATGTATACAAGTACACAAATGCGGATACTCAATAGTAATTTTAGAGTCGTGTTGTGATCTCTCCATCAAGGAGTTGGGATGGAGGAGCCAGGTTCGACGAAGGGCTAAACGGTGACACAGAGTGCGAGCAGCTGCAATCGCCGCCACATGCACCTGGAGAAGCAGAACATAGCCATGCGCCTCTTTCTGCGTGGACTCTGAGATCCCCTTCGGAGGCGTGCGAAACCCATGTTAACCAAACGAATACACCAGGACAGGCGAATTCCCAACTTCGAATGCTACTACCACATATCCGAATCAAATACTACGGTCGCCTCCATATTCTTTAATATGACACCTGTGTTCGGGCAAGTGCCATCAGAAAACGCAATCTCAGTTACCGCTTGCTACTTCTGAAGTCCACTTGCAGTTTCTGAAGAGTACGCTTGGTTTCAACTCTCGGTCAGTACTGCCTCATGGTCTGCTCTACTTTAACGGTTTAGGTATTTGAAACGAGTTCGCTTACATGTGATCGTCGACGTCATGGAAAACATACAAAATCACGAAACTGCATGGCAGAAACTCAAGAAGAGAGTGCGTATCCCACAGTGGAGAAACTTACGAATGTATATAGATAGATAGATAGATAGATAGATAGATAGATAGATAGATAGATAGATAGATAGATAGATAGATAGATAGATAAATAGATAAATAGATAGATAGATAGATAAATAGATAGATAGATAGATAGATAGATAGATAGATAAATAGATAGATAAATAGATAGATAGATAGATAGATAGATAGATAGATAGATAGATAGATAGATAGATAGATAGATAGATAGATAGATAGATAGATAGATAGATAGATAGATAGATAGATAGATAGATAGATAGATAGATAGATAGATAGATAGATAGATAGATAGATAGATAGATAGATAGATAGATAGATAGATAGATA
Organism: Rhipicephalus microplus; assembly: GCF_043290135.1. Lineage (NCBI taxonomy): Eukaryota > Metazoa > Arthropoda > Arachnida > Ixodida > Ixodidae > Rhipicephalus > Rhipicephalus microplus. Next base: position 232,189,229 of record NC_134702.1, read on the forward strand.
GATAGATAGATAGATAGATAGATAGACAGACAGACAGACAGACAGACAGACAGACAGACAGACAGACAGACAGACAGACAGACAGACAGACAGACAGACAGACAGACAGACAGACAGACAGACAGACAGACAGATAGATAGATAGATAGATAGATAGATAGATAGATAGATAGATAGATAGATAGATAGATAGATAGATAGATAGATAGATAGATAGATAGATAGATAGATAGATAGATAGATAGATAGATAGATAGATAGATAGATAGATAGATAGATAGATAGATAGATAGATAGATAGATAGATAGATAGATAGATAGATAGATAGATAGATAGATGAGCTTTATTGAAAGAAGCATATCTTCGTTTATATTTCCACAGGATAGCCAGATATCCTCGAGCAGACTATTCTATAAAACCTTTCTCCGTTTACATAGGCCTGTTTGCAAGCAACGTCTCCAGGGGAGTGGTAACCATACATACTCAAATATTTTTATACCCCTGTAGCAGCCATCCTTATTTTCTCGCCGTTAATTGGCTGCTGTAAGCAACTTTTTTTTATTCTTAGAGATTAGCGTGGTTTTGCGACATGAGATATTCCTTGTCGTTAGAACACACTGGTCGGCAGCAGATACTGAGGTCCATCGTAGCGTAAAAAATATTATGTTATATTCTGAGTCTATTGAAAAGTAGAGGTGCCTTTGCGGGCTAAGCGAGAACGAGTTTAATATCAACCACCGTTTCGCCCTTTCAAAATCATGACAAAATACGGGCGTGTAAAGGCGTTAACTACGCCTACGTTATTTGCCACATTGTTGTCACTTTCAGCAAGAACTTCGGACTATTTCGTGCAGGAGAATCAGCGCTCAGAAATTGAACAATTAAACACGAGAATTGCCGCTATATTTTTTTTGCTTTGTTCTCGCCCTATATAGTACACACGGAGTGCTTATCAAATATGCACTCGTTCACTTTTCCACTCTCTTGAGCAACAGCTGCATCGGACAGACGAGAAAATACTTCAACGTCAGACTCAAGACACCAATGCTACGCGTGCTTGTTAGCAAGCCAGGTTATTTGACTGAAAAGTGTAGATGTCAGGCACTGTTTCGGCACACCAAGGTAGTATCTGGCTCGCACACAAAGTCACATGGTGAGGGAGTTCAGGCCAAGAGCATGTTATCTGGAGAGTTCGGAGCATGCCTAACCAGGCCAACTTGATTTGATTGAAGCACTATTTTTGAAAGACACGTTGTAGATTCTTGGTAATCCTGTACGCTGAACAAGATTACTAGCTGGTTTTATCGTTTACTTTGGCTATATAGTAGTTCCTGTTCGTACTTTCACTCTTTCTTGCACCTCCAGCTCCGCAACCCGCCCTCTTTTTTTAGATAGATAGAAAAAATAACCAGCCGTGAGAAGGAATTGAAACTGCGACCTTCGAATAACGCGTTCGATGCCCTTACCACTGAGCTATCACAGCGGCCTTCCCTCCATCCACTTTTTTGGGGTTTATATGTGAATTTAGAAGTAGGAGTGTCAGTCAGCGCCATCTATAAGTCAAGCGACGAGTGTGAAACACTCTTTTATGCGCATGTGTGGCGTCACGTAGCACTCCAACTTATTACGAGTGGGCAGCTGATCAATAGTCCCTCGTATACAACCTAATGACACCAAGTCTGCCAGTACGAGACCCTCGTTAATGAATAAGGGAAAGAAGTGTACACCTAAGGGCTCGTTTTTCCGTGTTTTTAACATAATATAATGAGATCTAACAGACAGTAATGCCAAGAAATATACAGGGGAAGTTATTAGAACCATTGGAATGTAAGTAATAAGAAAGAAAAGCGGATGAAAGAATAACCAGCCGTGAGCAGGAATCGAACCTACGACCTTCGAATAACGCGTTCGACGCTCTAATCACTCAGCCACCACAGCGGCTTTCCCTCCACCCACAGTTTTGGGTTTATATGTGAATTTAGATGTAGGAGTGACAGTCAGCGCCATCTATAAGCCAAGCGACGAGTGTGAAAACGCTCTTTTATGCGCATGTTTGGCGTCACGTAGCACGTGAACTTATTATGAGCGGGCAGCTGATTAATAGTCCCTCGTATACAACCTAATGACACCAAGTCTGCCAGTACGAGACCCTCGTTTAATGAAAATAAGGGAAAGAAGTGTATACCTAAGGGCTCGTTTTTCCGTGTTTTAACACAATTATTATGAGATCTAACAGACAGTAATGCCACGGAATGTACAGGGGAAGTTATTAGAACCAATGGAATGTAAATAAGAAGAAAGAAAAGTGGATGAAAGAATAACCAGCCGTGAGCAGGAATCGAACCTACGGCCTTCCAATAACGCGTTCGATGCTCTAACCACTGAGCTACCACAGCGGCTTTCCCTCCATCCACTTTTTTGGGTTTATATGTGAATTTAGAAGTAGGAGTGACAGTCAGCGCCATCTATAAGCCAAGCGACGAGTGTGAAACACTCTTTTATGTGCATGTTTGGCGTCACTTAGCACGTCAACTTATTACGAGCGGGCAGCTGATCAATAATCCCTCGTATACAACCTATAGACACCAAGTCTGCCAGTACGAGACCCTCGTTAATGAATAAGGGAAAGAAGTGTATACCTAAGGGCTCGTTTTTCCGTGTTTTGATACAATATTAATGACATCTCACCGACAGTAATGCCAAGGAATGTAAGGGGAAGATATTAGAACCAATGGAATGTAAATAAGAAGAAAGAAAAGTGGAGGAAAAAATAACCAGCCGTGAGCAGGAATCGAACCTACGACCTTCGAATAACGCGTTCGATGCCCTTACCACTGAGCTATCACAGCGGCCTTCCCTCCATCCACTTTTTTGGGGTTTATATGTGAATTTAGAAGTAGGAGTGTCAGTCAGCGCCATCTATAAGCCAAGCGACGAGTGTGAAACACTCTTTTATGCGCATGTGTGGCGTCACGTAGCACGTCAACTTATTACGAGCGGGCAGCTGATCAATAGTCCCTCGTATACAACCTAATGACACCAAGTCTGCCAGTACGAGACCCCCGTTAATGAATAAGGGAAAGAAGTGTACACCTAAGGGCTCGTTTTTCCGTGTTTTTAACATAATATAATGAGATCTAACAGACAATATTGCCAAGGAATGTACAGGGGAAGTTATTAGAACCAATGGAATGTAAATAAGAAGAAAGAAAAGTGGGTGAAAAAATAACCAGCCGTGAGAAGGAATCGAACCTACGACCTTCGAATAACGCGTTCGATGCCCTTACCACTGAGCTATCACAGCGGCCTTCCCTCCATCCACTTTTTTGGGGTTTAAATGTGAATTTAGAAGTAGGAGTGTCAGTCAGCGCCATCTATAAGCCAAGCGACGAGTGTGAAACACTCTTTTATGCCCATGTGGGGCGTCACGTAGCACGTCAACTTATTACAAGCGGGCAGCTGATCAATAGTCCCTCGTATACAACCTAATGACACCAAGTCTGCCAGTACGAGACCCTCGTTAATGAATAAGGGAAAGAAGTGTACACCTAAGGGCTCGTTTTTCCGTGTTTTTAACATATTATAATGAGATCTAACAGACAATATTGCCAAGGAATGTACAGGGGAAGTTATTAGAACCAATGGAATGTAAATAACAAGAAAGAAAAGTGGGTGAAAAAATAACCAGCCGTGAAAAGGAATCGAACCTACGACCTTCGAATAACGCGTTCGATGCCCTTACCACTGAGCTATCACAGCGGCCTTCCCTCCATCCACTTTTTTGGGGTTTATATGTGAATTTAGAAGTAGGAGTGTCAGTCAGCGCCATCTATAAGCCAAGCGACGAGTGTGAAACACTCTTTTATGCGCATGTGTGGCGTCACGTAGCACGTCAACTTATTACGAGCGGGCAGCTGATCAATAGTCCCTGGTATACAACCTAATGACACCAAGTCTGCCAGTACGCGACCCTCATTAATGAATAAGGGAAAGAAGTGTACACCTAAGGGCTCGTTTTTCCGTGTTATTAACATAATATAATGAGATCTAACAGACAGTATTGCCAAGGAATGTACAGGGGAAGTTATTAGAACCAATGGAATGTAATTAAGAAGAAAGAAAAGTGGGTGAAAAAATAACCAGCCGTGAGAAGGAATCGAACCTACGACCTTCGAATAACGTGTTCGATGCCCTTACCACTGAGCTATCACAGCGGCCTTCCCTCCATCCACGTTTTTGGGGTTTAAATGTGAATTTAGAAGTAGGAGTGTCAGTCAGCGCCATCTATAAGCCAAGCGACGAGTGTGAAACACTCTTTTATGCCCATGTGTGGCGTCACGTAGCACGTCAACTTATTACGAGCGGGCAGCTGATCAATAGTCCCTCGTATACAACCTAATGACACCAAGTCTGCCAGTACGAGACCCTCGTTAATGAATAAGGGAAAGAAGTGTACACCTAAGGGCTCGTTTTTCCGTGTTTTTAACATATTATAATGAGATCTAACAGACAATATTGCCAAGGAATGTACAGGGGAAGTTATTAGAACCAATGGAATGTAAATAACAAGAAAGAAAAGTGGGTGAAAAAATAACCAGCCGTTAAAAGGAATCGAACCTACGACCTTCGAATAACGCGTTCGATGCCCTTACCACTGAGCTATCACAGCGGCCTTCCCTCCATCCACTTTTTTGGGGTTTATATGTGAATTTAGAAGTAGGAGTGTCAGTCAGCGCCATCTATAAGCCAAGCGACGAGTGTGAAACACTCTTTTATGCGCATGTGTGGCGTCACGTAGCACGTCAACTTATTACGAGCGGGCAGCTGATCAATAGTCCCTGGTATACAACCTAATGACACCAAGTCTGCCAGTACGCGACCCTCATTAATGAATAAGGGAAAGAAGTGTACACCTAAGGGCTCGTTTTTCCGTGTTATTAACATAATATAATGAGATCTAACAGACAGTATTGCCAAGGAATGTACAGGGGAATTTAATAGAACCAATGGAATGTAAATAAGAAGAAAGAAAAGTGGAGGAAAAAATAACCAGCCGTGAGAAGGAATCGAACCTACGACCTTCGAATAACGCGTTCGATGCCCTTACCACTGAGCTATCACAGCGGCCTTCCCTCCATCCACTTTTTTGGGGTTTATATGTGAATTTAGAAGTAGGAGTGTCAGTCAGCGCCATCTATAAGTCAAGCGACGAGTGTGAAACACTCTTTTATGCGCATGTGTGGCGTCACGTAGCACTCCAACTTATTACGAGCGGGCAGCTGATCAATAGTCCCTCGTATACAACCTAATGACACCAAGTCTGCCAGTACGAGACCCTCGTTAATGAATAAGGGAAAGAAGTGTACACCTAAGGGCTCGTTTTTCCGTGTTTTTAACATAATATAATGAGATCTAACAGACAGTATTGCCAAGGAATGTACAGGGGAAGTTATTAGAACCAATGGAATGTAAATAAGAAGAAAGAAAAGTGGAGGAAAAAATAACCAGCCGTGAGCAGGAATCGAACCTACGACCTTCGAATAACGCGTTCCATGCCCTTACCACTGAGCTATCACAGTGGCCTTCCCTCCATCCACTTTTTTGGGTTTATATGTGAATTTAGAAGTAGGAGTGTCAGTCAGCGCCATCTATAAGCCAAGCGACGAGTGTGAAACACTCTTTTATGCGCATGTGTGGCGTCACGTAGCACGTCAACTTATTACGAGCGGGCAGCTGATCAATAGTCCCTCGTATACAACCTAATGACACCAAGTCTGCCAGTACGAGACCCTTGTTAATGAATAAGGGAAAGAAGTGTACACCTAAGGGCTCGTTTTTCCGTGTTTTTAACATAATATAATGAGATCTAACAGACAGTATTGCCAAGGAATGTACAGGGGAAGTTATTAGAACCAATGGAATTTAAATAAGAAGAAAGAAAAGTGGGTGAAAAAATAACCAGCCGTGAGAAGGAATCGAACCTACGACCTTCGAATAACGCGTTCGATGCCCTTACCACTGAGCTACCACAGCGGCCTTCCCTCCATCCACTTTTTTGGGGTTTATATGTAAATTTAGAAGTAGGAGTGTCAGTCAGCGCCATCTATAAGCCAAGCGACGAGTGTGAAACACTCTTTTATGCGCATGTGTGGCGTCACGTAGCACGTCAACTTATTACAAGCGGGCAGCTGATCAATAGTCCCTCGTATACAACCTAATGACACCAAGTCTGCCAGTACGAGACCCTTGTTAATGAATAAGGGAAAGAAGTGTACACCTAAGGGCTCGTTTTTCCGTGTTTTTAACATAATATAATGAGATCTAACAGACAGAGAGAGAGAGAGAGATAAAGATACAAGGAAAGGCAGGGAGGTTAACCAGACGCACATCCGGTTTGCTACCCTGCACTGGGGAAGGGATAAAGGGGAGAAAAGAGGTTGCAGAAAGATGAGAAGGTACACACAATCACGAGCACACTCGGGGAGAACACACAGTTTACAGGCGGTCGCTCAGGTTTGTTGACTTAAGGTAAAGTAGCAGTGCTTTAGTTGCTTTCTTCGCAACTGAGGCAGATGCCCAAGGTCCTAGTATCTTCTGCACACAAAATGGTCCGGGGTCAAGTCGATTCAAAACCATCCGTAGCTGGCATCGCTGTGTGTCGTAGCAAGCGCAGCTGCACAGGACGTGTTCGATGGTCTCTTCATCTCCGCAGTAGTCGCATGTAGGAGTGTCTGCCATACCAATGCGAAAGGAGTACACCTTTGTGAATGCAACACCCAACCAAAGGCGGCATAACAGTGTCGCATCAGAGCGGGAAAGTTGTGATGGTAGCTTTAGCTTGAGCGAAGGATCCAGTTCATAAAATTGACACTTTTGGAAGCTGGTAGACGACCTGAACGTGCGTGTGAGATCTCGAGCCAGCAGGCAAAGTTGTCTTGCTGCATCAATCCTTGATAGAGGAATCGGGACTACACGGGTTTCTTCATGGGCTGAGCGGGCTGCATCATCGGCTAATTGATTTCCGGTAATACCGATATGTTCAGGCAGCCATTGATATATAATATCATGCCCTCGTGCTAGAGCTTCATGATGGCAATGTCTTATTTCTTGTACCAGTTGGTCATGGCTCCTCCTACGCATGGCAGACTGCAAACTCTGAAGCGCTGCATTCGAATCACAGAATATGACCCATTTTCCTGGACGTTCTTGAACGAGATATTGTAAAGCAGCCCTTATAGCAGCAAGCTCTGATGCCGTAGATGTAGTCATATGCGACAACTTAAACTTGATTGTCATTTCTGCAGCCGGAATCACAGCGGCACCTGATGAGCTGCTGGATGAGACGGACCCATCAGTGTATATCTGCGTTCGGTCTAAGTACAACTCATGTAATAATAGCAGTGTTGCTTGCTTCAATGCTACTCTGGAGTGACTGCTTTTCTTTTTGATTCCCGGAATTTCTAGACGCACTTGCGGCTGGTCGAGGCACCACAAAGGGCATGCCGTTCTCGTAGCTGGCGTATATCCTGATGGAATGCTGTTTAGGTGCTTGGCTATGACGTCTGAAAACGTAGTACATGGTCTTCCGGAAGGTAGAAGGGCCAAGTGGTGGTCGCGGACACGGCTAGCATGTCGAATGTGCGCTCTGAGGCAATCCACAACTATCTATGTCCTGACTGGATGGTCTTTGGCTAGCATGATTGTGGCATAAGTAGAAGCGCATCGGGGCAGTCCTAGGCAGATACGCAGTGCCTGACCCTGCAAACTCTCCAATGAGTGAGTATTTGATTTGCAAGTGTTAGTCAGTACCGGCAAGCTGTAGCGCAATAGACCCAGAAATAGGGCCCTGTACAGCTGTAGCATGGAGGCCACAGAAGTTCCCCATGCTTTACCGCACAAGAATTTCATGATATGCACAATAGATAGCAGTCTCTTCTTCAAGTACGCACAATGTGGGCACCACGAAAGACTTCTGTCGATTATTATGCCCAGGAAACGATGCGTCCGTGCATATTTGACACTCTGCCCATTGATGTAAACAGAGTATGGCGTCATTGGTTTGCGTGTAAACGCCATCAACGCGCACTTCACAGTTGATATATTTAGGCCTTGTTTCTGAAGGTAGGCTGTTGTGAGGGTTGCTGCCCGCTGTATTCGTGCACGCACCTGAGGGCGAGTAACTGCAGCACTCCAGAGGCAAATATCATCGGCGTATATGGATAGGCACACCGACTTTGGCAGAACCTTCACCAGACCAATGAGGGCCACATTGAACAATGTGGGGCTTAAAACACCTCCCTGAGGCACTCCGCAGTAGGTGTAATGTTGGGCAGTTGTACCCTCATATGTTTGTACAAAGAAACCCCTGCCAGTTATATAATCTTTTATCCATTGAAACATTCGTCCACCAATGCCCATTGCTGCGAGAGAAGTGAGGATGGTATCGTGAGCTACATTATCATATGCACCCTTCACGTCAAGAAAGAGTGCCACTGATATGCGCTTGCGACTTTTTTCTTGTTGAACAAATGTCGATAAATCAAGGACACAGTCAATGGAGGAGCGGCCCCGACGAAAGCCTGCCATGCAAGAAGGGTATTTGGTGTATCGTTCCAAGTACCACTCGAGACGAAATAGAACCATTCTTTCCATCACTTTTCCGAGGCAGCTTGCGAGGGCAATAGGGCGATACGCTGTCAAGTCCAATGGTGATTTTCCCGATTTCAAAAGTGGTATTAGACGACTAATTTTCCATTCTCGGGGAACACTGCCGCTGAGCCAGGAGTTGTTGAAGCATGTTAAAAGTTCTTTTCTAGCTTTTTGTCCAAGGTGTCCCAACGCACTATAAGTAATACCATCAGGACCTGGCGATGACATGCGCTTAGAAGCGACTAACGCACCTTCCAGTTCTTGCATGGTGAACGGAATGTCCATTTCTGGTAATCGCGTCTCAGGAACGATCACGGCGTCGATGCTCTCGTTCATAACATTCCCGGCAACTCTCGTGCAAAATTCTTCAGCCACCTCGAGTTCTGTTTTTCCATGATGGAGTGCCAAAGCTTTAAAAGGGTGCCGTTGTTGTGGAGAGGAGCGAAGACCACGAACTGTTCTCCAGATATATGACAGCGGTTTATGAGGGTCCAGAGATTCGCAGAATGCTTTCCAGCGTTCGCTCTCCAGTTTGTAAATGCGTCGTTGAATCTTTTTCTGGAGCCGCCTTGCTTCCCTCAGATCGTAAATTGATCTTGTGCGTCTGTATCGTCGTTCAGCACGCCTTCGTATAGCTCGTAATTTTTCCAGTTCGATGTCAAACTGTGTTACTTTAGACGAAAATGGTAATTTACATTTGGACGCTTGCATAGCTTCCACTATGGTATTTTCCAGGCTGCAGGTGAGGCCTTCTTGGCAAGCGTTCTCAACACGCGATGTAAACATCGACCAGTCAGTGCCAATTGCAACACCGGAAGTGAAATTTTTTATGATGCCATCGATCGTCACGTAGGTGGGTATGTGATCACTCCCATGAGTCTCAATATCGCAAAACCATTTAACTTTGTGAGAGAAGCACCGTGGCACCAATGTCAGGTCAAGGCAACTGCCATACGTGAGACCCCGCAGATATGTGGGGGTACCATCGTTCATGATGGAAAGGTCGTAATCGGAAGCGAATGTCACAATGTTCCGGCCCCTGGCATTCCTCCTAGTGCTCCCCCAAAGCATGTGATGGGCGTTGAAGTCACCGGTGATGATCCAAGGCCCATCGGTTCTCATTAGGATGTCTTTTAATCTGTCGCAGTCAAATCGCGATGACGGAGATATATATCCACCAATAAGCGTGAACGAAACTGCATTCTTCTACACACGAAGACACACGTACTGATTGTCGTCATTTGAACTTATTGGGTGCGAAAGATAAGTCAAGTCTGTGCGAATGTAAACAATTACTTTGCTTCGTTCTTCGCAAGCGGCTGAACAAAAAGCTTCATAACCGGACAATCTATAAGGCGTTGATACGTTTGGTTGACTTATGACAAGTATAGGGAATTGATTGGCCCGAACAAATTGGCGAAAGTCCGAGATACGGGACTTCATGCCTCTGGCATTCCACTGAAAAATCGACGCACTTTTAACTTCAGTGCGGAAGTGGAGATTTTGTTGAGCCATTGTGCTTATACGAAGTTAGCAAGAACTGGATTCAGTGCATCCAGTATTTGCAGTGCACTCTTAGCAGACGGAGATTGTATGCTGCTCAGTAGCGTGCGAATTGTGGCAATTAATGATTGCACGATTGCAGCCACTTGCCTGTCTTGGTTGGAAAGATCTCGAACCGCGACGCTTGCAGTCACTTGCCTGTCTTGGTTGGAAAGATCTCGACCCGGGAGCGCGGACTGGCCGTCATGAAGCTCCTTCGGTTCGCTTGATGCTGCTTCGCTTTGAAGTGCAGGCCACTCTGTCGCAGTTAGGGTATGCTCACTGGCTTTGTCCTTTACAGCCTTTCCCACGGCATGTGGTCTGGGAGGCAAAGGAGGTGGTACTGATGAGGGATCACGCAAACGTGTCGAGGAGGTAGCGGGCGTCCTCGAAGACCGACGTCGACGTGAACGACGCCTTCTGACTTTAGCTGCGGCTTCTCGATGAGATGAGTGATCGCGCACCATCTCCTTCAGAATGGCAATTTCCTTCTGAATCCGCGGGCAGTCCTTCGATGTGGCTTCATGGGATCCATTGCAATTAGAGCATTTCTTGACAGTTGCGACGCACTTATCCGCTTCATGGTGCTCGGCGCAGCGGTGGCATACCACCGAATTCTCGCAGACGCTGCTCACATGTCCAAGTTTCATGCATTTACGGCACTGGAGAGGCTTTGGAATGAAAGGCCGCACAGCATGTCTGAAGTACCCCACCTTCACATGAGAGGGGAGTGATGTGCTCTTAAACGCAATCTTCACACAGCGAGGCTTGCCTAGCCGGGTGACATCAACAATTGGAGTGTCAGTTGTTGACTTGACAAGAAGTTGTAAGTCCTTATTGGAAATAGCGACATCAATGTCGTAGATCACGCCGGTTACTACATCACATCCCAAGGGAACATGAGAGCGCACCTGGTTGCCGTCCAAGTCAGTTACACTGCGCAGAACGCCCAACGCACTTGCGTGCAAAACGTCCACAGCCAGTATATTCTTTCTGGCGTTCACTCTTATGTCCGTGATCTCATTTGGCACGAGCGTTTCCAGAGACCTCGACACAGACTGTCTGTTAAGGCGTTTCATGCTGACGGTAGGAAGTGCAGGCAGAAACAGGATGGTATAAGCGTTCGATTTTGGCGCTTCACTTACAGTTTGAATAGTTGAGGATGAGGATGTCCTCATGTTCCTTCTCTTCACCTTGCGGCTCAGCACAGGTTGGAAACCGTCATCTGAGAAGTCCTCACTGCTGAGATAGTAAGCATGAGTATCTTCACTGTCGCTGTCGCTCGCTTGTCCCATCCGCTTCCTGGAGGCGGTCGCCGCTGACGCCGCTGGTGCCGGCAGGCGCCCGGGGTGGTCTACTTGCATCCCCTCCAAGGGAGCAGCGGAAACTGATCAACAGACTTAAATTACAACTGAAATACGCCTGAATTAGCAGAAGCAGCTCCTATTCAAAACACAGACAGTATTGCCAAGGAATGTACAGGTGAAGTTATTAGAACCAATGGAATGTAAATAAGAAGAAAGAAAAGTGGAGGAAAAAATAACCAGCCGTGAGCAGGAATCGAACCTACGACCTTCGAATAACGCGTTCGATGCTCTAACCACTGAGCTACCACAGTGGCCTTCCCTCCATCCACTTTTTTGGGTTTTTATGTGAATTTAGAAGTAGGAGTTTGCTTTGTTCTCGCCCTATATAGTACACACGGAGTGCTTATCAAATATGCACTCGTTCACTTTTCCACTCTCTTGAGCAACAGCTGCATCGGACAGACGAGAAAATACTTCAAGGTCAGACTCAAGACACCGATGCTATGCGTGCTTGTTAGCAAGCCAGGTTATTTGGCTGAAAAGTGTAGATGTCAGGCACTGTTTCGGCACACCAAGGTAGTATCTGGCTCGCCAACAAAGTCACAGGGTGAGGGAGTTCAGGCCAAGAGCATGTTATCTGGAGAGTTCGGAGCATGCCTAACCAGGCCAACTTGATTTGATTGAAGCACTATTTTTGAAAGGCACGTTGTGGATTCTTGGTAATCCTGTACGCTGAACAAGATTACTAGCTGGTTTTATCGTTTACTTTGGCTATATAGTAGTTCCTGTTCGTACTTTCACTCTTTCTTGCACCTCCAGCTCCGCAACCCGCCCTCTTTTTTTAAAAGCACAGCTTCAGGCGTCTCACGAAAGAAGAAAGGGTGAATAGTTTCTGTCCAGCAGTACATGCTGTTGTGTCCTGTTTTTCTTTCCGTAAGTGTTTACGCAGCGCAGCGTACACACTTACGGAAGGAAAAAATTACGCAGCGTAATGTTTCCCAACCTATCCTCAAACTCTGGGCAGCGCTTTTTTGTTAACTCTAGGGTGTCAGTGCCATTTTATGGTACCTGTTGAGTATTCCATAAAACTTGTGCTACGCTTTGAGGCCTTCATTATTATTCTATGCTCAAGTTCTTAGACTTCACAAACATTTCTGCAGATATACTGGGCTGACTGTATAGGGCTAGCGCGAGTGTAACACACACTGCCACCAATCATAAAATATAAAACTTTACCACTTCTTCCATAAATGTAGGTTCCAGACATAAGTAAACATTTCATTTCATTTCATTTCATTTCATTTATTTACTCTCAAGGCCGAAGCATTACAGAGAGGAGCGGGTAAACATCATACAAAAAAAAATCAGGAAATACAGCAAATCAAAATTATATGTGCACAATGGCGATCTGAAAACCATAAAAGAAAAGAAAGACTGCGTGATGTGAGGAAGAGGCAGGGTGGTTGTAACAACAATGTTCAACATGGTTGCGTCTTTGAGTGACACGCGCACACAAAAACTAACAAGAGAAAACACAGCGTGACTTATAAGTGGCGAATTTACGCGAAATGGTTAGAGAGGGCGTTTTTAAACAAAGTGAGGTCAGTGATAGCAGCGATAGGGGCGGAAAGGTGGTTCCACTCATTTGCAGTTTTCGGGATGAATGATTCAAAATATAAATTTGTGCGGGCGCTAGGAACGCCCACTTTAAACTGATGATCGTTGCGTGAGGAAACGTACGATGGGGGCTGGAAAAGAGTGTTGCTAAAAGACGGAATACAATGAAAGATCTTATGGAACAGGCAAAGGCGAGATATTTTACGCCGCAGTGAGAGAGTGGGTAAGTGAAGATTGGCTTTCATCGAGGTAACACTGGACGTGCGATGGTAGTTAGACATGACAAAACGTGCCGAGCGATTTTGAACCGCCTCGATGCTGTCAGCGAGGTAATTGGTATGTGGATCCCAGACTGATGACGCGTACTCGAGTTTGGGTCGGACTAATGTTTGATAAAGCAGAAGTTTAAGGTTAGTCGGAGCCAAGGAAAAGTTTCTGCGCAGATAACCTAACGTGCGATTCGCATTGTTTGTAATATAATCGACATGCGTGTTCCAAGAGAGATTGTTAGAAATATATACTCCTAGGTACTTGTAGGACGAAACCAGATCGAGATTGCTGTGGTTAAGTGTGTAGTCGCACGGTACATTATGAGAAATACAACGGGAAATTCGCATAGCCTTGCATTTAGTAACGTTTAGCTTCATTAACCATGCGTCGCACCATGATGAAATGTGATCCAGGTCTGTTTGAAGGGCAAGATTATCTGCGTTAGTCCGGATTTCACGGTAAATTACACAGTCATCGGCAAATAGTTTGATGGATGATGAGATGTCTTTAGGTAAGTCGTTGATGTAGATAAGAAATAGTAGGGGACCAAGAACTGAACCTTGCGGAACGCCGGACGTTACAGGGCTAGTCGGGGAACAATGGTCGTTAGCAGTTACAAACTGGGTGCGGTTAGATAAGAAACATTCAATCCATTTTAAGACGTTAGCATCAATATTTAGCGCGTTTAGTTTCAGAAGAAGTAACTTGTGGCAGACGGTATCAAAGGCTTTTGAAAAATCTATGAAGACACAATCAACAGTAGATGAACGATCAGCAGCAGAGAATAAATCGTTAGTGAAGGCCAGAAGCTGTGTCTCACATGAATAATATTTCCTAAACCCGTGTTGGTGAATGCTAAAGAAGGCGTTACTTTCAAGATAGCTAACGACGTGGGTGTAAATTACATGTTCGAGAAGTTTGCATGGTACACTGGTTAGTGAAATGGGGCGATAGTTCCCGGGACTATGAGCGTTTCCTGATTTAAACAAGAAAGCCACCTTCCCAACCTTCCAGTCCTCTGGGAGAACACCTTCTTCTAATGACTGATCAAAAAGTCTCGACAGAATAATTGAGGAATGAACGTCAGTGTTTTTCAAAAATTTAGAAGAAATGCCATCGACGCCTGGTGACGACGAAATTTTTAAATTTTGGATCAACTTGCGTATGCCGGCCCGGTCAACGTGTACAGAATTCATCACAATGAAATCGCGAGCTTGAACACCTGGAAGGACGGCAGGAATAGTGTTCGTAAAGAATGAAGAAAATGCATGGTTAAGGGTGATACAAACGTTCTCACTGGGAATTACTTCGTCCGTGTCAGTGGTAAGTTCAATCTGTTTCCTATCGCCCCCATTAACGACCTGCCAAAATTTGTGGGGATTGTTTTGCAGAATTAACGGTAGCGTTTGCTGAAGAAAGGACTCCTTTGCCGCGGATAAAGCACGCCCGTATTCATCGGCTACCTTTTTGTAAACCTCCCATCTTTCAGATAAATTAGAACGCTTGGCTTGGCGGTAAACGCGCTTCTTTTTATTGGACAGGTGTTTCAATGTTGGCGTGAACCACGGTGATTGACTGTTACATGCGATTTCGCGTAGTGGTATGTACTTGTTAACGAGTTCGGCAACTTTATTTTTAAACAGCATCCAGTTATCGTTGACAGATCTTTGGTTGAAGTCTTCTAGAAAAACGGAGGTGAAATGTTCAAGCTCGGTATTAATGGTTCCATAATCAGCTCTACTGTAGTCCCTGAATCGCTTTTTACTTTTTTGTTTACGGGGCAATGCGCAGGGGAGGTTGAAAACGATTGCTTCGTGATCACTGAGGCCTGGCAAAACAGAAAGCGATTGCACGAGATCGGGGTGAGAAGTCAGAACTAAGTCTAAAGTTGAAGCACTTGAATGTGTAATGCGAGTTGGGCACATAACCAGCTGCGTTAAATTGAATTGCGCGCATGTGTTAAAAAAGCAGGCGCTTTCAGTGGAGCCAGAGCCAGGCGATAAATGGGAGTTGTTCCACGAAATATCAGGAAAGTTAAAATCACCTAGGATTAAAATTGGTGTGGCAGGGAACCTCACGTGCAAGTCACTCAAGACGTCATGAAAATCATTGGAAAAACCAGATTGCGCATTCGGAGGGCGATAGCAGGCACAAACAATGACATCTTTGTGACTTATGCGGATTCGGACGCACACCAATTCAAGGGAACATACAATGGGAATTTTAAAAGACATGAATTCCTCTGAAACAGCGATCAAGACACCGCCACCAGAACGCGAGCCACGGTCACACCTAAAAAAGGAAAATTTTTTGTCGCACTGCAGGATCTCACGGTTTTCAACTTTTGACGACAGCCAGGTTTCGGTCAAAACTATCACATCGGAAAGGCACGTGTTTACTAACGAAGACAAGGCATCACGCTTGTTGATAACACTTCTGATATTACACAGCAAAAAACAACAGTCAGGGTTAGAGGTATTACAACTTGTGTTAGCATCTAGCTACAGTGGAGAAGATGGGCCTCTGATGACAGGATCATCGCGATTAGGAGGATTTGAGGGGTCACGCGAGTCCGTTACTATTTCGCACACGCGATCTGAAGATGCGCAGTAGGTGTATATTTTATTGCCAATGACCACTTTATTGTATTTAAGAGAAAATTTGTGACCAGTTGACTTGGCGAAGTTGATTAGTTTTTTCCGGGTGGCGCGTGTAGCCTTGCAGAAATCCTCACAGATTGATATATTTGTGTCACGAAACTTAGACTTCTGAGACAAAACACTATCTTTAGTTTTGGAAGAAGTGAAACGTGCTATCACGGGCCTAGTTTTATGCCGCGAAAACGTTCCTAGCCTGTGAGCACGCACGATAGCATCGTCAGGTAACTGCAAGTTTAACGCAGAGGTGAGAATCAATCGGACCTTTTCTTCAGAATCGGCCCAAGTTTCTGACGCTGAATCTTCAATTCCGTAGACAATCAGGTTCTCACGACGAGACCTATCCTCGAACTCATCCAGACGCGCTCGGAGCGAAGCCTGTTCACTTCGAACGGCGGTGGCTATCATTTCCTGCACGTGAGAGCCGTCTAGAAATTCTTCAAACGAATCGACTCGTTTTTCTAGATCAGTTAGCCGAGTGGTCAAATCTAACACTTTGGACTCAAGTAACTTTTGGTTTTCTTTCACTTCGTCTATGGATTTAATGAGGGTGTCGTGCCGTTGGTCAAGGTGTTTTGTTAAATCTTGAATAGCCAAAAGAACGTCACTGCTCTGTTTGCTAGGGTCTTGTTTCGGGGGACCAGGGTTGAGCTCGACGTCTCCGCTGACCAACAGCATTTTAGCAACAAAAACACACTCCACAACGGTACAGGCAAGAACACCTGGGCATGGGAACAGCAGCAGAAAGAGGTTGTTTGAACGTTTAGAAAAAAGGGGTGGGGCGGGACCAACCTGAACAAAAAGACAAAGGGGGTTGTCAGCCGCCGGCATCACTGCTGCGATCCAATGCCCACTGAAGGGCGAAGGGTTCCGCCAGCCGGTTATATGGTCCGTCGGCCTTGATGACGATGTCACACTGGCTTCTTCTGCGTAGTGGGGTTTCAATGTTGCGTAAGGCGGCCAACCATGGTCGACGCAAGGTGACGAGTCAAACAAGGGACATGCGTCGATCTCGGGAGGCAGTCGCAGTCGATCCGCGCAGGCAGCAGGGCACGTTCCAAGGATTGCAGCCAGCTGAACAAAAAGACAAAGGGGGTTGTCAGCCGCCGGCATCACTGCTGCGATCCAATGCCCACTCAATGGAGTGTGTTTTTGTTGCTAAAATGCTGTTGGTCAGCGGAGACGTCGAGCTCAACATGAACAAAAACCTGTCACAGTTGATAGTGGCGAGAGTGCTGCTTTTAACTAAAGCAGTCGATAAAGAGAACCAGGCTACTGAATCGAACTATTCTAGCAAATCAGTGAGAAAAAAAATGATAGAGTGTTTCGAAGTAATGATGCATTTCGAAGTTTGTAATATTTATCTGCGTTTTGACAGCGAATTTTCTATACAAATTTTGTTGGCCGTAGTGACGCCACAATTAACTGCTTACATAGAGCTTTTCCACAAGTATTTTGTTTGACATTTCATTACAGTACAATTCACCAGCAAAAAAAAAGAAGAAACAAACGTTTTCTTGGTTTGTGGTGGTATAGATTCGAAATTTAGAGGTGAAGCTTCTTGTTTCAGAAGGACCAAAGAAACCGTAGAACCGATACGTCTCCACTTTATTGTTGACAGAACGAGATTATTATATATATATATATATATATATATATATATATATATATATATATATATATATATATATATATATATATATATATATATATATATATATAGAGAGAGAGAGAGAGAGAGAGAGAGAGAGAGAGAGAGAGCATGCCCCTGGCCACTTCTTCTTCCTTGCCTCCGAGCTCCATCTTTCCTGCCGCCCAGATTCAACCGAAGCAACCTTCGAGTGAATACAACAGTTGAATCGCCCTCTTGACCAGTTTTTTTTTAGGGTTATGAAGCAAGCATGTTCTCATTAGTCCATCTTTGCCTGGGAAAATATATTCGACCTTGCAGAGTTTTCATTGTGTTCTTTTTCGCGCTTCTCCAAGCAGAAGCACATCTCCATCTTGTATACTTGTCTGACTCTCTATTTTCCTGCTGGCACACTAAAGCTCCCTCAGGTACTCCTTTTGCCATCTGGTCCACCATGTTATCATTGCCTGTTTTCTTGCAATCCAGTAGTTCAGCAACCTGTATTCTCTGATTCTGTTGTCTTTCTGCTTGTTCATTGCTTGCCTGCCGCCTATAATGTCCGCCGGTGTGATGGGTTGTGGCTCGTTAGGATCGTCATACACATAAGTAAAAGGTCGGTTGTTAATTACTCCTTCTGTTTCAACAACCAGAGTCCGTAGTTCTTCTTCATCCAAAAGTCGAGCACCTATAGTTTTTGCCATGGACATCTTGAAGCTTCTGATCTGTATTTCACTCTCCTCATACCGTGGGTCGTATGTCACGTGAAATCGTAGTGCCCACCTCTCGTTCAGACCTTAGAATGTCCGCTGGTTGGTGGTTCTTGTATATGATGGATATATGATGAAAACATGAGAGATGATGGTACTTGGAGTGTTGCCTAGATGTACGGACGCACAGACAGACAGACAAGTGGACGGATGATTGAACGGACGCACGGACGCACGCATTGGCGGACTGGCGTAGGGACGGTCGCACGAACGGACACAAGGACGTAAGCAAGAACGAACGGACGGACAAACGCTTCATCCTCCCCATCATAATTCACTCCTTGGTTATGATCTCATTTCTTACAATTATTGATTGATATGTAGGCTATAAAATCCCAAAACCATCATATAATTGTGAGAACCACCGTGTGCAGGGCTTAAGGAATTTCGACCACCTGGGGTTCTTTAACGTGCGCCCAAATTCGAGCACACAAGCCTACAGAATTTTCCGCTCTAACGAAAATGCAGCCGCAGTAGCCGGGATTCCATTCCGCAACATGTGGGCCAGCAGCCGAGTACCTTAGCCACTACATCACCATGGCGAGGCGAATTTTTACAACAGCTTTTAAATGCGCGGCATTTCTTAGCGAACTTTGGCGACTTTGAGCGTATCTGTTTATCTGTATATCTAGCCGCCTACAAGTTTCAGTTCTCCTGGCTATTTCGATAATGTTATCGATGCACCAAAAGTGGTGTTCATTAACATGAAATGTATGACGAGCCTAGGTATATACCCATAACATCAAAATTATGACATGCACGTCAATAATGCCATGATTTACATTTCGTGGTCTTGCTGCTCTTGCGGTGGTTTTCTTCGCATGACATGTTGCAAAACTGGTATTGTATGACATGACTGCATGACGAACATAAGAGACAGACCCTAACGTGGAGATCATGATATGCATGTCATGTAAGTCATGAGTACAAGCCACGTCATGGTGCGCTCGCGGTTGTTTCGCTACCTTCACATATGCCGAATTCGGTATTACGGGACTTTTAATAATGACACTGGTTTGTGATTGATGAAAACAAGATCATCATGACATGCGTGTCATGTGAGAACATGACAACAAACCACGCTCTTGATGCGCTCATGGACGTTTAGCTAGCTATACATATGCCAAATTTGGCTTTACGTGACGTGAATGGATGACATGCAAACATGATAATAATGACATGATGTCGTTTAAAACATGAATACATGCTACGCTCATAGCGTGCTCGCGGCTGTTTCGCTGGCTCAACATATACCAAATACCAAATTTGGTATCACGTGACGTGAATGGACGATAAAGGTAACTGACACGTCCAAATATTCCAAACATGATAATCATGACATGCGTGCCATGCAAAACAAGACTATATGCTACACTCATGACGTGCTCACGCCGTTTCGCTAGCTGCCCATACACCAAATTTAGTATCACGTGACGTGAATAGACGACGAAAGCAAATGACACGTCCAAACATGATAACCATGACATGGAAGTCATGTACGGCATAATTTACGTCTGTCTTGTAAAGTTGTGCTGATTTCAAAGTGACATATCAGCCTTGCTCATTCGTGCTTCGCATATCGTAGATTCCCACCCACTGTACGTGGGATCTGCCAATTTTTCCACCTATGATGACCACGGTGTTGGTAATGTTTGGTGAGGCCCAGTAATGGCATTGCTCAGCTTGATGATATTTGTACTGGATGATACTGAATACAACCGCAATGTCGGCAATTACCTCTGTATTACAACCAAACGTGCTTAAGATATACGGATGGGCTAGTTGATGAGCCATGATTTTCGGAGAAGAAGCACCCACGATCACGAACTCTTTAAATAACGCTAACGCAAGCGTTCTGTTACGACTTCACTACAACGCGACAAGATGAATTGAGGATTTCTTTACTAATACATATCGGGTGATAAGCTTACTGAATTGGTTTTTAACCAAACTGTCACCATAGTAGGAGATCCCAAGGCTTCGCGCTCGCTCCACTACTTTTTATAATACCCGCTAATGACACTGCTTCTAATGTCGCATCACAAATGTGCCTTTTTGCAGACGAATGAGTCACTTATGAAGGCATAACCAGCTAAGGATACTGCCCTTTCACTCCAGTTTGACTTCTGTGTGCTAACAGAATGATATAATACGTGGAAAGAATGATCCATATTCGGTGCTTGCATAAAAACTTAAAGTTAACACTAAATTCACTCTACGCCTGCGCTAAAGCTTTTGTTCAAAGGCACACACACAATTTCTATTGAAGCCACCGTCGTGGCAGAGTGGTTATGGACGTTTGCAGCTGTACCAGAAGACATTAGCGGCATATTTGCTTGTCCTGCCAGTACACCTGAAACTGTTTCTGAAACCAAAGCTCGGGAGTTATTACCAGTTATTACGGGACAGGCAAACACGAAATAAATGAAGCCACATCTCGAGATTGCCTCTAGAATCGAAGTCACACCACGCGGTAGTAACACAAACCAAACTAAGAACAGGACACTCAGACAGTGCACGTGCATACCTTCTGTCTGAGGTTGATACTCCCATGTGTGAGCAATGTGGTAAAGCAGTTATATGCTTTACATTTCAATCCCATGTAGCCGATGTAAAGAATTAGACACACTTAGATAACAACACTTTCCATTACCTTACCGGAAGCAGGTGGAACTTCATATAATTTTCAGAGGTAGAGAACCAACTTTTCCATCCGAGCTATTGTGTGCACCCAGGTAATCCAAAGTACGACCCCAGAAAAGAGGTAGCTGTCTTAGGCGTGCGCACGGAAGGAGGGGCTAGAAAAGTATGGAGGGCGCAAGGCAAGCCCAATGCATTGACATATTAGGGATGGGAGTGTTACGACTCGGGGAAGAGGGAGGGGGGCGCAAAGTGAGCCCCATACGGTGAATCAAAAAAATTGTGGACCTTCTCCCCGAAGGAAACCCTGGCGGAATGCGAAGCAGCAGCGGTGCACGCGGCGATCACCCTGTTGAAACAGGTGTCGACGCACGTGCTGGAAGAACGGTTTGAAGCGAAACTCGGTGTAGCATTTACTCGAATAAACTTTTGAAACGCTAAGACACTCTGCGTTGATTGGGTTTTGTGCAAGTTTCATCGCAGATGAAATAGCCCTAAGAGTGTTTCCGATCGACGTGCGGTTGAGTGTTGCAGGCAGTGGAGAGGGTAAAGCAAGAGAGGTGTGTTGTGAGCGGGCGAAGGAGCAGGCAGCTGCGGGCGCTGCAGCAAGCGGGTGGCGGGTGAGGGAGAGAGTGACTTCAGCGCGCACCTGCGAGGAAAGTGTGCGAGGGGAGCACGTCAGCAATGCGCAGAAGCAGCGTGGCCTGCTTGGCACCACTCCAACACTTGCGGCGAGGAGAACGCGTTGCGGCACATTAGTACTGGCGCATGGACGTACGGCGTTACACACGGGAATGAAATAGCTGTTTCGCATCTAAGAGAGAGGGTGCGTTGTGACGTACTTTCGTTCCACTTGAAGGGGAACCGAGTACACGCCTTTGTTGCTGCTGCGGTACATTCCAGAAAGCACCCACTACAGTAAATATCATGCTCACTCGTGATTATTTCCACTCTCCTTGATCACATCACGTATCACCGCCATGATTTTATGCTCCTATACACGCCTTCTACGCATCGTGTAGCTTTGCATTTTGGCATCTATACACCTATGACAGGTTCCTGTCATCGTAATGATTGGTCATCACTAAAACCGCATAAATAGATATTTCCCTATTTGGCCAACCCTCCGTTAAACAAATCAACTGATCAATTGCTTTTCGTTTAATGAACATACCCTGGCTGCACTCACACCTCACATATCTCGGTTACATTGTATAAGCAGCTAATACTTCAAATGAGCATTAAAAAGGCGTCCTCAGTTAACGATGCAGTGCCCATCGTCATTGTGAAAAGTCGGAGGCGTTGTTGAAAATCATAATTAGTTTGTTCGTATCAAAAGCTAAGCTCCTTATGGTCGAGCCTGGTTGTTCACGTCCGTCACGCTCCGCAAAATCACAACCGATATTAAACACATGCACAACGAGAAACAAAAACATTAGGTGAAAAACGACTTTATGTGCACAACAATCAAGTATATGACACCACTATACCCGATCTGCTTGGCCATTCATCCGCTCATCTGTCCGTGCGTCTGTCCCTCTGTGCATGTGTGCGCCCTTCATACTAGTCGGCGTGTTCAACATAAACATAATGAACCTTGGATCTAGTTTCGCCCACTCGTGATCATCCACTTCGTGAAGCTGCGTGTATTTTTGGTATGTAATAATGCCAGAAGGGAAGAAGACGCACTGCAAGTAAAAACAATAAGGACGGTAATGAGCAAGCTTCAAACAACTCACTGCATACATATACATAAAGAACCACCACCCGCCATCAAATCGTTTACACTACTTACTACAGCTGTAGTCGCCTTGGCGTATTTAACGAAAAGGCAAGCACGCATGCTGACGTTTTCAGGCCACCTTTGGATGGAACGAAACATTCTCAGAGGTGAAAATAAAAATTGATCATGTGAGGCAGTGTCGTACACCAGGCAAATATAAGAAATCCAAATTCTACATTACAGCATTGTTATTACTAATAAGGTTGTTAAGGAATTAAAGGCCTCAGGACTGAACAATGGTTCTCTCGTTCTCTCTCTCCTCTTTCTCTCTCTTTATAAATATATATATATATATATATATATATATATATATATATATATATATATATATATATATATATATATATATATATATATATCATAATAGGTCGCATGAGCATAGCTAGCAGCACGTGATGGTCAATTTCAAAAGCATTCACTAAACGCTCATATTAAAATGCGCGAAATATGATATATCGGTACTACTTTGCCTCGGCCTCTTTCTACAGCATTCTTAGTAAGTTATGATAGTTCTCCTGGGCGAAATTCGCTGGCTATTTTTTTAATTTAAACATTTTTCAAGGTTCCATAACATTGTAAACCTTTTGTGTCTGTTCTACACGGCAAAAAAGCGCACTAACAACTGGCCAGCCTCGCTCTAATTTATGTGTCGTACAGAAAGCCATCTGTTGTGGTGATATATACTAGCGCACACCAATGCGAAGCAGCTTCCGGCCATTTGACACAGACCTAATATATATCTATCTTTACGGGGGCCGCCCTTTACAGGTGACAGTACAGTATTTTTCTTTTTGTTTTGGTCACCGAATAAGCACTCTGCATTTCCGTTTCGCATTCATCGCATGTAAAAACATAAATGAGGCTAATGCCACCTTTATTTTTTACTTCCTAACGTGCAGTTGGGCCTGACTACTTTGTGTTGAAGCAGTACAGCGCTACGTAGCAAAAGCGTGCCATCTGTTTAAACGAGTCAAAAGCCATTTCGAAATTTCAATTTATCTTCTTTCGAAATAAAGTACTGGTCTGTTTATTTGGTGACACGTTAGCGCCGTATATATACTACAGAATAACGTTACTAATTCCAATTATGCTTTGCGTTTTCGTTACGATATAGTTCTATCAATAAAATGTCTTGAAAGTTCTGATGTTATAATTCGAATTCCTTGATAATGCAGTTTGCAGGCGCACAATAACGTACCGTTATTTATGTAAAGTTGTCTTTGGGGTGTCAACTAATTTTCTCTATGACGTGTGAGGAATCCTGATTTGCCAGAATTTTTATTTGCCGAAAACCTTAGGAAATGCACGTTTCAAAACAATGTACATGCACCTAGTCTTGTTTCGTAGGTGTGCTTGGTATTATGAGGGTTATCTGCACTACGCAGTTAAGCGGCACACTATATCTACATACCCTTATTGCCGAATATATATGTAATGAACAGCACACTACAATTAATAATGTAAACCCCTGCGCAGCTTCTAGCTCTGGCCTTGCATTTTGGTGCGTGTGCGTGATAGGTGGCTTGCAACCAGCCTCTAGCTTAATATATTGTACTATCTCCAAGATCTCTCCAGTTTATCTGACTAATGTAGTCAGAATGTAGCTAATTCTATCGTATTACCCGCAAGATATTTTCAGTGTATCTGACCACGTCAAATCTACGTTCCCAGACACAAAAAATTGTATGCGCATGTGCGCGACAGCTCTCTGCGTTGTGGGACAAGTGTCACGATGGAGCTGTTAGTCTATCTGGCGATTGAGCTATTCTGCCGCGGACGCATCCACGTCACCTGGTTGGGAGTATGTATTGAATGCTTACACCAGGCGCTGTATTGTGCTAGTTTCACTGGCGCTATGCTTCGCGCTATAGAATAACCTGTTAACAATACGTGCGCTTACGCATCCTTTAAAGATATCGCAAAAGGGATTTTGCGTGGAGGTTTGAGCAGCACTTGCTCATTTATTACGCGCTGATATACTGCGCTGACACTTCTTACTCTTTTGTACGTGTGGCTCAGCTCTCCTTCAATACCTATGCCTGTTACCTCCCTCTATGTATCCCTTATTTGACACCTTGCTGCCATTACAGCATTGCTAATGAGCAGTCGTACTTGGTTAACTTCAGTATTCTTCCCTCTTTAAATTCCACCTCGTATCTGAAGAATAGTTCTGCTTATCTTTTGCTCCTTCTACTCCCGTGGTGTCTCTTTGTATGTCACGAAACGTATGTTAGAGTAACTACGGTGTATTAAAGGTAGTTCTGTTGCTGTGTTAAATTTTGTGGTCACGCTCTGAGAGCCGCTATATTTTCAGACCCATGCTGACGTCAATGAAGTCGCTCATGGAAGCCCAGCACAGGGATCACGAGGGCATCGACCGGTACTGGGGCCTCGGAGCGGTGGTGGTGTTGTCCTCCTTCCTCTCAACTTTCGTGCTCGCAAACTTGCCTTTCTTCTACGTGCGTATCAAGGAAACGTACGACGTAGACTACGAGACCGCCATGTGGCCACTTACGGTTTTGTGGATCTCCTATCGAGGCGCTGCTTTGTATAACGCCTCTTTGAAACGCTCGCTGAAGGCAGTGTCGTGCGAGTGTTAGATCAAATGTAGTTTCTTTCACTTCTGGAAAAAACGTTTAATTACCGAGGCACAAAAAAGAAGCTTCAAATCAGCTTGTCATGGCCAACTAAACGAATCAATACTGAGGCGAGAACGTAATCAATTTAGAACAGGCTGGTAAAGCAGACATGCGGGTCACCGTGCATCCTAATTCAAGATATCAGAGCTCTTGCGTATGATACGTGACGGTGTAGCTCAACAGAAATCTTGAGGAATTACACGAGCAACAACAATAATGTCCACACGGCAAGAACATACTATGCGCTGAACTCCACTATATGCGCCAAGCACTCCGAGCCCAATCCGCCAATGTCTCATTGGCCAATGTGGAAG
Source organism: Rhipicephalus microplus (assembly GCF_043290135.1). NCBI lineage: Eukaryota > Metazoa > Arthropoda > Arachnida > Ixodida > Ixodidae > Rhipicephalus > Rhipicephalus microplus. The sequence continues at coordinate 232,215,045 of NC_134702.1, forward strand.
ACACAAGCGACCTCAAATGCACCAGTTTTTATCTTCTTAACTTAGGTCACCATTTCCTGAGAGCAAGGGGGCGTAAAAAACGCCGAGTTTGATAAATAAATATAGCGATATTGACAGCATTGTCAGGTTTAGGCAAATCCCCCAGCGGTTTACCAACATTGATAAAGTACCTAATAAAAGCACAAGCGAAATGAAAACCACACAACCTTTCATCGAACGTAGTGATTTCGCTCAGCACAATATTGTATTTCCTGTTATTGCATTACTTACTTCTCTTCATACTTTACCCCTGTCATTCTTGATTCTCATCAAGTGCTAGATAACATAATTTCTTTTATTGCGATAGCAAATATATGGACACTCTCTACTGGATTTCGCCATCGGCATCGACGTCGATGTCATGCACCGTATATGTATACGTATCTATATGTATGAAAACGTGAGAAAGAAAAAAAAATCCCAGAAAAAAAGACTCTGGCGCACGAACTCGAACGTGGGACCTCTGCGACGTGAATACGAGGCGTTAACCACTGAGCCACCGAGAAGTTTTTTCTTCTTCATTACCTGTTTTTTACAGGTGTTCCCACAGAAACACGAATGATAAAATACACTTGGACCAATATTTGATCCGAAGTGCTAACATTAAAATTTTTTCAGGTTGTTAGCCTCTAACATTGTTAGCCAGCTGGGAAGTTCTTGTTTATACACCTCAGTGATATACCGCATATTTGCAATGAAGTTCTCCCGGACAGGACGTATGTTCTGGTCAAGATGTCTGTAAGCCATTGTGGTCTGCCAGATGCCGTGAAGGCTAATTAACATAACCATGTCGTATGGTATGCCGTCGTCATCATCCACACAAAGAAAACAAATGCCATGGCTTGTAATGGGGAGATCTTTTTTCAATGTTCTTTGAAAGATGTCCCAATGAAAGACAGCGTCCCAGCAATGAATAAACACATGGTCTATTGTCTCAGGTGTTTTACAAAGTAAACAATTGGTTGTCCATGGTACATCGATTCCCTTGTCCGCTAGCCACTCCTTTGCGGGGAGAGTCCCGGAATGCAATTTAAAAAAGAAAGTTTTTGCCCCTGCTTTTACTTTCATCCTTTTGACCCTTTTCAAAACGTCCTGTCCAGGTCCTCCATTGAACATAGATCTGTACAAAGGTGTTGGGAACAAGACATCACGCAGATCCATGTACAGGTTTTTTCGCTTACCAGTGGCAAGATATTCCAGCGAAAAGCGCACTTTCAAAAACGCAAAAGACTGTATAACTTCTCTCAAAAAACCAGTCACATATTGGCACATGTCACTGTTTGTAGACACAACAAAATCTGGGATGCATGATGACCGCCTTACTTTTATCACTGTTTGCAGAAATTTGTTTCTTTGATCGCGAAGGAAAATAAACCGAGAGACAACTTGTCTAATAAATAAATGACTTAAACCGAGTCCACCATTGCTAACGGACTGGAATAAATTAGACCGGCTTGTATGTTCCCACGGCGATTTCCACACAAACACAGCAAAAATGCTGTGAAGCTTCTGCACATTGACGCGTGACATACAGATAACTTGCATGACATACCAGATCTTGGATATCAAAAACATGTTGCATACAGTCTCACGTGCGAATATAGACAGATCCCGACCACCCCAGGCATTTGTTTTTTGTTTGAGGGTTTCTGCTTCACCTTTCCAGTAATCCGCGTTGTTGCGATAGCTGTCCAAGGGTACACCGAGGCTGAGCCACCGAGAAGTACCTCTTTGTCATTGAAACGGCAAGCTATTTTTATCTACCACTTACCGCTGTTGACAGGCGTATCAGAGGGGAACTATCGCGTTCTAGCATTATCAGAAGATGGCGCAGTGAGCGCGCGGCGGCTCTCATCTCTCACGCGTACGTTGGCCCACGTAGAGAATAAGGGGCTGTACGGTTGATCACGTGCCCTTATTTTGCAGTGGGGGAGAATCCTGCGTCTTCGCTAGCCTTTGAGTTTCGTCGGCACAATTCTGTTGTAGTTACCAGGCGCATAAAGCTAACTGCAAGCTTTGCAAACGCTCCATTTACAAAAATGCGTGCTTTTCAGACACAGCGAAGTTACAACTTAGACGCTTATTGGTATTATTCTGTACCTGTGAGTTCGTTTCATGCGTCCTTTGTGTGTGAGAAACGCGGGGCATGAGTCTATTTGTTTTTGTTTTTTTTTCGATTTCTTGCTTTCGCCTTCATTGCTTCGCGTTTGCGGCAAAGCTGTGGCTTTTTTTCTGTTTGTAAGTGTTTACACAAAAGTCGTGGAATTCGTTCGTGGCCCAAATTTTTTATTGCAAATGTTTGGTTAGCCCTGGCTTTTTTGAATGTCTTCTTGTTTATTCATCGGTTAGTAGGAAAGCGTCATTATAGACATCTGACGACTTCCTAATAAACTTTTAGTACACTATATTTATGCCCATAAATTTCTATGTATTATTCCAGTTTATAATTCGAACCAGGCTTTGAAATTTCTTTCAACTTTTGTAAGTTGTTACCCCTATAGAATATCTATCAACTGTAACCTGTTGTTCCCGCACTCTGTTGATAAAGCAAAAATATGACTTATAGTCAATAATGGCCGAACTCAGTAATTCAGGTTCAATATTACGTGGTACAATACTTGTAACACAAACATTTAAAAGAATGGCTGTGCCAAAAGTAATCTTAGTAGCCAAATAATGTGATTGTAGAATGCTAAAGATAAAATAACGATTTGATTAATTTATTTGTAAGTTTAACGTCCCAAAACCACTATATGATTATGAGAGACGCCGTAGTGAAGGGCTGCAGAAATTTCGACCACCTGGGCTTCTTTAACGTGCACCAAAATCTGAGTACACGGGCCTACAACATTTCCGCCTACATCGGAATGGCAGCCGCCACAGCCGGGATTTGATCCCGCGACCTGCGGGTGAGCAGCCGAGTACCTTAGCCACTAGACCATCGTGGCGGTTGAAAGATAAAATAACCCTTTTGAAATCGGCAGCACTCAGGTCGACATGCAATAAATTTATATTAGGCACGATGCAGCTCTTTGACTAACGCTTGTAACACCGTATGGACGTGCCTCCGGACGAATGCGCCGAAGCTATTGGAGCGGTGTTAAGTAGGTCACACCGCAGCAGCGCGTTGATGTCGCGCTCCCCTCGCACGCATCCTTCACAGATGAACGCTGTCGTCACTCTCTTCCTCACCCGCAGCTGCTGGCAACTCCACCCACTCATAACACACTTCTCCCTCGCTTCACCCTCTCCACAGCCCGCAATGCTCGACCGCAAACCAAGTGGAAACACTCTTTCGGCTCGTTTAGCTGCGCCTTACACGAAACCCAACCCGCCTCCCGTGTCGTTGAGGTTCAAACGAACGTTTACTCGAGTAAAGGCTGGGTACACTCGTCGTAACCTCCGTAAATTGCCACCTAACATTGGCAAGTTAGCGTACCTTACCTTCATTCGCCTGAAGTTAGAATTAGCGTCATCTATTTGGTCCCCTTAATAAGGCTACCTAATTACAAAATTAGAGTTCGTTCAAACCCATGCCGCTTTTTTTATATTTCTGGAATTTACGAAAGAAGGTCCAGTATTACTAAAATGAAAGTCGAAGTTTCACTGCACCCTCTTCAGCTCCGCCAGGGTTCTTCCCTTTTATGCCTGCTTCATGGATTTGTTCAAAACACCAAGCCTCATTCTCTCTATTTGAAAACCCCACTGCGCATGTCTAGGCGGCTCCATAATCAGGGCAGTTTCGAGCCAATCTTCGACGATACAAGGGCGTTTAATTGTTCTGCGCTGCCACACGCCATCCAGCTTTGCAACGATCTCCCTGGTGATATCACTTTAATCACAAATCGCCAAGCCTTTCACTACCATCTACTTGAACATTTCATGCTTAAGTAGTTATTCTCATTTAATAATTCTAGATGTGTTATCTTATGTTTTAAATTGTTTAACGTTGCATTACGTCACATTGTAGTATTGTAAACGCTGCCAAAATTTTATTCAATTTTAAACCACTGGCTGTTCATTGTCAATAGGCTCGTGTTTCGTGCACGCTCTTCCTTTGTTTAATTTTTCTACTAGGGTATTACTCTTGCTTTTCTGGCGGTTGTTTACATCACAGTGCAGTTTCCAGATTGTATCGTTTTCATTTCATCGTTTTCTATATTTATCACATGTCATATTTTACCATGTATCGCCCCCCCCGCCCCTTACACAATGCTTTGATAAGGAGCCTGTAAGGTATTGGGAATAATAAATGAATGAATAAATAGATAAATAAATAAATGAATAAATAAATACAGGCTATACCGAGTCTCGCTTCGAGCTATTTTTCCAGCACTTGCGTCGGCGCCCGTTTCAGCCGAGTCAACGCTCTGTGCACCACTGCTTCTTCGCATCCCATCAGGATTCTCTTTGGGGAAGATTGTTCATTTTTTATGTTTCTATGAGTACTAATTTAAGAGTGCTGGAATTGAAATTTCAAGCGATTTTCCAAACAAATGTAGAAACTTCCGTTTATTTCCAATCGCTGACCTACAAGTTGCTACTACAAAACACTGGGCAGTGATACCGCTAAGCATTCAACACTGAGATGCATTATTGAGTAGTCCTGCAGAAAATAATGTGGGTAGCAGCGTTTCCCATATATAGCAAGGCCCCTACCTTTCCCACTAAAACGTAGGATAGCCTTGTGTGCACTGTTAATCAAATGAAGCCGCTCAACATGTGTGAGTAACCAAGTCTCAGAAAATACTACAGCATCAATTTGTGTTTTTAACTAGCAAAAAAGATGATAACGGAGATCACCTTTGTTTTTGAGGCTTCTTACGTTAAAGCGGATGAGATACAGTTCCTGGTGTCGGTTATGGAACTTGGCGTTGAGATTCAGAGCTGTATAGAAAACAAGTCAATATTTGAAACTTCGAAGACATTTATTTATTGCGATCAATTGTGGCTCCCACTAGTCGCTTCTTAGCATGGGTCAATGGCTCGTTAACGTACGCCCAATCATATCCAGGAAGTCTCAACATTTTGTTTGTGATCGGACGTTCCCTTGCTTTCGCAACTTATATCGGCGCGCAAGACGAACGATAATGATGCTCTCGCCCGTTACTCGTGTCGCTATCTTGTGACTTGTGTCAATATCAGCAGCACAAATTGCTTCGTCAATCACTTGAAGTTCGTACGACATCATCAACTTTGTCAACGTACTTAATTCCCTTACGCTCTAGATTATTCAAATGGCTATATTGTTCGACTCATTGAGCAACTGCTTGATTTCTTTCTTTAGAGCTTCATTACTTTTGAGCAGGGCACTCACTTTCTGCCCCAAAGCACTCAGTTCGATGCTAATCACCTTGGTTTCATCGCACAAGTCTACAAAACTTCTTTACCAGAGTACATTTCATGTCTCATTTCACGCTTAAAAACATCCAGACCTTTCACGTAATCTCTCGACAATGCTGCGTACAGCGGCACAATGCAATGCTAGTAAAACGTTAAGTTTTGATGAAATGCTAATATTAAAAAAGCGTAAGAAAGCTTGACAGTAGTGGTCACAAACTTATAACGTGAATACACAAGTGGGAGGATAATTTATAAAGCAGCAGAAGTGGTGGCTGCGGTATAAGACATCACGTAGTAGCAAGGCTTGATGAAAACCATCTCACCTGTAGTACGCAGGAACAGCAATTAGACAACTGTTCGCATTCGCAACCACTACTGCTTTTGGTCCCTAGACTGAAGGTCTGCGCGTGCGTAGGTCCGCGACAAGAATGCTGCGATTGGCAGATATAATGTGGCCAGATTATCCACAACGCAACATTCAACGCTGACACGTGGGTAACGAAATGTCCGGTGCTGTGGTCACTACAAGAATGTGTGTGTACGCCCCGCCACGGTGGTCTAGTGGCCAAAGTACTAGGCTGCTAACCCGCAGGTCGCGGGTTCAAATTCCGGCTGCGGCGGCTGCATTTCCGATGGATGCGGAAATCTTGTAGGCCCGTGTGCTCAGATTTGGGTGCACGTTAAAGAACCCCAGGTGGTCAAAATTTCCGGAGCCCTCCACTACGGCGTCTCTCATAATCATATGGTGGTTTTGGGACGTTAAACCCCACATATCAATCAATCAACTACAAGAATGTACTCTGACCCGTCAAGAAATAACACCTGTAGACCACGAGAATAGTAATTATACGAGTGTTCGCATTTGCTGCAACCAATCCTTTTAATTTTGTTACTCATATCCGGGAATGCTTCAAAAAGTGCCCGAAATAGCAGCAGTGCTCTACCAGAACCATTGTTGGAGATGACACCGAGTGTGGTATGACTTCTCATTTTCAGGACCTCTGGTTTTTTGGATTCAGAAATGGGTGCCCATACACGGCGTTGCCTTGACAGGTAGTGTGCTGGCCTGGCTTGGATTGGTATTCTCAGGCTTCGCACCCAGCATCACCTGGGTAACTTTGTCACTCGGCGCCTTGCACGGTACGCAATCAAATGGGCTCTCTCTTTGGTGTGAAATTCAGTGTTTTCTTTAGTTCGATAGCGTTTGTAAGACGATGTTTTTGTGTCCACTGGAGTGTCCAAGAAAATTCAGAATTCAGTACTGAAATTTCTTCTTTATTCATTCATTACGACGCACGCGTCATGAAAGTAAAGAAGCAAACAAAGGCCACGAACAGAAGAAATAGGCTTGACGCTACCGAAGCATATCAGTAAGATGCAAAAGCATATTATTGCGTGGGTAGCATCTCGTTTAAAATACACAATTTATTTCGGCTATTGCGAGGTAAAAGATATCATAGCGTAAGTTATTATGAGATCACAACGGTCGTGTGCTATAGTTGTCGGCCGCCACTGCTGACGCCAGTGCCAAGAACCATTACTGTACGAAATGAAAATAGAAACTCAGTAAAAAAAAACACGAAGGACATGGTGAAATTCGAACCCCGCTACCCTGCGTGCCATCAAGTGTCCTACCACTGAGCCAAAGCTGTGCTTGAAACTCTGTTCCAAACTGACCCTTGGCAGGCTTGATGTCGACAAATGAGTTGAGTCAATAGAAGTAATAAAGCGTCTTACAGCAGTCAAGAAAAACCAGGCGCCACACAGTGCGAGTTGCGAAACATCCACGTGAGAATGCAGAATTCACCATCGTCGTCAGCCACATCAACGCAAAATTGAACAAAAGTTCTAGCGGTTTTTTTTCTCATACGTGTTAGTTCGTGCAAATGTTGGCTTATCTATCAGAGTTAGCTGCGTATGTTTCACTGGACAATAAATCATAAACCCAAAGGTAGGACACGATACAGCTCAACATTTGCGTGCGTTTTCGTTTCGCTCAATGAAAACTATTTCATTTGTAACTATTAAAACATCTTGGCGAGCTAGGAGCATGAAAAATTACTGTCGCATCGTTTTACTTCTACAGGTGAGAATTGTGGGCATGGTCAGTGCGACAAACGGGGCACTTTTAGCGATAAACAATTTGTTTATATTCCGATCTCAGTGCTCTAAACAAACTTGAAGGAGCACTAAATGCACCTTGAATTTTTGCGTACTGAAAAAGTGCAATTCCGCGATTCCGAAAACTCACTTCTTATCGCATGTGACGCTTGATAGGCCAGCAAACGTGGGGAACTTAAGCGAAGGTGGAGACGCCACCTTGAGATTCCCGCACAAAACCACCGTGAGGTGGCAGACTGTGACAGCGTCTACTGTGTCGTATGGACGTCAGACTCTGCCCAGGCAGCACTGCGAAAAACACCCCCACCAGCGCCCCCATCGCTGCGCCGGCCATAAATGGGTAGTGCACAGAGAGGCGTCCGCCAGCGAACGTGCATAGGCTCTTCTCTTTTGTTGGTCTTGAGGCACGGTTTCCTAAACATCAAGAACATCGCAAGCTTACTTTTTTAATCCAACCTCGCTTCATGAAATTAGGAAGCTCATCAAAACGAAATGCGGGTGCAATGCAAAAGATGTTTCAAATATTTGGGCGTATTGCAACTGGCAATTCAAATGCAAGTGAACATCGCATGACATCGAGTTCAAGGAACGCATTCTGACGTGTGGTCTGTTACGCCTAAATGCGTTAAACTTCGGCATACACATGATGCGAAAGCGATCAGGTGCATACACGAACCATCTATGCGATCAGTGCATGGTACTAAGCTCGTTTTATCCGGCACGAATGGCCATCGTGATTTTTGCTTTGAACTTGAATTCTCCATCGATCTCTCGCTTCCTGTGCGTTCAACTGTTTTATTACGCCTGCTAGAATTTTCTGTGGACGGTTGTCATCTGTTTGTATATGTATGTACACTATCAGTTGTCACTATCGGTTGTCATCTGTTTGTATATGTACACTTTCTCAATGTTCAGCCCCACTGCGATGTTCTAGTGGCTAAGGTACTCAGCTGATGACCCGCATGTCACGGGATTAAATCCCGGCTGTAGCGGCTGCATTTCCGATGGAGGCGAAAATATTGTAGGCCCATGTGCTCAGATTTGGGTGCACTCTAAAGAACCCCAGGTGGTCGAAATTTCCGGAGTCCTCCACTACGGTGCCTCTCATAATCATATCGTGGTTTTGGAGTGTTAAACCCTACAAATCAATGAATTTGTCAGTGTTCAACGAAAGGCAAAACCAGTGCCTCCGAGATAGCTCCGATAATCACGGAGACCAACGAACAAAAATTGTGGCCACGATTATTTCACGATTAACCTGTATGACGCAGGTGTTGGCATTTTCTAGTTAAAGCCGGTACTTATAGTCTTCAAAACCCTACGTACGTAATGCTGTGTGGTGGCGACAACTTCAGTATATCGGTGGTTGCGGCGTGTGCGATGTGTATCGCGAACGTTTCCTGTCTACTGTTGCACGTCGCGTACCGCAGTCAGGGGGTATGTTAGGCTTCTTAATCAAAGTTACCACGGTTCTCCGTCAAGTATACTCAAAACAATAACAGGAGACCTGCATTATCCCACTTACTTAAGCGAACGGCTGTGGAGAAAGCAAGTAATTCGCTTGCCCAACACGTTCGCAACGATCTGTATTTAGCGCTCTAGCCATTCTGCTTTGCGAAAGCTGCGGAGATCAGTAACACTGAAGTCATTTATGGCCCTGACAATCCACAACGCAACAGTAGCCCAGAATGTGGTCTTTTTTCGTATAGTGCGGAGATGTTGCGTCTGCTCTTGTTTTCGCCGTCGTTCAGGCGAGTGAACCAGCAAGTCCGTCACGGCGGTTCAGTGACGCGTCTGACCAGCGGAAAGAAATTGGTGGCTCTTTTTCTGAGTGTTCAACGAGCAAATAAATCTAATATTTCACTCAATGGTTGTTTCATGCGCTGTAGTTGCACCCGGTTGCGCAGCAAACTATGCAAGAGATTCGGGGTTTGCCCTACTAGTAAGTAAGTAATTCTTCCTATTCTCTTTTGATGCAGGGCAAGCGTTTCATGCACCACAGGAATAAAATTGGTAACAAATAAATCGATAATTGGTCTGTTGTTCGTGCACTAGCCAGGAGTCACCGTAGTTTCCTGTATGCCCACACACACACACACGCACCCACACGAGCACCCAACGGTTTGGTGGAAGTCAAGCTGAGCCAAGACAAGCCGTGTTTCGCGCCAACACAATTCACTTGCTTTAAACCTGGATGTTTACGTGTTGGATCACTTTAGTTTGCCCCGACTCATCGAAACTGGGCGATGGTCAGCCAGTGCGTGGGGTTGAAGAAGAGTAGGGTGTGTGGGCCGTTTCCCTGACCGGTGTGTTTTCGGCCCCCTGTTAAGTCGGTCCCAGCGTAGCAGGAGAGTCTTCGCGAAATTTACCCGGTCGAAATAGGTTTCATCTTTATGGCTGGACAGTCCCAAAAGTTCCGGCAGACTTGGCGAGGTGCGGGGCACATCGAGCAGACGCGGGCAAGTCTGTAGAACATGGGCGATTGTTTCTTCGGCTGCTTCACATTGGCGGCATGTCGGGTCGGAGTCGAAGAGTTCATGGCGTCGTTGTTGAGTCGCCATGAGAACCTGTGCGAGCTTGGAACAGTAGTGCACTTGATTTGTCTCCTCTGTAATGAGGTTCGGTGCCCACTGCCAATTTATGTGATACGTAACACGATAGGCTGCGTCTCTTGGTGACCGACCGCTTTACGCTATTTCTCCGTGCTGATCTGGGTGGTCTATTCGCTCACTTCCTAGCATCACTCCCTTTCTGTTTTGGTTAGTAGTAGCCTTGGGTTTGCGCTGAATTTTGATTCTAATGTTGCAAGTCGTTGCATCCAGAGAGTTTTAATGCTTTTGTATCGCAGGTGCAGGTATATTCGTCTGTTGGAATTGGTTTCTGGCAAGAATTTCAGTCTGCCCCTGCACTGGAATTTCGACCTTGCCTCCCAAATTTCAAAAGGTGACCACCCAATTTTACCTGTTATGGCGACATTTCATGTACAGAAATTTCCCCCCAGCAACCACCATCCCAGTTTGTTTCGATGCCTGTTTAAGCACTTCATGGTTTCAGTGCGTGTATAGCCTACGTTGTTGCTGGAACAGCGAGCGTTTTCCACAAAACTCGACCAAACGAGTACGGGTTGTATTAGTGTCGGAAAAGATACCACACGCTGCCTTTTAGGCGATTTCTTCGTAACCTATTCGGATTGTTGTTGCAGGTAATCTTTTTGTCCGATATTTCAATTCCGAGGTACCCATAAGTCTTCTTTATACGGTTCCCTTGCAGTGTGAATGTCACTTCGTCAGAGTCTGAGTTCAGGACCATCCATTGAGTCTTTTCGGTGTTGAACTTGAGGTGGTCCTCGCTCGCAATTCGTGAGTAGATATTTAAGAGGTCCTTATATCTGTTGCCGCTCAGCCAGAAGTACAATGTCGTCGGCAAATGCCAAACGAGATTTTTGTGTATACCTCTTGATGATCTGTTAGTATTGTCGATAGTCTCAGTCCAGGTCCCTTTTCATTAGGTGTTTTCAAAACGTTATATATCTATATATATATATATATATATATATATATATATATATATATATATATATATATATTATATATATATATAACTGATATATATATCTGATAACCTCCCCTGTACATTCCTTGGCATTACTGTCTGTTATATCTTATATCTCATTAATATTGTGTTAAAACACGGAAATACGAGCCCTTAGGTATACACTTCTCTCCCTTATATATATATATATATATATATATTGAAATACAACGGTGCAGCTGACGCTTTATTGAAGCAACAGCAAAATGGCGCCGATCATGAAGAGGAACGGGCCGAAGACTGATGATGGTTATTGATAGATGAGGAAGATGACGTACAATGAATTCTCACACTAATTTCCCCCGTCGACGTAAGCGGCCAGCCTGGCCGCGAATTACGCTGTGGAACGCATACAATAGGGCTTGAGACGCGAAACGCGCACAATCTCTGTCCCGCGGCAGCGTTGGTCAGTAGGAACATGAACAGGTGTGACACGGTAGTTCACCGGTGAGGTCTGTTCGATAACTTTGTAAGGGCCAAGATAGCGTGACTCAAACTTTTTGCATAAGCCAGGCGTTCGCGCAGGAGTCCACAGAAGTACATTGTCGCCAGGGCGGTAGAGAACGACGCGGTGAGTGGCATCGTAACGACGTTTGCGATCTTCTTGGCTAGCTTCGGTGTTTACGCGGGCAAGACGACGGCATCGAGCAACGCGGGACAGAAACTGGTCGCAAACGAATGGTGAAGAGTTGACGGGGCCAGAAAAGAATGAAACGTCGAGTGGTGATGTCGGTTGGCGTCCGTATACTAGGAAAAATGGAGAACAGCCTGTGGTTCGTTGAACTGACGTATTGTATGCATACGTGACAAAGGGTAGTATGGAATCCCAATTGCGATGGTCCGGTCGGATATACATGGACAGCATGTCACACAGCGTGCGATGAAATCTTTCCGTTAAGCCATTGGTTTGCGGGTGATAGCTAGATGTTGTTTTATGAACTGTTTTTGATGCTTGAAGAACTTCACTGAGCGTGCTTGAAAGAAATGCCTTTCCCCGGTCGCTCAAAAGGACACGAGGGGCTCCATGACGTAGATAAATAGCATTCAAGAAGAAAGTTGCTACTTCCGAAGCACTTCCTGAAGTGATTGAGGCCGTCTCAGCGTACCGGGTCAAGTGATCAACCGCGGTGACTATCCACCTCTTGTCGTCTGATGTAGTTGGGAGGGGCCCGAAGAG